>NW_027466063.1:135000-815000 GCF_046127955.1 Nelusetta ayraudi
CTCTCTCTCTCCCAGTAGATTCTTCATTTTATTTTTTTACCGTCTGTCAGCGCCGCTCGTCCACGTTCTTCACCGTTTTGTTCAGACAAAGCGTGAAAAAAAAAAGAGAGCTGGCGACAGCTCGCACGGCGACGGAACAGGAAGTGGCGGTGATAGCGAGGCAAAACAACCCCACCCCCTCCACCACCACCGCCGCCCCTGACATGAAATTTTTACACTGGCAGGCTGCCCTTGAAATATTGATTCGCTCACCGGCGCTCTTTTCCTTTTTCTCGCCCAAGTCCGTCTGTCTGTCTGTCTGTCTGTACCGCCCTGTGTGTGTGTGTGTGTGTGTGTGTTTGTGTGTGTGTGTGTGTGTGTTTGTGTGGCCTGTCAGATCCGATGAGCGCGCGCACGGCGAATATGAAAACAGTTGGCCCCCGCCTGCAGGTTTTTTGGCAGGAGACCACCATCCAGCTGGACCCCTAGACCCCCCTCCTCCACCTCTCGAACCCCCCCCCCCTCCCCTGCAACCAACTCGCTCGAGCGTGGCGCGTGCTAGCAAGCGAGCGAGCGCGGCCGCGCACGTCAGCCTCCATCAGCCGGCCGTCAGTCAGTGCGCGCGAGAGAGAGAGAGTGAGAGAGAGAGAGAGAGAGAGAGAGAGAGAGAGAGGGAGAGAGAGAGAGAGAGAGAGACGTCTAATAGGCCGAACGAATGCTGAAAACCCACCGACTGACTGAAATCCTCAAACAAAGGCTCCGGAAAAACGCGTTAAAATGACGATGGGCTAGTTGTGTTGAAACAAGCTGTGTAGTTATTATTTAGCAAAAAGAAAAAATATATATATATATATATATTTTATACAATGTAATTTTAGGTTTTTAAGGGTCTGTTTGTGTGGATGTGAAACCGGTGCAGTCTCACCTTCCACCACCACCCTGGTCCCTCACACTCACGGCTGATTAACAGTCCTGAAATGTGTTGGACGTCTCGTCAGGGCAGCGCGAGTCAGTGTGTGTGTGTGTGTGTGCGCGTGTGTGTGTGTGTGTGTGTGTGTCTGCCTGTCTGTAATTTCAGGGCAGCGTGATAAAGAAGGTGCCGCCATTCCAGCTGCGAGGAGACGGAAGAAGTCAAGATATGCACTCAGTCACACACGCGCACACGCGCACACACACACACACACACACACACACACACACACACACACACACACACACACACACACACACACAGAGCCGGAGGCAGGAGCGCAGGTGAGCATTAAGTCAGGCAGCAGCTCAGCAGATCACATCGGGCTGTGATATCTGCAGACAGGCAGACAGAGGAGGCCGGTCTGTACCTGCAGGCTCCCAGCAGCCCTCACCAGGAATTTCAGTCAACCCCCCCGTCCCACCTACACCTACACCGCCACCACCACCACCGCGACCCCACTCCCCACCGAACCCAGAAGACGATGATGGAGAGACAGGAAACAGGCGGGGTTTCCAGTTTGCCGGGTTTTTTTTTTGCGTCTGTTTTAAAGCCAGAGAAGCCTAAATATTCTAATTCTGTTTTCGGCCGACAGTCGCTGACAGTCGCTGACAGTCGCTCAGAGCGCGCTGCTTTTTTTTTTATTTTTCTGTTTTCTTGCCTTTTAAAAATTCCTCCACCCCCCCAGTTTAAATCTGCAGCATATAACAACGCAGCGCAGCTCAACACCTTCGAAAATACGCCTTTTTTATTGACTTTAAAACCTTTTTGTTTTCCAGCCGTCTGCAGCAGATTACGCCCCCCCCCCCCCCCTCTTACTTTTCTGCATCCACATTTGCAGTTTCCTCTGTAAACCGGGTCCTACTTGACAGTGCGGTTTTCGCACGCAAACCGCTTTGAGATTTCTTTCTTTCTTTCTTTCCTCCTCAGTTCAGTCCCCCCCCCCCACCCCCCCCGACTCCCCGACTCAGCCTCAACAGTGAAGTGACGTAGTGCTGCAGCGAAAGACAAGAGCAGCGCTAAAGGGGAGGGGCCTCGTTTTCACCGCAACGTTTGACCTCAATTTTTTTATTTGTGCGACTTTGTCTCCTGTTTTTTATTTTCTTTTATTTATTTATTTATTTTCACGCTGGTGGTTTCAGTCGCGCAGCCGCGGAAACGAGCCTCGGATCACAAACTCAAAGTTTGCTTTCTGCACGCCGTCGAAGATTTTGTTTGCTTTTCTCATTTTTTTTCTCTCGTACCCCCCCCCCCCCCAAACCCCTCCCGTCACCTCTCCCCCACCCGCCCGACATTCAAAGCGAGCTCCACATATTTGCCGCTTATCAGCTCCGGGGGGCCCCCGGAACGGCGATTAGAATTGTTCCCGGGTTTTCTGCTGACGTCGTGGCTCTGGCTCTGAAAACCCCCGGCAGCGCAGTCGGGCCGCACCGGTTCCCTCCCTCCGTCCGTCCTCGTCCCCAGAACCGACGCCTGCGCCTTTAAATATCGTCCACGCTCGCCGATAAAAGTTGCTCTCCACTTTTCTTTTTTCCCTCCCTCTCCTTTTAATTCCTTCCAAATCTCCTTATAGTGAGCCAGAAGGACGGAGTGAGGAAAAAAAAAAATCCCCTTAAAATTTTTACGAGTCCCCAACTCCGCACACGCACGCACACACGCACGCACACACACACACTTATCCAAAAAAATGATTCAGTGGTTAAATGTCAGAGCTGTCTGTGCCATTAAGGCCAGGCCGTTTGAAGAGAGGACACCCTTGCCCGTCCTCACTCCTCCCCTTCCCCCCTCCCCCCACTGTCTCTTCCTATTCCTCTCACTCTCCTCCTTCACCTCCCGCCGTCAGCCGGTGCGGCGGCCTGGTTGGAGGGCTGATGCGCAGGGCCTGTCACTCAGATTAGGGCCACCCTGTCAGCTCGGGGCCTTTCTCCCCCCCCCCCCCCCCCCCGCACCCTCCCTACTGCAGTCGCGAGCGAGGGATCTTTCTCTCCCCTCCCTCCCTCCAACTCACGTCCTCGTCCCGCGGCCAGCCAAGACCTTACAGAGCCGCCTTCCCTCCTTCTACGCTGTCACCCAGAATCGTCGTCCGGCAGAGCGGAAGTCAGCAGGGGGGCCGAGTTGGCGAGAGCCGTGCTCCTTCGGTCCGAAGTTATCTTTTATTTTTTTTTTGGGGGGGGGGGTCATGATTTTTGTACTCTACTAGCTTTAACTTTAGCGCTAGTTTCCCTTCGATCAGAGACTTTCGAGAAACTTTCATCCAAAGTCCTTCCTTCTGCGTCGACCTCACCCATCTCACTGACATCATTTGGTTATTAGTTGCCGTTTCTCAGCCCCACTTCCTGCTGCATTACACACTTGTGGCGCTCGCCAGCTTTGTGGGGGACGCAGTTTATGGTCAAGCCAACGTACGCCGGAGATTAGCTTGCGACTTTAATATGAAGGCGGTCGTACGTCTTGTTTGCTCCCACATAAAATGACAGGTCGGGCCGGGATATTTTTTAATGTGGTTTTAATACCACACTCACTCAATAAATAGTAGCTATCGGCCGCAGGGCGGTGAGAGTTTTCAATGGCATGTGCGTGAAAAGGATGCGACTACTAGCGCCGCACTGACTCATTTCTGATCCTCCCACCCCCCCCAAAAAAAGCCCCTCCGCCTTTGTTTATCGCTCATCGCCATCTTGAGTCACCATCTCGCGGCGGCTAACTGTCGCAGCAGTTCCGCTAGCCTTCTTTGTTATTGCGCTTCTCGAAAAAAAAAAAATCCTCTGTTGTTTTTTTTTTTTGCTCCTCCCGATGACAAACAATGATTCAGCAGTGCGTAATAACAACCGCCGCCGGAGCCCGGATTTGCGGACGGCCTCTTTTACTGGTACAAGTGCGTAAGAGGGACGGCCGCAGCTGCAGTGCCACATCATAATGGGAGGAGAGAGAGAGAGCGAGAGAGAGAGAGAGAGAGAGAGAAGAAAAAAACAGGTTGAACTGAATGAGTCGACAGTTTAAAATGCCCCCGCCCCCCCCCCCCGCCCCCCCCCCCCCCAGGTGCACGCTGCTCTCTGGAAGCCGCCCAGCTGCCTCCGCCCAGCTACTGATTTCAGTCAAACCTCAATAAGCCCACAAGTTTCAAGATGACCGTCAGCCTCCCCCAGCTGGAAGCGGCTCCGCTCTTCCGCTCTGACTTGGTCTCAGCCCTCACGATGACCGAGTATGTCTAGTAAATACATTATTGAAATTATTGAGTTGAATGTCTTGCAAATTAAATACAGAAATATACAATTTTTTTCCCAATAAATTTTAACATCTAGATTAATTTATTTAAAAACTTGAAACTGCGCTACGCTAAAGTGCCCTAGAAGCAGTCAGAAAAAGAGGAGGATGGGGAAACTAGTGGCGGCAGATCACACAAGTTATCAGAGCTTAAAAGAAGGAAGATTGCAGGTGAGTGTTTGTTTAGGCAGCATGTCTTGATTGCAGGATGTGAACTCCCGACTGTTGCATTTTCACTTGATGTGCGTGCGCCTACATTTTTTTCCATACTGTTATCGTGCGACGTGCCTGGATGTCAGAAATAGCCTCGCAGTCGTCGTCGTCGTCGTCGTCAGAAGCTCACGACTCTTTCAACGTCCTTGCCGCTCAGACGAGAGCAAAAGAGCGCTAGAAGGTGTTTTTTTTTTAGCCGCCCACGGAGAAGCCTCGCTCGCCCCTCGCTCGCCCCTCGCTCGCCTCTCTAAGCAGCAGACTGTCACCCCCGGTCACCATCAGGTCCCTGTTTGCCCCAGTGAACATTCAACGCTGTCGGTGAGTTTTAGCTAATTGGAAAAACCATCGACCGTTGATTGTACCCCGTGGCGAGCCCCTGCAACTCCCCCCCCCCACCACCACCACCACCCAGCGTCCGCAGTGAGAGAGAGGCCCCGGCCGGTGAGCGCTCAAACGTTGGCGGAGAAAGCGCTTTTTTTGTTTATCAAACAAACAAGAAGAAGAAGAAAAGGAAGGAAGGAAGAAGACGCTTCCGTCGCCCGAACCCGCAGCAAAAAGGTCACAATCAACATTCATTGCTGTCGGTGGGTTTAACTGTGTGGAAGAGCTCACTGAACGATGAATGCAACTGTGTCCCAGATTTCATCGCAACGTCAGACGTAGACGCCGGTGGACGCCATTGTGCGGTACTCCTCCCGAAACCCCCCCGTCCCCCGTCCCCCGTCCCCCTCCCCCCGAGGCACCGATAGGCGGCTCAGGTTGCATCGTTATCACACTCGGCTAATGCGGCGGGTGAGGGGGTGGGGGGGTGAGATCTGGTAGAAAACGACCTTTAAGAGAAATATTACGTGTGTGTGTGTGTGTGTGTGTGTGTGTGTGTGTGTGTGTGTGTGCGCGCCGTGCTCGCATTGCTTCAGATGTAAGATTTCGATGCGATTTGAAGAATAAACAGCGCGGATGTGTTGTCCACCATTTTGAATTTCGAAGGAGCCGCACACATGTTTGCGATTTATATGAAGTGTATTGACGGTTACAATGTTTTGGTTGGACAATGTATCCAATTTTGATGTATTTTTTGGGGGGGAATAAAAGGTTGTTTCTCATTTTAATCTTCTCTGTGTTTTTGTCATTTCTCTTTAATGCGGTTAGAGAAAATATTAAAGTGATGAATGATCATATAAAATAAATGACCTTTGGCAGAGCCCCTTAGAATTAACAACAGGTCAGGTTTTAGAACAATAGAAGTGATTTAACGCAAACGCAAATTATCTCAACATTCGGTGCCACTTATTTTGGTACTGACGTGTAATTTACTGATGCAATTTTTAGAATATTTGAAGACTGAAAAATAAAGTGACTAGCCATTAAAATACAAATTGGAAACAAGTCGACAAATTATTTAGAGTAGTTTAAATTTTGGATTGTAGTAAAAATGTATTATTTATCAATACGTGAACATGTGGGAACTGATTTCCAACAAACATCTTTAAACCAAGGCCATATTCATTATTATTATTATTTATTTACTTATCGTGCAGTACTGCAAATAAAGATTATAGTAATCGTCTGTATTTTACTTTAACATGAATAAGGGCTTCACACTTTTATCAAAGACCTAATTTTGGAATTATATTAAAGTCTAAATATTTTTAATTTACTCACACAAAGAGGTTGTCTCAGGCTCACGTGTATTTTTAAATTCACTGTGGGGAAGTATGAAATTTATGTAAATTTAACAAAATCTGTTCACCATTGTAAGCATTGTTAATGGAATTCATTCGTTGTATGGGGAAAAGTACAAAAAAACAGGCATAGGCAGCGCAGTCGCACGGGATAAAAAACATTTGGGTTTATTTCATCATAATTATTTTCTCTTTCATAAAACCTATTTACTGGACTGACTGAGAAATGTATTAAAATGGATTACGAAACTAAAGATTTGGTGAGATCACTAAAAAACACAAAAGCAGTAGAACAGCTTCATGGTGTATCAAGAAATTAAAACTTTCTTTCCACTATTATAATTAAATAAACATAGAATTTAAATGTATAATTCCGTCACATTAAACAGTGGCCTGTAAGTGTAAAAAAAAACCCTGCAATATCAGCTTCGACAGTAACAGGAAGAGAAAATTCACATTTGGCAGAGGCCGTTAGTGCACGTGCACAACCCGCGAGCCTGGCGAAGGAAATTAATACCTCGTCTATCCACTAGAGGGACACAGCCGCACAATAAGGAACCAAACGGTGACAAACAAGTCACATCTGTTTGAATTATGTTTTACTAAATTTACAATATTACAAAAGTAAAAAACGATAAAGCATGTCTTACACACATGGAAGAATTATAAGATGCAGTGGCTCACATTTACACATCTGAGAACAAACAATTTCCAGGTATGAAAAACAACATCTATCCTCTCTTGTAATTATTAAACAAAGGAATTTCAATTTGGCATTATTACTATTTTTAATTGTGATTGTTTTCCAGAGGCCTGATGCTTCGACAATTACCTAGTTAAAAGAATAAAGTTTCTTTAAAAAAAAAAAAAAAAAAAGCACTCTAAACAATTTAATTTCTCATGGAATTTTTTTTTTTTCAACAGCGATAATAATAGCGCAACAAATCATTTAAACCTCACATGTAAACAATGTCTGTCTCAGACAGAAAGGGGAATTGTTTGCTGCTACCTGGAGTCAAACCACATTTAATCATTGGCATTAACTGGTAAAAAAAAACAAAATCTAAAAATTCATTACCACAATTATTTCTGACCAATAAAAAAAAATTGAAGGTCCCGACTGCGCACAGAAACTTTGTTTTACATCTTTAGCACAATTAAATTATCAATTGTTCTGGGCATGATCGGTGATATTTATGAACATTTTTATTTTCTATTTTTTTCATGACAACTGAAAATTAGTTTCCTCCCACGCTGACGCTTCAAATGGAAAACAAGGCCGTTTGTGGCGTTGTACAGTTTGTGGTTAATTTGCTGAGGTCGCACCGTAGCGTTGCGCGATAAAAATATCGAGCCTGCGACACATTTCATGAAAGAAAGACGAAGGTTCCTAGAACTAGTGGTACGTCACCCTGTTTGCAGCGGTGCTGCTGCTGCTGCTGCAGCTGCAGCTCCCACTCAGAATCACTAGTCTCTGATGTCTAAAGGTCTGAGCTGTCGCTCACCTTCCGCCAGAAAGATCTGCATGGCGCGGTACAGCAAGTGCACGCCGAGCTCGCGCTTCTTCTTCACGGGCCAGTTGGAGACGACCCCGTAAAAGTCCCCCCGCTTCTGATTTGTGAGCATCTTCAAGCCTGGACGGATATAAACGGTACAAGCACATTTTAGCTCGACGACCACACCGCCTCGGACTCAGTGATGACGAGAAGGATCGCGGGCCGCGTTAGAAAAACCCCGCTGACTGACGCCGGGCAGGATGTTGCATCAGTTCGCGCGACGCGTGTGTAAAAAAAAGCCACGCGTAGGCCACAGCGGTCGGCCGTGACCTTCAGCGGCCTGAAGTCTGACACTGGTGACAGGAGGAAGACGACTATGCTAATTAATACACGGGTGGACTGAAGCAAAAGGAACGAGGTGAAAATCTCATTAGCTGCGTTTCCGTTACAGTTTTTCACAAGATGAAAGCGACAAAGTACAATTGCGATGTGCAGGCGTTTCCATTGAATGGTGTGAAGCACAGCCGTAATCCTTGTGAAATCCCGTCTCGTGAGTGCCCACTTTGAAGAGGATGGAGGTACGAAACACTTTGTGATAAATGCGCATTTCAATGTTGTTTGCTGTCAAGAATGGCTGTTAAATGTTTCTCTTTTATCACTTGTAAAAAATAATCTGTCTCTTCCTCCGTCCAAACACAACGCGCCATTCACTTGAAGTGAACTGCTCACGTGACCCCCGTATGTCACATCTGGTGAAGTGTAAATGCGATTTCCATCACCCTTTTGCCATATACCTCTGTATGGGTACGTCTGAAAAACCACCTCATGAGAGCGTAAAAACCTTTTAGCGACATTTGAGAGTTTTTTTTTGAATTTCAGGCATTTCCATTATTGCGATATTTAGGTTTTGCGCAATTCTAGGGGTGATGGAAACACAGCCATTCTCATCAAACATCGCTTCCCTTTTGTTCGTACAGAATGAACACAATCCAATGTGTAACTGTGCGGGGAAATTTGGGCAAAAATGGTCAACGACTGAGTGCAGCAAAATAAATTAAAGAAAAACCTTGACATATCATTTTATGTCTGCATTTGTGTCTTGATAGTTTTCATCATGCATTTTAGACAATGTTTTGTGCTTTCATTTCAGCAGGCTTACATTATTGAAATAGGTGCTTTCCTTGTTTAAATGACAAGGAGCCTGACTGACTCATCTCGTCACACTGCAGTCTGCACCTCTGAACCTCTGACCCGGCGCCACGCACCGAGCCGCCGCACTCTGAGGTCGCGAGGTCAGAGGCCTTTCTAAGAGGTGGCTCCCAAACTGCGGAACCACCCCTCCTTTGTAATTACGTCGCTTTGACTCTGTGGTTGCCTTCAAAAAGGCAGCCGAGGGTCCCAGTAATCATCGCTTGGCACTTTGACGGTTGTCTTTTTCATTCCCACTCCCCCAGATTAGTTTTTTTTTTTTGCTGCGGTTGAGATTTTTTAATAATCCGAAAGCGGTACCCTCCCCAAGATGAGATGTACTCACCGATGGCCTCCACCATGCAGGCCTCCCTGGTGTACGCCTCCACTGGGATGACATTCTGGAAACAGTGCAGGGAGACGACTCCCTGTCCGGCGCCCCAAACCTGAAGAATGTGTTGCACTTTGGGGCACAACGTCTGGAACACGGCAAGAGAGAGATGCGTTAAAAAGAGAAGTTAAAAAAAAAAAGAAAGAAAATCAGCGTGTGCGACTTTACTTTGGAGGTTTTCTCTCCTCTGTGGTACTCCAAGGCCTCGTAAAGATGGCGGTAGGGGCGGGAACGTTTGCCTTTGCCCACATAAAATATGGCGTGAGTAAATGTCTGGAAGCACTCCTGTGGGGTCATGGTGTGGCTGCGGAATGGCAGGTTGTTCGTCACTCTGGAGGAGGGGGGGAAGAAAAAAAAGGAATTTCATTTTTCACGTAGCGAAGGTGAACGGTGTTGATCATCCGCTACATCCAGACTTCTCCAAACTGTATCGGAACAATCAAGGCTGACGCCGAAAGAGTGAGCGCAGGTCAGTGAGAAGCTTCTAGAGGATCTTGAGAGTGTAACTATGTGGCTTTTAATAGTGTGATAGGCAACACCAGAAATACAAAGAGGGAGAAGAGAAAAAAAAAACTAAGCATGTGGGTGAAAGCGGAGACCTCGGGTCCAGCAGCAGGTAGTTGAAGCTGGACTTGATGTTGCCCTCCCTCCACTTCCTGTTTTGGTCCGGCTGGTCGAACTGCTGACACAGGGCCTGCTCGTCAGCCTGGCACTCGGGAAGCACAAAGGTCTGCAAGGCGCGACACAGCTCCGGACTGAAACCCCAATCTGGAGGAGCAAGGTTTTTCCCAAAGCGAAAAAAATTAAACAGTGTTTTAGCGAGTCTCATTAATTCAGTGGTTCTAATCGAATCCACTCAGAGAGCAACGTCGGCTTCAATCACTTCAACAATGCTGGTGAGTTTGAAAATGAATGAGTGCAATTTTCTGATTTCAAGGCTACTTTATCGTCGGCTAAATGTTTCAAAGCTTCAGAGGACAGAGACGACTTGCAGCCGAAACAAAATTATAAAAATATATAATATAATTTCTGTGCTATTCATCTTTCAAAACACCACCCGCCACATCTACTGCCCATATTAAGAATTGTCATTGCAAAACTTAACTGATTTTTCGATAAATAAATTAATAAATAAGCAAAACTTATATGATAGATAGATAGATAGATAGATAGATAGATAGATAGATAGATAGATAGATAGATAGATATATAGATAGATAGATGTAGTATGCCTAAAAATGTTAGAAATACTATTTCGAATAAAGAATAAAAACCTTCCACACAGCATTCAAAGTTTTTTTTAAATTGAGAGAAAATAAATATGCTTAGAGGGTTGAGTGTGAAAATGATTGAAATGTGATATAATTAAGAATAATTTCAAGCACATTTTCTTTTGTTGTGTTTTTTTGTTCTTTGTATTACTGATATTCTGGTTAATCTCAGGGATTGTACAGGACAGGCAAAAATAGGATTCGGCTTCAACCCCCTAATTTCTTCGTTTAGAGAGTTGGCTTTTTTTTTGTTGTCGTGAGAGAATATATTGTGCAAATTTGTTCGTAAGGTTTCTTTTTCTTTTCTTTTTTTGTCATTTGATTGCACACGATTTCAGTCTCGCACATTGTTAATGAAAAACTTTTCATTCGTTCATTCATTCATTCATTCATTCATTCATAATGCCTCACTTGTTTGTGATTGGTCCGAGTCCTTCCGATGATGCGGCGACTGGGACCTGGACTCCTTCAACAGGCGGCAAAGCCTGCGCATGTAGGTGGGCCTGGTGCGGCTGCTGATGGGTCCCGGGCTCTCGCCCAGCTCCACGAGCCGCAGCCGGAGCTCCTTGTCCGTTATCCCTTTGGTCTCCGGGGACGAGACCTCGCTGGCCGTGTCCTTCCGCGGAGGCTTCTGGTTCTCCTTCTCCCTGCTGGCCGTCACGCCGCCCTGCGTGGATCTCCAGTCGTAGATGACGGTTTCCTCGCTGCCGCTGCTGGTCGACGACATGCTGGAGCTGAGGGAGGAGTTGGTGGTGGGCGGGACGTGGGTCTCGACCAGCTTGTGGCCCTGCTCCGTGTCGGTGTAGAGGTACTGCACCGGCTCGTCCGCCTCCACCATCAGCGGGCGCCCCCCGGGGGTGTAGGACAGGCGGGCCGGGTCCTGGGGCCAGTGGAGGCCCGACAGGCGGCTTATGCTGTACCTGGGCGTGCACCCGGTTCCCGGCGTGCATGGGAAGTCGTAGTCCCCGCTGGATCTGGTCGGGGAGAAGCAGCTGGAGGTGGACGAGGACGACACAGACTCCGG
The DNA here is from genome assembly GCF_046127955.1 of Nelusetta ayraudi. Taxonomy (NCBI): domain Eukaryota; kingdom Metazoa; phylum Chordata; class Actinopteri; order Tetraodontiformes; family Monacanthidae; genus Nelusetta; species Nelusetta ayraudi. The sequence continues at coordinate 146,479 of NW_027466063.1, forward strand.
CTGAGAACTCAAGTCCTCGGAGATCCAGGCGTCCGGCGCACCGTCGCTGGAGGAACCTTTGGCGTTTCCCCTGGACGCCGCCTCGTCCGAACTTGTAAGGTCGTCCGTTAGAAAATCCTCCGGCAGATTGTGGCTCTGCATGGCCTTTATGACCTGCGCTAGGTTCCTCTCATAAGCGTCCGCCGAGGACTCCTGCCTGTTCTCTAGCAGGACCGTGTCGGATAGAGTTTGCGAGTCCGCAGTCGCGCTCTTGGGGAGGATGAGGGTGTCGTCTTGGCTGGCGCTGGCAGTAGACCCGGCTTCGAGGGTGCTGGACTGCGTGTCCTGGCTGCTGGCAGGCAGAGCCTCACCCTCTGAAAGGCTCGCAGAGTTAGAGGTCGTGTAAGAGGGCGTGCGCGGAGCACTGTAACAGCTCTCTTTGCTTTGGGATCTGGGCGTTTGGCGGCGTGTTCGGACCGGTGTGGGAAGGGTCTCTTCGAACAGACAGGACGTCAGGTGGAGGCTCTCCGGCGTCCTGCTGGTCCTCAAGGAGCAGCGACTCTGCCTGGAACGAGTCCTGGGCGTCACGAAGGGACTCGGCGTGAACGTCCAGTCAAAGCCGTCCCCCTCGGCGGCTCTATCAGCCGGCTGGTCAAACCCGGTGCTGCTGGGCAATGTGTCCACCGCGGAAGATGTGACACCCTCTCCGGACGGCTGGTTGAGCTCAGAAGTCAGAGTTTCGCGTTTGGAACCCATCGAGTGCTGTGTTGCAACTTTTGCTTTAAAATCACTGAGCGAATGGAGAGCTTCATCCCCTCCAACAGGAAGTGAAAGATGTCTGGGGTGGACAGACACATTCAGAGCACTTTTGTAATGGTCGCTGTCGCAACTACTATACTGGCTACTACCAGACCCGCCGCCGCCGCTGCTGCTGCTGCTGCTGCCAACACGCAAACAGTCCGGCTGTTTGGTGTTGTGCACTTGAGCTTCTTCCACTTGCACCTCCTGCTTTTCATCATCGCTCTCAACCAAGGCGTAGTGGTAGACGGTTTTCTCCATGTCCTCCTCTGCGCTCTCACTGCTCTCCCGGCAAAAGGTGAAAACGTGATCTGGGGACGTGACGTCGATGCCCTGCTTCTGTGAAACGGCAACCATACGATCCGAGTGCAGGAAATCGGGGTATTCAGACACGTCGAAAGGCGGCTCGCTGCCACGAACACCCTGCTGTTTGGGGGAGTCTGGGCTGAAAACTGGGAAATATTCATCGACGTCTCGAAAGCTGACGCTCTTGCGTCTGCATCGAGTGGAAGGGAAGGCCGGGAGGGCGTCACCTCTGGAGGCAGGGGTTTGGCTGCCAGCGGCGGCAGCCAGTTTGTTTGTTTGGGATGCGAACGCACCGTCGTCGGCGCGCGGGTCTCGCTTCTCGATGCCTGGCACTGCAGCCGCAGGCAGCGCGGCAGACACGCGGGTGCTTGACAGAATGGACGCGCCCTCAGACGCCCACTGCGAGGTCGAGTCGTTCCACCTCTGTCGCCTCTCGAAGTCCACATCTGGAAGTCTGTCGTCACGTGATAGCCTGAGGCAGCTCGGTCTTCCATTGACCAAGGACGCGTTAAAAAATGACGAGCGCCTCGTGCTGCTCAGTGCGGCGTCGCCAAAATCGCTTATGATAGAGGAGTTGGATGCGAAGGTGCAGTCGGATTCTGGGTAGCTGGACGTGTCAGTTTGGCCAGAATACATGGCTGTGGAGAAGAAAGAAAACAAAGAGGCATAAAATAATCCTACAGATTCCACCAAACCAGAATCCAGCAAAAACTGCCAGAACAAACAGATGCAAGACATTTGATGTGCACATTATTTAACAGGTCAAAGGTGAAATAACCTCATGCCTTAAGTTCTGCTCAGTATCTTCACTTCTTGTTGCTATCTATTTTTTAACAAGAGACAAAAAACTAATTTTCAATATGAATGTTGGTTAGGTTAGTCAGTAGTTAAATGTATCCAAGCAAAGAAAAATAATAATAATAAAAAAAAAAGGTACTATAACAGTGAAAGATGAATTGTCGGGGTTTAGTAATAATTGCAGCACTAATGTGCAACATCAGTCTCGGTGTTGAAAAGTTTTCCTGAATACAAGTCATAGGTGTTCAAACAAATAGGTTTGTTTTTTAACGCCTTTTGAAAACTGCACAGACTGATTTCACTATCAAAACAAACATAAGTAGACTTTCTTACAGTATTGGTACTGAAGGACGGCATCCTCGTCCGTGTCCGCTGAGCTTCCCTGGTAGTCCTGAAGGAGCTGAGCACATTTCCGATTCTCCTCCTGTTCCGCAAGCTTCCCTGGTGTATTCCCTTCCTAAAAAACAAAACAAGCATTTCATAAAACACACGGTCATTTTTTTTAGAACCTGCGGATTATTCATCTATTTACCCTAACAGAGGAGACAACAGCTCTAAAATAAAGTTATACGATAGAACATAAAGCATTGAGGTGCAGTTAGTTTATGATGCCCTAGTTAGGACTTTTTAAAAGAAAACCTACATTATCTTTACTATTCGGATTCCCTCCATGCATCAAGAGTAGCTTGAGATTTTGATAGCATCCCCACAGGGCAGCGATGTGAACAGGAGTCAGGCCCTCAGATGATCTGGGAGAAATGAAAAAAAACAAAACAAAACAAAATGTAGATTATGATCAAAAGGAAAGCTTTGTCCTGTGGCAACCCTTGTTTGTTAGATACAGGATAAATAGGTGGCTTTTCTGTCCATGACGTTAAACCTACTTGACGTTAGGGTCCGCTCCGAATTGCAGCAATATCTTCAAGCAACGTGTGTTTTTCTCCGTTTCTTTGCCAGCTGCCAAGTGAATCGCAGCGACTCCGCTGTCGCCCACCAAGTCGGGACGCGCACTTTTGGAGAGAAGCAGCTGCACAGACCTGCCGAAATAAAAACATTTTAAAAAAGAATATTGTTAAACCACAAAATCAGACCGTGGTCCACAGTTTATCGCATCTTTCGTTACACGCGTAAGATACATCCGTTCCTCTTTACATGACACGTTGCAAAAAGGTGTAACACCTTAAAGTTGCAAAACAATGGCATATTCCTATTTGCTCATTTATTTGACCAGATTGAATCGATTAAAAATTAATAACGCGTTTTAAGTAGGCGGGCAAGACGTCCGCATGAAAAATCTGCCGTAGCGGGTTTTGGGGAAGGGGGCATGTCTGGGCATATTGTAAACAAAGGTTCTGAGCGTCACCTCGGTTCTCCATCGTTCACAGCTTTGCACAGTTGACTTTCGAGGCTCGAGGTCTTTCGTTCCATGACCGGCGTTTCTACGTTGATACTTTAACCACGAACATCGACAGAGTTATCTCGTATAAGCATGTCGTGCAGCGGGACGTTTGTTGAGCTTTTAACAGCGGCTAGCTTGCTAAGCTACAACATTCGCGTATCTGAAATTACGGCTAGAGTCAGTCAGCAGGCAGGCGACGAGTGGTAGAATCCGTAGTTTTATCACATATGAACGCAAAGAGAAGTCTATCATTCATATCGTTCATAGACGTAAGAAATTAGTTTGCTAATCTAACCCAGTTAAATTTCCCTCCAAGCACACAAACTGATATCCAATTGTTGGCAGCAACCGGAAGTCCCACCCCTACTTGTCTCCGATTGGAAATAATTTTCCTTTAGGCCAATGACGTTAAACTAAATGGAGCGGCACTTCATCGACAAAAGCATATTCCATCGACAAGAGTTTTTATTGTTACCTTTCAGTCGGTGTCAAATAGCAAAACAAATAAATATGCAAAGTCATTAAGCTTATAAACACCGACTTAACAGATTTTTGCAAATGAATACGAATGACTTGTTTTGGTTTTTGTTGGCTGGTTTGTTCGTTTGTCACACTTTTTTCTCTTCTTTTAGAGATTAAGTATTTTGGGGGAGGGTTTGTTAAAAGAAGTTGTGTTTTAGGTTCTTATTTATTGTTAAACATATGTTTCCCTTTTAATATTTCCATAACTCCTATTAATTATTGAATTGGATGTATGTTTTCTACCTGTGTATATGTATCTATGTAGCCATATGCGAAAACGACGAATGAATTGCCAATTTGGAATTCAAAAAGCTGGAGCGAAGTCTGATTTATCTAGTTTCCTTATGAAAAATGTAATTTCATATATAAGGTGTGACAAGTAGCTGTGTTCAAACGATACCTTTTCCATGTAACATTGTGCAATTGGTAGTCATAAAATATGTATCTGTGAAATGAACAAATTCACTATTAAACCGTTTTGACTTGGCATCTGCCGAAAAGAACACACTTGCTTTGTATTTTCAGATGCATGCTGTATTGTTTCCCCTTTTGAAAAGACAATTGTCCACTACACCTCAGAATTCCTGAGTTGCATCTTCATTTTTTTTATTTACCTTAAGTTAGACAATTAGGATGAGAGTTTTGACTACATTTGAGGGGTCTTCCATGAAATAGTGAATATACATTTGATACACAAAGAGACAACCCGCCGTAACTCCTTAGGAAATGACTGCTTTATTAAATATATTTTAAAAAATTGTTTCAGCATATTTTACATAAACAAACCTAAGGGAGAAATAAATCACTGGCTTTATACATTACAAGACATTGTACACTTTCACCTTCACTGGAAATGAAATTTAAATATTGGAAAATGGCAGATCACAAAACACTGTGGTCTTTTGATTCCACACAAAAAGTGGGGTAAGTTGTTTGTGTTTAATGCAAAAATGCTATCGAGTGCGTATACACAAGTCCTGATCTTTTAAGGTATTCATCTTACAAGGTGCTCAGTGAGAGAGGAAGGAGACCGATCAGAAGGAGCAGCAGGCTGGGGTAAACAGATCCAGCATGGGATAGGGTCAGGATGCAATTCTCGTAGGGGGGCAGGCAAGCAGCGTAGGCCATGACATGGGCGATGTAGTTCTGCTCTTGAACACTATGGAAAAGATGAGACATGGGACCTTTGGCAAAGATAGCCACGTCCTCGATGGAATGGGTCTCTGAGCCAAGAGGGACAGCAGCCTGCTGGAGGTATGCATCACCCGCTAAAGACAAATGAGAGCGAAGAGGCATAACATTAGCCAAACCAATATTGTTTAGAATAATAACATTGATCATTTCAACAGATGGTTTGAAACTTGAAATTCGATTAAATGCAAAACAACTAAAGAAAACCACGCCATTTTTTTAAATTTTTAAATTTTTAAATTTTTTTATCTGAATGCTCAAAAATAGCGCTAAAATGAATTGCTTTGATTTCATAATGCACCTGTGGTCTTTTTTCCCCCCTCTTACGCCACAAGAGGGAGCCATCGCACAGCGTGGGCTTTTCAAGAGCGCGAGGGCACTTACTTGAAACTGTTTCATTCACATCCGGGCGAGTTCCGCCCGGGTACCCCGGGCCATTTCCATACACGGCTGTGGTGAAGTGCTTTCCATCGTCACCTTTTTCTGAAGACACCCCTGCGCATCACAGGAATTTTTTTTCTTTCTCAATAACACTCAGCATTTTGGATGATGATAAACTTTTATGTGAGTTTTTAAAACTTGCATTTCACCTAAGACAGGGTTTCCTCGGGGTGAGTACCCTCCAAATGTAAAGACGTGGGAGTGGTCTGCTGTGACCACAGTCAGAGTGTCCAGCTCACTGGTCAGCTCGGCTGCTCGCCCAATAGCATTGTCAAATTCGACAGCATCACGGAGAGCCCTTTTGGCGCTTCCTCTGTGGTGACCGTGGTCGATTCTCCCACTTAAAATTTGATAGAAAGTACTTGACGTAAGCCACTGAGGAACATCGCTCGATTAAATACAATAGATTTGATTCTTGACATGTTGAACGTGTACAGAAAGAAACACTTATCTTCAACAAAGAGGAAGAATCCCTTTGGATTCTTACTGAGAATCCTAATCGCTTTTTCCACCATGTCAGACAGGGAGGGATCTGTGGCTTTATTGCGGTCCAACTCATATTGACAGTCTCCGGGCTCAAAGAGACCTGCATAAAGAGAGATGGGACACGACAAAGAAATAAGAACTTGATTTCTCACCGGTCTCTCTACCTGCTTTGGGATTGCAGACGAAATGTATGACTCTAAGTCAGGCACATTTATGTATTATGCAGAAAAGTTGATTAATGTTCATTGTCCTAATTTAATAAATTGTAAATTGAATGTGTAAAAATGTTTCATATTTAGGGCACTGTCAGGCCAGCTTCCTTGAATACTGAGCTTCCTTTTAAAAAATTCTAACTAGGGACAAGACAAGACCCTCTCTCTCTCTCTCTCTCTCTCTCACTATATATATATATATAAATATATATATATATAAATATATATATATATATATATATATATATATATGTATATATATATATATATATATATACATATATATATATATATATATATAAATATATAAATATATATATATATATATATATATATATATATATATATATATATATATATATATATATATATATGAGAGCCATTCTGTATGTTAGAAAACCAAATTACTTTTATTTATTCATTTATTTATTTATTTATTGTATTGCGAGTATACACTTTCATGAATGTCTTTATGGGCTGTATGTTAAGCTTTTAACAATATAAAAATCATAAATCAAGCCAAATGTTACACACTGGACCTTTAACTGGAGGCAGTGTGGAGGCTAATGTTGAGTGGTCCAGGTACAACTCCCAATAACAAGTTATTATGTTTTATCAAACTTCTTTGTAAACAGTGATGACTGGTGTGTACTGTATCCAAAGCAACAATGTGTTCACAGAGAGGAATTAACTTCTCATCTTACCCATCAGGTAGTCTGTACTTTGAGGATTGATCCTGTCAAAGTTGATCTTGTCGAAGACGTAACGGGCATTCTGGAAACAATTAATAAAACCATTAAATTTAGCATCCTCGTAGGGAGTAAGCAAGCCGATAATATAATATTTTTACGACTTTCATAGCAGCAGCTCCCTGAAGCAGCAGATGTAACGTATTAGATCCCTGAAGATAAGATTTACTTTGGCTTGCTTCGAACTGTAAAAAGGAAGCATTTTGAATACAGTTTACCTTTTTCCCTTGCATCCACTCTGAAACAAGATTTTTTCCATCCTTGCGCATTCCTACGGAATCCGCATCCGTCGGATACTCTGGGTCGGCTACATTCTCCGGAAACATGTACTTACGACCACCACCAAGGATGACCTATGAAGGAAGACAAATTTCAACATGTATGAACTGGTATCATCATTGGCTAGCTAAGGCTGGCGATTGCTGCTGCTTCTTGAATTCTACCTGAATATCAAGCATCCTACAATTGTCTACCGAGTCAAGAAAACCGTTTGGGAAATGCCTCTGTGTCAGTGCTTACATCGATCTCTGTGTTGCGAACAAGCTGGGAAGCGATGTCAGTGCAGCCCTCGCTGGCAGCTTCGGCCGGGAGTTGAGCGTCAGAATACCAGCCTCGGTCGGCAGAGTGTGCATAGTTGGCAGCCGGAGAGGCGTGTTGCACTCTGGTTGTTGTGACAATTCCCACAGACTTCCCTGAAAAGCATGGAAACCATGGTCACAAATTGATCGTCTTTGTCGTAATGTCTTTTGGAACATGGTGGACGCTGATATTTCTACCAGTAATGAAGCATCAAATTATCTGATCGACTTCATTTAACAATGTAGTGTCATTGAAAGAGCAAGATCAGGCCGTCGCGAGACATCAAGAATTACAAGGCGTATTCCAGATTTCTTGCGTCTATGCGACGTGTACAGAGTGCTTTCAAAGATGGAACAGCAGAACAGTAGGGACTCATTGGTAGTACATGCTGGCTATGTAACATTCTCATAAGCAGTTCATTTTCCTCTGGCATTAAAGTTGAGGTGCAATAAAATGTCCCCTTTGCTATGTTCACTGTCTGTGAGTGAACAAGGTAAAAAAAAAAAAAAAAATCTGTCAGCCAAATAGCAGAGGTCGAGATGCTCATGTGGGCATTAGTGAAGCACCCCATTGGAGTGTTCTGCGGTATGTGATTTTTGGAACATGGCAACAGGGTCATATTGTAATCGCAATATTCCAATACTTTATTAGTCATGACTTTACAGTCAGTCCTGTCCATAGCAACACATAAAATTATATCAAAGCAAAGAAGAAACAGTACAACATTTGACATCTCGATCATTTCATCATTCATTCACAGTTATGGTGCCTCGTAATGTCTCTGCGTCAACAATGGATGAACATAAAAGCGACTGCACCTGCTTCCTTGGCCCGTCGCAGAACCGAAATCACCTCTTGTCCATGAGAAGCGCTACAGTTTCCCCGTGGGGTGGCAGCAGTGAGACCGATGGTCCCATAATTTGCCTTCACCCCACATAAGTAAGCCGTAGCTGTGCCGGCGCTGTCCGGCATCTGCTGGTCCACATTGTATGTCTGCAAGTGATCAAAATGGAGTCAAACAGGTCAATAGTGGTTATAGCAATTACCGTAATCAACAGCAAAACGTGTTTTTTTCGAGAACTTTTTGAGGCTCCTTTTGTGATACTTGTTTGTGATGAAAAATACATTGAAAAGGATCAAGATGCACATCATCTAGAACTGTAAGCATGAGTATTAGTTAAGATCGTGACCAACCAATACTTGCAGTTGGCCCTGGCAGTACTTGATTCAGGGTGACAACACAGTATACAGTATATGGAAATTATTTGATAGTCTCTTATTATCTTGGTTTGGCCAAAACCTTGGCTGAACTGGAGCTAAGTAAGCTGTCTCTGATTAAGATGTTCTTGGGATCAGGCAGGGACTTGGTGCAGCTATTGGGCCCTGAGCAACAGCTCAGCCATTTAGAAAGGGATCGGGATTGCGCGAGCAGGGTCACACAAACTGTTTTGGAAATATTTCAGGTTACAAAATTAACCCCCCTGAAGGGCAGAGTACTCCTGGTAAGCACTCTGGCACACTGTTCAAACATTCCTGGACACGGACCAGTTTCCATTTAAGCTAACTAATGACTTTTTTCTTTTTTTTTTTTTTACAATTTAATTAAACATTCCTATGCTGAAACGTGACACTCTCAGTCAGAGACTACCAACCTTAGACAGGGCCAAGTATGGGAATGTATCCATGACCAGACTGGTCTCCTCTCCACTGTGTCCTGCCATCTGACCTTTCATTATCCGTGCAGCGGTCACCGTCGGTACTCCCATACCTGGAAGCATGTGGAAACACAGCAGAGTTTGAAAAAACAGGCACAGGGTCAACATTGTTCCCTGTGAAACTCAAAGGCAAGTGAATAACATCCAGGTTATTTTCAATCTTCAAATAGTGTGACAGCAACGCAACATTTCTCATCAGAGCAGTTTTACACACTGTGGTTCTTTCAATTGACTGACTAGCCAATTTTTCAGAGCTCGCAAAGACCAGTGCATGCCTTAGATTTTTCGTTTCATTCTATTTTGCGGTTATCCAGATGATTCAGCGAAATAAGTCTTAGCTAAGTCAGGTGTAAAACAACATCTCCACAAAAGTGTTGGCACTAAATCAATCGGAGTTGCGCAATTTTAAGGATGATTGTTCTCATCTTCCCAGCACATCATTTATGGTAGGAACTTTGCATCTTATTTCCAGTTAAGCGAGTGGGGTTATTAAATGTTACTGATAATTCCTGAGCACCAATAAAAACTGGAATATAATGTGTGTGTGTGTGTGTGTGTGTGTGTGTGTGTGTGTGTGTGTGTGTGTGTGTGTGTGTGTGCTGATAATTCCTGAGCACCAATAAAAGCTGGAATATAGTGTGTGTGTGTGTGTGTGTGTGTGTGTGTGTGTGTGTGTTTGTACAGGTGTGGCAGAGAAAAATGAAACCTTCAAACAATCAATCAGTTTAATGTTTAGTTTAATGAGTAGTTGCAAAATAATTATCTTCGATCATTGGTTTTTCTGTGCAAGTATAAAAGTTTCGGTATTGAGGATTAAGGTTTTTTATTGTCATAATGAGGACATGAAATTTTGCAGAGACTTAAAAGATTGCAAAGTTTCATTGTTTTTTCGTAATGACATAATACAGATCCTTGATCCTTTGACCTTACTTAAGATCAGTGGGCATTTTCTTGTGAGGGCTCCTGTCTGGCTGTAGTGGATATTCAAAAAATTACATTAATGTTGCAAGTACTGCTACACACACAGGTATATATAAAATTGGTTATATTTGCAACTTTGGAGCAACTGTCCCTCCAAGTGCAGAGTTTTTGGGGCCAATTCCAATTCCTCCCTTAACTGCTCAATCTCAACCCTCGCCCTTAACCCTCAATCTTTGGCCCTCAATCTTGGCCCTCAAAAAGTGTAAGGGCTTAGAAATGGGACACCCCTTAAGTGCAGTTATGTCTTCAGACTGTGGGGGGCGGCTTTACGCCAAAGCTACGTCCAGTCTGTCAAGAAGACGACAACGACGACGAAGAAGGAGAAAAAGTGAAAGACGGCGAAAAAGGAAGAAGTCCTCCTTCGCTACACAACGAGGTATACAAGTAACGTGAAGCCGGGACCGCCGGTCCGGTTGACAAACCTCGTAAAGTAAAAACAAAAAAATGTTACGCAACAACGATGTCAATAATCCATAAAAAAAAGTTTTAAACTAAGGATAAAATGGTTTCGTAATATTTATATCTTTATTAACTAAGAAAATACTTCCATTTGTAGCTCGCTTTTACATGGCCATCTTTTTCGAAGATGTCTTGGCGAAAATACGCAATGCCTTCTGGGTAGCCCTTACTGCCAAGGGTGGTCCCGGAGAATCTCAATATTGAGGGCGATACAGCCCTTAAACTCCTCCCTCAACTTGACGTTCTTAGAATCGGGACAGCACTTGCACCTCGCGCAAGCGTGCATTTTTGAGATTGAGGGTTAAGGAAGGAATTGGAATTCACCCTTGCTTTGGTTTCTGTTAGTTCTGCTTTTCTTTTTCGATTAAAAGGTAGAACATATTTCTAATTGTGAATTGAAACATAGGAAAGAAAGCAAAGCTCAGTTCTAAACTCACCGTCCCCCAAAAAGAGGATGACATTTTTGGCTTGGTGAAGATTGGGCTGTTGTTGCAGGGCGACATTGAGTGCCTCCTTTGCTTTGTTATCCCAGTAGCTGGCAAGGCGCTCGTCATCTGCAGGCATAGAAAACACATTAACAGTTTGCAAGTAAGAAGTAAAATCAGCGAAAGCAGCAACAAAAAAAGAACTGCTTATTATTATTATTATTATTATCATTATTATTATTATTATCGCTATTATTTATAATTAATAGAGTGTTCTTCCTAATTAGTATCAATAGTCTGTTTTTGGTTTTTTGAAAAAGAATTCTCACGGCATCTCGCTGGAAAATCTAAGAGCATGCGTTGCAGAAAAAAAACGATCCTCTGAAATCAATGTTCTTACCTGAAAAACACAAAGTCAGAGGTACTGCAATGCATATTAGTAATCCAATGACGATGAGTTTGTGTTTGCTGGCCATGTTGTGCTGGAACGAGGATCCGTGTGTCATGGTAGACTGTGGTGTCTTTATAGTTACAGCCAGGGTGCAAAGGGCGCTGATGAGACTTTCAACACGAGCGAGACACACAAACACAACATACCATGAACACACACGCACAAACACGCTCGTGCGTTGGTACTTACTTCTATTTAAAGTGTTGAAGTGGGGCTGGAAATTATTGTGAATTAATAAAATTCATTTGTGGAAACAGTGAGACAGAAATATGTCCATGCTTCTCATTTCAAGTTAAGGTATAACTTATTTTTATCATTAACTAATCCCCACTAATTGTTAACATGTGCAGTAGTGGTGTGTTCGCAACACCCTTCCTATTTACTTTATCTCTGTGGTTATGCATTGCTTTATAATTGTCTCCATACATTACATTTCCATTTCACAAGACTGGGAAGCTCAGGCCAAAACCATAACTTTGGTTTTGTTTTTTTTAACAAACCACCCATTTATCCCAATGTGTGGCTGGCTTAATTGATAACTTATGACCAGCGTGTGTGTGTGTGTGTGTGTGTGTGTGTGTGTGTGTGTGTGTGTGTGTGTGTGTGTGTCTGACTTTGTACCCTGGTTAAATCTAAAGAGGTGACTGGCTTATGGCTCGGGCCCATTATTACAGGGCCAATATTTTTTGTCAGATGAGCATTTTGAAGTTTTTTTTTTTTTTTTAAATAAAAGTTTTTCATGATCAGTCATCTTGAGCTACTAAACACTTCCTGTCTTTGTTCTTTTCACCACTATAATTTTCTGCCTCACCCTGATTAGTTTCATCTGTCTTTTGGCAACCTGTTCTTTGCTGTGTTTAGCTGCGAGTTTCCCTCCTTCTCAACTTTCTGAGCTGAACTTTGGGTTGCGGACTTCCCTGTATTTTTTTTTTTTTGTCTTTATCTGTGCTTGCCATTTTTGGCTCCATGGTTTGAAGTGCGGCACTGCTCATCCTGTCATTACAATTTAAAAGATTCCAAACTTATTTTTATGCATGACACACTTTGTAACACAGACAAATTGTTATTACTCCCATTACAATAGGGAAGACAACGGAGCATATAATATCTAAAGCACTTGGCCAGCTGCTATCAGATCCTCTCAAGATCTGATGGCATCTGTCGAAACTCTGCTTGCTTATAATGTTGAATGTTTTTGCTGTTGGTTTTAAATGGAATAAAAATTTTAAAGACACATTTTTCTCAATATTGTAATTCAAGTAACATGATCAATTAAAAAGCTGTATAAAAATACATTTGAGGATATTTGCTTAGAAAATACATTCATGTACAATCCAAATAGAAAACATCATGTAACAGAGAGCAGACCACCTATGTGGAACAAAGGAGGTTGAGACGCAAACAGAATATGAAGAAACTCGGTGTGTGTTTTCGGTCCAGCGAGAGGTACAGCATCGAATGAGCACTTCCTTGTAAGGCCTGCGGGTGTTTGGCTGAATCCATCAGAATATTGCTTGAAAGAGTGCGACGCCCTCGGTCTGCCTGTTTAAGATGAAGGTCTAACCAATAAATAAGAATTTGTGGTAGATGTCGCCAGTGGAGTGCGTGTTTGTATTTACAGTAACTTTACAGAAAAACAGGAAGACTGGGCTGGATAATATCAAGATTGGATAATGCTAAGGTAGTGCAATAGTAGTCACTTAGCGACTACAGAACAGCCCTACAGCGTAATGGTAGTAATAAATGCTAGTTAGATAAAATAGCGAGTGCTGCGTTTCAAGTGTCCCAACCTGCACCACCCTGCCTGATTGTTACTGTTTTGCCTCCACTCTGTGATTGCCGGCGCATAAAGTGTCTGTTGGTGCATGCATACAAAACACCTATTAGTTTGTCCGTGTGTGTTGGAGGAGGTGGGGGTCAACTCAGTAGGCGGAGTAAGCCCAACAAGCCGATGCACGCCAGGAGGCTCGAGGCAGGAACTGTGGCACCCCCGTGGATGTGGCTATGGGATTGCTGGCATTTTGTGTACGGCTCCAAGCAGGCGGCGTAGGCCATGACGTGCGCCACATAGTTCTGCTCTTTCACCCCGTGGAACAGGTGAGCCATTGGGCCTTTGGCATAGATGGCAACATCCTCGCCGCCGTGTGTTTCAGCATCCAGTGGGACGGCAGCCTGCTGCATGTACTCCTCGTCATCTTGGCAAAAGGAAGCGCGATAAAAAAAAAAAAAGATAGTGGTTTTAGATAACAGATTAAGTTTTTCATTTGGTTAAGTGTTTGGCTTTTGGTAGTGCATTACTATTACTGTACATTTGTACATTTGGTTTAACCCATATAATCTTTGCAAAACTGCCTTGTTGTTGAAAACTTTGTCCGAATATAAACCAGGTTTTTAGCATATTACTCTTGGCAGATCCAAAAAGTTTCAAATGAATTATTCAATTGCGTATGTGCACTGAGCAATAGACGAATGGGTGCTTCACAGACACAACTACTCATTTGAGCATCATTAGAGACGCCAGGACTTTCAGAAAGACCAAATTGGGGGTTTGAAACCATTTCATCCCTGGATAGAATTATTTCCACCTTCAAATATACACACTCATGCAATGGGTGGAGCAGTAGTGCGGCACGAGGCTGGGAGGAACTGGATCATTGCTGCCAAGTGTTCCACAAAGAAACACAAATAACTAGTGCTACATGTAAATGCTGGGACTTGTCCAAAAAAAAGACATCAGAAGGAGGTCTGGTTAAAAAAAACAAAAAACATAAACACAATTTGTCATCTTTCAGTTCAACAGGAGGGGAAAAAGGAGCTCGAGTCAGCCGGAGCCGCAACCACATCAGCTGTCCGTGAGCACATCAACACAGATGAGTGCAGCATATGAAAGACATCAGTCTCTACTTACAGTAATCCACAGTGCTGATGTTCCCTCTGGTTCCATTTATGTGGACGTAGCCGGGACCGTTGGCATACAAGATGCTCGTGAAAGGCATTTTGTCATCTGCATTCTTTGGTGCAAGACCTGAAGGACAGAAATTAAATACATGAATAAATAAATAAATAAATAAATAAACGGTGGAGAGCTAAAAATACACTGCCGACTGCATCTTTTCACATGGGTAAAGACAGTAGCCTGTACCTTAAGAGACAAAAAGCAAGCTTTTAACATGCGAGTTATGTAATCACGCACTCAAATATTATGTAATCAACAACTTGGCCGAACGCGACGGAACAAGTCAATCGTGGCTAAGGCAGCTTTTTTTGACGTGTATGTTTTTTGCCTCGCAACCGCGACTGCATTCGCATGCCTTGAACACCGAGGATTTGCTCATTACCAAAGATGGGATTCCCTCTGGGTGTGTTGCCGCCAAAGGTGAATACGTGGGAGTGATCAGCCGTGACCACAGTGAGAGTGTCAGACTCTCTGGTCAGCTGTGCGGCGCGATGGATGGCTTGGTCGAACATCACGGCTTCCGTCAGAGCCAGTTTGGCGATGCCGTCGTGGTGGCCGTGATCGATTCGGCCTCGTAAGAGAAGAGCACACAAGGAGCAAATCAAGACCCGACCAATCAAATGACTACTGCTCGATCATCACCCCTCACATGGTTTTGTACCAGGCTCCTGACATTCACGGTGCAAATGAAGAACGTACACATTGGAGAAGTGTAGATTCAGTACTCATCTTCGACAAACAGGAAGTATCCCTTGGGATTCTTGCTGAGGATTCGGATTGCTTTCTCCGTCATCTCCACAATAGAGGGGTCACGGGTGCTGTTCCGAAAAACTTCAAATCTCATGTCCTTTGGCTCAAACAAACCTGGAATCACATAAAATCACAAAAAATCTTTTATTATTATAATGTATGCTCCGTGTGGGCACACTGACATATTACCCAGGACATCACGGAACTGCTTGTAGACAGGAACCCACGCAAAGAACAATCCTATCACATTTCAGTGCTCCCAAAATTATACCAGCTTTATAATCACTAAATCATCCTACACTGTTATAGTTTCACAAAATACAAACATACTTCATATAACCTGAGAAATCAATTTGAATGTTTCAGGAATGCCTTGGATACATCTGCTATGCCTCTGGATTGCAGTCTATCTGTAATCTATAAAAGTAGAAAGAAAGAACGAAATTGAAGGGCAACTGGACCAACTGAATAGATTCAGTGTTGCGTTTAACATAAGCGGTTGTCCTTTTAGTACGAGGCACAACACTTGAGACGTGCCATATCTGCAACGTTTATCAGTATTTCACCAACTCTTGCCCAGACAGGAGTATAAGGGCTTCCGGGTTGTTCTTAGTTCTCTTATAAGTAAGAAAATGACTCGTAAAACTGCCTGTACGGCAGCATCGGTACTGCACCTGTAAAGGCAAAGTTGGCTCCTTGTTTTAAGCGATTATTAACATCGATACCGTTCCTCAAATGACACAAATGGGCTGGATGATATTCAAGCAGCTCTCTGATTGTTCTTAATTTAAAGACGGCTCTGCAGCCAAACACAAAAAGGAGATGTTGCACTTCTGAGAACTCTCATTGGAGGTGAAAGTGGACCTTTAAATGAAATAAAGATTTCAGGTTATGCACCCACATGCACAAAACAAGTAAAACAAAAGTCGATAACAGCTCAATTGCTTCTGAATTGCAGTCAAGACTCATCGGAGCAACGTGCCCTTTGGCTTTTATGGCACTAGTTAGAGATAATAACACCATTTAACTGTGAGTTTACAGCACACGGCCATGACGTTTTATTTGCTTGTAAAGATGAAAGCTGCCCTCACTGACAAGTCAAAGAGAAGGTTTCGTAATTTTAAAGCACAAGTTATGTACCAGTGCCTGATTAATAAGAGCAAAAACTGCATGGAAGATACACGCATCATTTTTTGCACAACCTTGTGTGTTGTCGCTATGTGTTTCATGTACCTTATATATACTGCACTTCTTTATATACTGCAGTCCATTGATCATATCAGCACCCATATCACAACTCATAACACCAAGGCCAAAGCTAAGTGTTGACATCAAGATGTCAGTATTGTAGCGAGTGTCTCCCTCAACAGGGAAATGTTCTGGAATAAATATGGCTAAAGGCTAAAAGTGATTTTTGTTCCATAGACGTAAAGAGAGAGGACTGAACAAATTATTAGAATTTTCTCAAGCGAATGAGACTGGCATATTTTGCTGTTTCTTTTTCCGTTGCCATTGTGATTAACAGGTTACATCCATTGTGTATGAAAGCTAGCAAGCTTGGGCTCCGTGTTCTACCTGGCGGTGAGCGAAGAGCAAATCGCCTATCATGTGAAGACCCCCTGAGACGCTTCCTAAAGCAGTACAAATTGGATCGCCAACCAACCAGAACTCCATCTGCCAGCACTTGAATAAACTAAAGTGTGGCTGGATTAAGGACTCCCACACAAACAAGCTCCCAACATTACAAGGCAGGCATTTTTATACAGGAATCCACAGGGGGAGAGAAGCGTAGTGAGGTCAAAACAGACCTGGAAGAACTCAACAGATACTGAAGCAAATACAACTTGACTGGCACAAGCCCAGCAAAAGAAAACAGCCCAGTGTGATTGCAGCCTGAACCTCCAACGAGAAACTTAAGGGCGTAAATGTGCAAAAGGAAACCTATTTCTGTAATCTCTCTCTGCACTGGCACTTAAATACCCACCCATGAGTCGGTCTGTGGTTTTCACATTGATCTCGTCAAAGTCCTTCTTGTGCCAGACATAGTGTGACTTCCTTTTCTGAAAGAGAAATAGACAAGTAATGGAATAAATACATGGGGCTTGAGGGCTGCAATCTCACTCTACATAATGTTCAGTTGAATGTAAAAGCCCAAATAGGGATAAGAGTTGAAAATGATCAAAGGCTAAAAACTTTCTGTGCAGCACAGCAGACTCATTCTTTAACCTAAGAGTTAATATATGATCAGTCTTACTGGTTTAGCTTTTAGCCACACATCAATGAGGTTAATCTTGTCTTTACGGTCTCCCTTGCGAGAGCTGGAGGTAGGGTACTCTGGGTCAGGGGTGCCTTTTGGTGTCATATACATCCTTCCTCCACCCAGGATTACCTTCAATGGACCAGGAGGAAACATCACATTATTAAATATCTCCAACAACAACTTTAGCTTAAAGGCCAAAGAATTCTTCACAATCACATTGAACAATTGGATTGAAAAATAGTTGCGCAGACCATCTGACAGAATGACACACTGCACTACTAGAGGCAAATACAGCCGCGTTTTGCTTCAGTTGGCTCATGGATCGACAACAGACGGACGGATCGACTGCAACATATTGACTACTTAGAAGCGTGCCAAACAGAACTGCTCTTACATACATCAATGTCAACATTAGTGACGAGTTGGGTCGCGATGTCGACACATCCCTGTTTGCGTGCGCTGAAGGGAAGATCAGAGTCACTGTACCAACTGCGGCTGACCGAGTGGGCGTAAGCAGCAGCCGGAGATGCATGCTGGACACGGGTGGTGGTCACTATGCCCACGGATTTTCCTGGACATTGAACAGACGCACAAAGAAAACAATAAGCAGTACATTTTTTTATTTGTTTTTTTTTTACAAAACTGAAACAAAACTCATCAACACTATTAAAGTTTGCTTTGCATTTTTATTTCTTTTTTTTAAAATATAAAATCACAGCTTAGAATCTTGATATAATTTGATTTTAAAATGTAAAAATCGCCATTAGATAACACATTAATCATTAATCTTAGGGGCACATGGAGACAGCATATGTAACTTATATGCATCATAAATTAAACCTTTACACATTCCTTGCACATCATTACATGACCATAAACACAGGTAAATGGGAAATCAGACGCCAACCCCCCGATATGATCCCATACTTGGACATTGATCTGATGTGTGGCCTTTCATGTGGAGGGTGCCTGCCCATCAGATTACAGTATCACATATTTTGAGATAAGAAAGTTATTCCGATGGGCTGAACTTTCAATTCCCACCAGTTTGCCCTGTTGTTGCATGTGTTTACCCAACACAGTCTCACTCCGTGTTGGTTTACCTTGCGCTTTGGCCCGTCGCAGGACCGAGAAGACCTCGTTACCGAAGGTGGTGTTGCACTCGTACGCCACTGCGTTCGCGCTCAGCCCGACGGTCTTGGCGTTGGCCTTCACCCCGCAGTGGTACGCTGTGGCTGTGCTCGCGCTATCTGCCACCTGCTTGTCCACACTGTAGGTCTGAGTATAGCAGAGAGAGAACATTTCAACCCGAGGTGGAAAAAAGTCTTGGGCTTTGGAGATGTTGAATACACGGCCATACCCGCCTGCCTCTACGCTCATGTGATGATAATTAAAGTATGGCACATGGTTTGAATGTGATATCACTGGACTGTTTTTACTGTTTGAACCGCAGTGTTAGCATTTTTCGGGTAAAGTGATGACATTTGCAAGAAAAAAAAGAGAAAGAGAGAGAAGAAAACCCAAGAAGTAATTCTTTTCAGAAACAAAGGTTTAATTGCTTGAGTGGAAGCCAAATATAGCGTGCGGCAGGGTGAACCACGTCAGCTCAAACAAGCATGTGAGGAAGACAAATGACACACTGAAGCCACACGGTAATGCACGGGCTTTATCGTTCTCTCTCTCTCTCTCTCTCTCTCTGCCCTCAATCCCACCGTTCCAGCAAACCGCACACATCAACTCCAACCGCCTCCACGTGGATGGCGATAGCGCGTGTCTGTGTATGTGCCAGGGTAGCAAGAGTCACGCAGTTCAACATCGTAAAGCAAGTCGCCCGAGCGGAGGTCGATCGGTCGGCCGGTCGTGCAATGCAAAGGACGCTTTAGGTGAGATGACATGTCAATCGCGCGGCATTGCGCCCGCCGATAAAGGCCGTCGCGGCATAACAACAGGAGGCAGCAGGTTGTAAAACAGGGGCCACAAATATTGGACACATTGATGAAACCTTGTCGGGCGGCAAAGACATGAGAAACGTCGGCGCGTTTGGCGGCTGCTTGGCGGATGACTTGTGAATTGTGTGCCGCAGGGTCATCGTGATTGTGTTGTCACCTTTGAGAGAGCCACATATGGGAAAGTGTCCATGGCCAGCATGGTCTCCTCCCCCGATCCTCCCTCCAGTTGACCTCGCAGGATTCGAGCTGCCGACACCGTGGACACGCCCATTCCTGGTGGACAATGATTGAAAGGTTGAAGGGTTAACTGATACAGTGTGGGTATGGTTGCTGTTGCGTGTTGTTTTTGTCGTTTTTTAACTGGACACATTCTGCCGGGGTGATTTTATTTTTCTCCTCCGGCCCATAAAACCAAGACGGAGACCAATTTTTCTGTCAACTCTGTCAGCATTTGAAAAATGTGCATCGGAAATATTGAACAGACTTTTTTTTTTTTTTTTTACGAAATGTTTGTTTCTAAAGCTCAGGCTACGACTGACGAGAAGAGGAAAGATATTCACGAATGCTCCGAGCGAAGTCAAAGCATGTCAGCTTGGACTAAATAAACACAGGACATCTTCTGAGGAACCACATTTTCAAACACAGTCCTCGCGCTGAGCGAGACGCAGACTGTGTCCGCCAAGTATTTAGACTGCCTCTGGGAGAACATGTTACATATAAACATCCAACAACGATTCCGTGAGATTCCAATGCGGCATACATTAGTCAACATAAATCAGCGAGGGGACTTGTTTTGGTCTCCGTCTTTGGTCAACTGACTTGGGAGCCGTTGCTTCACAGCGCTCACGCGACAGCGGTACAGCTCTCAAGCTCTGCCTCAACCATCACGCTCATAAAACCTCATAAAACAAAGGTCCATGCAGGACACCACTGGAGTGAAAACCCGACCACCCAGACATGTGACTCACCAAGTTTGATTTGAACCAGATACCCCTGGTAGTTAACTAGAACAACACTTTTGATCCAGTGAACGTCCGAACCCCCCCCCCTCCGCAAAATGAAATGCAACGCTCGCGTGCAGCCCGCCAGCCCACTGCATGCTGAAATGCACTTGGTGCAAACGGTGACGGGCAGCGGTTGGGCCTCTGTTTGACAACGCACTGAGCATATGTGCATATGTCAGGAGTTAATGTGCAGAGAGCCGCCACGTCCGTGCCGGAGAACAATAACACTTCAAATGGCGGCGCCTCCTTCTCGGACAGAAACCCGATGCATTCTGTGGACAAATGTCTGTTGGTCTCCATACAGGTTGTCCTGTTGTCGTACCTTTCGGTTTGAGACCCACGAGTAAAACACATGACACATGAACAATGCAGTGCAATTCACAGTAGCCAGGGCTTGTCTAATAAACACACTGCAAGTTAAATATTCACTCAACATTCACTTCCTCTTCCCACACTGAGGGGGAAAACAATCTCTAGCTGCACATACTGTGTTATATGTAAGATAGAGCTGTTGCAAAAGTTCCAATAAAATGAAAAGTGGAAAATGAAGAGGAAAAAAACTAAAGAGACTCTCTGGGGATGAGTTTTGTGTCAGCACAAACAGATTTTTCTTCCTTATTGCTCTTTGTCATTGACTCAGGAAATCTGTTTTTAGGGAAGCACTGTTTCCATATCTGATGGAGACGACACAACAACACTTGCACTTGGAGGCGACACTCTTCGGTGTCATTGTTCAGACTTTTAACATATCGATTAATTATTAGGTTATCAAAGTGACTGTCAAATAACTTGCAAGAGCTCCTGGTTCAGGGAAAGTCTCACCATCGCCGAGGAACAGGATGATGTTTTTGGCCCGGTGCTCTCGAGGGCGGAGTTTCAGGGCAGCATCCAGCGTCATCCTGGCCTGAGCATCCCAGTACGACGGCTCCTTCTCCAGGTCGTACAGATCTGCACGGAGGAAAAACACACACAGAGAGGTGAGTGACGATAGCGACGTGGCGGATATGAGCTGATCCCAGAGATTTAGACTTGTGCGATATTGACTGCCGCTATCTGTCGGAACGGCGTTTTCACGCGTGCGGAATGACGACGATCCGGCAAAGAATTCAGCGCCTGCAGGAGCCTTCACTCTCGTTCCACCCCTCTGGCATTTTCTGACACTGAACTGTTTGGGCCTTGGCTCAGACGAGAGAGAGCAGGTTTCTCAATAGGTGTCAAAATGACAAATCTGAAGGGAGGACTCTGCAGTCTTTGTCCATTCATACTCGCCAAGGGGTATTTTTTCAGGAAAGGAAGTGAAAAAAAAACATTCCTCCAACCTGACGGCAAAAACAACGGAAAGTCAAACAGTCCATCCCACAGTTTACACAGACAGGTACACACAGGCTTCGGCGCATCCGCATAAACACAGACCTTCCCGCTCAGAGGACACGTCTAAAATTTGCACTTTGCCGACCAATTTTCTCCAGCGCAGCCTGTTCCCCCTGGCGTGTTTACTCAGTTTTCCAGCTTTACCTTTGCTTGTGTCACCACCCTGGTGCCGTCCGTTTGTCTGCCCACAAGCTGCCACCAGTAACCCGCTATGCCGGTGGCAGCAACAGTGGCCCTGCTTGTATCCTCACCTTGGCTCTCCACGGCGGCTCTGCCCACGGCCAACAGCAAGGGGCCCAGGAGGACGAGCAGGAAGTCGGGGACCCCGCAGCGTGGCGGCGCGCGCATCTCGTATCCGAGCGACCTGGAAAGCCTGGAGGGACTTTGGCGCGAGCTGCTTCTCGGAGGAGAGCGCACGGAGAGCAGCAGGGGCGCAGCAGAGGCGCAGGGGCGCAGCAGACGCTGTGCTGGTGTCTATGTGTGAGTGCGCGTGTGTCTGTCTGTGTGCGTGAGTGAGTGTGTGCATGTGTGGCTGCTAAGACCTCCGGCCCTGCCTTTTTAAAGCCCCACTGGGTGTGTAGTGAGCAAGGGCCGACGCCAGCTCATAGGCTGACAGCCACAAAAGAGGGAAGAGAAAATGTGAGTGGAGAGCAGAGGAGAGGAGTGGAGAGGAGTGGAGAGGAGAGGAGAGCGCTGGGGGGGGGGGGGGGGGGAGTGAAAGAGAGACAAGAGGAGCGGGGGACCACACAAGAGCCCGAGCAGCATCGCAACCTCGCTCGCTCACTCACTTTGATTCCTGAGAGCCTCGTTTTATTGTGTGTGTGTGTTTTTTTAGAGAAGGTTGCTTTAATTTCGTTCTTCCTCTGAAGTGTGTGTGACTGACGGACAAGCCGCCCCTTTGATGTGGTGAATGTGTAAAACGGCGTCTCGGCACATGCAGCGCACACACGCACGCACGCACACGCACGCACGCACACCTCCACCGGGGGGAGAGACAGAAGGTGGGCCATCCCGTTTGTGTTGGCGTCCACCAGGACACCAATCAGAGGTGCCTCGCTCCGACACCGCGGCGGTGAGACCAGGGAGAGAATGCGTATGCCAGCCTTTTCTGGACAATATCGCCGTGTGCTCTACTTTTCGTGGCAGCTCGGGGGGGAAGGGTCGAATTTCCACTTCTCCCTTCTCTCCTCAATCTTTGCATTTAAAAGACCCCCTCCAATATTTTTTTTTTTTTTCTTCGGTCTCGCCAAGTGATGTTGGCCGCTCTTTCCGCGGTGGAAGCGAAGCTGGCTGAAGCATTTTTCTCCCGTGAAGTAGTGGAGAATGCCTGCCGAATGAAAATGTCTTCCGCGCTACGCAAACATAGCGCAAGTTAACGTGTGAAATGAGGTGAGCCGGGCCAGGAAGAATCAAATTCCTGGCGCGGGGCTTCCACCTCGTGAACCCGCGGGGCAGAGACCTCGTTCTACTCTGGGGGGGAAAAAGGCATTCTGACGGGCGCTCAGTCGGCGCTAATAGGAGTATAGAGCCAGTCACGTGCGCCTGTAATAAAGTCATTGCAGCAATCTGTGGTAAAGGGGCCTCACATGATGCTCGGAAACACCGGCGGCGATGCGCAAGAGCGTGAAAACCTGTGGAGGCTTGTTGCGGGTGGCTCACGGCAGAGAAGGTCTGCTTGGCGTTGGGAAAGTCAAATTGGGCTCCTGCGCAGCAAGCGCAAACACCTGAAGGCGGCTTCAGGTCTCAGCGCGGATCACACTTAAAGCGGGAGGTGCGTCGCTGCTTGATTACACGGCATAACGCGCTTGTGAGGAGTCGATCTCACCCCTCAGAAACAGAGGATCAGCAAAGTTTGACAAGTCACTTTTCCCAGCTTGTGCATTCAAGAATCATCACATCCGGGCTGATAACACGGTACTGTCACAGGTAAGTGCCGACATCTACTGCAAACAAATAAATAAAAAACAGTCATTTGTGCGCGTGTGATGCGTTTCCCAACTCAAAGAGGGCAACTTTCCTGTTGATGGCAAAAACATATTTCAGAATCTATTGCCTGAAGTTGTTGCTGTCATGACACGTACCAGAGTCCGTTCCAAAAACCTGCTTGGTACAAGCAGAGGCCGGGGCAGAGGAGATAAATATATAAATAAAATACATAAATACATGTTTGCCCGGAGAGAAATTGCATTTGGGGATATTTATAGTGTGACAGGTGGTGAGTCATGAGATCAAATAGTGGAGGGATATGTGCGAAGGGGGTCGGTGGGTGGGGGCCGGGGGTGTTCCTCTTCATTATGTGGTCAGCTACAACAGAAATCCTCCTCTGTGCGGCCCAAAAGGGCACCTGTTTGTGTGTCTTAGAAAATAAATATAGCAACCAACAGGGTGAAGAACAGTTATTATCCAATGAGTAATACTGCCACCTGTGTTTAAGTGTATTTCCGATTCCATTCCGCTGTGGGAGGACGCGGCACACACTTCCACCAGGACGTTTTCTGTCTTTTTCCTTCAACAGCTTGACGATGTTCCATGTCGCGTCACCTTTTTTCGGTTTTTACCAATTCCGAAAGGAATCAGAAAGGCCAGTGACTCAGTAACGTAATTTGGGAGCAACGTGTTTCACCAGCACAAATTGAGGGGCAAGACAGAGGAATAACCATGGGCTGAAAAACAACTTCAAGCCTTTCAGTGGATGAGATGACAGGGGATGGCAGAGGCCAGTATTGTATTGTTTGAGTTACTAAATACTAGCTTGACCAGAGAAATCTAAACATGCAGCTTGGGAGTGTGCCGCACGTGTTGTGGAGATGGCAGGCAGGCAGACTTTGACTTGTTTCGCTGGAATCCTCGCACTTCTAGTTGATGAATCCAGGCGCATGGTTCATAAAGCTCGTGTAAGTTGTTGCCTGGTATCCCAAGTTTATTTTCATATCAATTGTTGCTTTTATTCATTTTTTCAAATGTTTTTTTTTTTATTTTCTATGGTGTAACGCACACATGCCTAATTATTGCGTGATCCCTAAAGATATCTTAAAAGGCTGAACCAAACTACAGCAGTCTGTAAACACAGACAGTGTGTAAATGGACAGTGCTTTCTGATAAGTAATCATCCAAGGCTGTTGGACTGAAGTCCAGATTAAAAAGAGAAAGAAAAAAACTTCAGGTTAGGATCATTTTCAGCTTGCGTTTCACATCTTTGACAAAAAGAAGGTTGTTTTCAATCTGGCCTTAATCTGGATGTCAGATCATCTGATCCTGCACTCCTGGAATCAAATCCCTCAGGGGGACGAGCGCTTCACAGAAGACTGCTGGCTCTGCTATGATCTTGTTTGCAAGAAGGTGGGTTGTTGCAGGTTAGGTTCTGAACCTGTGTTAAACAGCTCTAATGGCTTAAATTGGCCTGAAACCATGGAAGACCACTTGCTCAAACAAGAGGTCTTGGACTGTGTTTGAAGCAACCTCAGTGAGTAGTGCCAAACCTCCTGGGCTTAGTTCAACAATATAAATCAAGGACTGTGCAAAACTGGCCATTAAACAAAACTCTTTGATGGAAAAATAGTCCCTGGGAGTAAAGTAACAACACCAAATTTAAAAAAAAAAAAGAAAGTCAAACTTCGGCATCAAGGTTGGCCTTGCGCTTGAAAGAACTCTGAGCCGGGGGTCCTGTGCAACCGTCTATCGTCTGCTTCCTTGATTGAGTGATTTGCGGTTGATGCACAGGGAAAGTCAAAAACACTACTTTGCTCACATAAACCTTCACACATGGGCTCTCATCATTCCAGCATCTGGATCCTAAATCAGACCCTCACCCCTCCCCAAAGTTAATTACAAATGACACGCAGGTCTCCTCTAACCTAAAGATCCTGTTAATTACAGTGGTTAGACGGATCTCGCGTCTAGATTACAACTCATGGAGGAAAATATTTAGGTTCAGGTTGTCAAAGCGAGGGTACACAGTGACTGTCGGTGGTGCGAGACCACACAGCCTCACTTTCAAAGGAAGCGCCAGATCCTTTGCCCCGAATTTGGAAAGGTAGCTTCAAAAAGGCACTAAAGGTTAAAGATAAAGAAGACAGGGGGTGAAATGTGAAGGATTCTTATGGAGGAAAGTGCATCACTTTAAAGGTCCCATGTGGGAAAACAGAAACAAAGTTTTTTGTCTCTATCAGCCTGTCAATGAGAATCCCTTTATTTTATTTGTTTGCTCCACTTTTCAAAGTGCCTTCGCAGACCCGCAATTGAGAAAAGTATCCCTTTGTGATGTCACAGAGGGCAGCTTCCTCTCCAAGCTAATTTTCAAACGAAGTAGGGCTTTGCTTGTAGCCATAAGTGTTATTTTTGTGAAAAAGATGATATTTAATTGCAGGTGTTAAATATAATCCAGCCACAACCCTAATTAATGTACGTTCCCATACTAAGCAGCATACACTTTTTAACAGTGCTTTGCGACACTAACGTGTCTCTGGAATGTCACTGAATTAGCCTGGGCTCAGAACAGACTCCACCCACTCCCCTGACTGAGATCGATTCTTTGGTCTGGCATTGATTGACTGGTCAATGTCTCTATTTGGAACATCGCAACACCATAAATCACAAATTACACAAGTGCCATGAAACAATAATTTTAATAATTTCAATAATAATTTTGATTTCTGCTGATAAAGCAAATATTCAATGAGCGCTGGAGGGATGAGAGGAGCCACTCAAAAACAACCTGAGCAGCACACAACAAACCTCAGCCTTGGCTGAAGATCCCATCAGACTGAGGGTAGGCAAGTGGCTCCGTGGTGGTCGGTGAAAACATATTTTGGATTAATTCTTTCTAAAAGTGGAAACAGTGTCAGAGCCGGAGCGCAGAGAGTCTCTGGTGCAGACCAAGGCTGCGAAGAAAGATAAAAAGTTAATCTTATACTCCTTTTGTTCATCCCTTTTCAGAACTGGTGCGCACTGAAACAGCCAATTCTGGAAATCGGCCCTGAACAGACATGCGAGAACTAAAGTTTTAATAAAAACAAAGCAGCCCTGGAGAAACAATTAAACCATGTCGGCAATGATCCCTTCTGGCCCCCGTCACAAACACCCTCCGCCCTCGACGCACTGTGCTGGATTCTCCATGTGTCGAAGCAAATAAAAAAGCAGAGCAGGACCCTATCTAGATCATTTCAGGAACGCACCATAAATGATGTCAGTGCCTGTTTTTATGCGGACTGCCACTGACTGAGAGCCCATCTCAGAGCAGGATGCCACGCCGGTCATAAAGACAAAGGTTTTACAGCTGGAGTGCAACTCAATTGGGGGACAATTAGGGGCGGAGCGCCAAAAGACCCGCGTCCTGAGAACCTCCACATCAAACAGTCTGACAGCTCGAACATGTGGTCCCTTTTTTCAATTTTAATTGGACTCATAAAGGAAAGATGGATTTGAGCTGAATTAGACTATGGTGTGAGTGTGTGTGTGTGTGTGTGTGTGTGTGTCCATGTGTGTGAGACAATGAACATGCCTGTATGTCTCTGTGTTGCGTGATAATTGCAACCTAAATGTGCTGGTTTTGTCCTGTCTGACTTCATAATTTAAAGTTGCCACATGGAAAATAAGTAAGTTGCACATGACTCATGTCCAGACCTACAGTATAGCCTCGAGCTTTACAGTCTGCATTGCAGAACATATTGCATTTGGCACTGCCGTTGAAAAAAAAATGCTTCTATAGAGCCCATGGTTAACACGCGACAAACATTTGCTGGAAGTCACCGGTGTGCTGGTCTCATGTCTCCAGCCTGCTCAGCGAGATCGCACAGACGAAACTGCAACTCACCTGCTGGGTGGCATCTCATGAGGAGAAGATAGCCGATGAACAGCATCATCTCCCGTCAGCCAGAGGTTCTTTCTTGCTCCGTCTCTCGCCTCCTGCTTTGCAAGGCTATTCAATTTTGTTTGCGATTGCAAACCACTCCTCTTATAGCTCCACGCAGTGCACTGGTAAGCAAAGTTTCACACCCCTGGAACATCCCGAGAAGCTATAAATGGATTGCTGGAAAACATCACTTTCCTTCCAGCACCTCTGTTTTGTAGTCTTGGCTTGCATCTTTTGTTTGTGAAGGAGGTAGAGAGGGGGGGAAAAAGGTGTGTGTGCGTGTGTGTGTGTGTGTGTGTGTGTGTGTGTGTGTTGGGGGGGGTTATTTTAGAACATCTGCACACACATATCGGCACCACCGGCAAGCAGCACTCACCTCTTTTACCAGTTTACGTCAGAAACATCCCTCAAATGGGAGCGCGGGCCCAATTCCCTCCCCATGAATGCTGCCCATCTTGTTTCCTCCACCTCGCCCTGAATCAAAGCGCTCCTCTCTCCTGGCCCTCTGTGGAACATGTGTCTGTCAGAGGCTCACACAGATTGAGGCTTTTGTACTGCGGGTACAAAAAGGTTGCGAAGATGCAGCGGGGAGAGACGCTCGGAAATAAACGGAGAGTTAATGAGCTAAGAGCCAACCAAGAAGACGCGAAAGAGACGCATTCGTATGCAAGGATGGTCGGGCCGGGTCCGATGAGAGAGAACGTGAACACACACACAGAGTGGTGTTGGAACCTAGCATTCCTCGCCTCCCACCTAACTAAGCACTCTGCTTTACCCCAGATCTCTTCAACATCAAAGAGCACTCATTACAGAAGCTATCACACATGCACAGAGAGTTCGGGGCAAGGAGAAGGGGGAGCCAGAGTCACTTGAAGGGGACGGGTTGGGGGAAGAGGAGGTGTGTGTGTGTGTGTGGGGGGGGGTGGAGGCGAGTGGGGCTTAATCAGCATACAAAAGTGTTGCTCAAAATAAATATATTCATCTGCCATTCAAGCTTTTCTCCATTAGGAAGGATTTTCAATGAAATTTAGGATTGCGTCAGATTCCAGGACCAATCAGCTTCCACTAAGTTGTGGCAAAATCAGGAAGCAACAACCAACTTCTTGGTGCACAACGAGCTTTCTTTCTTTCTCGATTTCTTTCTTTCTTTCTTTCTTTCTTTCTCTATTTCTTTCTTTCTTTCTCTCTTTCTCTCTTTCTTTCTTTCTTTCTTCTTTCCATAGTCCAATCACCAGAGTTGTGCTTTACCTCTTTAACAGGTGGATACATGGAATGAATCAAGTTTCATCTGGAAGATACGGGTTATCTTCCATGTGCCTCACCGGTAAAGCCTTTGGTGTGTGTGTGTGTGTGTGTGTGTGTGTGTGTGTGTGTGTGCGTGTGTGTGTGTGTGTGTGTGTGTGTGTGAACTTCAGTCACTAACTTTGAGCGACATGAGGAATGCCTGAAAAATGGCATTCGAGAATCCAATCAGTCTCGCTTACCTTTTGTTATTCCTCACGGAAATATTCCTAAGTGCCCCCCTCCCACCCACACCCCTTACTCCCCAAAGCCCCCATGCCCTGCACGGCCACCCAGATGTGTTACTTATGCTCGCGGTCGGAACACTCTGTCAGGTGGGGAGCCCGGTGGACTCCACCACTGGCGCTTGAGGTCAGACTGGGGTTTATTTTCGTTGGGCAGGCCTCCGTCCAAAAACATCCTCTCCAGCAACCCCCCGGCCTCCGCCAGGTGCCGGCCCGCCAGCGGCTGTTTAGCAGCACAGGGAGAGCTGTGAGATTTCAACTCAACCGGTTTGGCAGAGTGTATTTTACATTTTCAGGCTACGCAAACATCACCCTCAGGGCAATCTGGCTGGAACACACTGGACCACCCAACCACCCTGTACGCATCACGGCGAGGGACTGGAAATCCTCAGGGTTTCATATTGACCATGCTCAATTGATGCAGCACACAAGTACGACCATGCTTTTGCCTTGTGGGAACGACCAAGTTCCAGGAGATCGACTTTGAGAAGACAAACCGATTGCATTTGTGTTTATAAAGTTTTAGGAATCACTTTAACTGAGCTACATCACTGCAATACAGAGCTGCTGACAATTTGATTAATGATCCATAAACTGTATCCTGTGCATCTCCAGAAAACAGCACGTTTAGCCGTCTGTTTGCAGAGATCTCTTGCAAAAAGATACGTTTTTAAGCTTCCTGTTATGACTAATGCTTCAACTCTCCACATGTCTGAAAGGAGCATGAGATGATCCCTGAGTGGAGAACTAACCTGGCTGGTGGTGCTGTCGTTAACCAGGGAGACGCATCAGTTCCCTTTGTTTCCCCTTGTGGGAAAATGTCTGACAGCATGCAGTCGCCATTTCTCCAGATGCTTGTCGAGGTGACAACAGGCATGGTTCAATAAGCCACCTTAAAGCAGTGATATATACAGTAACATTTTCCAGTTAAATATCTTTGTCTTGTTTTTAACCCAAGTTGTCCTAAGTAGCAAATTGAATTACATCCAGCACAAGATGCAAACGCAAGTTAAATAATGTAAGTTAAGATACAAGCCTGCATGAATGTGTGTGTTCTGTTATATCACTGGCTTCAGAGTTCATGTGAATGCCTTTATTTTGCGCCATCATTATAACGTTGACACGCAAAAGATTTCCCTTTCCATGTGTTCTTTGCATCCTCTAGTGGTCGAAAAGTGAATTTTAAATTTGCCTGCAACTGCAGCAAAAAAAAGTTTTAGTCTCTCATTCATGGAAAAGAATCCTTTTCAACAATGGAGCGCACACCTACAGTACATTAGGTCAATAAATTGCCTTTGCATTTGGAAAAAACAACAACCAACAACAACAACAACAACAACAACGCTGATGTGCTCAAAAAAAACCAATTGATATGTTCAAGTCATGATGCATTTTTTGATTTGGGTAAAATCATCAAAGTTTTAAATATTGAAGGGAGCTACTGTGTCAGTCTGAAGAATAGTCACTAAGACAGATGGCATGTAGTGTGTGTGTGTGTGTGTGTGTGTGTGTGTGTGTGTGTGTGTGTGTGTGTGTGTGTGTGTGTGTGTGTGTGTGACAGCAGTCACAGACATAATGGTGAGGGCATGTCTAGGGGCTTTGGATCTGTCAACATTTTCCATCCGTCAGTCTGACTCTGGTTGCCTTCAATTAACCCTTCGCAAAAAACCACAAGTGGCTTCACTGGGAAAGCAATCAAGACCGGCAAATAATATTGTTTTAATTTTTTCATAGAGCAGCTTTGGTGCGTGCAATTACTGACGATCAGCAGAATGCAAAGAGTGCAACAGAGATGTTTATGCTGTGGTCTCAATATGCCAGCATAGTTTTCACTCTTCTGGATGACTAAATATGCCCATATCGCTCCTTAACACTGTGAATAATATGCCAGTGTTGGCAGCGTTAATTGGGTTGAAATCACACCTGTAGGTGCTCTCTATATCCAGTTTTAGGCGTGTTTTCTCCTGTCCAGTATTTTGACCAGGAGACTCACTCACATATTGGTAAATAGACTGTAATGTATACAACGTTTTTTTTGTGTGTGTGTTTTTTTGTTTGCTTGTTTGTTTGTTTTTAAGTAAATTCCACCATACACTGGCTGTGGATACCAAACAAGGTGATGCATGCTCATCACAAACAACTTAATTTGTAAATGGAGCCTTGACACTGTATGAGAGTGGCCTACTACTCAGATGAAACATTGTGTAAATCATTTGGTTTTGTTATTGTGGTTTCAGCATTGAGATCTGAGCGATTCAACTTCAATACGAGGTTACAGCCCCCCCCCCCCCCCCCCGTTTGACAGACTCACTCACTGAGATTGCTTGGGCAGTAAATATATTGGTACGGAAGGTTGGAACTGCCAAGCAGGAGGAAGAGTAGAATTATGCCGCTGAGTGAAATGAATTGTTTTGTTCGAACGCGAGGTCAGCTGGTGGCGACAGAGAGCTTTTTCTTTTTTTCTGGCGAAGACGAAGAAGAACTCGGGGCCGGAACACAATAGTTGAAATGTTTCCGACCGACCATGTTTCGAGGGAAGGCTTTTAGAGTCGTGTCCGTCGCGCGCCGACGATTTAAAAATACGAATTAGGTTTTACTGTGTTGTTCGAGAGAAATGGCTGCACAAGGTTGGCATTTGTTCATGGAGGAAATTCTTACATAAATGTCTGGGCATGTATTTTATATAAATGACCCACAGTTTGAGCAAAAAATAATTAGCGACGTTAAACTGAACTGTAACGTTAGCATGTCGTCTTAGCTCAGATACAAACAACTAACAAAATTACTCAATCGGGGCCTTAAATTCTAAGCATTCAATTTTACAAGAAACCATGTTGTCTATCGTTTTATTTTACGTTTTTGTAACGTAACGCGTATTGTACAGGCTACTCCAAAACACATTTAAAGTTAAGAACAGTGACATTTTTTTTTATTCACAGTTAGCTTCCGTGTGTGTGTATGGCGCCGCACGACGGCTTCATTAAGAAAAACAAACTAAAATCTATATCTTTTGTGTTTGACTATTTAGGGACCGCACTCACTTGTTATGTGTTGGTAATTTAAGTATTTAATCATTGCAGGACCTAACAAGGACAATATCCGAGCTGGATGTAAAAAATGTGGCTACCGTAAGTGCTTTTACAACATGTCTTGTGCGTGTGTTCGTAATACATCATATTATCAATATGTTAATCGCTGTTTGAGGTAACGTTTGCCTCGTGGCCTTTACTCGTGGCTGGATTTGTTTTCGAGTCATAGTGACTTCTAAGTGTTTACAAGGGTTTGTTTTGTTTTGTTTGTTTGTTTTTAGCGAGTATTCACGCATTCATCTTACAGCGAAATTCATTCGGTCAGCTGAATATGTTTTTCCTTTGACGCTCACCTTTCAGCGGGTCACTTGACCTTCGAGTGTCGCAACTTTGTGAGAGTCGACCCTCAGAAAGACATCGTCCTGGATGTGAGCAGCACCAGCACTGAGAGCGAGAGTGAGGAGGACGTGGCTGCTGAGCAGCAGAGTGAGAAGCCGGGGCGAAACAGTCTGTTTGGGAAAGGTAAAGAATGATCAACTTCTGATATTTCTCTGAGGTTTTGCAGAAAATGTTTAATACAGACACCACTTTCAACTTTAAACAAACAAAAAGAAAGAAAAAAAATAGATCCTGCAAGATATGGTTACTACACTTGTGTACAGTTACTTGACCAATTAAAAGGTCAGATTCACAGAAGTGAGGCAAAAACATTTCATATTAGCTGATACTTTAAACCAAAGGAAAAAAGGGAGTCAAGAAGTCAATTATTCTGATAACTGACTACTTACTCACTTGCAAAGAGGTCATATTTTTCTATCAACAGTTTCCCTTGGATCTGTTTCTGGTTCATCACTTTGTCTCGATGCAGCTGCTAGAGGAAACAGATCAAGTGATTAACACTGTTGTGGCTTTTTCCCAAATGGTTCTTGCTTAAAAGAGAGAAAATGTTTTCAGATGTACTGTATCCATGAACAGGTATTCATTTGTTTGCAATATGCTTTCTAACCACTAGGTGCCACTACATCAGGGTCTTTATATTTAAACATTTTAGACTTTACCAGATGATTTTGTCTCCTCAACAGAAAATGGAGGCTAAAATAATTTATTGCACACCTCACTAAAGAGGAAAATGGGGCAACGTAATCTTCAAAACCATCATCAGATGATCAGAGCTTTGCTAACTGATCAGCTGGGCTGAACATTTCCAAGATTAACTTGTAGTATTTATTTACTGTTCACACGTATTTATGTTGTGTGTTTTGTTTTGTTTTGTTTTGCCACATTTCAAACTTAATCATAGTCACTCAGGATGATCAGTGTCACAAGTCAGCAGCAGAGCAATGAGAAATAAGGTGTGAAAAGGGGTAAGGGGTGAAGGGGTAAGGGGTGAAAAATCAGTTAGTTTAATCGTTGCTTCATATTAAAGTCATTTCCGATCATTGTGTCTTGTATTTAGTGATTTAATCAAATATATTACTTTAAAAAATTTCGCATTTCTGTTTGTTTTCCCATTAAAATCTTAAGGTCCTAACGATGACGATCGAAAAAAGAGACAAAAGCGAAAGAAGAGCAGAGACAGAACTTCAAGAAAACGGTAACTGTTTTGTAGTGGAACATCGCTCTTTATACTTGTGTATTCATTGCACGTTCATTTCATTTAGTTTTGTTCAGGTCGAGCTGGTCTGAAGACACAGTGTGGTAATGAAAAGTGGGCTTCTTTTCTGTCGATGTGACATTTAGATCGGCGTCATCGTCCAGTGACGAGGCTACAAAGAAGAAGAAGAAGAAGAAACAAAACCGGTCCGACTCGTCGTCTGACGAAGAGGAGAGGAGAAAGAAGAAGAAAAAGAAGCTGAAAAGCAACAAAAAGAAGAGCAAAAAGCCCAAAAAGGAACATGGGAAAAGTCAGAAGAAGAAGCAGCAGAAGAAACCGGAATCGTCTTCCTCCTCGTCCTCCAGCTCCAGTGAATCCTCAGACAGTGACTGAGACACATTTATGGCGCAGGGCTCAGGGAATCCCCCAATTATCCTTTATTCCATGAAAACTGCGGTCTGCAGACATTGTGGGAACGTGGCACCCAACCTTGTCCGGCACAAGTGTCATTTACAAGAACAGAGATTTACAAATGCGCCGTAGCTCCAAGAGTTGACACCGCGATGAAAGTGAAAAATGTTTTGGAGAGGGCGCACAAAGCCAAGGAACTTGTTCCGATATATTATTTCATTTTCCTTCCAGACCCACTGTCACTTCACATTTGGTATTTGTTGTGCGCAGAGAAATCTTTGGTGGCGCGTGGTGCGCTGGCTGAGCAATTTATGGAAAAAAGCTGTCGTAGTAGCTTTCCACACGCTGTCCTTTGAGTTTTGGCCCTTCCTTCACTTTTATCATCGTGTTTTACTGAATTGAACCATGTGAGAACAAATCAAACGTTATTGCTTAAATGTTTTTGTCTATTTTTGTATGGAATCCCATTAATGTTCATACTTGGATTGTTGTCACGCTGCAATTAAAACCTCAACAGGCAAGTCAAAAGTAAACCGTAGCAAGAACACATGTAGTGCGGTAAGCTACAAAAACATTTCAAACATCCAAACTGTATCATATACTGCAAAGTGTCCGGAGGGAAACTTTGATTAGTGCATCTTTTTTCCTGCAGAGGGCAACGACACACCTTAGATCCGTCAGACGGGCAGCGTGAGTTGCAGACACAGGCTCTTTTGCATCACCCACTGGTATCCCAAAATGATCACTGGCCTACCTTACTGAACAACGAGCAGACTGCAAGTAAAAAGAAAAAACACAGAAAAGGCTTCGTCACAAAAAGAACATCACAGAACATATTTCTGCATATGGTATTTAGTGGACTTCAAATCTTTGAAAAGTAAGGATGAGAACAGTACGACCCCGTCTGAGCCTCTCGGTTGGACATTGAGAATATCTTCAGGTCGGAATCAAGTTGAATTGGTTCCAACGTCTGGAAAAAGTTGCTTAGTTATAAAGACAGGCAGAGACTTGCAGGGGGGCGTGTTGGTACACCCTGGTTTATTTCATGGAGCTCATAAATAATGATTCACACAGGTGTGCTAACTTTCAGTTCCACATTGAGCAAAATGCTGCATGCAGCATTAAAGAGACGAGCAAGCGAGCTCTGGAAGTGCAGGGTAAATTCTGATAGCACACACAGACTAATAAACCCATTAAATATGACCATAAAAACCAACATATCCCTGCCCCCAGTTCATTATTTACATTTGATTACACCTATAACCTTCATATTTGATGGGCATGACATTTCCCACTTTTGTGTCCTTGTATTACAAGGAGGAGCACCGTCACGCTATCACATATGTCCATGCATTTATCCTTCACTTTTCCACCATGACCTATCCTGCACTCAGGGTCACATTGGTGCCTGAGCCAAAAGGCGGGGCTACACCCTGGACGCTGCACCAGTTTATCCTCAAAGCAAAATTAAATCAACATATAAATCAGGAAATGAATAAACAAATATCAAAGGGTGATTTAATTTTACCAGTTGACCAGTTGAGGAAAGAAGCTCAAATACCTGGCGAGAACCAGCACAGACGCAGGGGGAGCATGCGCACCCACACAGACAGGCCCCGGGCCTGGGAAATTAACCCGCACCCTTCTTGCTGTTGGTTCTAGCCCTCTGTCTTATATGGTCTTACCTCAATTGTTTGACCTTCACTTCAGAGTAATTGATCAGTATAATCGATCACTAATTACACAAATGCTCCATATGTGCCATTTTGCATATTGATTGCACAAACACTCAGTTGTGCACTTGACTGGGAGTCTGGCAAAGTGTCGACTGAAGAAACTTGGGAAGCAGGAAACTTCATAATTGCCCAGATGGCGAGAGGACAAGTGGGTAGACTGAAGAAGCGGGAGGGCCGGCCATGCGCAGCCTCACACAGCCGAGCATATGCTGTTTGTGCAAGAAGGCAAGAGGGTTCTCCTGTTTGCACCGGCTCATTGGCTTTTATTGAGCCTGTCGGCCTCGGCGGGGCCGTTTGCATGAAAATGAGACGGTCAATGTCGTCTCGGAGGGAGACGGCTGTGAAAGAAGAGAGATTCAGCCTGCGTTCGAACATCGCCGCGGAAACAAAACCCAGAGTGAGTCGTGAGTATTTCAAGGCCAACCTATTCTGCTGCACCGGGATTCTTCATCAGTTCGAGCTGCCCCACAATTTCTTTAAAATAGCTTTATTTTTTTATACCATGGCACAAAGCAGTGTGCAAAATACCAGTCAATATTCAGGAGGGTCCCCATCCTGATTGTTTCTCAATACCAATCTAAATATTCTTAAAATGAAGGGGGCCTGTAATTACTTGGCAATATTTCATGGATGCAAGCCATCATGGTCTACATAACAACGCACGCGCACACGCGCACACGCACACACACACACACACACACACACACACACACACACACACACAAGCTCTGCTTTGCAAAAAAGATGTAAATATTTAAAAAAAAATAATAATATTAGACAGGTTGATCTTAATATACAATTATGTATATGTATGTTTTTTGTTTTTTTTTTAGCTTTTAAAAAAAATATGAGGCCACCTTAAATTTTGCTTTGAGGCTTTCGGGGGGGTCCGAGCCCCCTGGGCCGCCCTGTATTTTGCACACTGGCTCAAAGTCACCTGAGAACCAAATGGTATAAAAGGCTTTGAAAATTCAAACGCGCAACCCTGGAACGCCTGAACCTGCTCCTGCTTAACCTCACGTCCAGCACCGCGCCGCGGCAAAACACAACATCTTCCCAGAACTAAAGTGAAAATCCCTTACGCTGCACTTTGGTGGGAACGGCCCAAGCTAAGAGATGGCGCCGCTTTTGAGTCTGTAACCACTGTTGAAATATTATTTCAGAAGCAAGCCCGTCTCTGCATCTCGGAGCACGGCGAGCTTGAGAAAAGGCGTCAGGGCCAAAGGGGGCAGGCTGGAGGCTATACATTTGCTACCAATTTACAGTAGTTCCTGCTTCTTGGATTTCGCTTCTCTCTTCCTCTCCTGGCCCAGAAAGCAGGCCCCGGCAGTCGTAAATGACCTCTAGGATAAATAGACAGCGGTCCACGTGACCCCAACCGTCAAGAACAGAGGCTGTAATAAATACGACGCAGCTTCACAGGAAGCGCGTTCAACGTTCTCCCAAAACCTGCAGGGAATGAAATAAAGTGGGGAGGGAGCGCAAAGGGGTTAGCCTCTGTTCACGTCCCTTTCTTTGGTCAGAACCTTTTTCTTCTTCTGAGGTCTGTTATTACCGGCCTAGTTCCTGGGTTCCCATTCAGAGTGGTGCCTGTTCATATAAACCTTGAGGTTTTTAGGGGGAGGAGGGTCGGGGGTATCGCTGGACTGACTGGGTGGCTTTCGCCAGGGGAATTAGCACCACAGAGTCGCTCCGGGCCGCGATGAGTGGGCCCCTCCTCGCCTAACCTGTGTTGGACCCGGGCCGCTTGTGGAGGTGGTGGTGGGGACAAGTTTCCTGGCGCGGGGAATTTAGGTCAGGCTGAACGCAGGATGCCTAGGCCTTGATCCTGTAAATCAGCGACGGCTCTGATGCTTTTCTATTCACTGGATAATTTCTTAATCATTTCATATAACCACCATTTTCCAGATGAGTCTGGATTGATTTCTTTAATAAACGGGGGAAGATTAGAGTGGGCAAAGCTTATATGAATACAAATCTCATTAGTATGAATCATACATATTAAATTCATATGAAAAGAGCAGTAGCAAGGCAGAGTGGGTTCATTCTCATTAAAAATCAGTCTAGGAGCCACAATATAAGACATTTGAGTTAGCTAGTTAGCATTTGAGTTAGCGTCCTGTCTCCTCCAGTTCAGAATTGTGACATCTGTTCGATCACCAGCCATCATTGGAAAATTTGGAAAGTTAGATAAAAATAAAGAACAGTTTCACACAGTAAAATGAGTAAAAAATTTTTTTTTTAAATGTTTAGGCTAAGATGAAGCAGGGAAACAGAGGAGGGCTAGCGAAGCAACTCTGACAAATCTTAGTTGTGAGGTCAAAGAGGAAGAACACATGAACACTTTTGTCAGCTTTGTCACTCAGGCTCAAGAAGCACTCTGTCATCAGGCAAACAGAAGCCCAGGCTTCTTGTACCACTGCGGGTGATTAGCTGAAAACACACATGTGCGCAAGGCTAACAAACCCCAACTAGCCACACCCATGCACCGAAAGAAACCCCCCCAAAAAACACAAACCCTAGAAAACACACCGTGGAGAAATACAAAGCCACAAATATGACAAATGCTTTTCTGAGCCCATTTTTTTTTTTTTTTTTACAACCGATTGCTTTTATTTTCCAACACACATCCAGTACGTGGTTGCACTAGCAAAAATAATTAACGGTATGACTGATGATGGATTGCTGCGTGAAAGATTGTCAAAGCAGACCTTTGAACACAAAGTGGCCAGAATCCTCACCCATGTGATCCGGAGCCGGCTGTTCATTGGCAGTGCAAACGAGACAAACCACATTTGATCTTTCCCACATCAGATTTGGGCCAAAATCTGAAAAGGACTCAGATCTGAGGTTTTTCACAGTGTGACCTCGATCTGATAAGGTGTGCACACCCATATCAGCGGGTCTTCTACGTCACTCCCGATCACCGTTTTTCCTAATTGTGCCCAGAAGGGAAATTTTGGTAGAATCTTTTCCTGGTGGAGGATCACACAGCGATAACGCCGGCTGGTCCTGGGTCTGTTTCCGCATCCACGCTGCAAAAACCTGCACTGAGGCAGCGGCCACAAGGAGCCTGAGTCATCACTCAGCGTGCGCTCTCCTCCATCTCTCCACTCTCTCCCGTTTGTTCAGGCAACACACCTGTTTCCACTGCACGGTGACTTCGAAACGACACTGTATACACCCATACATCTGCGGCTCATCCACGTCGCCTTGTTTACCTTCTCAACGTGACGTCACGTGGTCCTTCCGTGCGTGCGGGTCACGACAGGGGCCGCGAGCAGTTTCCAGCGGAGTCCGACTTATAGAATGAGCAACTGTAGAAAAAACAAAAAGAAGACAGGACGGCAATGTTAGCGGCGTCGTGCATTGTGACTTTACAAAGTGTCCTGCTGGGGAAACGGTATCGGGATGCGACAGTGCCAGGTTTGAGAGAATAGTTGTTTTGGCACCATCTTAATGAACAATTGAGTGATATGTAGTAAAACGTGAGAGGAATATTTTACATATGGAAGGAACATAATCAATGGGGGTTTTTTTTCTGTCTACAGGTGTAAATAGTCAATAATTTCATAGCCTTCTTCTTCTTCTTCTTCTTCGGGCAGGTCACTTCAGAGGTGGCCACAGCCAATCACCTGCCTCCGTCTGTCTGTCTATCTATCTATCTACCTACCTACCTACCTACCTATCTACCTACCTGCCTACCTACCTACCTACCTATCTATCTACCTACCTACCTATCTACCTACCTACCTACCTACCTACCTATCTATCTATCTACCTATCTACCTACCTATCTATCTTCCTACCTACCTATCTACCTACCAACCTACCTACCTACCTACCTATCTATCTATCTACCTATCTACCTACCTACCTATCTACCTACCTACCTACCTATCTACCTACCTATCTATCTACCTACCTACCTACCTACCTATCTACCTACCTACCTACCTACCTACCTATCTACCTACCTACCTATCTATCTACCTACCTACCTATCTATCTATCTATCCTACTCTCACATGTCCCTTAATTGTTGCAGACACTCTCCTACAGAAAGCAGGATCTCACTCTTAACTTCACACAAATGCTGTTGACTTTCAGCTTGTTTGCCTCCTGCTGCCGAGCCGGTCCTAACCTGTCCCGTCGGGGTCCAGAAGGTGGCAGGAGTGGCACTGCAGAGAGCGCAAATCAAGTGCGGCCCAGCAGCCTCAGCACCACAGAGCCCCCTAATTTTTTCCCCCCTTCTCCTCTCCTCGGATGACGATAGTCCTTTTACCATGTCCCCAACATCAGACACATGTGGCTTTTTCAAAGACGTGCGACATGGTGTCATCTCCGCGCCGGGCACATCTGCTCACTCTTACTCTGCTTTTAAATGTTCTTTCCACTGCACATTTATTTGGAAAGTGTCGTGCGTCTTTGTTCTGTCACGTGGGGGGTTTTCTGTCCCTTTTGTTTGGACGAGACATCAAATGAGGGCCGGAGGGGCACGTGACGGCCTGGACGTGATCGAGATGTTTATTTTTTGCTCCCTTACATCGGCGCTGACCTTGACGCTTACTTTTTCTCGTGCTTCAACGCTAGACGAGAGGAGGGGGGGGGGGGAAAGATGCCAGGGATGACATCACTGTCTTTGAGAAACGCTGCCAAATGTTTGCTGTCTGTATTAATGACGTCAAAGATGT
Source organism: Nelusetta ayraudi (assembly GCF_046127955.1). Classification (NCBI taxonomy): domain Eukaryota; kingdom Metazoa; phylum Chordata; class Actinopteri; order Tetraodontiformes; family Monacanthidae; genus Nelusetta; species Nelusetta ayraudi. Next base: position 187,101 of record NW_027466063.1, read on the forward strand.
ATTTCGTATATACACAGGAAACAAACCATTATATTTATTTATAGTTTGGGGTGAAATACGACTGGACAGCTGTACTATTCCTGGGCTATTTGGTTTTTGTGTAAAGCATACGTGCACAGCCAGTATCCTGCGTCCTTTCTGCTGCCTTAGACCTTCTACTAGCCCCATCTTGTGGTACACAAGGCCATTATCATTCTTCGAGGACCAGCTTCAGCTCACCTCATGTTTCCGAGCAATTTAAGGACTGATATTCCATCTCATCGACTTCATTTATTTGTTTATTTATTTTTAGTGCATGGAATTTCTTTTAAAAAATGACACAAATTTATGCATTTATTGTTGCTCTCCAGCAATATCCCGAATGGAAAAGAGCACATAAGCTGACCATTTGCCTCAGGGTACAAAGGGCTGTGTGATATCTCCTCCTTGCAGAGAAGCGTTTTATGGTCTGTTTCTTCTGCTCTTTCATGACTGTACCAAATTGTTTCTTCCAAAGTGCAGTATCTGGCCCATAAACTGCCAAAAGTTCCCAAGGCAAAATGAGCAGACCTCTCTAATTGTCTAGGTGGTCGGGTGTGCGTATGCGTCAGTGAGATTGGAAAGCAGAAAAAAGAGGGGATGGCAAAAGAGTGAAAAAAAAAGGGAGTAAAGCCTATTTGGTAGAAATCAGAAAAAGGCTAAGTCCTGTGTGTGTGCGTGTGTGCGTGTGTGTGTGTGTGTGTGTGTGTGTGTGTGTGTGTGAATGGACTAGCATTCTATTGAAAGGATAAATTATTCATTACGACCCACAACTGGCTTTCGCCTTTAATTCCGAACATCAATGCAGCATGAAAGTCTCGCATTAATTGGCAAATGTTGAGCTAATCACCCTTTAATCCCAGTGCAGGGCTACAGAAAGCAACACCAGAGAAGTGTGTGCAATGCACAGACAACATAGCAGTTGCGGGCTCAATTCAGTTTCCTTAATCATTTGTATTCATTGAATCTCTTCATTCATCTTTGATCATTTCCGTACCTACATTAGGTGGGTGAAGTAGCAGATTAGAAATGAGTGCTCAGCAGTAACATATTAAACATATTTTACTAAACATACTAATAAAGGCCAATTTAGAAATGCTCTGACCAGGAAAAGCTAAACATTTGCAGATGGGAGTTGAGAAAGATATCAGCTGACTATGATACCCTGTTGAGTAGGGCCCGTCCAATCAAGCACTATTACTCTTCTTTTAATCTTAGATCGATGTACGAGATAGATTAGATGAATGAAGATGAACAGATAGACGATGCCTCCTCATCGCCTCGCCAGACGCCGGACAGACCTCTGCACCAATCACTGACTGGAGGGCAGCTAGCTAGCTGAGCTAGCTGACGTTACGGCTAGCTGGGCGATTAGTAAATACCAGGAAGGAATCAAATGATACAAATGCCGGTAATCCAAGCAGAAAGCAGCGTCTCTGTTTGGAGTGTCATTATTTATGCTTATGGCTGCAACGAATGCCTTGCACAGATTGTTACATTTTATTAACAAAAAGGCTGTGCGTTTCTCCATATATTGACATACATGGACTGAAGTGTGAGCTCCAAGAAACTGAGACTTTCCAAATATTGAAGGGTTTTGGGAGCTGGCAGCTAAATTGTGGTCAGAGCTCAGGAGAAGCGTTTTCATATTCATACCAAGGTGGCTGCTACAGAAGCATAGCCAATGATGCCTGACCCAGAATGGAGACACAATAAACCCCGACAATATTTACACCAGGCCGCTTCAGCTGCCATTTGGACCTCGACCCAACCTTTCTTTCAAAGTGTCTCTGCTCAGACAGAAGAAGCAGGAGTGCGGCGTGGACTCCAGCAGGCCGCTTTTAATGCTTGTGTGAGGTTTCTAATTGCTAGCGAACAGCTCTCACCAACCTGTTTCCTCTGGGTCGGAGCCGGAGGATTGTCATTTTTCATTCATGACTTCAAAAGCGCCAGTTGTAGAAACTGGTAAGGAACATAGCCAGAGAGACGACGGTAACCAGAGATGTTTTCTCAGCAATCCCCTCCTGGATTGGAGCATAACCACACCTGCAGCACATGGGAAAGTCCGTTCGCAGCAACAGTGAGAAAGGAAAGGGGAGAGAGACAGAGATAATAAAGAGAGCTGAAGGACAAAAGCAAGAGAGGCTGGATGGGGAGGGAAAAAAGCGAGAACGCATGTAATGAAAGATCTTAGGAATGGCATGTTTAAAACGCTTTGTAAAGATTTGCTTTAGGATTATACTGAAGTTTCCCACTGCAGAATGACTTGCTGCCAAATTTGATATTATGTAAGGTGAAACAAAACCATTAGACAGTTGAAATTCAAGCAGTTTTAAGTCTGACGCGAGAGCTACAATTTCATCAAGACAAGCATCAACAATTCTTGCTATGCCGACAGTAAATTCCTCTAAAACACACACACACACACACACACACACACACACACACACACACACACACACAAAAACAAAGCAAAAAATTCCAAAAAGCTGGTAGTTCGAAAAAAAGTTGAAATTAATTGTGAGTAGTACCCTTTTCAATTATCTGCAGTATGGAGTTGTAGACATAAAGGTGCAGTAATAAACACTGACTTTGTACTACATTGCGGAAAAAAAGAGATTTAATCATATTGCTACTTCCTGTTGTTGAATACACTTTTTTACTAATTTTCCAGCTTTAGCAGTATTAGATAGATAGATAGATAGATAGATAGATAGAAAACACAATAAGACCTTTTCATTTGATTTCACTGTTGCATATGCAACCACCTATCTCTTAACAATATGGCTTGATTACTGAAGGCTCTCCCGCCTCTGATGACTCATTTAACCATTGATTAAACGGCCGGAGGGCACTGACAGAAGGACAGGGACGGTGGGAGCAGGTGGAATAACTGAAAATATGACGCATTACATAAACACTGGTCATGATAAATCCCAATGGAATAACCAATTTTTCCCGAAGCCAAATGTCCTCAGTAGCCTTTAATTAAAGGTTACAGTCTATGCCCCTTTTGAGATGTTTATTTTTGTTTATAGACTCCAGTGGGAGAGGCTCACGACTTTAATTCTGAAAAGTCAGACAAACAAACAAATCTTGACATTTGCCGGACAGTCACATGGATTTCTGAGTGAATGGTGTGAGTTGTGCAAAATATGCTATAAATAAACAAATAAAAGGGCTCAACTCAACTCAAATTCCGGGAAAACTCTAATCAGCTAACGACATTTGTGTCTGAACTGTAGCACAGAACAACTGGGTTAACTAAATAAATAAATAAGTGAATTCCCCACAGGAATGTCCAGACAATAAGGCAAACAGCAATCTATCATTATCAGTAAATATGAGATTTTCTAGACTTTGGCAAATTCTAGTGTTTTGGCCGCTCAAGTACTTAGCTTGTGATGAGGTTTTGCGTGTGTGTGTGTGTGTGTGTGTGTGTGTGTGTGTGTGCGCACGTGTGTGTGAGCACGCAGAGTGGGGTACTGTAGCCAAGGCCATTCATCAGTGCAGGGTGGGCCTGGTGGTGAAAGGACCAGTGTTGAACAGTGATTGATCGGTGGAGGAGATTGGCCACGGCCCGGACGGAGGCCCGCCTCTCTGCCCTGCTATGGCTACGGCCAATTATACCAGTTGGGGGACGTGGCTAATGCAGACTGCTTCTCTCTTCCTGCGGGGAGTAAAAGCAAACTCGGCGCGTTCGACATCACGCCACACGCTCTGCGCCCCGCCGTTGCTCATATTTCCACCGGTAGATCCGAGGTGCAGGTTGCTGCTGTCGGTTTTCACAGGTCTTTGACAATTGGGATATGATAATATTGTACCTTTACTCCTAAAAGGTTGGTGATTGGTCCGGTCTTAATCTGGCCATCTGAAAACCAAATTACTTCGGAAATTTTCAAGATAAATTTGGAGCGCGTTGACCTTAGACCTTAAATTTTAGCAGCTCCGTTCACAACACCTCTCATCAAAGCAAATTACCGCACAGCAATACAGCAATTGCCCTTGTTATAAAGAACATAACAAGCGTTCCAGTTTAGCATCATAAATACAATGAACTTGGACTCAACTGGGCGACAGGGATTCTCAGGGTTCAATTTAGTTAAGCTTGGAATGTCTTGATAGCAACAAAGTTTAGATGCGCATGTCTAACTACTGACTGTGGCGTTCAAACTACAACACGTATCAAGTATCAAGTGGCCCTTAAGTTTGCCAAGTACACATCCCTATTGCACCACCACCACCTGAAGGGAGGCAGGATGGCTCCAAACTTTCATGTTGTGGACACCAAATTCTGAGCCCCACCATCAAAATACTGAAGGTCAAATAGAGGCTTTTCAGAACTGGCAACATTTTTGTTCTTGTTTTCGGTGAGGGGCGTGTGCAAATTGCGGCCTCGGTTTCTTGCGCACGGACGGCAGAGGGTGGCAGCCGGTGTGGTCTTTGTCTGCTGTCGCAGTAACTCATCCGCCTCAAGGTTGGAGGCGTCTTGTGCAGTACCATTCCCTTAAGAAACCACAGAGACGGTTACGTGTGGAAACAGATCAGCAGTTTCTCAGATCCTCAGAAACAGGCCGTCCGACACCAACAGGCCGCCGCTGCCTTTCTTTCCCCATTCTGCCGCTCAGCTTTAATTGCAGCAGGTCGTCTTGGCCGCGTCTACGCGCTGAAATGCTCGCACTTGCTGCCCTCGATTGCCCTATCAGCAGTTTGTGTTAACATGTAGTTGGACAGGCTTGAAGGATGGCTGTGTTTATTCTCCCAAAAGCAGTCAAAAAGTGCATAAATAAACAAGCATGAGCAAAGTAACGGAGTGACGACGGACATATTCAAAGATTGACGTGGTTCTTAGTCTGCCTGGAAAAAGTTCTAGCGCCACAATCCGCAAGTATCCAAGTCAGGCCTTCTTCTGCCTTTATCGACTTCTTTAAAAAAATTTCACAGTTCCAGTTTTATGTGAAGCAGCTGCTTGTTTATACAATGTCCGACTGACAATACGAAGTGACGTAATTCTCCCCTCTCCATTCTGGTCCTGTCGCCATAAAATCAGGAGCTGCACCACAGTGGAAGAAAAGCGTGAGAACCGGCAGAACAGGGAGCCGCCGAGGTTGAATATTAAGTCGGGAGTGTGTGTTTGCATGCGTGTGAGTTTCTGACTCTGCAGAGCGAGCCGAGTCCGCTTCCCTGCATTCCCCGCTGTGCCGATATTGTGCAAGAAGCCCGATTCGGAGGGTCACCGCGGCGGACACCCTCCTACACGCCGCATCCCTCCTCAGCTTAAGATTTGCCCTCTGGGCCACACACACCGGAAGCCCAGCAAAGACGCAGAACAACAGCCCAGTAAACGGATTATGTCTCAGAGGCATGTTAATCAAAAAGCAACATTCATCCTGAGATGCCATCATTTGGATAAAGGTCGTTGCAGCTGGAAACCGAGGCGGTCAACCTTGAGCGCCCCCCCCCCCCCCCCCCACTTCCATATTCTTGTCTTTCCCAAATCAATTTAAAGAATTTCAAACCGATGATGTCACCAATTTGACCACAGCGACAGGAGTCATGCTGCCAACTTATACTTTAAGGGAAATTGCCTTCTCACGGAGGCGCACTTGAATCAAAAGATTAAAGTGTTTCATTTGGATCCGCAGTTGAATGGATTGAAGTAGATTTCAAAGTGGCCGGGCGGAGGCAGTCACTTCCTCTTGGCAAGGCCGAGCAAAGTGAAAACCAGCCTTACCTGGTTACAGTTTTACACAATCTCCGATCTCAGCTTTGGTGGCAGCTACTGTTGTGACAAGAAGCAAAGAGGTTCAAACCAAGGACAACAAACTGATTCCTTTTTACGGAATGGCACTTCCTGTTTTGACAAAGTCCTAAAATGAGGCTCGCCTCGAACTAAGCAGCTGCTATAATTAGGTTGCACAAGCCTAAACATACATAAATGTAACCATATGTTTGAAATGCTCAATACATTTTCTTGATAACATTAATAAAAATGACTTGCAATTGGTTTAACAAACACAATATGAGTAATGAATACATACACCTAATTATTCTTTTACAAATGCATTATTTGGCGTCTTTTCAGCCATGAAAGTCAATAACTTAGAATTTATGTCCAAGGATCACTGTAAATTGTGTTGATAAAACAATCAACAGAGCGGGGACGGGAAGTTCATCTTAACTTCTGTCTCAGGGCGTGTGCGGTCAAGGAAGGAGTGGAGGTCTTCCTCCAATCTTTGGAAATAAAATCCTCTGATCTGCCCACTTCAAACACTGAGAGAAAGGGCTCGTTTTTAGGGAAGTTGTGATTGAAAGTTCAGAAGAAGAATAAGAAACATTAGAGTCCAACCCTGACAGTTGCCCCAAACAATGACCTCATTAAAGGAAAGAGGTGACTGGCTGTTGCTCTGTGACATCACATCAAGGTGAAAGTCAGATGCAGAGATTGATTTTCAAAGCAAATGTATACTGACATACAAAATGGATGAGAAATTACACTATGTAACCTGAAATCAGCAAAAAAAAAAAAAAAAAAAAAAAAGTTCACTCAAAAGATATTTTGTATATCTCTAAAAACACTTTAGTTTATGGCCACTTATCAGCAAGGTTGAGACAAACAGAATTATAAACAGGAAAGGAAAATGGGTTTGTGTTGATTTTATTTTTTGGTTTTGACAACAAACTCTCAAATGCATTTCAATGCAGCGAAGACTAGCACGTCACCATGAGTTAATTTAGGGTGCTTGGATTGATGAAGTTATATTCAAAGCAGTGCACGATGAAGCCTTCTACTCCAGTGACTGCAATCGGTATCAGTCGTTCCACAAGTGTGTAGAAGTAAGTGCACAGCAGACCTTTTTGTTTTTAACAAACAGTTTGGAATATGTTTTTGTTGTTGCGGATGTTCTACACCGAAGATCTTAAACTTATACTGGATGTGGAAATAGATGTATTTTTTTGTCAAACATTAACATTAACAGGCATGTTGACTGCAGTATTTGATAGTCTGGAAGAGCTGATTGCTTCAGACTCTCCAACGCCCTCAACACTTTAAAAAAAAAAAAGAGCTTAAAGCTACCAGAATGGGAACTGATGAAATTCAACAGAACTAAGATACTTTTATTTATCGGTGCAATGAAAACTTGTTCCTTATGCTACTCACGGCATATTCCAAGGTAGCATCAGTTCAATGATGATATTCAGTATAATCGCACTCTCTATTGTATTACAATCTATAAAAAACTCAAACAAAACTCAAATCTACCTCAGACTCATTGACAATAATATTACACTTCAATTGATCATTTATTTGCCTCTACTTATTCACCAATAGATTCACAACGGTCCGGACTGACAGCGTCGAAAACTGACACACTGCACATTGTGTTTCCCTGTTCATTCTCAATGAGACCCCCTGCGGTCCAGCAGCTGCAGTTGTTGCAATAGTCAGCAGGGACGATCTCTGCAGACTTCTCCTTGGCTTTGCTTTGTTTTTTTGGCCTCTATATTGAAGAGTTCAAGCTGAAGTTGAGCTCAGTTCCACATTACCACAGTCTGCGCCTTGTTATGGCTGCCAATCATGTCTCTAATCGGACACCAGTGCGAACACGGTGGACGGCACACCCATCTCACACATTGGGTACTGTTATGTCAACCGAGGCTCCTCACCCTGCTTCATCAGAAGCCCCTGTGAAGCTAAGTACGGCTGTTAGACTTTATGTCAGCACTCACTGAATACCGCCTGTCCAAACTAACTTGTGTACGTAAAGCAAACATCTAGTTTTGAAGGGGGTTTTCATTCGGATCAAGCAGACGATGATTCCCCTCCTCTGATGAGTTCATATGCAGATTCCCATGGACACCTAACCCAGTTCCTGATTTAGAAATTGTCTCTGGTGCTGAGGAAACAACTCCCCATAACAACGCCGAGCCCCCAACCCCTTTTCATAATAATCTGGGGCCTCTTCATCATGAAGTCAGCATCTGTCCAGCTTTCCACTTCCAGTGCCAAAGAACAAAGGCTTTTCCATGACTGCCCTGGGAAAATAACCAATTATTCAGGCATCAGCAGTGCACATAACCGTGTAGCATTTTAAATACCAAAGCACCTAGGCCATGATATTTTCACAATAAAATTTCTAGTCCCGCTTCATTGCATTCTGTAACATTGTTGACGTACGCTCTTACCTTTATGCACTAAAGGCAGAAGGACGAGAGGACAACAAACAACGATGGACAGGGATTTTCATCTCCCTGAGAAAATTACAACAGTGTCCTTGTGAAATCCCCTTGTGTGATAAGTGACATCATTGGTTATATTATAATGTCAGTCTGATGGATGTAGTTACATCGCGCTCATCAAAGGTTCACTGTCTAATTATAGCAGTGAATTACCATGAGTGTCATCCAGAAACGATGGGTGATTCCCAATCGCTATCCCGCCATTAGCAGCATCCAATTGAGCCAAACATAAATCCCATTTGAGCGGCGCGAGTTGAGAATGTTACTGCAAATCACTCTTCAGTGCGTCCGTACGGCACCCCTGTGTCCACGCCTAAAGATTATCATCATTCCTTTGTCAACCTCAACGGGACCCCTTGTAAATCGCCAGGCAAAGGTTTTTCAGAACAACTAATTACGGGACATTAAAAAGGCATAGGAATAAAGTCCGTAGAGCTTGGCTAAAAGCTGTTTATTGACGTCTCTGTGGCCCACTAAAGCAGAGGAGGGTGAGAGAAATACAGCAGCCAAAAGACACATGGGCTGGGCCGGCCGGCCCTGCGTCAGCCTCCATACTTCCTCAACGATGGGAAACCCCTTCTCTCGGTCAAACGTGTCCAGGATTCCCTGCGAGCGTTTACCTGCCCGGTTCTTTGGCACCTCAGGGAACCCGTTTTATTGTGAGACGCTATGCTAAAACTACTATGCTGGTTTCTATTTTTGGGGGGAGCCCATACTGGGCCGGGTATTGTGAAGTAGCAACCAAAATAACTCAATAAACTTTAAGTGGGAAATTTTAATACCGATGCCGCTCTTGTGTGGTCTTCTCATGATAAAGGCCACATTTTCCACTCAAGCCCTGGAAACTCTGTTTTAACACCAGTTCTACAGTAGCTTCAGTGGTCCTGCATAAATTAGGGCATTTTCTTGAAGACCTTGGATTATCCCATCTCATCTGATTTGTATGATGTACTATGCTATCCAGAGTTAGCCTACTGCTTGTTTCAAGGAAGTGACAAAATATTAGTGATACCTAAAACCAAAACAGAAAACATCTGAACAAAGGAGAGTATTGTGGGAATTCGTTTTTTTGGCATGAGGAAATGCAGAGATAAGGGCTTTTTACACTGTTTATTTGGATACATGAACATGATATCTGTAGGACATGTCCCTGCCTGTTTGTTGTAACTACAGTTTACACTGAGGGAGTGAAAAAAATTCCACAAATTTTAATCGGCCAACAACTTAATACCTCATCCAAACACAAATCACACAGAAGACAAACTACCTCTTTGTGCTGCTTATCTAGCAGGTATAATTACATTAGTGGTTTTGCCTATCATGATACACTGGAAGAACAGATTCTCGGTAAGTTAATTATCAATCCCATTTGCATGATAGAGTGGCCACAAAAATGGTGTGAACCTGAATTTTGTTTAGTGAAAGATCTGTATTTAATCATATTTTGTCTCTATTTATCATTGATGAAAACAAGGGTATTCACTGCAGCGAGACTAAAACACTTTTGCGTGAAACTCCAGCCTGCTGTCCCCAAAACCTGACCTCAGTATTATCAACACTGATCTAGAATTTGCTCCTGTAAAAGGTGACTCAGCTGGCACCAACTCTTCCAAAATATGCTGTAATACGCCTGAACATGACACACGACTTGTAAAGGGTTCAAGTCTTTTATTTTATAATTGCGTATTGCTAAATGCGCAAGTAGGTAGGGTGACGCAGCATAATTCAACGAAAACAGCTTTATAATGTGAAAATAACTTACTTTCGATTTACAGTAAAACTAATTAACAATAACAATAATTAAAAAAAAAAAAAAAAGCTTCTTGTTAAACCAATTAATGGTATACACTATTTCCTCCAATAGAGTCTGTGGAATAAAGTCCAGCTTAATACTGAGCCTGTGCTAAGGCAACATTAATCGTCAGATATTTGATTAATTAGATGCAATGAGGTCAGGACGAAGGCTGCGCACTCTGCGTCACAGACTAATTCAATAAGGTCATGCACACCAAATAACCTCACACAGGCTGTTATAATGGTTATTATTACATTCAGTATCATATGGACTGATGTTGCACATCTGTAACCTGAATGCACCACCTCCTTATACTTTCTCAGGAGGACAAAGGAGCTCCTCAAGAGCAGTAGGTTCAAAACTGTGATGAATGTTGCAGCACATGATGAAGTTATTTACTGTCAGGAAGGATTGCACAAATGTCGCTGTAAAAGCTGGTGATTCACCCTGGTTCACACACACACTCACTTTGAGGTGAACAGTAAGGGAAGAGGAAATCATATTTCACTGGAACAGGAATTAAAAAGCTTATTCCCGCCTTTTTCCCGGATGTCAAGTAGACCCGTATACTTAATACTTACTCATGTTTTTTTCGAAAGAACATATGTGCTTTGGAAGAGAATATAGGGATGGATCATTAATAACAAGTTGATTCATCAAACATACAGCACATTATTTTATGGAAAGAATTTATATTGCGTGCTTACAAAGGTATTTAAGAACAACACAGGGATATTTATCTATTTTTCAACTGTTGACAAATTATGTTTCCTTCACTTTCTGCATTCATTTTTTTCGGGGTTGCTGCCCCTCCAACAATAAACGTCAATTAGTAAGAGAACAAACACGGACGCTATTACGTATCTTCTTTAATTAACTCCTTTTATGACCTCAGCGTGCCCAGTTGAGTTGAGTCACTGTCCAGTTAAAAGACACCTGATTGCTGCACACCTTTCATTTAGCCTGTCAGAGGTGTTGAATGCCAGGTCAGTGATAGCAATAACAACAATACAATGTTGTAGAGATTCTTTGGAAAACAGTACAATGTTTGCTGATATTACAGAATCAGCCCGATATGGTTTTTACCCAGTTTGATCATTGTAGTCACTAGTCAATGGGTTTTTCAGACACGGCACATCCTGGAAGTCAGGCTCTTTTTTAATATTGCTGTTCCAGGGTCATTGTCAGTGTAACAAGCTTTTATTGTAAGGTTTGATTTGTCTGCCTCACCCACAAAGACATGTAAAAGGTCTACTTGTTGAATCAAGGCCTGGTGAAAGGAGGAGTTATGACTCATTAGCCCAACCTAGTACACGACGGTGTGAGATATGCATCACGTCAGAAAAGGCCAAAGTTTGTCCAAAGAGGTAACTTTTGCTGCTGTAGTTCATGAACCAACAACTACCCTCCATACAGTCATACTGAGCAATTTGGTTACACAATTACTGCCAACACTCAATAAATAAAATACTGTAAATTCTTCACAGACGTGCATCTCTGCAACACACAGTTAGGGAGTTTTTTTTCTTCTCATAATTATTAATAGCAGTCCTCACCGATTTGTGGTTGAACCTTTCCTTTCGCATTATTCAAATGCCCAGAGAGACTGAACTTCTGCACACGGAAATTCGGTTAGCCTCCCTGATTAAATTAGTTGTTGCATGATTGAGTCACAAACGTTCCACATCACTCAGGAGCAACACAAAGACATGATGCCAAAAACCGCAGAGTCGGAAGGCAGGGTTTGCATGACCTCCGATATGAGTGGCCATAGATATTCCCAGCACGCACCGCTCTACAAAGAGAAACGGTGCAAAGGAGCCCAGTTTCTTTCACATAAACACCACCGGCCGCTGGGTACAAAGCAAGGCCACTAATAAAAATGAATGCTGCAAAGGACGGGGAAAAGAGGGTGAAATGCGAAGAATGGGGGGAAAAAAAAATAGCCATTGACATGTTGGGCCAGACTTGGAGAAAGTACAATTGTTTGGACCTTTTGTTGGAAACAGCAGGGGAAGGATTCAAGTAGGAACCGAGGCACATCACGTGCTTCACTTCAACCACTGAAAGAGCGACGAGAGAGCCAAAACTCAGGCCGAACGCCTCATGAAGCCTTTGAAGTCAAATGAAAACACCTCATCGATCACCGAATCAAAGGCCTTTTTCTCGGGTGCTTTCGCTCTTTCTGTCTTTTCAGTCCCGGGAAGCTTTTGTTGATTGTACAAATGAACCTGTTATAGGGCTCCTTTGCTTACTTCCCTTTCAGAAAATGGCAAAACACAAATCCGCAGATGCACTCAGTTGCACGAGTCGGTTCCAGAGTGTGGCAGCCCTCAACATATTTTGACTCAACGCTCCACTAGACCCCACAGAAGCAGGTCAACGAAAATACCAGGAATCACTGTTAACAGGACAATATCATATTTCATAGCCGAAAAAAACCTGCTCTTTGAGGATAGGTTATTTTATTAGTAAACCAAGCCAATTTGGTAGGATGGTTTACTGACTGACTATTTGTAGATCAAAGGCGGATAATATAAATTCCGCATCATAAAACTCATCTCCGTTCACATCATAAAGTCACATGGTCCTGCGTGACTTCACTGGGCCAAACGTGCAGCATCAAAGGCTGCACCTTTTAATGTGCAATAACTACTCAGTTGTTCACTCCACCTCTCGTGCAATACAATGTGATGATGGCCATTATCCTCTACACATTTCTGGACAGATTGTAAAATGACCCCCTGTAAATTCCAATCACTGCTACCAATGTTTTACAACCATATTCACAATGTTCTCAACAATGTAACGTGCTGTCAGGAAACAGTACATCTCGAGATCCATTTTAAGTGCTCACACCTCAGCAGCAGTATTAAAAAATATATTTTTATATTGTTGCATTCTATCTTTATTACTCTTGTAACGTGTTCTGAAATTTTGAATTCTTCCCTTTGGACTACCGGATTGCTTCAATCCAAAGAAAACTGAACTACCAAACACCAGACTGCCAAACAGAAGCAGGTTAGTTTTGATTTTTTTTTGGTATATTCTGCAACAGTTCCATGGTTTCTGGAATCCTTGTGCTGCTTAGTGTGGGTGACTGTGGGATGATTTGCGCCAGCAGTACCATGATAAATACCTGTCAAGTGCAAGAGTTCACCCACCTACTTACTTTGCTGACAGCTGTGTTGACAGCAACGTCTTATCAGTTTTCCCCTTGGAGCCTGAATGGTGGGGGGGTGGGGGGGGGGTGCCTCTTACATGTCTTAATCCGGATATGGCCAAGTTGAAAAATGGGACAATGTTGTGTCATTTTCTCACGTTGGCTTTAGACACGTAAGTAACGGTAAGAACAGCTCAAAAGACTGGAAAACCGCTTTCTTATTGTTCGAGTCATAACGGTTGTAGTGTATCAACTAAGACAGCAACTTTTTAAAAAATGTGCCAATTAACATATTTTGCCCAAGTCACCTGGGATTTTTTCATGAGTCACACAGTCTCTGCGGTCCACTAAAAGCCTCTTCAAACCAATGATTCATAACCGGTGATTCTTTTGATGAAGGTAAAGAGCCTTTGTCTATTTGTGCATCTTCCCGTTAACAGTATTAATTCTGGCATTATTGCACATGTAATTTTTTGGAACATCGAGGTCAGGATGTCTAAAGGTTCTCAGTCATCCGGGTCATCTGTACTTAAAGATTTAGAATTAGATTGAGGCAACTGGACTGGTTTTGCCATTGTGAGGACGTTTAGACTCTCATCTAATAGGCTTCTTCAGTTCAGCAACAGTCATTGTTTACAACTCAAGCTAAAGCAGCTTCTTATTGCTTTCCTCATAGCTCAACCACTCTCTGTTTATCCATTAATGAGGCTGACTGGTTATGGGATGCATAAAAGAGACATAAAAGACAGACAATAAAAGTTTTCCATAGGAGATTTCCAATACGGATGAGTAAGATTTGAAGAGCTGATACGGATTCAAAACGGAGCATTGAAGGAACGTCCATCCACCTCGCCATTGAGAAGAGCCATAAGCCATGATCTAACCTTTTCCATAAATCCTCTTTCGGAATTCTTTCTTATTAAAAACCAACAACCAGAAGCAACATTTTTGATGGAAGAACCTAAAGCGAAAGTCAATGTATATTTTTTCCAGCGTGAGACGCACTGGCTTAAGCTCACTTCCCGCGTTTTTTATTTTTTATTTTTTTTAAAACCTACAGCTGCTTTTCAGTGATCTTGAGGCGGGCTGTTCACAGTTAATTGCTTAAGTCATGTTTTGGTAAACTTGAACCCCTAATCACCCCGGCTCACTGTGTGTCGCCCTCTGTTTCCAGCCGCCCCCCCCCCCCCCAACCTCCCCACCCCCCCACCACCCCCTCCCCCGCTGTTGTTTCTGTTTCCCCCTGCCTGTGGCTTCTTGCTCTGTCTTTCACTTTCAGAGCCTCCGTCAGAGTTCCTCCAGTCCTCTGCGAGCGCAGCCCCCTTCCCGCCCCCCTATTTCCGCAGGGGTGAGTTACTGGTGGGAGAGCTCAGCCAAGGGTCACTGGTGTAGTCTTGCTAGCCGCGTCCCCGTGCACCTCCTTCACTCTCTCTTCATCTCTCGCCGCAATCATCCTCTAAGATCTGAGCGATTACTCCCTCAGCCGCGGGGCCAAACACCATCATCCGGTACCATCACGCAGGTGACACAAAACCTCTGATCATTTTGCCACTAAAGTTATAGCAACGGGCCACATCAAGCATCTCAAGTCAAAGACCAACAAAGTAATTGTTTTAGAACACAAAAGAGCTAAGTGAGGGTCAGATTCGTAAGGGAAAACCACTTAAGGTTTGAGCCCTTTAGAACTTTTGTGTCCATTTATATTTGCAAACGCCAGATGCAGACCACAAGGAAAGCTGTGATATGGACCTCAATGTCACAAATACCTTATCAGTGCACCGCAACCAGCCTGGTGTCCTCGTATTGTCTAAAGATAGCAGAGCCTCGACACACAGGAGGCACTTAGGATAGAGCAGACACACTTAAAAAAGAAAACACACTCATGGTTTACTGGAAGCAAGTCCTACTTTATATGATGTCATGTAAGTGTGATGGAGGATAAGTCTAAATCTCATGGTAACAGTAAGGCGAATCATTCTCAATGAGTTGGTTTTAAGAAAGTTTGGTTTTCCTGAAAGATGCCTCTGTGAGACTCGGGGTAAACACTGTGTGGAACCGCAGATTAGGGATGGATTTAGTTCAATCTGCTGCCAGATGGCTGGGGATCACCATATGAGTAAATACAATGACATCTGGAAAGTTTAGAGAACCACTACGAGATGTTTAAAGGTCAATTTCATATACTTTTCCAAGACTGGTAGTTTACCTTAGGCTATCAGTGTTGCTCTAATGCTGTAAATATCAGCCATCTGGTGCTGAATACAAAATGGAACATGGGGGCAGAGGAAGCTTTCCTTTCATTTGTCAAATGAATGAAAAAACAAGTTTTATTTCCACAACAGGTGCTATTTAAAGTCAGCGCTAGCAGGCTCAATGTCAAAGGACATTCCTTGCATGAGCTTTTGGAATTTGTTGAATAAATACATATCAGAAGAGACGCAAGCTAATGTTCCTCTTATTTGTGCATTTGCGTATGCATTACGCAGACATAATGTGAATATGTTGCTTTCCAAGCGCTTATAGCTCACTGGCCAGCAATTTACGACAATTACAGTTAGTTTGAACATATTCAGTCAATGAGTAAGTAACAAAACAGGGGAGAAGGCTCACAATGCTGATCTTCAGTTAATAAACAGATAGCTACCGGCATAGTCCGAAATTGCACTGAATTGTCCTTTACCTTCAAAATGTTGAATCACATCACACATAAAGTGAGGCAGCTATATTTCTGAGACTCAACAACTGCAGTCTCCCAGGTTCATTGTGAGAAACTATACAGGGCAGCATGTTTAGCTAAGGGGTGAAAGGACCAAGCCAACTGGGGTCTTTTGAGACGTAAAAAAACAGGCGTTAGCTTCCATTAGGGTTCAGTTGTAAGGACACTACCGCAGGCTTGCAAACACAGAATGGCGAAACGTTAGCAGTTTTTTATCAGGGCTGAACAACATTTCCTCATTAAGGAAGAGCAAAAGAACAGCACTGTGGGATTTTCTCCAGTGGTGATTGCCTCCACTCTACCGCTGCCCTCATTGTGCGTTATCTGTGCTAGATGTCTCGCTTTGCTTTACCAAAAAAAAAAAAAAGGCTTGGTGTGTAATTGTGTTTGTGTTATTGTGTGTGTTGC
This sequence comes from Nelusetta ayraudi, assembly GCF_046127955.1. Classification (NCBI taxonomy): domain Eukaryota; kingdom Metazoa; phylum Chordata; class Actinopteri; order Tetraodontiformes; family Monacanthidae; genus Nelusetta; species Nelusetta ayraudi. The sequence continues at coordinate 203,442 of NW_027466063.1, forward strand.
AAAGTAATCAGTGTGCCACTTTGTGCCGTAATGGCGAACATCTGTTTAAAGCAGATCTGCAAACATATACGCTTGGAAGAAGAAAAAAAAAATGTGAGAAACTAAAACACGACCACCCCATGGCAGAAGTCAATGGTGCAGTTATTATGATGTGAAGTTATGTAAAAGTGTAAAGTACAGTCTACGCTCTCTTGCAAGGGTGCAAAGGTTCAAATGCGGGATCAAATGCTCAAAAGCGTGAATTGAAAATCATGTGTGTGTGTGTGCGCGTGTGTGTGTGTGTGTGTGGCCGCCGGACCTCACTGCTATCGTTTTGGTGTTTTTTTTTTTTGTTTTTTCTTCTTTTTTCTCCCTCTTGTTTGCGGGGACACACTTGCTTCGGCCATGATTTCATACAAACTGGCGCGATATCAAACGCTTCGATAACGTCTGTAATCGTTTCTTCAACACTGCAGCAGAGATTAGGCCGGCAGGGTTTTGATAAGATTAACGTACGTGCATTATCCGGCATCTCCCCCTGGCCGAGCCAGACGCGCTGAGAACACGTTCCATGAGAAGTGCTTCAAGTTGATGACGAGAGCGAAGGGGGGAGGGGGGGAGAGGGAGAGGAATGGAGTGAGAGAGAGAGACGTCCAGCAGTAAAGGGGTCTCCAAAAGATCAGACAAGGACACAAACGCGTACGAGCAAACGCTCGAGGAGAAGCAGTCGAAAGATGGCGGGAGGCCACTTTTCTCCCCCGCGCGCATCCCTCAATAAAACGGCTCAATTTACAGTGTCACGCTGACACCTGTTTGTAACGCGAGCGTCTTCAATTAAAAACAGATAAATATTCGCAATCAGTGTTTATGGTGTTTACGAGTAGCCCATTACCTGGAGATATTTATGTCCATGTCCGTCAGCCCTCAAGCGTCACCTTCATCCGCTGGAAGCAAATTGATTTTTTTTTTTTCTTTCGAATCAGTAATTCACACCTCCGCGCCTCCCAAAGAAACGTAGCCGCACCATCCAAAACACATTAAACCAAACCAGAATCTTGGCGGCGGCGGCGGTGCTACTGCTAAGCATTAGAACAGCTGGAGAAAAAAATGTTTATGCTCTCACTGCATGAAATAGAGTCCGGCTGGGCGTTTGAGGACACACTCCGGATTTTTAGTGAAACAGTGAAACTTTTGGATGGCTTGGAATGCGGAGTCTGTCTATCAATCTATCTGCCTATCTATCTGTGGTAAACTCTACAATTCATGGACTGTTTGACTGCTTCCAGTCGGCGCAAGTGGCAATTACATGGTTTGAAATCATCAACTGTAGCTGCAACATCCACTCGACGGGATTTAATCTTAAATCTGGCCCACTGAGAACTGGATTTATGACTGAAAGGACATTATTAGTGAACCACCCCGGGAGGGGGGGGGGGGGGGGGGAGCGGTGTCTAGTTTTGTTGAGAGCATCATTGTCATGGAGCCAAGCGCTCGGGTTCGAGCAGACGATACCGATGGGTTCTGTCTCCCCTTCAGACTCTCTCCATTTGTCAATTTCAGAAATGTGCCAACTTCTTGAGAAACTAAGTCTGAAGCTCGCCAACAGAACTTCACCTCCTCTTGCTCAATTACTTTTTTTTTTTTTTTCCCCTTCATTCACGCGCGGCCACCGTTCGTCCTCTGACACTTAAGCGGGTGGGCGGCTGCTTCGCTCGGGTGGCGGGGAGGTTAATGCGCGCACAACAATGAGCTGAAATGCACACTGACCTCTTATCACCCGCGAACACACGCGGTGCTCTGCTCCCACACCGGCAGCCTCCTCACACGTCACCGTGACGGCATCCCGCTGTCCCCGCCTGTCACCGCGGGGCATTGTGGGAGTGATGCATGTTCCCTCGGGGGCGGGGAGCGGGATGGAGGGTGTCGACACTTCCAGTGAATCCCGTGAAAATGATTCTTACGAGCGCGGTGGAGAGGCACGAGGTTCACGTGGCGCTTTTGAATATTAAAGGACAGTTGTGAGGGGCCGCTCGCGTCGACTCGCGGCCCCTCGTTTCCCTGACTCACGAGCCTCCCCGCCGACGCCCTTGCAGCCATTTAGCTCAGCGGCCTTTAGAGGGGGTCTCTGGGTGGCAATGCCTTGGATTTATACTTGGGACTTGACTATTATTCATCCTCGCTCATTCCAGATAGACAGCCTCTTAAAGGTTAATTGCACCGGCTAATTGCGCCGCCTTCCCTCGTGCTAACGAGGGCGCACTCTTCGATGATGTCATTGAGTGGCCCGAACCAAAATACCTCTCCAACTACTTTGGCGATGGCTCCTCACTTCAGAAGGGCACGGCAATGTCTAATCTGTTTTTTGCCGCAGGGAGACCGGCTTTGGCAACGTGCGTTAGAACCATGGGAGCAAAGGGAATTCAATCAAAGAAAAAGAAAAAAAATAGATTGAAGGACTATTTCAAGAAAAAAAAAAAAGTTTCGACAACCATAGCTCCGACTTGCAAAGCCCCCCCCAAAAATAATGCATCCTTAAAAGCGCAAGGACACAGTTTTTTTGACCCTTGAGTAGATTTAGGTTCTCTAAATAGAGTGCACGATCACATAATGAGTATTTATTGGCAATAGATCCTCAGAACAGACCTCTAGCATCACTGGGTGTTAAACGCTGGCGTGACGATGCAGCACTGGCACTATCCGCTGTTACCTGAATATTATTTAGGTGAGGACATAAAGCCTGAGGAGGTGAATACAGGGGTAGGAAAAGGTTTTGGGACACTGCCTGCTGCGGTGGGTTATTGTGAATGCTAAACGCATCCACCTCCTGGCTTATGCAATCCAATTCAAATAGCAACCAACAGAACCCGCCTTGTCCGAGCAAAGTATGAATGAACTTGGGACCAAAAAAGGAGGGGAAAATGACATCTGATATTAAAGCCACAGCGCTGTGTCCCACCACGCCGGTGCTTGGTGGAGAATGAGTGTGCAGTATCCGTTTATGATGGCCGTAAAGAGGAGTGAACCCTGATGGGCTTCTCGGCTCCAGGGTGATGTTCCGCTCCATTACCACTTAATACGTTTATCGCCCAGTCCACTGTGCCTACCGCACTTGTAAGGCGGCTGCATTTGCCTGTCGCCTTTGCAACAACGTTCCCTTTCCACCTGCCTCCCCGAGTGCCACCGTGCCCTCCGGTTTATAGAGCCGCCGGTGTGACTTCACGGAATGACTTCAGAAGGACGGAGGCAAGTGAGAAGAACCAGGGTGGCGAATCTGGCTGACCATGGCGGCAGTTCTTAAAGGAGCATTCTGACACTCCTGCAAGGGACGAGGCGGTCAGGTGCAACTGAAGCGTTTGCAGCACCCCCTTGCTTTGAAGACGTCGCCGATGCCGGGCTGAGACGGCTCATCCGGTCGCACAGACACTTACTGTTGCCCTTCGTGCAGGAAAAATTTTCCTGTCAAGGATGAAATTTGAGTTTGACGTCCTTAACCACAGGGAATATATAACATGGCTGACTAATGCCCGGGCAGACCACACTCACTGGCTCAGCTGTGCGTCATGACAATGTGTTCATCAAGTCAAAGGTGTCTGTTTCTTGTAAATGGCCAATTTGCTGAAAACCTACACTTGGCTTAATGCACTTTCACATTGCATAAAAAGTAAATTCAGCATCAGGCAAGAGAGAGAGTTGCCCATCCACTCGGTGCAAAGTCCCCGAAAAATAATTACACGCGGGGTCAAACTTGTGCACAAGCTTTTTTTTTTCTTTTTTTTTCTGTCCTGCAGCAGGTGCTCACATTCTGAAATATGTAAGAAGTAGAACTGCTTGTGCAAGGCTGCACTTCTTTACGTCACATGTTTGACTGAAATACTTCACTGTGCTGATATCCATTACCGTAGCTGATCATCAACCATGTGGCACTTGAATGACACTTTATATTAACACAACCATTCCAGTTTGGGGTCACTGACTCATTTCTACATTGAACTCTACAACAACCAGCTTCATGAAATCATGGAAATTAGCCAGGATGTGCTGAACATATATTACAGAAGTTGACTGCTTTAAAATTGCTAAAAGAAAATGTTGACATTTCTAAAACAAAGATTTGTTTTATAATCACACTTCGTTGCGTGTGCTACACAACTAAGTTCCCACTTGTTCAGCGCTTCTTGATGGATTTTTGTGCACTCAAAATTACTGCAGAGCCTTCAAGACCATTATTTCATAAGACTGGTTATAATAGAGTTCTATGCAGAAACAGTCAGTGACCCCAAACCTTTGTACGGTAGTGTGTATACCTACAATCGGCTGATCCGATCACAGCTTGCGGCCGCTGCCAGTCATTCTCAGAGGGAACCGAAATAAACTCAACAAAGTTCCACCAAAGAGCTTCAAGGCAACGCGGAGCTCCTCCAGCCAAAGTCGGAACAACAATCGAAGCTGGCGGTGGCAAATGGAGACAATGGAGACATCAATGAGATGCGACGGTGGCGACGTGTTATTGTACACTCCGTCTCGTTGTTTTACCAGCGGACCCTCCCAGCAAAACCAACACGATTACAGGCGAGAGAAAAAAGGGGTTCCCGTAGGCATGTTCCAAAGCACTGCGAGAGACCCGGGGCCCACAACTACCTCTCAAAGCCCTGCGAGATTAGATAGGGCAGGTCAAACCGTGGAAACACACGGGGCAGGTTTATGGGCCGGGAGGTTAGACAAAGGTAACCGAAAGCCCGATGTGACCACGAAGCTGAGAGCTGTGAGAGTGTTTCCCAGGCAGTGAACAGGATGGGAATGGCAGAGATGGCCTATTATGACTAGAAATCCAGCCAAACACAGTGTAGGAAATGATTTATGTGCATAAATGTGCCTTGTCGGGAAAAGATGGCAGATCACGTTACTGCCTCCAACGTTCGTGCATCTGGGGTTCCCGGGCGGTGCGTAACGGATCTCAGGGTACGCGGGCGAGCTCTCGGCTGCGTTGGCAGAGACCGCAGTCCGTTCGCCGGTCCAGCACAGGCAGAGATCTACGCAAAGCCCACATTAGTAATAAAGCTACATTTCAATCTGCATTCGTAGGACAGATGGGATTTTGCAAACATCGTATTTGACTGTTTGCCAGAAGAAATCCCATGTGAGTTCTACATTGATTATGATGGAACAGAGGCTTTAACGGACATTGACGTGTTCTCCCTGAACAGAGCGGCTCGGACACGGTTAGTCAGTGCGTTTACATGGCATTAGAGAAATTCGAATGATTGCCTTAGTCCGATTATGATCGGAGAACTCACGTGCATGTAAACACCTTAGTCTGATTATGATCGGAGTTTGAGAACTCTGATTGGAATCGGAGAACTCCGACTGAGACACCCAGATAATGCGATTGGAATTCGAATCTCTCTGCCATGTATACGCCTTAGTCGGACTATTAACTGGACAGCACGAGTGCGCACGCGTCACGCCTCTCTCTCGCGACTCATGACCGCAGAACTACATCGTCTAACAAAACAGACGCCGCGAAAAATCGGAGAGGCAACCTGGCAAACGCGAATAAGAATGTTCAGTTTTGGAGAGAGGATGAGACTGGACTGATGCTTTCTTGCTTCTAAAAATGTGCATGTTTTTCCAATGTAAAGAGTTTTAGGTAAAGATATCCGTGTGCAAATGTAGAGAGTAAAAGCAAAATGTCATCAAAAAAAGAACAACTCAAGCAAAGTGCAGATACCTGAAAAATCGACATAGTATAGTACAGTAGTAACAAAGTATAGTAACAAAGTTTTTTTTTTTTTTACTTTAGTACCTGCTACCTCTGGTAGTGGGGCACAGCACAACTCTTGCTTTTGTTTTTTTTTTTCTTTTTTCTTTTACCCTTATTTTGGTAGAAAGTCGCTTAAACGAGGGTTAGGCTTAGAGGCACAGAGAGCATCATCGTTGTGACGGTGCATAAAAATGTATTCTTTTTCAGTTATCTCCACCCTCCATCATATGCAGCGCTGATGGCAGTTTTTTTCTCTCAACTACTTCTTCTTCGATTGTGGTATTAGATTTTGCCAGGATGTCAGAGTACATCACTGTCACACAGAAAGGCAGATTTTCGGATCTCGCACCAGCAGCCAAATGATGGGAAGTGACCTCCATTCTTCCAAATCTCCTGCCAAAATTACAAATGCCCATTGTAGAAAAAAAAAGCTTTTTTTATTTTTTTTTATAGAAGAAGCGGGGTGACATCTGGGCCACCGATGACTTTCTGTTCCACAAAGCCGGAGCCAGCCCACGTCGTAAGGGATTTCAGCATCTTTACAGAATGGAAAAAATGTGATTCCAATATTGTATGTATGATGGCCTCGAGCACAGGACAATCTCGAATGGCAAACAATTTTAGTCTTCAAGTAGACTTTGATTTGGGCTCGTCTTAACACTTTAAGCTTTTCAGACCAAATCCGGCGCTGCAGCAAAAACGCCACTTTTCCACTTAGACTTGAGTTTTGGATGAGTCATGACGTGGCAGCCAATCACGTCCTCTGGCACTCTGGTATAACACTTCAGCAGACTTTCAGACTTTAAAATGTGGGCGAGGCGTCACCGCATGAGAGCTGGTTGCCGTCTTCCCAGCTAGCTGGCGCTAGCAGTGAGCGGCTGGCCAATCACAAAGGAGTGAGCTTGTGTCCCAGAACAGCCAACTCCCAACCTCGAGCAGGTAGGGGGAGGGGGAAAGAAAGCCAGAACAGCCTCCTCAGGCTGAGTGAGAGAAAGGGTGGTTTTGTAAGGCCCGCACATCTCAAACTGAGTTTGTTTTTTTTAACCAACCAAACCTTGTTTATTGTTGGAAGTATTGGAAGCAGACAACCAAAATGAATGTATTAAATCTGGAAAAATGGCCATGATAGGGTCCCTTAAATGAAGTTAAAGTAGAACAGCCACATTCTAAATAAACACTCTCAGTGATTTCTAAAGTTTCTCAGATACTTTTCACCTCCAACAGCAAATCCTTCTGACTTTTATTAAACCAGGTTGAGTTGGTGAAAAGTGTGGTGATGATTAATGGCTGCAATTTAACAAGTGCCAAGATGTGGCCAAAATTATTCTTATCATTATTTTCCTGAAGATAACTTGACATGACCAAACTAGTGGTGAGCTATCTATTATCTTTACTTTTTTTTTTTTTTTTTTTTAATGGTTCCTTCTCATTTCCACACAGCTAGAAGTCTCTGCTCCTTTCTGTGCTTCAATTAAATTCGGTCACCCGAACGTCACTCACAGGACCTACCTCACTTCCTCAGCTTATCAACTGCTTGCTAGCTTTGAATACTCCTGCTGTTTCTGAAGATGAGGTGTGCGGACTCCCTTTCTCTGAAGGGTTCCAGAAAGTTTCCAAGAAATAAGGAGAAATTATCCAGGTCTGACTGACTGCTGGCCTATGTTGCTTTAACTATTTATGATGGGATTTTGCGTGTCAAAATTTGTGGTTCAAGTTTTGTCCCATCAGATGCTACATCCGGGATCTGTGCTTTGTGAAGACCATATATTTTACTATCAGCCACCATTCTGGGATAAGGAATGGAGCAAAACCTACAGTTATGTAACCAGGCATCGCGATCATTTCTCACGGTTTCCTTTTCAGATCATCGCAGCGCAAATCTACAAACAATGCACAAAACTCAATCACGTCAACCACTGCGCGCTTGTTGCCACGCAACGTCCACAGAAGATGAAACAAAAACGTACAAAAAGACAAAACAAAACATATTTCGTGTGCGTTTGTGTGTCAGCGAGTGACCTCCTGATTGGAGGTCCTCCCACGGCGGGATCCACTTCGGTAATTGCCAGAGGAGTCGTTTCAACACATTCTCCACTGGAATATTCAAAGGCTATTAGCAGTAAAAACATTTCTATCCAGAAGAGTTAGAGTGAGCTCACGGGGAGCTGACGGAAGGAGTGGAAGCAGATCAGAAAGCGGTGAGTCACTGCTGCGGGCGGCTAACGCGGCGCTGCGACCATCGATCAGCGCAAACAAATAACACGGCCCAACATGTTTAGAAGGAGAGTTCAGTCGAGGAGAGTCATGACACGGCCACCGTAACAATGTCTGGGACGTGTTTTGCGAGGCAAAATGAAATAATTTCATTCCTCTGTAATAAAATTAGGGGCATCCGCTAATTTACTGACTCAACATGCAAACTGGTGGGCGTATCTCCATTCCCGCAAATGTGAAGCGATCAGAGAAGAGGACGCACATTTTGTGCTAATGGTGCAGTGTGTAAAATTTGGCATGGTTTATTGGCAAAGGTTTAATATACTACCTACAAATATGTTTGTGTTCGTGTATAATTACTGTAAAATAAAAGTCGTTTCCTCTACCATTAGAATAGTATTTTTTATACGTGGTCGCCGGTTTTGCACACCGAGCGTACAAAGAAATCAGGGAACAGCTGTGCGTCTTTTCTTTTAGGTGGTTGAATGGCAGGCAACAAAAAAAGAAAAGTGCCTCCTTCAAGAGTAATAAAAGCACACATAAAATAACAAGTGCAACCCCCAAAAAAATAGGGCAGTGGCTGGTGATTAACAAAGACAATAAGACACTCAACACCCAACCACACCATACAACGTAGGAACAAACATGTTTCAATAAATAAAATCAAATAAATTACACTGACAGGACTAAAATCCCTTGCCGAGACGCTTGATCCACTCGACAGTCACCTTTAACTGAAATGTGTGATATTCAGAGTCACGCTTAGCTTCCGCGATTAGCCACTTTAGCATTAATACACGCGGCGAATGCACACTCACTGATACACACTGAAACCCTGAGCATTTAACGTTTCAGCCCACCTCGTGACGGCCGTACGGGCTTTACTTTAAATCCTCACGAATCGACGGACACGAGGCACAATTCTGCACGTCCAACACCCAAACTCTTCTTCTTGCTCGTGCGCAAAGAAAAAAAAACATAGAAGAAGAACAAAAGAACGTGAAGAGCTCCGTGACTCGCACCCGGCGGAACGATAGACTGCCGCCTGGTGGCAGCGGTCCACACCGACAGACATTACATATGTTCCATACATCATAGCAAGGGTCTATGCCCTAATAACAGAGCTTTCTGTGTGTAAAGGTAATGATAGACAATGCTTTCATTGGCAGGTAGCACAGGTGCTTGGGTTCTTCCACGAGTGCTCCCTCATTCCGCAAGAGGAAATACTAAACTGAGCTACCTGAGCTGACCTTAGGATGCTTTTGGATACAACACACTCTTTTATCTTAAAAAAAAAAAAAAAAAGGAAAAGAAAAAAAAAGAAACTTCCTAATTTTAGTCACACACCTTCATCAGAAAAAAGCTAAAATAAATAAATAAATAAACAAACAAACTCTGGCATCAAAATGCTACCAGTGAAAAATCTAAAACATTTTAAGGAATTGTAATAATAATGTAAATTGTCTTCTGTGATGACGATGATGATGATGATGATGATGATGATGATGATGATGTAAAGTTTTGCGAACAAGGCAAACAATTTGTGATTTTCCCAATTTTACTCTCTGGACCATGAACCCTGATATAGCATACAATCAATCACTGTGGCGCCCCCTCTCATTCATCCATTCGTCCTGACAACAGGGGTCATTATAAATTATTTCACAGCGTTGCTCGTTAGCAGTCACAGGTTTTTATTCCCGGGCATCGCCCTGCATGAGTTCGCCATCAATAATTCTCACAGTTGTTTCATAACGTCTGTGATTGAACCAGGCAGCACCTGCGGCTCTTTCAAAAAAAGAAAGAAAAAATAAATAAATAAATAAATAAATAAATAAAACAGGCACTCCAGTTGCATTGCATCCTGGATTTACATTTAAGACAGCAAAGCACACAGGCAGTCACTGCACACACATCCATTCAGCAACTATCTGTCTATGTCCTCACCAGTATCCCTTCTTTCCACAATAAACCCTACAAATAAGCGTAGCATGTAGGTCAGAAAAATAAAGACGAGTAAAGAAACAAAAAAAAAAAAAAAAAAAAAGCAAAGGTTCACACACTGAACTTTGCATACGATCTTAGACACAACGCAAATCCTCCCTTTTCCTGGCTGGCGGCAGTGTTGTGTCAGCAAGGCAGCGCCAGACTTCAAAGATTCCCGGCGCAAGAAGAAGAAGAAGAGGAAATGAAGAGATTTCTCAAGGCCGCTCTCTCTCGTCTCGCGTTACAGGGGAGAGGGTGAGGAAACAAACACACTTTCTGCTAAGCCGAATGATATCGACCTCATCTTAAAGGGCCCATATTATGCAGAATTTGCCTTAGCAATGAGTTAAAAAAATAACACCAGTCCGCAGCCTGTCGGTGAACTCCCCTAAAATACGGGGGGAAAACCCCATGCTTTACTTTTGCTTCTTCCACTTGAAAGACGGTGGACACTTGGTTCTGGAAATCAGTCTTTTGTGATGTCAAAAAGGGCGCTGGTACTTCAACTGCCTGGTCGGTGATGACAAGAACACCAGGGAGGTGTTTTTGTATATTATTTTTTTTTATTTTGTTCCACCCTGCATGTGAGGATGGCAAGACGTGACAGCAAACCTGCAGCGGTTGAATGTTACAACCCCAAACCAGGGTTATATCAAAATGTGGTACATTATGCCTTCAATGTACACTGCTCTTCAAAAGTTTGGGGTCACTGACTCATTTCCACATGGAACTCCATTACAACCCGTTTATGAAATAATGATCTAGGAAATGCTCTGATCGTGATCATGATGAGTGCTCAGTCAAGCTGTGCTCAACAAACATGGGAACATTTCAGTGTTTATCGATAATCATTTCCAACGTCTGATTAAATGTCATTGAGAGAATTCCAAGAGTACAAAATTCTGTGCGAACATGCTAAAAAATAGGCTGTTTTCAAGAGCCTGAAATACAAACCATGACGCTTTGTCTGTAATTGTATGCTTTCACACTCACATTTAAGTGTGCTTATAATAATACAAAGCTTGGTTTTCAAAATGAGCCATTCTAAAGCAGCCAACTTGTGTAATGCCGCCCGCACATTGCACGAGACGTTGACTCTCTAATATCACATTCCATCAGACCTTTCAGGGAACAACTGTTGGCCATCCCATATGTGTTCAGCACATCCTGACTGACTTCCGTCCGGTCGACTATTTCATGAGGCCGCTTATTATGGAGTTCAGTGCAGAAAGTAGTCAGTGACCCCCAAACTCTTAAACGATTGAATATATCCATCCGTTTGCACCCAACGTCTTGAACCCACAGACACCTAATTGCTAGTTAGCACTTTTGCTCTGTTTTCCACCTGTGTCTCGCTCGTTAAAAAGAACCCCAAAGAAATCAAATCTCATCCTCTTACATCACAGCGGATAAGTGCAGAATCAAAACCACAATGTCCGTCTCCATTCGGCACAACAAGTAGCCGAGCGCCGATACGCATGCCTGGCTGCACACCAGGAGCTCCAGACCGCCGCTCTTCAGCAACAACGACCCCAGATCATGGCCGCGGCTCCTCGGCTTCATTTGATGTCTCATTAAGGCAACGGCGAGGGGAAACAAGTCGAACACTGAGGGGACCAGAGAGAGGGGGGTGGGGGGGTGAAAAAATAACATTTAGCCTTTTATACCGGTGGGGGAGGGGAAGGGGAGCGAGTTCAACACTGTACAGACCCCAAGAGCCCTCCGGTGCCTAAATTTCCGCAGGACCACCAAAAAAGCAGCTCTTTACAAGAGAGAGGGGGAAAAAAAACGAGAAGGCTCTGAGAAAACTCGAGGGTTTGCTTTTCGGACAACGCCCGCGCCATGCGCTCGCCGAGACCCAGGTTCTCTCGCAGCGTGAGGGGAACGCTGACGTTGTTTTGATGTGGCCGAGTTCGGAGTCGGGCACGCGGGTGTCGCTCCGATGATCGATGGCTGTCGCCATTTGGCTAAAAGCGAAATCCATCCAACGGTGCGGCCCCCGCTCTCGCAACGATGGCCCTGTGACAAGATAATGCAAGCTAGCGTCTGATCCGTGCACGGCTGCAGCAGCGGCGCAGGTCTGTTTACACTGCGCAGATGGCTAATCTAACGCAGCTCCGCGCTCTCACCTCGCCGCGTCCAAGACTAACATTATGAAACGAGCGGCACAAATTACTATCAAAATATAGGGCCGCTTTAAAATAAACCCAGCTGATTTTGCATTTGCTGAAATATTAGTTCATCCGAGCCTCACCCCCACCCCCCCCCCAAACCCTTTTGCCTCCCCCCTTTTCTAACAAACCACAATCTTTCTCTCTTCTTTTCACCTTTTCAGTGAAAGGGCAGAATGTAAACAGCCCGACCCGGAGTCTGTATTACTTCTGATGAATGGCTGAGGTAATGTTTCCCTTTTTCTCCGAGGATGAAACGGCGCCGCTGGTGCGCGGCCCCGCTGGCCGGTGCCTCACACATCCTGACATGGTTCCAGCGGCCTAATAATTGCACTTTACCTGTCGTTACAAAGTAAGCCGTGAGGCCAAATTAAGACTGTTTAGATTTTCCCATGGCTCGTGTGACTGCTCGGTAATGTCGCCTAATTTGGGGGCACATCCTCCACTTGCCCTGGTTACAGATGACACAATTTGATCAACAAAAAAAGACAAATAAAGGCTGGAAATGAAACGTCTGTGCGTGAGGTCACCCGAAACTGAAATTTCACCCATTTTCATGCCACAGACAGACTCTTGTAAGTTTCCCGGACAAAGAGAACTCTGCCTCATCGATGCCCACGGTAGCTGTGGACTGGATGGAAAAACACCACGTCTCTACACTGCTGGTGTGGTGGTCGTCCAAATTGAAATGGCCACGTTGACACTGCGGCACCACAGCTCTCTCACGCGGAGGTCAACGGATATTTTCTCAGCAACAAAAGGCACCAGGTTTTAAAATAACATGACGTTTTCACTGTGGTAGCCTTTAGCGCTGCAAATTCCAGGAGTTGCATTAAGTGGAATTACTCTCTGTGAAACTCCGGAACGAGTTATGTAGAAAAGGTCAAGAAATCGACATAGCAGTGACTTGTAAATGGATGAAATTTCAGTTTTAAGTGAAGTATTCGTTGAAAGAAAAAAAAAAAAGGAAAGAGGGCTGGCGCAACTCTTGACCACTTCTAGCAGAACCATATTTTAGCGGTGCAGGAAGGAGAAAGGTATTTGAGGATATAGAGGGAGCAAAAAACAAAATAAAATAAATTCATATTTTCCATTTTTGCCCCTGCTGCAACGGATAAGAAAAGCAGGAACCCAGACCATGACTAAAGTCGAAGGGTATCATATAACTAAAGTGTCTGCCTCACAAATGGCGTTTTGTGTGTTTGCATGTTGCTCAGCTACAGAACGGAGAGTTCGTCCCGAGCAAGAGGCACTCAGAGTATGGTCACATTTTGTGCGCAGAAAGAAAAAGAAACAATTTTTTAGCAAAGTGCAGACCCCCGTCTCCTGGCGGAAAAAATTCGAGCAACTGCCACAGTCATGTTCTAAAAATAAATTGATGTCAGTCCCCGGAATTATTGCCGTTGGACATCTTCTGTTTTCTTTGATAAATGAAGGTGGTGGCGCCGAAGGAAATGGTGGAGGGAAGTGGGCTGAGCTTTGCCACGCTGCCACTAATTTGGGAGAGTCACCCCACCTCTACACTAACACAAATAAATTTTCTGGTATTGATCTGTACCTTTTTTGCTGAGGTCATTCTGCAGGAATTTTGGATTATGTAAAAGACCCAGAATGGAATCATGGGAAAATGAGCAGCCGGGTAATTTGCTCAGTGTTTGGCTGATTAGGAGGACCTGAAAATCACAGCAGCAGGTGTTTATTCTGCAAAAGCTGAAACTGTTTCCATCTGTTACACTCAGTCATGCAGGTAGGGGCAAAGTGGCATGAATAATAGTGTCACATACTGGTAAAAACAGGCACTTTCACCTCTGAAATTGATCTTGCAAGTTTTCTTCATTTAATCATGTGATTTTGAAAGATATTTTTGTTTTAACAAATCACAGTTCTCCCCTCAAATTAACTCTCGATGACGACTTAACTTCAAACTTCAAACTTCAAAACCTTTTTTGACCACGTGATTGGTCATTAGTTTTTCCCCTTTGTCCAAAATGACAATATACAATTTGTTAAAAAAGAAAATAGAGTGCAATTCATACATGTTTCCATCTACTTGATTGGAGCGACGAGAGCTACACGATACTCCGTTCTACCTGTTGACTTGTGCAGTTGGTGACATTTGAACATTAGCGTTGGCGACATGTTAAGACTTAATATAGGGAGGAGGTCAGAAATACACGCCGTCCCTCAATAATCAATAGCAGCTCTGGCGGCTATGAGGAGACAGCAACACCATCTCCCAACACCACATACAAAGACGTTTTTCCCTTTTGGAAAAACCTGTTTCCGGCAGCTGACACGAGCGTCGGCTCTTCATCAAGTTGAGCGAAAACCAAAAGTGAGCAAGGCAGCAAAATGTGAATCCAAACTCCTGCTGTTTTCACAAGGGAATCTTCAAAACGCAAACCAACAACAGTTCATGCAGACACGCCTGGTGTGTCTCCCTCTCTGTCGTTCTCCTTGTGTACTCTGGTGTGTCTCTTTCTCTAAAGTAATTGCCAGCTGTATGGATCCAGACTCTGCTATGGTAACAGGCAGAGCAAAGCTCAGTGTTAAAATCATTATGGCGCCACGCTGATGAGCCCGTGCTGTGACTTCCAGGTGTACCGCCCGGCCTTTGGAAATGTTTAATTATAGCAGCTTCTCAACCTGTGCTTGCATTTTCTTCTATGTAGCATTTCCAAGAGGCTTACATATTTAGACACTGTTGCCGCGGTATCTTGTATTTACAAGAATGAGTTCAGAAAGAAACATTTTTCTTATTCTTTCAAATGTCTGTTTCGTGGCATCACCCTAGATCTCAGATCTTTCCTATCCAGGCTGTAATGCCAGGGTCAAAATTACAAAACAACTAACAGTGAATGAACTTCAGTGGCTTTATACATAAGGTAAAAAATAAAATAAAATAAAATAAAGTGATGTTGTATCTGCTTGCTGTAATTTATCTGTAATTTCGGGGCGCTGAACTGTGCTGTATATCATAATAAAACATTTTAATTAATGCAGATTACAGCTGTTTGCAGGAGGAGGAGGTTGGGTGATTTTCTTTCTGATCCCACTGCAGTCCACGGAAAACGACACATTGGATTGCTTCCCATTGTCAGAACTTTGTGCGCACGTCCACATCGAAAGGTAACGATCGTGCCACTCTGTGTTCGTCTGTCTCTGCTCATGTTTTTTTTTTTTTAAAAGGAGAATGTTTCTTTTTTCGTATTACTGTCAAAAACAGAAGTCAGAGCTCCGGGTATAACTGGGTTTGCGATAAAGTACACATGTCACATTAGAGAAACCCGCAAATCAATCCCAACACTTTATTCAGTGTTCATGTGAACAGGACACCCTGATATCTCAATTTAACACAATGCAGTCACAGTAACAAATAAGTGACCATGTGAACGCACGTACTGTTCCAAGTGAAAATTCCCACTTTGTAACTGAGGCTTATCAATGACAGAGCAAAGTAAATAACAACAGCAGGTTGTTGTTGACGCCCGACCACATGGAGCTGGACTAAGGGCCTCAGTAGTCCTTAATCTGGGCAGAGTCTGGTGGTGCCGTCTACAGTTACCTAGATTGGTTGCTTCTTCGTGCCCTTCCATCCCCCACGGTGGAACATAAAGCAGCCTCACTCAGGGGGAAGAGCATGACATCAACCTAGCTTAAGGCCACGTTCTAGAGGTGCACGCTGAGTCAGGCTGACATCATGCCAGACTGTCTTCCGTCTGGTAGCAATGGTGCTGCCCTGCTCCCACCGACCCCCCACATTCCCGTCTTCCTCACCAACCCCTTAGCTCTCTTCTTGGACTCGGAGGCGTCCATCTGTCAGCAATCATCTGCCTTTCAAACCCTGGACCGCGCCATTGTCCACCAATTGGCCCCACCTGACAGTAATCTTCGCCATTCGGCAAGGACGCTGGTGCTGTAACAGGGCTGGCTTTTCTTTTTTTGGTTTCCCCTCCGATGCTTATCACCTTGTTGTTGTGAAAGTCCCAGTTTCTCAGCACATTACACGTGGGGAGACAATGCACAGCTGGGTCTGCGGACGAGATCAAACTGTGTAATGATGTGTAGAGCGACGGGAATCGCTTGAGCAGAACTAAATCCAAGTTATCCGACGGATCGCAAAGATAAATTCTAGATGGCTCAAGGGAAAGCGCACAGCATTTACTTTCCCTTTTGAAGACACTTCAGATTCAAACTGAGTCAGAAAATTCTGATACCCTCACATTTCATTTACTTCAAATAAACATGCACCTAAAATGCAAACGCCAAAAAGGTTATTCCACACTTTCAATCTATTTCAAGCAGCCCAATGACGGCAATGAGTTTCCTACGGTGCAAATTAAAGGAACATGCAAAGAAACACTTCTCCTACCCCAAAACCCACAGGTATTGGGCTTGGATTTCCCACTTGGCTGAGGAAGAACCAGCAGAAACATCCTTTAGAGGATTACACCATTAAATTAACACCAACTGAGGTGCAGCTTGCGGTTGTCTATATCATGGAAGGAACGGTGTTCGGTACAAACGGGGATTCTCATCTCTTGCCTATTGGATGTCATCTAAACAGGAACGGTCAACCCCAAAACCTTGAATTTACAGACATAAATATTGTTCTTTGGTGCTTTGATGATCAAAAAATTAATGTCAGATGCCACAATCAACCCTACACCGTCATTTGGTCTAAGCCAAAAGTATTTTCCTTTTATTTAAAGAACATAAGACTACCAGGGAAAAACGGAGAACAAATTCTATCGTAATTATTAAAAGGCGTTCCACATCACTGATTTGTTTTCCTTTGCTCGGTTTTACTCACTTCTCAGAGGCTCTACTGTGACTATTTTGTGCTCCTGGATTTTTAATTACAGCCCAAATCGGAAGGTTTCGACTTTCCCACATTTTAAAATTAAATCCTACTCCTTTAAGTGCCGCGGTGAACACCAACAACATGATGCCAAACAAGTAAAGCTCCAAATAATGAGGAAAGTCTATTCATAAAACTCGCTAAGGATCTGGGAGGGGCTGTGCAGGACCATGCATCATCGAGGGGTCCCTGGCACGGCCAATCACCAACACATTTTTTCCGAAATCTCGAACAAAAACAAACAAGTGTTCCTTTAGTATCAGGGGCTCGATGGGAAACGCTGCAATAAACAGGCTCACATGTGCACTAGCGCACCGAACCGTGTCTGTGTTAAAAGCATGATCCTTACTGTTTTACAAGTGAAGTATTTCTGTGTGAAGTGGCAAATATCACAGCGGGGGGAAACAATTCTTGAGGGGAAATACCCTTGATCACGTTCACTAATCATAACAGCTTGGTGTGTGCCTGCCTCCTACGCAGCATGAAGAACCAAGCAGGCCATAATCATCCAAAATAAAATGCTGTCTGCATTTTATATTCACATGTGAAAAATGTGAGCTGCCACGATCCTAGCAAGAGTGAATTTGATGGTTTGTTTAATACTTAACAGTTTGATTTCCGAGACGAGGTTCCTGAGATTAGGAGAGTTTGGGATTTCTGTCTGCGGTCTTGACACAGACGTATTGAAGTGTTCTGCCAAAACCCGAACCCCACGGCTCAAAAACACACAGTTTCTGAGATCCCATCGCACAGCAACGTTGGGTTTCCCGGCAGTCCTAATGAGATTTGATAGGGATGTGAGGCCAAGTTAAGGGACAGAGTCAGGAGTCCCCAGTCCCTGTAATGCTCTCTAACTCCAATACTGTCCAGTCAAAGTGTTTGATCAGAACCAACGGTTGTATAAATGTGTTGCCGTTACGCTATCAAGCATCACGGCTTATAGCCTGAATTTAAGCTATAGCTGACCATCGCCTATCAATCACACCATATTACTTTGTGAATCTGTGCCTAACAACACACTGTGCCTCTCGGTTGTGTATGGAAAAGATGACGAGCAAAGACAAACATCATTGTGAAACCAAATTTGATTTTAGTGAACCAGATAAAAAGCAGCAGCAGAGCGCATCATTACAAGGTAACAAGGTAATCCTGCCTAAACGCATCCCTTTAGGTAAGACTCTGGTGTTGATTCCAGGATAACAATGGGGCCTGTGAGTCTCATGGAGGTGTAGCTACCAGATAACAACCACATGCGTCCAAAGGCTTTTGTCCTGGGTCTCACTGCCTGTTCACACCCAGGACCTCCTGACTGGGTGCAAAAGGATGTCTAGATAATGAGAGTGAGGGCGGATCGACTTATTCACTGCCTTTATCGTGCGCAGCCACGCTGCAATCATAAAGATACACTTATCACGGCTGACAAAAACAAACCTCTTTTGCGGCCTTTTCTGTTAATCACTCGTGCAAACAATAAAGGCGCTCGAAAACAGAGGCATGACTGGTGTTTGCCCAGGAATACAACATACAGCACACAAGCAACGCACACATTTGTACATGGGTGTTTTATATTCATCCAGTTCTCAACTAATAATATGAGGCCTTTTCCCAATAAATCCAGTTTTAAAAAAACACATTTTTATTATTTTATTTTGGCTCCTGAAAGCACGTCGACGTTGTCTCCGTGTTGCGCTCGCTCCTGTTGGGCTTCACACTATTTATGGAAGCTTCATTTGTTTTAAGAGCCTCGTTGCCGCCGCCCTCCTCCATTCTCACAACAATCAGCTTTTTCCATGTGTTTTGCTCAAATTTCCGACACACTTTATGGTTGCCCCTAATGACCTGATTATTTGTCCTCAAATATCAAAAACACATTTCGAAGCAAGGGATTCTTTCCCTTGGAGGCCAGGGGGGGTGATTCCATAAGAGCGGCCTCTAATCTCGGATGTGTTATTAGGACAAAAAAAAAAAAGGGGGGGGATGGTATCAATTAAAAAGCACTACAGACTCCACACCAAGGGGAATGCGCTTTGAAGTAGCTACTTATCACAGGGAACTTGTAAAACACGCTCATTCTTTATGTAGTTAAACTAGCTCACAGCAACATTAAACTAAGCAAGCCTGAAAATGCGACCGTGTATCCGTTTATTTTATAGAACACGAAACAGACAGTTCTTCAGAGACAGCGAGTGCGCCTGACACTGGCACGTTCCACCACACAGGCTGCCAACAGGAAACAGCCATATCTGTCAGCCGCAACCAATGAGCCAATAAAGATGCATGTATTTGTGACGTTCTCCATAAAAGACACATCAATTAAAAGCATGAATCATTATTTCCTCAAAGCCACTGCTGCCCATTAAAGAAGGGCATGGAGACAAAGAGGCCTTCGCAGCTGGCAGGCAGCAAACTGATAAAAACCAAGAGCTACAGTGTCTAAAAAGCCACCAGCCTCTGCAATGCACGGCACCTCCGGTCTCGTCCTGTCAAAACCTTCTCGGGTCTATAAACTGCGTGCGTTGTTTCCAGCTGACAGGAAGTCCCATAATGACTCTACGGCAGGGGATCTGATGGCAGATTGCGAAGCAGAGTCGCTCGCAGGTGATGTGAAAGAGCAAGGTGGTGGCACCCACCTGGAAAAAGGTCACAGAGTTCCTAGAAGCATTTTCAGAGGAAAACAATGAGTGAGTTCGGTTCTGGGCAATTTCATTTGGATGCAAATTTTAGTTCCTTGCATGCAAATCAGCAAATCGCGGGCAAGCCCTTTCGCTGGAGTGAAACACAAAAGGGGTATCCAAGAAGCAAACAGAGTCAAACACAAACCAATTACAAGGAGAAAAGAAAACGGAATCCCCTGTTAAATGAACTAAACTGCTGACTCCAAAATAAAGAGTTAACAGGTAGGAGGCAAGCATTGCACGAAGGGCCTCGGAAAAAACTATTAACATTTACCAACTCACAGCTTGTGTGTGTGTGTGTGTGTGTGTGTCTGTGTGTGCATGTTTCTTTTTCACGCTGGATTTCCCATACTTGAAGCGAGTGCCTTTGGACTGTGCTAACACAGAGCACGCTGGGAGATTTTTTTACATGGCACATGTAGCCGTATTTGCTCATTCATTCAACACATGAAAAGCAGGGGGAAAAAATGGTTTAAGTGTTTTTGTGTGTGTGTGTGCGTGCAAGCGTGCGCGCGCGCGCAGCACCACAAGTGGAAAAATCCAGCGCGGAGGCTCCCCTCGCTGAAAACACTTCCCAAAATGCTATTTTAGTGATGGAATAACAGAGGGCCGTGGCTCAGGTAGGAATCTAAGGTTAGGATGTAAATCCTCAGAAGAAGGAAAAGAAACAGAACCCACCACCCATCATATGCAATACCTGCTAAAGACATGGACAACAATCTAGAATAGTTCCATTTTGCCAGGCAGACCCAAAATAATGGAGGCATTCATGAGCACAGAAGGCAAATATAACCTACAGACCCGCAAGCCTGGGGTTTAATCCTGCATCTTGCCACAGCAGGAACCCGATATATGGGGACATCACCTAGACATGTCATCACCAGTTAGGATCCATATCTTAAATACACATTTGCTGTAATTTTGCTTCCTTTATCACCGTTCCTGTGACCCGAGTTAGGTAATATTTTCTCATGATAAAGGCCAGGATGTTAGAGGAAGTCAGGTAATACAAGGGAAGCCTGGGTGTGATTATGACTGAGCCCTGAAATAGACCCGTTACCTGAGAACGAATGAAAGAAATACATCTTGAGAATTATGTTGATTCCATATGTGAAGGAAATAGATTTCGCACATGTGCCATGTTGGTTTAACACGGTTCACGTCAGAAAATCTACCTCGGGGTCCCGAAGAAGTTCGCGATCCCACTGGACCGACTGTGGAGGGATACTGTACAACACTTAGGATGTAAACTGTGGAAGACTTCGGATTTCATTTTCACAATGAAGGGTGAAGGAAATTCTAACTGAGAAGTGATGAACGGAGGCTGAATGAAGAAGAAATGCACTCTTTACTTTTTCTTCAATCAGCTCAAAATCCGGTATTTTGTTGGTATTTTCTGTGAGAACAACAGCAGGTAGTTTGCCCAGCTTAATTGGCCACATAGTAATAAAGGAAGAGTTTGCCAAAAATTAAAGTGGATTTTTTTTTTTCTTTTCATTTGGTGACAACTGAATTTCTAATACGCAGTCATATTTGAATTTCATGGGGAGAGAAAAAATCCATCCAGTTCATAAAAAAATATATCTATCTATCAAAAACACAGTATTTCAGTACTTGAGAGAGGCATACACTTCCTGGCTGGGAGGCTCCACTGGATTTAAGCCTTATATACTCTTGGCCACATTAAGCTTCCATTGGGTGGAATTTTTTCCCTTGGTGAAACCCCGGAACGGTTGAGTGGATTACAAGCTGTCACCACAGCGTCCACTGACACAGGGCTGAGTAATAGGGTGACATGGGAAATGGGTGACAATTCAATTTTGGATGAACTGTCCCTTCTACAAGACTACGATCATTTCTACTAAGCTTCTGAGAATACTTTTGATCATCTCAAAGAGGGGTCACCAGGTATCCCCCAAAGAACACACGAGGAGCCCGCAGGCCCGTTCTAAAAATAGCACAATTCGTTGAGCTGCATCGAAAATTCAATTTTATCCAACCTTGTTGAGTCACTGTTGATAATGACTGAGAAGTCATTGACATGATCAGCATCTTCACATAGAACAGTATCATCATTAATAAAAATAGAACTAAAGGCTGACTGAGAAAATGTGTTATTTCAGGAGACTGTGGCAAACTGGTTGCCCTTCATATGACTCAGTGCCCATGAAATAGCTCTCACGTTAAAAATGGTGGGTGACCCCTTAACTAGTAGCACCAAGGCCAATACAATCAACTCATCAAACTGCACCAGTTCCTTGAAATATTGCCAACTTAACATAACAGTACTCATGAATAAAACACATTGTTTCCTTGGATTAAAAAAGACCTACCTAGTTACATCTGGTCCATTTTACATTATTCGCCATTTGATTCATCAAACTCTTCCTCTTTTTTTCACGGGAAAAACAGACAGATTATTAGATTGTTCTTCAGTCTGTTAACAATTCCGTGAGTGGCCAAGCTACCTGTGAACTGAGCGGAGACAGATTGGAAGCATGATGGTAAATCTGCTACTTTGAAAGTTATACGGAACAAATTATTGCGGCCTGTGAAACCTGCAGATCCCCAAAATATTCAAAGTCTCCGAAGCCTGATGAGGTTCTTGGCACACAAGCGAGGCACACGAGGGTGACGGAGTGACTCCAGTGCATGTGCCTTTTGTACCCCTGCCAATTGAGCGCTAAATGGAACGCACACGGAGGTTCACACAACAGAGGTTCAAATGAGTCATCACATCTCAAGTCTATGTGGAAATCTCGGTGAATCAGCACTAATTTTCCTATCAGCGCAAAATTGGGCACGGCGCTAAGACTCCGGCCTTACTGATGTTCTCCCCTCCCGCTAAGTGGCTCAACATGCCTCTGATATTCTGCCGTGTGAGGTCACATCCTTTCAAGAATTAAAGGCAGGCAGCAGCCCCCACTTCACACAGAAGCGCGTTGATCTCACCTCGCCAAAGGGGCTTTGCACTCGCAACTGACAAAGCGTTTACCATGTTGGTAAACGCTTTCACTTTACTCTTTTCCAAGAATGCCGAACAGTAAGTGTGTGGGCTGCAGGTGTAACAGCAGCTGATTAAAGACAGAAAAAAAAAAAATTGAGAGATAAAGTTGTAATTTAAAGGTTGAGCTCTTGATTAGAGTCGAAATTGGTGTGAGATCCTGATTGGGTTTTATTAGTTTTCGTTTATTTATTTATTTGTGTTTACATGGAATGGCTTTACATGGAAGAAGACCCAGCATGGGCTGAGGAGCCAAAAATCACAGCACATTTTCGGTTCAACACCTGAGAAAAAAATTAGCTTGCAGCATTTGTTTTGTCGTTGGGTTGGCCATGAACGCCAACAGGAAAGCGGTTTTGTTTTTATACCTGGTCCCTGTAATTTTCTTATTCATTTAACACTTTTATAGAGAAAAAGAAATCCACCCAATGGCACTTTCAAGTGTCCTGACATTACCACCTTATTTTAGAGCCTTTTACCGTGAAAACAAATGTTCCCATTATTGCTTGATATCCTCTAACATTTTCCTCCCACGTGTAATCGGTTGTGCTCTTAGATCTCGTCCATTTTATGTTTGCAAATGCATTAAAGAGATTTCTCTCGAGTTAAGCCGACCTTTTCAACTACAGTGTAGTTGTGCCTTGGTTTAAAGCTATGTAGTGGCATGATCCTTTCAGCTTCCCCTCCTAATTAGGCAACCACAGCAATTCACATTGCACCCCATTCCCTGCTGACATTCAGCCTGATAACATGTCTCACAAACACTGCAGTTGTATCTATACAGTTGCAAAGAAAGAATAAAAGTTTGCTCTCTCCGCAACACAGAGAGAACACTGTTCCGCTGCAGATTTTGGTGCTTAAGCTTTAAAAATGCCTCCGCCAGGCTCGATGACTTAGGATGGCATCAAAGATGGGATTCATTGCATGCTTTCAAATGTCACCGTGACGGACAAGGAAAAGTAAATACTAGTCATACGGACGGCTCTCGCTGCTTTCCATTGACCACGTCCTTTGATGAACAGCCTTTGGTGAGCGAAGACAGAGACAAGTTTAAGCTGGAGGACTAGTTGTTTTTTTTTGGTTTTTTTTTTCTTCTACTTCTTTTAAATTCTGTTGGCAAAGGCTGCGGGACAAGAATAGAGGCATGGTAACAAAACAAAACCACTGTTTAATATCCATAACTGCACACAGAGAAATGTTACAACAAATGCATCATGTACAGTAGTTTGAGCATTGTTTTTCATCTGAAATGGAACAGATTAAAAATGCTGCGTGGCAACATTACTGTGGGAGAAAAAAAAAAAAAAAAGTGGAATTCAGACGAAAGTGGAGCCAAAATTCTGCCCAGTAGAAATATAGGTCATAAACACCATTCATAGCGCTGTGGAGCAGTTGACTAATGCGTAAAGATGCCTGCCAGTCTTCATTTTCAGCT
Organism: Nelusetta ayraudi; assembly: GCF_046127955.1. Taxonomy (NCBI): domain Eukaryota; kingdom Metazoa; phylum Chordata; class Actinopteri; order Tetraodontiformes; family Monacanthidae; genus Nelusetta; species Nelusetta ayraudi. The sequence goes on from NW_027466063.1 coordinate 227,528, forward strand.
TATCCTCAAACATTGATTAAAAGGCAAACACCAAACATGATGCAAAATGTGAAAGGGTGATAGGCAGCCATGCATTATTGAAGTAAACATTTGTCCAGACAATAAGAAAAGAGAAGATATCCCTTCCCAGGCAGAATATACCTTAAAGGTTGCTTTCTGAAAAAAGTGGTAGTGTGCCACAACTCCAGCAACATTTGTTAGTTTTCGAAAAAAAAAAAAAAAATCTTTAATTCAACACCACAACAGCACCTCGCCAGTGTGGCCGAGTGGTTTGGCCAAGCAGGGACTAGGACGAGTCAGGACTCACTATGAGCGCAGCACCAGCATGAATAATCACGTTGGTAGACGCTGCTGTCACGGTGCCGTAGTTTCCGACAATCGCGTGCTCCCAAGTACGTCTTGAGGTCCCCGTTTATTTTTGACCTTCTGATCTGACTCATGTCATTGTTTCTAATTTGTAACTCCCAGTTGTATTTTTATACCCCTCCCATGTGTGTATCTCGTCCCGTTTTACACGTCCTGTCTTTGTTCCTTTCCTTCCTTTTGTGATAGCCGTCATGTCTTTAACCTGCGACCACTGTCATTGACTTTCCCCTGTTTCCAGTCTCTCTGGTCTCTCTTGTTTTGCTGTTTCTTAGTTTATTTTACGCGCGTCGAACCCTCCGCTGCTTTGTTCCCTACAATTAGGAATATGATGACAATTTGCATACCAACCTCATATCTTCATTCATTGTGTGGATGATCCATAATAATCACACCTTGTCATGTGCTCCCTGTAATGCACAGGCATCCCAACCTAAAAATCAACATTTTAGGACTTTCTTTTACACTATAGATATGTTTCCAAAGTTTTTTTACTTTCCAACATCTCGCATTCAGTGTGCACAACACTGAATGCATTTGACTCAATTCTGCACACGAGGCACCGCGCTGTTTCAAAGTTTCCACACGGAATCCGGCAGAAAGGTTTCAGTCGAGGCTGCTTCCTTCTCAGCAGTGAGCGGCCCTGCTACAGATGGGCTTGAGCGCAGTCCTATCTGAGGGCATCAGTAAGAATCGAAACCAAGTCATCTGAATAAGTACGAAAAACTCTCTTACGCTTGCGTGGAATCAGACCCGCCACAGAAAAACAACACTGGGCAAGCTTCCAAAAACGGGATGAGTGCAGTTTTCCTTCTTGCAATGGTCCTTTAATCTAAAAGGGGTTTGCCAGTACAAAGCCAGGAGTTACCTTAATCTCGGCAGAAAATACCCCTGCTAGGACCTCCCATCCCTCCTTCCTTATCGTTTCTTTTCATCCAGACTGTAGTACACTTTGGTTCAACGCTGGGTGCTGGAGAGAGAGAAATAGTTTTCGACTTTAAAATAGGGCAGAGGAGTAAATAAGGAAAACAGTGAAAATGATGTGGACCAGATTGGTTTTAAAAAAAAAAAAAGGAAAGAAAGAAAGAAGGCAACAAGCGAAAAAGGTGCTTGGAAAGTCTCCTGATAAGGAGTTCCACAAGTGACTCCACGGTGAAACGTGATGGATTAGGCTGCAGGCTTCACTTTCACAACACTGATGAAAAGGGTCGGGAATAATTATGAAGCCTTTTAATTTATTTCAAAGCATTCTTCACAAATGATTACAACAGACTGAAAGGGACCGTCGTGAAGGGGTCAGAGAGTTCATCCTCACTGTTCCTGCCTGCTTGTGGCTTTTCTGGCAAGTGCACTGGCAAACATTGGATCTGACGTGACTAAAGCTTGGATGGTGCATCTTTGTGACATTAGCATCAGCTGGGCACTAATGTCAAAGGAATCTTTGCTCCTCCTACAAGTCAGGGCATATTTGGTATTTTAAGGATGTCAATATTCCAGGAGAAATGAGTTGGGCTTGACCTGCAAACAGCAGTTTGTCTGTCAAGTGAACTTGGCATTCACGCAATCTGTGTGAGTGCTCTGTCAAAGTGACTGAAAGTTCATAGGCCTTGCTACGATAACCATAGTGACGTAGAAAGTCTGGCAAAATCCAACCGGCTTATTTCAGTGTTGTAATTGAATATCAGAGTCGTAATTTTGCATACTTGGTGTGTTAGTTGCCATGGCAGTGACACTAAAATAAATGTTAAAGAGCTAAGAAAGTCTGTTTTTCATAGTAGGGCCACTTTAAAACAAATTTTCCTTCCATAAGTTTTAAGTCTTCATGAGTGATTATTTGATTTTTATTTGACGATTTGTAGGGTTGATAATAATGTTAGTATACAAAAAGAAAAATTATCAAAGTAACATAATAATGATCCAGACCTAAGTCTTAATTCTTCTGGTTGCAGGTTTATCTGATTTGTCTCATATCTTTCGATTAAAACTCAAGCCAACAGACACTAAACCTATTATTATCCGGTTGTATGACTGCCACAACCGTGCATTCTCTCACTGTGGAATTAAAGAAAATGGTTTACAAAATGAAGCCAACAAGTAATTAATTTAGACTTCACGGTATTCAAGACTGATTAAAATGTAATTCATGAGGCTACGCAATTAGGGAATTGCGCGATAAAGCTTTTCTTTCAAGTGTCACATTAATTCTGGTCCTTCCTCAATAACAATACGAAAGGCTTTCTTTGGCTCCGCATATTCAAATCTAACCGGTCACGCTGACCGGGGAAGATGCACGTCGCCACCAAAGACGACTTTTATTAGGTGCTTCTGAGAGGATTTCCATTCATTTGTCTGTGAAAGCGGCAACTCTTTGAGTTATCGTGGCTAAACAGATGTAATTTGGCAGCCCGGTTGAAAATGTGTTCCTCGTGTCAGACCTTGGACTAGCGCTCAGCGTGATTTGTTAATGTCATAGTCATAGCATCCTGAACCTGCTGGCTCCTCTTAATTGTTTCATGTTTTAAATTGTAACTGGAAGCTGTTACAGCATCGAGCGGCTGATTAATCTGATCATAAATGCACAGAAGTAAAAAAAACATTCTTCATGAAAAAAGGGAAGGCTACAAATCCCCCTCAGCCCACTGAAGCATGACTGGCAGGTAGCTTTGATGATGTCAAACTGAATTTATAGCTTTTTTTTTAGACTTTTTTTATTTGATTTTTAAAGTTAATGTCTTGCTAATAGCGGGTGCAGCCAACAGCATGGCTTGCGTCCCCATCGTACTGTGGCCATTGCTCTGGTACGCTGAGCTCACTGTTATTATTGCCTGACCGCCCTGGAGCTCGATTCAGTGGTCATTATTGCTCACCGCTGAATAGGATGATAATAAAGTGTCGTAACCACAGAGTAACACACACAATTGCTTTCCTTTTTCTTTTTTTTTTTTTGCAATTTAAATCGTAGTACCTTCAAGTGCAAAGCTCTCCTTGGACTTCAATAAAAATAGCACCTTCAACCTCTCTACCGGTTATGTGGGGAAGGAAACCGACAGCGTTCACCAAATGACAAGCGCAGAGAATGTCGTCATGGGAATACGAACAAGGAATCCGTGTCACCGTTCCCTTCCTGTCGGCTGAGCCAGCAGCAGACCTTAAACCCCAAGATAAGAACTTTAAGCAGCCCAACGTTATGACTGCAGCCTAATGCAAAAACCGACGGGCTGCATGAGCTGGAACCTTCGCCTGCTTGTGGTACCCAGGCGGCAAGCCATTCCTCCTCTACCCGTCACGTAAACGACCGGTGACAGGAACGGAAGCTTTGAGGGGCATTCCTGGAGAGCTGGCCATGGAGAACGCCGTGGTCTGTTTAACATTACTAATGTGTGCCATGTTTGGAGGGCTTGACAACAACAAGAGACAAGTCAGGTTTTGGGAAACCAAACCAGTGTGGCTCTTCCCAAAGCAACCACACATCTGCTGATGCCATGTTAAGGCCGCAATTGACTTTTCTCACGAGTTCACGTTTGCTTAGAAAGTGTGCAGCAACTTCAGCCCAAGCGCTCAGTTATCTATGTAATTAATGTTTCCTCCTCCAACTTCCCAATCACATGCAATCCTGATTGAGTCCGACGTTTTGAGATGCTGCAAAGTGGCATAGTTCAGCCATATCTTCTACCTGCATACAGATACAAGCTGTGCCAGGTCCTCTGCTCATTAGGATTTTACATGTTCCTCAAGGTGATCCCAGACCAGGTGGTGTAAGTCCTCCAGGGTAGGCATGCAAGAGGTATCTGGATCCCTCGGACACAAAAGAGCACTGCCTCCTTTACATACCGTGACACGTACCCCAATGACTAGGTAGATTCCTGTGCACATTACAAGTTTAGAAATCCTTTTGTGTCATTACAGTTAATCAGGAATGAGTTTATCCTTTACAATCAAAAGCCAATGCCAAAGATTAATGTCCACACTGTATGGACGTCAAGCCACAACCTTAAAGATCTCAAGTCCAAGGTTTGTTTACTCCAGCTACGTGTTGCCTAGACTCAGTCCTATTGGCTAACTATCCAAAACTCAGGACCATAGACAAAGGTCCACCGGCGTTCCAGCCCTTGTCCTGACGATGGAAGGCCATAGTCAGGACAAGCACATAACGTTCAAAGCATTGTAACAGCTCCAAAAAGCTGAATACTACATCTTCCATTTTGCATACAATCAATGAGGGGGAAGCCCAGACAATAAGGAGTGAGAGGGAAGTTTGAAGTGGTTAGTGAATGTTGCCCAGTGCGGTCTGCCGCATGTTTTAATACGGAGATCTGAGGTCGAGAACAGCACACCTGGGACACAGCACACACACTGCTAGAGGAAGTGGCCCCCTGCCAAAGAAAGCAATAGAAATTTCCAGCTAATTCACCACTCTGCTGAGACCCCACTCTAAATACCCTGTTAAACGCTTTACTTCATAAAGGACGATTCCCTCATCAGACTTGTTAGAAGTGCAGAATATAGAGGACAGCACAGTTGCAGGAAGGCGGAAAGAAGAGATTCCTGGTGTATAAACTTGCCATTATTACATTTAATATGTAGTTGCAAGAAAATCAATATTTTGCGTGTTACTCACATGGCACTTACCCTTTTGAAATTATCATTATGTCTCTCACTATAATTTAAACCGCAAGGACTGCTGGTCAACAACAAAAAAACACTTGTGGAACTTAGATGTTTATATTTGAATTCTTTTGCAAGAATCAAATGTGCTTCCCTTAAGGGAAGACACAGGGAAGTTAGCTTTAAGTTACCCTACAACTGCAGCATCCCATCGATCAGATAGAACACCTGAATGGTGCACTTTGTTATTCAAATGTCTACACTTATTTCCACACATGGGAAGACAAAAGCTTATTAGGAAAAGGTATTCATGTGATGACTATGACTGATGAAAACCCACAGGTTGAACTCGCTTAGGTTCCAGGATATTACTGCTCATTTTTAATAGACTTTATCTGCTCTGGTCGTTTGGTCTAACGACTCGTGCTTTGGTTTTATGCTTAGGCGGGTTTTATGCCTAGAAGAGTTTTGTTATTACGCTGTGTCATACTGTACAACAGATGTCTGGCCCCCTCTTCCTCCGCCTCCAATCCATGTTTGACCCTTTTTAACGGCATTCAGCTGCCCCCCCCACCCCTCCCCTGTAATGGAGAAAGTGTTGATGGGAATTTTTATTTCTTTCTCAAATGTGGTTTGTGTACAAGACAATTTGTATAACTTGTCAGCGGCTTTGACGTGCAAACATGTGGACCTGCCGGTAAAAGAAACAATGCGCGTGTTGCACATGGGTGGTGGCGAGTTTCTGACAATTAAACCCTCTTTGAGAATAAAATGCAAGGCTTTGTGCAGTGCAAAAACTTGTTTTGGCGGAACCATCTGGAAAACATGGCGAACAGAAGCCGACGGTGGTGAGAGAGAAGAGACTTTAGCTGCTGACTGCATGTTTAAGAGTAAGCTTAGCAAGGAAGTCTCTTTCACTTTGATATTTCACATGAAACACCCCCAAGAAAAAGTCTTTATATTATCTGAATGTGAAGAACTAATTGACCGAGCAGGTGAGTCACAAGTGTTAGTCTGATATAATCAGTGCTGGTAAAATAGAGAGGAAATGTACAGAGGCAAAAATTAAGTAATACAAGGTGGGGCAGGTTGAGAGGAAGGGTCACTGTTTCAGGGGAGAGTTATCAGTGAGGACTATTATTCTCCACCTCCAAAACATTGCTTGCCTATGATGTGTTATGATTTGGTGGAGCTTTTCCTGCCCTTTATCTTCTCAGGGAGGAAATCCAAATGATTTGCTATCATTCAGGTACCGTCTGGCAGGCTTGGTCGTAAGACCAATCTCGGAAGCATTCTAGGCCAGAATTGTATTATTGTGTTTGTGAGCTCACGCCTTACGGCGAGGGACAAGGATGTCAGTTTGTTGCACAGGAAGTCTCTCTCTCTCTCTCTCTCTCTCTCTCTCTCTCTCTCTCTCTCTCTCTCTCTCTCTCTCTCTCTCTCTCTCTCTCTCTCTCTCTCTCTCTCTCTCTCTCTCTCTCTCTCTCTCTCTCTCTCTCTCTCTCTCTCTCTCTCTCTCTCTCTCTCTCTCTCTCTCTCTCTCTGGAATGAAATCCTCACCACTCCTGCTGCATAATGATCCACTCGTCTTTGAGTCAAATGTTTACCTCGTCATTTTTCCCCAGGACTTGTGCCGAAAGACCGCGAGGTCCGTTCCATAGAACACATTAGGATGTGACAAACTCCGACCGACTAAACGCTTTTTTGTCATTTATTGTTTCCTCAAACTGCTTAGACCAAGTAACTGTTAATCAAAGTTGTATACATTGGCTTTTCCGTTTTCAGAATTTTGGACACCGTTACGCGGTTAGTAATGGCCTTGGGCAGCGGTGAGGTTAGCCTGCTCGAACGTGCAACGTCGCAACACAAGCACAAGTGAAAAACAAACAACTGGCGGGAAAATATGACACCAACATTAGTAATGTCTCTACCCACGTGGGCTGAAGTTCTGTTTATCAGTTGCCTGAATTGTGAAACAGCTTGTTTCCAGCACAATCAGGTCTTTATGTATTGATTTGAGGGGATGTTTCACTTTCACACTATTTTTTTTAAACTATTGTTCATTTCTACTTGGGCTCATGTAAACACCGAATACAGTTCTCATATTGTTTTCTTTATTATTAAGATATTAGTGACTTTCACACCTCATACACACCCATTCAACTTTGAACTTCATGTTAGACTTAGCTTAAAAATACATCCGTCCATCACCTGATAGATAAAGTTCAATCCAGATAATAAAGCAAGCAATTTGAAAACTCTGTGGTCTTCACAGGATCATTTCAGGCAATTGGTGACATGTTGTCAGATGGCACCTGACTCACAGACAGCAGAATTTACACATTTTAAAATGTGCTGACAGTGTGGTCCAATGTTAGAGAGCACCAGTTGTACTTTCTCAACAGTTTTAGGTTGAATCCAAACCCCTCCATTGCCACTGTACACACCAGCTCCCACCACCATCAGAGTATGTGTTTGGCATATCGCTGGAGCTCAGCACAGGTTTCTGAAGCACATGTGCACAACAGCCAGCAGTGTAGTGCCTCCCGCTGAAGGAAACACAGCTGCACAGAAACAGGTATGGAAAAACCGAGCTGATACAAAACAGAAACTTCTGAACTGGACACCAAGGAGGGGGTTGTGGGTCGGAACAGGGTCTCCAACCGTGATCGGAAACCACTGCAACAAGGGCCCACACAAATCAGCGAGAGGAAAAGATTTTTTTTGTTTTGTTTTGTTTTGTTTTGTTAATAATGTTATTTGTGATGTGACCATGTAATTTAGTGAATGTACCCTTAAAAATGTAAACACATATGCGTTTTGTATTACACAATGTGGCTTCAACACAACTGGATGCACGTCCAAGCAGACAAACAACTTCTTGGTGTTTCCGATGAATGCTGTGCATTAAAGACGGCGCGTCACAAAACCAGCTGGTCAGAACCGACAGGCCGTTTGTTTCCTCCGTAAAGCTCGCTACATGCTGCGGGATTCACAATGACCGCTCTGGCTTGGTCTTGGCACGAAGGAAAAGTCTGGTTCAAGGGCTGAAGTCGTCATGCTCTTGCAAACAAAAAAAAAGCCTGCGATGAAACTGTGACAGTGCCAAAAATCCAGGACCAACGTCAACCAACCAGCTCAAAGAAGTGACACTGATGAGATTTTACTCTCGAGCACTGACGTCAACTGCACAAATGCCGTAGGATGTGATTCATTCCGCATTGCAGCCTGCAAACAGTACACCTGAACGTCGCGGCCAAGCTTACCGCATCCATGTCGAACGGGCTAGCTCGCTGTGACCTTCAACAAGGTTGTTAAAATCTTAGCACTGCTAGCATACATTGCCTGACGCTCGCACCTCAAACCACCCCCCCCCCCCTCCCCCCGGAGCAGGTCTGTGCTCAGCTCCCGCGGATTTCATACAGGGCCACACGTCACAGCTCCATTTCCACTACCAAATGATGCAGGGTTCAACAAGTTCATCGCCCAAGTGAAGCGCGGCGCACACACAAGCAGCCGTCCCAGTGGAACGAGCGATGACAGAGCTACTGTGGACCCCAGCGCCTGCAGAACAGACTCCTGCTCCTGCTCTCCTGGACAGGCTAATCTTCAAGCTGATTGCAAATCTCAAGTCAGAGGGGATGCAGCGATAAATTGTATAGTCGAGACGTGGTCCGTAACTTCCGGGATATTAAACCTGGGTTGAGGATCGAAGATCAGCATCACGCCATGGTTGCAAAGTGTACCTCCAAAATGAAAAAACCAAAAAAACCAAAGAAATAATATTGATTGTTAGGTTTGCAACTGTGTTTTCCATGTCACTTCCTTAAGTGTTTGAAACATGCGTTGAGGGGAAAAGCCATCGCAGCACAGCTGCTTGATAGACAAGTGAACTCTGCGAAGCACAGCGGAGGGACACCACAGCAATGAACAATTTACACCGAAGATGCTGCCAGGATGAAAAAATAATAAGGATCTTGCGGATTACCGCTTAAACTTTTAACCAGATGAGTACAAACAGACACAAAACCAAATAAAGCGCACTTCTCTCAACATGTTATATCATCAGCTGCTACCATAAACCATATGCTCATGAAACCCAAGCACGGACTACAAGTTTTGTGATTACACACATATGGTTGCAATTATGCTCATGCCAGTCGGGCAAGCTCCCCGTGGCTAGACGGGCCTGTGGTAGTGACACTCGCTTCCCTGAAGTCATCACGCCAAGAATGGTTAGTGTCACAGCCGACGATTTTGAACCTGACGCAGCTGCGTCTCCGCCGAGTCGTCGCTCGCGCCGTCTGCTAAGCTGCGCGGCCACGCGCCATATGACGGCGAGGTCGAATTAGTCTAATATAATTGTCTGAGTAACAGTTTCCAAGAGGTTAAGAGCGGTTGATCATTTTCCTGCTGTCCCTTTTTTTTTGCTGTCTAAAGGTTGTGGTTTACCAAGGAGGGTGGGAACAGAGGGTTCGATTTCTTTGTCAGAGGCACCGAGTCGACTGAAGTAACGTAACTTGGCACGTTCCTTCAAGGCTGCAGTCACCGGACTGCACCCCCCCCCCCCCATCTCCCAAAATAGCTTCTTTATTGAACAGAAACATTCTTGTCCTGTGTTCGCAATCAATTTTAAGGAGAGCCGCGAAAGTCATTGGCGCTGTGGTTTTAAACAACTGTGCAGAAGAAGTGTGCACGCGAAAAATGAACAAATGAAGGAAGAATCGCAAAGTATGAACCTCTCAAAACTGCATGATATCTATAACATTGATGTAATGTGGCATATTCCTTCTTCTTCTGAGAAGGAAACATTTCTCTTCAAACACAGCTTGTAGCAAGGTGCAAGACCAGACATGTACCTCTGCTGTCTTAAGTTGCGTAGACGTGTCCTCCAGTGTTTCACAACCACCGCATAGACCCCCACAAATAAAGAAAAAATAATAATAATAACGATCATGGCTTGGGGCCAGAAATAGCTCATGAATGAGTGCATCTTTTAAAGAGATTGTCTGCCCCGAAAATGGATGTTTGTTGTTGGCACTGTGGCTACTGTACTTGCCCATTAGGTGGAATTATTTCCATCAGTGAAGTGGATTAAAACAAGTCACTGGAGCCTCCATAAACAAAAGGGGTGAAGAGAAAATTTTGAGCACACTCTCCCTTTAACTCAATTAAAAGAGCTATTCATCTATCCCATAACCCCTAATGCGATGCTTAAATTTTCTCATGTGTCTCTTCATAATGCACTCAAATTATTTTGCGAAAAAAAAAAAAAAAAGAAAGAAAAACGGTTGTCATATTTCCAATTTTGCACCCAAACCTTCTTTTGGATTTGTGCGCCACAACAGGCAAAAACATAGCAGCATGTGTTTGCGTCTTGCTGAGCACTGATAAATGTGCGAAGACAACACAACAGGCGCAGCAGACTCTAACCTGCTGCCCACCCCCACCCCCTTTCCCCCCCTCCTCCTCTGCTGGAACCAGCTGAAGCTCCTGCCAATCTGATTTCCGAAAGAGCTAATCTAAGCTAATAGTTTAGATAGCGCCACGCCTTTCACGCTGTGCCAAATTACGCTATGTCAGGCGTCTGCAGGGTGTTTCTTCCTACCCGAGGCAGCACTATAGGGTTTCTGTGCCTTAATTTAGTTAGAAATCAACATTCCCACCCAGAAAGAAGGGCCTACCCCAGATGACTCGAAAAACAGATCACACAGGATGAGCTCGGGTCTCCAGCTGTGCTTCCTATAACCTCTGAGAACCCTGGAAAGAGCCTCCCCTTGTCCGATCAAAGGCGAGTCCAACAGTTCTGATGTTTTCCCTTTGCTCCGTGTTTCCTCTTCATTCTGGACAAGCGGCGGCCGAGCTCCACCGAAAACGAGCGCGTCTGCCTTTACAATAACACAGTGTTCAACACGATGGCACATGAATCATTCCATTCCAGTATAAGTATTTCTAGCTGTGTATAGTTTATTAGTTTAGTTCAGTTTGTTATGCAATTTTCATAGGCACTTTCTCGGTTAGTTCAGTTGGATTGAGTTTTTTTTCTTTTGTTTTTTTGTTTTTTTGGTTGTTTTTTTAAAAAAAAAGTAAGAGCGGAGGACGGATGAGTTTCATATTGCACAAATATTTTTCTGATTCAAAACTGAAGTCTGACATAATCTCACTGACTGAGTCAAAGCCACAGCAGGCAATAAAGAGGAGCCGTCTCCGCCAGCTGACTCAATATGAGTGACAGTGGCCTATTTCATTGTTCATTCATAACCTTTAACGACAAAGATTTGTCAGGGTTTTGTGATGTTTCTTCCCCTCCAAAGTTGCTCCGAGCTTCGTGTTCACAAATGCCTGCTATTACTCCTATTATATTTGACTCTGTTTCTTCCTTTGCCCACACGATCCTGCCACCGGCCCCCTCATCAAAGAGATTATTATGAAATGTAGGTATTATTATCTACCTCCTGTATCTGAACAATGGTGATTGTGCATAAATGTGCAGCCTGGCAGGTCTATCAATCAGCGGCAGGGAGAGAATGTCCCTCAGGGAAGATGTAAGCAGTGCGGGAGACAGCATGGCACTTGAGGAGCGTGGCCAAACGCCAGGAGCAGCTTGGCAGCCCTCGTCTGACACAAGACCTCACTGCCGCAGCCGCACAAGCTCTCTCTGGTTTGGGCCGACGGCGTGTAAAACAGTGCGCAAGCTCGAGCTCGGATGCTGTCAGAAACAGAGTTACCGCCAGGAGACGGATCGAGATCGAAGACGAGGACAAACCGAGCGCCGTGCCCCCACCGGAGTGAAGCCCAAGAGGGCCGGAACAGACGGCGCCCGGCCACACAGAGGCGCCGCAGCGTGCACGCGAACCTGTGATGGCCGCGCTCGTGCGTCCCCTGCATTCTTTCCTCAAACTTCCAAACCCACAATCTGCACCTTTAAGTGCCGTCTCTCGCACCAAATTACCGAGACCATCAAGGCTTTCCTATTGCCATTTACGGCTCCTCCAAGTTCAACCGTGCCATGTCGATTTGTTTTTCCATTACCGCTTTAAAACCGTCGACTTGCTCCAAACTGTGCCTGAGATGGACCATCTCCGGAGTGGAGACAGAGTGCAGCTGGCACGTGTGAGAAGAGACGAGGGCAGCATTCCGTCAGTGCATTTGGTAAGGTTTAATTAATTAAGAGGGAAGTTTTATAATAATTGCGGGCAAGCAAAGAGACCCCTAAACCCTGATTCGGCCATTTTCTAACTGTTGAAAGAAGAAGAAGGGGGAAAAAAAAGAAAAACCAGATGAAGATTTGGTTGCTGTGACCTTCAGAAAATACTGTTCCCGTTATCTAGAAATGAAGCTGAAGCTGGACTTTTTTCCAAAAGATGGCCAATCAGTCTCAGATTACAAATCCTGAGTTTTAAAGGTTTTCCTTTATTATCTAAGTACCGTACCGTATATGACATTTACGACCGAGACAATGCACATTAATTAAAGGAGGAGCTCATTGTTCAGCGCCCTGCAAAATAATCACCAGACTTGACAAATTTGCTGCTTGAAGGGACAATTCACTTAAAATGGCTATTCAACTCATTACTACTCATCCCAATGTTAGTAGTAGTCAAGGCTAGCCAAGTATGCTAGTATAAAACAAATAATGAAAGACATTTGTGCAGCGGCTTGGTGCCACCCATCAATTGATGTCAAAACTGCTGCATTAAGTCATGTTTTCAGCCCAAATATCTACAGTCAGCAGTCACTTTCATGTGACTCTCACAAAAAATGACGAGTTCTGGTAGCATGCAAGCTAACTCTCCCACAAGTCAACAGGGTGAGATCACATGGCTGGTTTGCCAGTGAGGTAAGGCAGGTTAAAGGGCCACTGGTGTCACTGAGGTGCTTAATTGCGAATGATGCGTGCCAACGGTGCCTGGCTGCAGCTTAATACTGACACCAGGAGCTGTGCAGAGTGAAAAAAAACACACAAAAAACGACTTCCAGCACTCACCAACAGTTAGCGCACTGACAACTGACAGAAATAATTTGGAAAAAGGTCCCTCCCATATGTGAGGGCAGCTACAGGTCTTATAAAGTAGAAAAGTCACTCTTTTAAAACCACCCACTCCTTCACTGAAAGGTTCCCCTTCCGTTTCACAAGTATATTACTTATTGGGAGAACATAGTAATGATTCTTCAGGCTGGCAGATTGGCGGTGTGGTTCGAGTGACCATACCGTCATGTAAGGGACAAGGGTTCAATTGCAGTAACAGCCGTGTGCCCTGGCCAAAAGCCCTCCGGCGAAAGGGTGAAAAAAAAAAACTCAGTCACTCGACTCCTGCCACATGTTAATGTACTCTGACTGACACAGTCCCTTATTTATTTTCATAAGGCTCCCAAGACATGCGGTGACTCATACATAGAATTTTTTTTTTTTTTTTTACAATGCCTACCTTATCCTTAAAGATATATGATGGCAGATCACACACACACATCATGGAAATGCACAAAGAAATCCATAATAAAACATGTTGAAACTAGATGGAAGAATGAGAGTGAAGAATGAAGAACGAGTCTTTCGTCAATTTGAATAGAAAACAAAACAAAATACTGAAAGCAAATATCAGCTCGCCTTTTGGCCAATACAAGACGACTGGGCATGAGCACTGCCAAATGTGTCTGTATAGGTCTCACCTCATCTTGAGGTAGTCCATTGTACAGACAAATCTTTAAGCAGGAACGTGAGCAGCTGTGTCGTACATTAATCCAGGGCATTCTTGCTATTCTTGCAAAAATGGAACCACAAAGCCACAGTCTGACCACATTTTCGTATGACTTAAGGAAATGGTGATTTAAAAATTCTATTTCTTTCCTGTCTGTAAGGTTGAACTGTTCCTCTGGACAGAGGTCTGATTTACTGCCTCATGTGAATGACTTTACATATCTTTCTTGTTCAGGAGGAGGTGGTTGGTGCCTGCAGTGACTGTCATGCCTCACTTCTTAGAAGATTTTAAAAATATACACGTAGAGATGATAATTGCTTGTCATCGTAAGAACATTCTGCAAGTCAGAATATGAGTCTCTAATTATTATTGACGGGAGTTGGGTAACAAGATAGTCATTACAGAGCTGAACAGAAGCCAAGCTCAGGCTTACATTCTTCAAAATGTGAGATTTATATCTGATCGTTTGCAGTGTGCCAGCCAAATGCCACATAATAATTCTTAAGCCCCAGGCACTAACAAAGACAGAAATACACAATACATAAGAGATTTTAAAAGGTACCAAGAGTGTCAAACAAGCATGATAAATCAATTATTTTACAAAACAATGAAGTAGAATCATTAGGTGGCTTCATGACTCTGCTGGGGGCAGAAACTGAGCATAAAGAAAAGGTTTACATCCCACTAACTGTCACAAACTTTCCATGTCCTGAGGTAGCAGTCAGCAGCAGTCAGCAGCAGTGGTGCTACAGTCGGGAATCATCAGGTGATCTAACCATCCAATCATGTCAGATGTCAGTGGCACTGACATCAGATTGAATGGAGCGATCCGACACGGCAAAGATGGTGGATATCTCGCAACTTTTCACAAGCAGCCAATCATTGCGCTAGTTACCGCTACTTGCATGTGCATTAGCTAGCCAAGGCATTGGTTTATGCGTTAGTTTCATCTCCAACAATACAGAACATCTCCAATCAGTCCGTCCCGGTGGCCAGCACTGATCCACTTGAAAGCGAAGATGGTGTCATTTAAAACATGATTCTGGTTTCTGTCTGTGACTCAAATTGTATCTAAATTCACTGTCAATCATGTTTTTTTCTATAGACGATTGTCACGTTCTGGGACAATTGTCCCCATTCCTCTAGATTGGGCTCTGGTCTCTTTGGGTATTTCATTGGCGACCCATAAATGGCTGCCGAATGGGAAAAACTTGCCCATAAAGACTTCCATCCCTCCAGCATGAAAGGTTGAATCGACTGAATTCTTGATGCTAAACAATATTGTCTTCCTTTTTCAGATGGCGAGCAAGTTTCCAGTGAGTGAGGAGAAATCAACAGTCATGGCTAATAATGAAGCTCATTGTGGACAATTCCTTCACCTGCTTGCTGTGTAGCCACAAATCCTCCAGATTAGCTGCTAATGAAAAAAGAAGCAAAAAAAAATATATATATATATATACATACATACATATATATATATGATAATTGCTGTCAAAAAAAGACAAGAGGAAGTGCGGATGGGAAATGTGAGGGGGACCAACGCCCTTGAGTATAATGCTTCAGGCATACGTGACCATTAGCTGTCACTAATTTAATTCCGCAGTGCGATCCGGAACAATCAAGCAGCAGGCTCGTCTTAAGGATGACTGGAAAAGTCCAACCAATGGAAAAGTTACTTTGCATGGCAACATGGAAACAATTCAAAAACAAGCTTACTCAAACCACATATAAGTGAGGCGAGGCGTCACGTGGTGGCAGACCTGGCAAAGTTCGCACCTGCGGCTGGAGGAATGAAAACAAATCTGTAAAAGCGCAGACAAAACGTCCGTACAAAGGCGGCGCTCAACACTTAAGCGAGCTATCCCACAGAGAAGAAGTCTTCTGTGGTGCAAAGTGTTGTCGATTGTTAGAACATGATGGAAACTTGTTTCTCATCCTCACTACCGTGGCAACTTTAAGAGCCTTTCCATGGGAATGTGCGCCAGTTGCCGGAACGGTTCCAAGAGATGCAGGGTTTAAATGTGGGTTAGGGTGAGCCACCATTCAACTGGGGATCCCAGCATGGCGGTAAACCTTGGTGTGCTTCACTCCTTCCTACTGTAAAAGCCGGGTTAAGGCGTCGGGCCTGGCAAAGCAGGGGCAGCGCTGAGCCTCCCTCATGCCTCCAACCTGCCTCTCTTTTGCATCCACTTGTTGTTATGTTGGCGCGATTTGCAGAATGTAAATGCATATTCACTGACATTCATGTGTTAAACATTGTTTTAAGCAAAACTTTTGATTTTCATTTTAAATATACAGTTTTAACAAAAGAGTTGTGTCCCGTATTTCTGTTACATCTGCTTCCTTATTTCAATGGTTAGGATTGCAAAGATGAGAGTTTATTGCCCAAGAATCATGCATCAGTTGACATTAAGTTGGGGTAGTGCCATACAGTTGAACCCAAAAGCGCTTTATACAAGAATGGGCAACTGCCACCAATCAAGGCACTGCCAGGCCAATAGAAGCGTTTTGGGCTTCAGTGTCCCAAGGAAACTTCAACACGTGGATAGTTGAAGTCGGAATCCTCTGGTCATTGGACGACCCACTCTACCAATAGTCACACAGTGATTAGTGCTGATCCCTCATGTGGGATTTGTTGAGATTGAGATGTGTGTGATATTTCACACTCAGTTTTTGAACTGTGTGCAAATAGTGCACTGAATGTTTGCATACTTCCCAGAATGAATGAATGTACCTTGTACACTTACACTACGCAACACAAATGTTTTGAATTTAGGATGCACCTGTCAGGTAGCCATGTGTAATGGCACAATGACACTGATCTAAAGGCTACAACTGGCCAACTTAAAACTATAGTTTGCACAGTTCATCTTACAGAGCTGTGAGTAATTAATTAGCTGGCTCTTTTATTTTTATTAAATCTACCCATGTTGAATATAGGGATTTATCCTCAGCAACAGGATGGGTCCCTACTTTCTGGATGCTCTGAGTCTTCATTTGTCTAATTTGGTGTTTTGGCAGTGATGTGTACATACAACTGTTCCACAGTTTGCAACACCGGCCCAGTGACCAGAAGAATAATCCCCAATGACCTCACCTGCTGAGGGATGGCAGCTTGTGGTTATTAGTCTATATGGGTGGGGAGAGGCTGTTTTTCAGGATGTGCCAGTCAGATAAATATCCTAATGCCTGTGGTGGGATGATGACCGCACTGTCTGAAATTGCCTTGTGAGTGATGTATTCCACTACGGTGGACAGAGACAGTAGTCACGAGGAGGCCACGGTGGAAGGTGGAGCCGGTCAATAGAGTATGGATGTTCGGGACAGCAGTGTTTAACGCCTTGTGACAATGATCTGGAATGGTATTTAATGTGGTGGACCTCCCTCATGCCTGGTTGCCGTCCTCTAAGCTCTCTCATTAAAGGCTTAGCTTTAGAGATGCACTATGTGAAAAAAAAAATGAATTTGGAAGTCACAGCCCTGCTCAGGTCTTCAGCTGACAGGCTTTCTTTGTTTTAAGATCTCACACTTGTGCTTTGTCAGCATGTGGTAGGTACCTTGCTGTCATACAAAGATAAACAAGCACATGCTGTGGTTTACCATATGATTACACACAACGAACAAGATTAATCAAAATTTCATCTGCAAAGTTGTGCAAGATCAAATCCGTGTTTACTGAATTGAACCAGAGGCAACATGATGTAGTTCAGGCTCTGAAACAATTAGCGGGCTATATTAACCGAGAGGAGGGGGATGAATTCCCTGAAACATAAATCCACTCAATATTCAATTCAGACGCAAAGTCAAGTATAAATATATAGAATCTGTATTTTATTCAGGGCAAGCGCGTCGATTATAGACACGTGTGGTGTCTGCGTAGGTCGAGCGGACTTTACGTCAGCCATCAACACCCTAAACAGAAGGCACATGCAAACTGGAAAAGAGGATTATTTTAAAACAGCCCTATGTCGTCACACCTGTTGGGTTAGTATGATTTGGAGTGGACGTCATGTGGTCGCCGTGTCAATTGTCACACGTCAAGTGCTGTGGTGTGCCACCAGCTAATTGTATGACAAGTTTCCAGAAAGCTCTTTCGATGAGAATCACAATAGAAAAATTACAGAAAGAAAAAAAGGTTTGTCTGCTCGCATGGGGAGGTTTTTGTCTTTTCCAAAACAGTGTATGTATTTCAGCTGTATCAGATTATGATTTATTTATTTATTTGTTTATTAAATTAGTGTATATTTTGCCACCGCTAAATAGTTTCTACTCCATTCGAAATAGTCTGAAATTGAGACCAGGTCACAACTGCTGCCTATACAGCTGCGAGGTAAAGCACTTTTCGATGTAAATATCCAGCAAACTCTAAAGTCTATTTAGTTACTGTATCAACAAATGAAAGCAACTGTACTCTGTTTGGTTTTTCTTTTCGTTTTCTTCTAACATTAGTATTAGTAAACCAGTCTCGCTGGCTATTAGAGCAAAGCCCAAAATGATCTTCCGAGCCTTTGCAGTTCCTCTGTGGTCATCCTGACACACATTTCTTGTAGTTTTCAAGTGGTGCTCAGAGGTGACCTCATGTGATGCGTCTGCAGCCCTGAAAATGGAGTTCAGCTGATGTTGGGTTACATCACCCACAAATGCCAAAGGGAAGAAAATTCTTTTTTTTAGTTTTCTTACAAGGTGCAGTGTGGAACTGTGCATCACATGTGAGTGATAAAATCCACGGATGCGCTGAAGATGTGTTCGACACCAAATCTTCTCTTAGTTGTACAAGGAATCAATGCTTTTAATATGACTGCAATGAAATCCCATTAGAAAGGTTAGAAAGGCTCTATTTAAAGGAGTAATCTAACCATAGAACAGTAGCTTGTTAGTGTAGTGGTGCCCAGCTCTGCTCCACTGATTATAGGGTTTTCTTTTACTGGAATTATGTGCAAAAAGTATAACAGCACATGTTCTTCTGTTGAGTACAGGAAAAAAAAAAAAAAAAAAAAAGTCTGGTGAGCCTTGCAAACTCCGAAAGGACATGCTCCACCATCCCCGTGACTCATTTTAGGGTTTGAAAAGTAATTACTTGCAAATTAGAAGTTGGTAAAATACCGTTCCATAAATTTAAAGAAATAATAATAATCAGGGAAATTGTGTTACAGTGTCAAATGCAGAGGCACTTTTCCTTCACTGCAGAGACACCTAAAAGATGTTTGGCGCATGTTGATACAGGATTTTATATTTGGGTTGAAATAGCCAACATGTTTCCATGGTTTTGTCACTTGTGCCACCCAAACCCCAAATATTCGTTTTT
Organism: Nelusetta ayraudi; assembly: GCF_046127955.1. Lineage (NCBI taxonomy): Eukaryota > Metazoa > Chordata > Actinopteri > Tetraodontiformes > Monacanthidae > Nelusetta > Nelusetta ayraudi. The sequence continues at coordinate 246,500 of NW_027466063.1, forward strand.
CCACATGGTTTGAAAAACACAAGTGGCACACCAGCGCGAGAGTGGCTAAGAAAAACATTTGTGCCGCCCAGTAGTGCTGTTAACACAGAAATAAGTGCTCTTAAAACAGTCTGTTTAGATTTTTTTGATTTATTGGTAACCGTAACATCGGCGCTGGCATCAATAATAATGGAGACCTTCTTAAATAAAATCGAAATATTCATAATGAGAGCTCTGCGCTGACGCTTTTAAGAGACACATGCTGGTTCCCAGATGCTCTTGGCTCAGTATCGGGGCTTGTAAGCATTTTGTGCATAAAAACGCATTCAGTTTTTTGCAACTGCACAACAAAAACCCAGTCGGGGCCAGACAGCATCTCTTGCGGTCTATGAAGCAAAATAGCTTTTTGACCCAAAGACGTCCACTGTAGGTCCTCACTGGAGCTTCCACACAGACATTTTGTCAGGCTGAAGCAATATGTCAAGAAAGCACAACATCACACAGTGGAAACAATTTGTCAAGTATTTTGGACTCATGAGTAAGATATCTGAGCAGGAAGGCTCAATAGCTGCAAGTGTCATGAAATCTAGCGTGGACACTGCCGTGAAAAAAGGCTTTTAGTGGGGTTTTTTGGTTGTTTTTTTTTACTCTAGGCTTTGACAGCATCTTTTGGTCTACTTCAATTTCAAATTCTACCTGTATGATATAAAACTTGAAAACTTGATAGGAATTTAACGGTCAGCTGTAACAACCAGGAACAAGATCCACGACTGACTGAAAAAGAAGTGTTTGTTGCGATGTAGGAGGAGGGTCAGAAGCCCAGCTGACAACTGGAGAAGTCATGTGGAGTTACATTTCAAGCCATCTGCCTTGTAAATGACCGAGTGTTTCCCTCTGTTTTTTTTTTTTTTTGGTTTTGATTTGTTTTGGGGTTGTTTTTTTTTTTAGAAATCTTAATTGTTGAAAAATCATTAGTATGGTTTGGATATGGAATCGCTATAAAGTAAAAACACAAATCTTGCTGTGAAACGGGCCGTAAAAAAAAGCCTTTCGTTTATTGGACTTTATTCCACTTGTGGCTTCTTCTTCCTTTGTGTTGGCTTCATGCATGACCACCGCTGAACAATATTTTTTCGGGGGAAAATTCATCCGTCAAGCTGCGGCACCTGCACTAACTGGGTTTGTGACAAAAACGGCTGGTATTCCATAGCCCTTTCAAACCAGACATGTGGTATTGTGGTTTTATAATGGGGATTGCGCCGCTGTACATAATGCAGCGGTTCCCAAAAGGGTCAGACAGGCTCCGGGCTGTTTGTTTGTTGAGGGCTCCCTGACAGTTGCATGTGTGCTCACAGTTCAAGAAGGACACGGACCCACCAGCCCGTTCAAATTTTAAAAATTAGGTGCAAGACGAAGAACTCATTGGTCCAAGTCAGATGAAAACGTTGCGCACGTTTCTCGTTGTGTGTTTTACATACGAGCAACAATTTAAATGTCTGAATAAATAGTTTAAAATTGAAAGCTTAGGACTTGCTGTTATTGCAAAAAGCGTATTACTGCAATGTTTAACCAAACTCCTGCTTAGGCAAGTCAGGAGCAAAGTGAAAACTTATTTTTGCAAAGTGAAACCTTATTGTTGCTATTTGTTCTTGATCTTCTTTCAAAGGCATCAAAGCTGTTTTAAGTGAAGCTATTACAAAAGTTACTTAAGCAAATGTATTTAGCACTTCCCACCAACAGAATTATTTTCAAGAACAGTAATTATTTCACGATCGACAGCTTAAAGGCCTTAATACACAATTTATTTGTTGTTGGGGCTTTTTTTCCACGCAATTCAATTGAACCGAAATGTATCTTTTCCAAAAAAGGAACACCATCCAGTCACGAAGACTGGCTGTGGTAGATTTTCAAACTCCTCTACCAGGATGTGAAACTCCCCACTTTGGAGTTGTTGTTTTTTTGTTTAGTTTTTTTTTTTTTAACCTTGTTTTTAATCACAATTTCTAAGTAGTCATAAAAAGATTCATGCATTTTTGGATCATTAAATCATGTCGCATACAAATACACACCTCAAATAGTTTTACCTAAATTAAATCGAGCAAAAGAATCTGTTCGCTCTCTAAAACTTAAGTAGATAAGCCAGAGGGAAAAAAGTGCTAATTGTGGGGGCCAATCGCTGTGTGTTTACATGGGTTTAAGTATCTGAGCGTTTAGGACTAGCCTGTTGCTGACACACGTGAAAGCCTTCAGAGAGCGCTTGTGTAAAAAGCATTAAAATTCCCCACACAATAAAACCGTTATTTATAGGACCATAACAGCCTTGTAGTTTGCCTCACACACACCCGGGAGGAGGAACTGAGACACTCAATCCTCCCATAGACACTCACTGCTGAGGCCACTGCAATGCACGGCTCCTCCACAGCGTCCTGATGCAAGCCACTCAAGGTTTTAAGCCACATAAAAAGCTCAAAGATTGCTTGAAAATTAAGTGAACCGGTAATTTGCAGCAAAAGGCAAGTGGGGAGAGGAGGGGGAGGAGTAGGTGCTCAGAGAGACACGAGTGATGTCATCGGGAAAAGCGTGTAACATTGTTAAATTATACAAAAAAAAAAGACAAACATGTGACACAACGCTTGCGGCATGCAGGAAGAATGTGTCACCCACTTGTTAAAATTCTAAATAAAAAAATTAGCAATCAGGAGAAAATGTCCTGGATTAAAAAAAGAAGCGGAGGAGTGGTCGTGGGCACGGGGCCGGCAGAGTTCAACAGCGGCGCAAGGTTGTTTTTGTCATTGTGACACTGAAGTTGAGCGCAGTGCAGAGCACTTCCGACGTGAAGTGGCGTTCGACTGCAGCTGGAATTTTTCCTTGAAAGCTGCAAACCGTGCTTTGATTAAAAGAACTCAGTGTAACTTCCCCTGGTCCCAAATTGGGAAGTGAATTCATTTTCCCTCTCACTGCCAGCCCAAGTGGCTCTGAAACCAAAAGTAAAAGTTTGTGATAGCATCTTAGCTATCCTAATGAAACCCACCATGCTAATTTCAGACTCGGCCCTCCTCTAAATAGCAAGATTTAAACCAAACTACAACAAGGCACTTTTTTTCAGGATCTCTGCATTGAAATGGGTGAAATTCCATAATATCCATCCATCCATCCATCCATCCATCAATCCGTCTACCGCTTTATCGGGTCAGAGGCAGAGTCGGGTCTCGGGGGCAACAGTCTCAGCAGAGACACCCAGACTTCCCTGGCCCCAGTCACCTCCTCCAGCTCATCCTACAGGACCCCAAAGCGTTCCCAGGCCAGCCGAGATACGTAGTCCCTTCAGCGCGTCCTGGGTCTTCCTTGAAGTCTCCTCCCAGTGAGACATGCCCGGAATACCTCCATGGCGTCCAGGAGGCATCTGGTTCCTCTCGATAAGGAGGAGTAGCGACTCTACTCCAAGCTCCTCCTGGGGAACTGAGCTCCTCACCCTGTCCACAAGGGTGCGCTCAGCCACCCTATAGGGGCAAACAATTTAAATGGAAAAAAATACCTGAAGTGTATCCTAGTAAATACTAGCAGTGACTTCCTGCTTGGGCAACAATCCACCCAGTTGAGGACATTCGACGAATCTACAGGAACTGCGAGAGGTGAGAAATTGGCATATTGAGTGTCGCACGGCTGCTTTTGTGTCTACCAGCATCAAGTCAAGGTGGGCGACGGTGTTCTATTGAGGTGACTGCGCCAGTGTTTTTCACCTGCAACCGCTACTTCCAGCTGGCAGCCAGCACCGAGTGTCTGGGAGAGGACAGAACGACCGCAGGGTGACGAAATAGAGGAGGAAGAGATGGATGCCGAAGTGTCGCTTCAGTGTCGCCATTAGGATGCAAGTCCAGAACCAGTAACGCGATGCAACACGTGACATGATAGAAGACTGGACCCAAAATAAACAAAAGAATACCCGACTAGTCAAATTCAACCATAAAAATCCCACTATAGTGAACTCACTGTGTCTCGCTGTTTGCGACCAATACAATTTGTAATTTTCTTTATTTTTTTTTATTGATGGCCTTCGTGTCAAACTTAAGATCACAGAGGCAGCAAAAACAAAGACCCAAGGATTGAACACCAAAATAAATAAAAAGCAAAATCTATTCCATGATTAGCCAATAATGCTGACGGTCAGAATGCCCTAAAAGCCTCTCCGGTCAAATGACTTCTCACTAACCAAGCATGGCTAAACGTACCATATGTATAGCCAAGTCAGAGTATGTACTGTATGTTCAGCCAACATTCTTTGAATCAAAAAAAGATAAAATAAATGGTTGAACTCTTTTGGCTAGACCCATTTGACATAAATTCAGTTGAAGGTGTTGAGTTTTCCTTACACAATCATTTCATAGAAACACTACGCTCTATTTTCACATCGGTGGCACGCTGTTTCTGCTTGATATGGCACAAGTGTGTTCTCCAGCTTAAAGGGGATTTAGTCATTAACCCCTGCTTTCTTTTTAAACCCTGAGAAAATTTCTCAGTTTTTAACCGAGAAAGAAATAGGGACCTGATATGGGGGGGGGGGGGGGGGGGTGAGAGTCAGCCTCAGCATGAGGAGCACAGGGAAAGTGCAGGTCCGACACTGTTAATGGTCCCCTTAAAAACATGACATGGTAAAAAGTTCTAGTTTTAGTTGGAGAAAATCCCTCCAATCAACAGACAGAGCGGGAGTGTGACATGGAACTGTCGCCCCAGATGGAAAAAAAAACCCAATAGAGCCACTAAGTTTTCATTACCTTAAACCTGACAATGATGAAAATTGTGTATTGCCACTTTAAGGATGTCATGAAACACTGCAGTTCCTGAAGGTGTCTGCTCACACCAAGTTTCACACAAGCTTCCACACAGTGAGAAATCGACTGTCCATTTCTGTCAGCTTCTGCTGTGTGAACAAAGGCAGGCGGCGTGACCGAACCACATTTACAGCAAAGGTTTAAATCAATATTGCATCTGGCACAACTGCTGCCGTCTAGTTTTCTCCACTTCCACTTTACCCGCAAGATTGCAAAACTCTATTTATCCATGCAAGGCCTGGCTGTGTCACTCTGGCAGTAAGCTCATCATTGATTTCCCTCTTATGATTAGTCCTGCAACTCCTGCTCATTCCACTGTGGACGGTGATTTCGTTTTTTACAAAGTGGTATTGATCCATCGAAGTTGTGGCAGAGAGACTGGTTTGCTTTTCGCCACAGCAAATACTGCCACTCTGTGTTCCAAAACAGACGGTGCTGCCCAATAGCGGAGCTCTGCTTTTAACTACACTGCATCAGAATTACACCAGTGAAAGAAAAAAAAAAAAATGCAGTCAGCACAGTACAGCTGACTGACTGTTTAGGGTCGCCTGAAGTTTAAATCTCAATCAATCTTTTCTCATACCAAATAAAGTTCATTTTAAATCTGCTGCTAGACACTTTCAAAGTTGGAAAGTAAAGACTTTAAAATGCGTGTATATAAGTTAAAATGTCATTTAGGGTGTATAAGACACCTTAGAAGTTACCATCACAAGTTTTGAAATGTCACTCAGTACTGAAAGCCAGACCCAACAACATGAGCGTGTTTTGTAAATTCCCATCTTCTGTGGTCAAAACCATCTGGTCGACAGCTAATTTGTTCCTTTGCTGTTCCTTCACTTTACTTAGTTATGAAATTGAAAGAAGTGGACTGGAGAGAGAGAGAGAAAAAAAAATCCATCATAATCCTGTGGACCCAGCCTAAAAATCTTTCATTTAAAGGAAAATCATTTGAATGTTTACTTTCGATTATTGGGAAGGGCTTCCATTGCACTAGCCATTAAAACATAATGCTGTGGAAACTTTAATCTAACTTGAATTTATTCTGTTTATTTGCCAGGGACCAAATAAACAAAATAAATGTGACACCGGACTTAGCTAAAAGCTCATTTCCATCTGCAGTCGAAACATAACAGTAACTCCAAACAATAAAGACGTACACCTTGACATTAAATTACTTTAAACATGCACATATGTGGTACCACATAGTAACATCAAGCACATGTGGCAGAGTGCCTCTACTGTATACCTTGTGTGCGCATCCTTATCCTGCTATTGATTCTGAAACAGAAAAAAAAAAAAAATAGCACGGCAGCATTAACACTTTAAGCCATAAACTCTAAACATTACTTGACGTGCAGTCATAAGGACAGTGATGGAGACTTTTCATGTTCACAAAGTGTGAATGCAGGCACGACTGCTTGTGCATCACTATACATGAGCCCTACGTGGTGAACTAGAAATTTAGGATGCACACACCCCTTTCCCTGTGAGTAATGGATATGGATGGATACGAATTTACTTTATGTAGTTTAGCTTTAAAAAAGTCAACTTGCATCAGATACCCATTTTCATTTGCATCACTTTATTTTCCTGAAATATGCCTTTTGTCCCTGAAATCCAGTTGAGCAACCACCAGATTCCGTGACCAATACGTAAGGCAATGCAGGTAAAGAAGCAGCTGAGCGGCGCAGATTGCGCTGTCGCCAGAGATTCTCCATCCACCTGGCAGGTGCTTGCGCAAGTCACGACGGCGGAGCCCAGGTGATGCAACAGGTCTGAATGGGACCGCGCTGCATTTCATCACCGTAAAGGATGTCCGTCAAGGACGACACTCTGCGGTCGCTGTAATATCGAGTCTGTTTAAACTTGAAATGCGCCAGTTTGGTGTCGACGTCGTCCATCGAGCGCAAATTCCATTTTCACAGTGTGCACGTTTACGTCGTGGTGCACTGCGTGCATTAGGGAAGTCACTGAGACAGAAGCAAAGCGGCGCGCTATGCTTGGCTAAAAAAAAAAAAAAAAAAAGGCGCGTTCCTTGCTTGTTTAACGTCTATTGAAGACGCGCCATTTGGTCATAAAGCCTCCAAAACTGAACGATGTCATTTCGCTTGGATTTTTTTTTTTTTTTTTTTAATTCCCCTCCATTAAGGTGAATATGCCATCTCTACTGCCAAAGCACACGACCATGTTAAGACGTTCCGCAGGGCAGGCGGCGGTCGTCTTTGAGGTCATTCCTGCGCCAAAGTCGCGCCTCAGCTCTTTGAAAGTGCCTGGGATTTCAGCTGCTGCACCTCGGGCCAGACGACTAAGGGTTCAAAGGGAATTTGAAAAAAGGGGCAGTTTGATAGCTCGTGGACTATCTAATTTCCCCAAAAGCCTCCGATGACCGGAGCCTGTATCATTTAATTAATCCCCGTCATGACGCGCTCAGAGGCAGGTAGAGAAAACAGGGAGTTGGCGCGGAAGGAGAACCATTACGCAGGTTGGCATGACATCACCACGGGGCTGTGCTATATAGCGGTGAGGACTAATACACAGAGTTAGACGAGCACTTGAGAAGCCCTGGAGTAAAGGACGGACCGAAGCCTCTTATGTGCCGCAGCTGATTGGCTGATTGCTTCCGTCCCTCTGTCTGAACTTCGGCGCAGAGGAATCCCTCAAAAGAAAAAAGAAAAAGAAAAAACCTGCAGACTTTGTCAAAATGAACTTGTCGTACCTGGTGGCGTGTGGACTTATGGTCACCCTGCTTTCAGTCAGGATCGGAGCAAAACCTTTATCTCAAGCGCAGCAGAAGGTAAGCGGAATGCACCTATATGTCACTTACCCCCTTATTATTAACACTTTAATGTTGCTCCTTTGCGCAGTGTAAACGTCGAGATGTGCCGCTTCAGGGCTGAGCAGCTGATGCGCACACCAAAGTGTTTTCAGCTTATTTCCCCCATATATTTGTTTGTTTGTTTGTTTGTTTGTTTGTTTAAACTGCGACCATTCAGCCAGAAATCCGCACCATCGCTCATCTCCCTCAGCACTTGTAGCTGGAGTTGACGAGCGGCGTTGAAGCGCCGAGAAGCCATAAACACGTGCTTTTAAATCGATCCGTGACGCAAAACTTTTGAAGAGGTCTGAATGAATGTGCTAAGATTCAGGCAACCGGAAAAACGAAGTCTTGCGCATAAAGTTGCATTTTGCTGATGCGGTCTGACTGTTTGACTGCGTTTGGCGGCGATTTCAGCTGCTGCAAAAGTAAAAGAAAAGAAAAAAATGACTCTCGCAATTCGGCTTTGAATCCGAGCGTGTGCAGCGCACAGAGGATAGGAGCGGGCTGCAGGCACCTGCTATAATATAAGACACCGCAGTGAAAATGTAAAGACGTGACAGGGGTTGCGCTGATTTTCACGCCATACGGGAAATCCTTAGAGGAATAAACAAATTTGAAGCGAGTTTTTTTTTTTTTTCTTAAAGGTTTGAGTAACTCAAGCATCACTTGGATGTGGGCGGCAGCTGGTTTTTGGTTGGGAGCAGATCAACTTAGCAGAGACGGTGGTGGGCGGGGGGGTATTTTTCCCCCTTTTGACCCGTTTGCACTGTGTTGTGAAAATGTTTGGATGAGCTTAGATGCGCCGCACATTCACACCTCCTTCACTTTAAGAAGGCAAACTGGTGGTTTAAAAACGGGTCTGTTATGCTCTTATTTAAAGTGACTTACAATCACCTCCTAACGCCTTTGTTTACACGAGGCGATGCCTGACGGGTTTGTTTTTTTCTACCCCTTTTCTGTCTCCCAGTCTCTTAAAAGTTTGCTGGGCGACGAGCTGGCGGAGTTTCTGGAGTCGGAAGAGAGGGAGAGGCGGATCGACGCCGTGCGCTCTCGGATGCGGCTACTGCGAGATTTACGCATGGACACCCGCGCCAGAGGGATGTGGGCTCGCCTCCTAAACGACAACCCCCCGCCCAGGAGACACAAATCCGGAATCAAGAAGGGGGGATCCACGTCGCGGAGTGGCTGCTTCGGCCATAAAATGGACAGGATAGGGACCATAAGCGGCATGGGTTGCTAGGACCGGTGCAGCGCTGTGATGGTGAGTCACGTTTAACCTCTTGATGGTTCCATTTCCCCCTCATGTTTAGATCGGAATAGAAAAACGAGGGGGCTGGGAGGGTGCTTACGGGAAAAGAAATTAGTTAGAAAATGAAACTGGAAGCAAATTGAGAGACCATAACTTGTCAGCCTCGGACAACTATCTATCTATCTATCTATCTATCTATGGTTGACAATGTCACAAAGGGACTTAGTTCAGGAGATGTTCAGGACAAGAGACAAAGTGTGATGATAATGATGATGGCGATGAAAACAGGCAAGGGTGTATTTTTACTTTGATTCAAGCCCATCACCAGATCTCAAATTAGAGATATTAAGAGACATGAGCAGGGAAGGAAGGACGTTCTTGTTGACTGTGCCGTGGCAGAACTGAGCAACACACAGTTAAACTTCCACTCAGACGGAGATATGAGCTTCAAACAGCAGCTTCGGCCTCAGCTGCCGGTTCTCATGATTCGGTCAAACGTCAACCAACACTCCAGCAACAGCCTCCCACAGCAACCCCCCCCCCCGCACTCCACCTCCTCCCCTCCACTAACAGGAACCCCCCTTAAGACAGCAGGAAAGCCCACTTAAACTCACAGTAAACTGATGTAAGGGGAAAAAATGTATGGCTATTCAGTGAGTCCACCCCTCTGCCCCTTGCACTCGAGTGCATCATCATCACCATGAATGATTCCATCTGCTTCATTCATGGACAAATAGCTCATATCAGGTTTTAGAGGAAGTGTGGAAGGGTGGGAGACACAGGGGCAGGGAGGTGGGGACACACACATTGTAAAAGACACGGCATCCTGCGGTGGGCAGGGGCCTTTTTTCGGGAAACCCGTGCTCTTTAGCCATGTAATTTTTAAGAAAAACAACAAAAGGGGCTGTGGTACTAAATGAAGTCATGAGGAAGTGAGGTGACGCACAATTAGTCCTGAGGCTTGAGGTCTTTTTTTGTGGTAGAGGCAGACTGCAAAGTGTGAGTCTGTGACTGGGCATGAGCGCGAGAGTGTGTTTCTCATAAACTAACATCCCTTTTGTTGCCCTGCAGTCGGGCCGTGTTGTGTTATAATTGGGTGTCGGATGTTTTCTTTAAAGGAAAAGCATGCAGAGGGAGACACAGGGCAGGGGGGGAGGGATTCCCAGTGTAACGCCAGACTTTTGATCTAAACTGATGGATGCACGTGTGACACAGTGGAATGTTGTCGTGTGACTTGTTTTGGGATGCCCCGTCTAACCTCGCTTCTCTTCTTCTCTGTCCTCCTTCCAGATCATTCGACGATGGGTTTGAATAACGAAGGCTCAGTTTGTTCTCACCTGAGGAAAAAAACAAAATAAAAAATAAACGCACCAAGTGACAGATTTTCAGTACAAAAGTCACCAGCATTGAAAAAAAGCAACTCTGAGAAGACAACGCTACAAAACCCCATCATATAAATATTTACATATGCAGTTATATATATATATACATATATAAATATGTGTATAAAATATGAATGGTCAACAGATACAAACATTTGAGAGGGTGGACAATGGTGTAAAAACTACAAACCGCAAAGCTGTATATTGTTGCTGCTGCTGTACATTTATGTACTTCATCTTCCCCTGCATAAATGTATTTATGTTTAAAAAAAACACTATTTATATGTTTATAAAAAGAGATATTTATAATATGAGTTTTATTTATGTAACGTTTTGAGACGGACGCAAACTGCAGGTCAATTCTGTTTGTAACTTTTTTTTTTCTCTTTGTCTCAAATTGTTGTAAATGTTTTAAAAAATGATAAAAAAAAAAAATACAACATTTCATGTGCACATTACGTATCCTCTGATCTTTTCCTTTTTCCTCATAAGTTATTTCAGCGACACTTCTGCAGCAGGGCGACACAGTAATTGTAAATAAAAAGGGCTCAGTCAGTGCATTTAGTGAACATGTAAGTGAAATTAAGTTGAATTGTTTCAATGCACCTATCGGGCTTTATGCATATGAATAAAATTAAGTTAAATTGAAGTTTAAACAGATGAGAACATAGAAACTGATACTGTATTTTAAGCCATTCAACCACTTAAAAGGAGAGGAAAATGTTCTCGTTCCACCTGCTGAAGAGGGTTTATCACTATATAGTAGGTAAATCAGCAGGTTTAGGCACTGAAATCAGATATGCAGTGTTTACAATGGAATAATGGGTGAAACAACTTTGAAAAACGGAATTGGTTAAGCTTTTCAAGATTTATTATATAGCAATTTGTTTAAATACAAGGTGAGCTTTTTTTGGGGGGGGTGGGGGGGGTTTAAAAAAAAAAAAGCCAGATAAATATAATGTAGAAATGAAAAACACAAATCGCAAAATCTTTACGACTGATAGCTCAGAGGCTGCAGCACCATCTTGCATATGCTTTCAAGTGCAGTATTGTGTAAAGAGGTGATGGAGGAGTTCAACGTTGGAAAATGACAGAGGCTCCAAACGCACTCAACACTCCCTCTAGTGGGGGAGATAGAGATCTCACTTAGTTACTTAGTTTAGGCCTATAGCAGCTGAACTGACAGTGAGTTGATCCTAACCATAACCTTTGTGAATGAATGGCAGTGAGATGATAGGGTCTGCCTCCCTGAACTGAGGCTGGGAAATGGGTCCAAAGTCATGGAGCCAAATTAATAAATCTGCCTCCTGATTTACAAACTTAACCAATAGTCCTGCACCCTCAGAACTAACGGCTCTAGTAGGATGGTATGGATCAATGAGGTCTTCAATGTGAGATGGGGCTTCATCTCATCATTTTAAAACCAGACTAGTCATCTGGAGCATCTTTGATTCTAGTCTAGATTTTACTGGAAGCCAATGTAAAGATGCTGGGACTGGTGAAATGTGCTGTCAAGTAGAGGTGTAGCAGCGCTTTGAAATGACTGTAGGGTTCTAAGGGAAGAATTTGGACACCCTGAGATAGTAAGGAGTTACAGTAATCTAATGTGCGGCTGTTCACTCCCAGTGCTGTCAGAGGAAAGACTGAGACATGAAATTACAAAGCACTTGACAACTTCGACGTGCACCCTAGAGGACATAGTTGTCTAGTTGCACATAGTTTAAATGTGTTCTGGATATGATCTACGAAAATTCATGTCTTATTTTGTTGTATGAATACAACCACAACCATCCTCTGACAGGCTCTTTACTTCTATGTTGCAGGTGTTGCTGTTGTATCGTAGTTGAAGAAGCTGTTTCAGAAGCAATTTAAAGGCACTGCAGATAGCACAGATACAGACGTACACCGGTGAAAAAGAGAAAACTCATCCTCACAACCAACATTCGCTGCTACCATGGGACACAGAATGTTTTACATGAACCAGGGAGATAAAAGTAACAACTTGTGTTGTGATACGACAGCTGCTCGCGCTTTTGTCGAAATGTCTTTGGCAGCCTCCTAAATTAACGTCAGGGGTTAAAACAGGCATGAAGACACAAGTGCACACGCAAACAAACAGCGGCGCTATAACTGTGACGGGCCCAAGTGAATATGTCTTTCTGCTCATCGCCTACAGTCGACGTCCAAACATGGACAAAAGCTTCTCTCAGGCTGAAACCCACCAGCAAAAGTAAAGAAGACTTCATAAACGCCAGTGTTGCGTCAGACTCCTCACACCCCAATTCAAATAGATTTGCTTACAATAGCATCCTTTTTCAAACATCTGAGATACAAATTAATGAATTAACACCACACTTAAACTTCTTTACTTAGTTTTTAAATGATAGCAGTATATTTAAAATCATTTTAGTTTTTGAAGGATGATTTTTGATAATCATTGAGCAGTTCTAACTAAAAGTTGTTCTTTTGTCACATATTTCAGTTCTACAAGCCTAAATTGCAGTCATTTCTTTTTTTTAACTTAACTGTAACTTACTACTAACAGATTTTTCAATTAATGAACAATATCTAGAGGTACCATTGATTATGGTCACTTAAAGAACTTTACGGACTATTAAAAAACATTAAACAACGCGACGGTGGGAGAAAATGTGCAGCACTGCCTGTGTCTGCTGCTGGAGCCAATGCCTGGATGCTCAACATTTGCACTCACTGACTTGCAACAGCAGGCACGTTTTTTTTGTATTAAGTGTAACTGCATTAGAAGTGATGCAAACTTTGGCAAACAAAAAGTGGCATTAAGATTTAGCGCTGTGTGCTTTTAACAGCAATTTACAACTTCTAGTTAATATTCATCAGTTGCGTTTTGGACGGCCGCCCAGAAATGAATGTGCATTTTCATGCAATGATGAAGATTCTTCCTGACCTAAAATCCCAGGATGCATCTTTTTTTTTTTTACTCTCCCTGTGAATTTTGTTTATTAACATGAATCAACTGAGTCGTTTCCAGCTAAACAGCAGTGAGTGGACAGCATTTTTCCTTCTCTGAGCACAAAACACTGATTCCTTTTTAATTCACTGTATAAACAGTAACAGCGTTAAAACAAAACAGTGACTGAAAGATGTAATTATGTTGCTGTGGAGCCTTTTACTGTATGCCAGAAAAACATAGCCGGCAATCACTGCTAAATTTGTGATATGACTGTTAAGATGAAGCACATTATAATTTTTTTATATAAATTTACCCCCACGTGTCAGTGTTCATTCTCAGTCCTGCACTGCACTCCACACACCGTGAAAACAACATTTGAAGTTATTGGTTTAAAGTCTATAAAGCCAATGGTGCTGTGAATTTGGCACAATAGTGGCCCTTTAACTGAACCATGAACAGGCCATGTTCCCAGGGTCTGACTTGCTTTTTTCCGATATCATCTAAAGTTGTTATTTTACCCAGAAGAAAAGTTTAAATGTCAATGGCACGACATACAACCATTGTAACTTTTTGGTCCAGAATACAGAGAACAGGCAGGTTGATCTCAGCTGCCTGAGATCAACCTGCCCCCCTCCCCCCCACTCTCTCTCTCCCTCTCTCCCTCTCTCCCACACTCTCTCTCTCTCCCTACTTGAAAGAAGCAAGGGTTGTAAAATGCAATGCTGCCTCTGTGTGGTGCTATGAGCTTATTGCCTAAGTGGGCTGGTATTATTGAAATCTGCTCAGGGGGACAAGAAGTGCCTCAAGGTGGATTGTATGTGATTAAATATGCCACATTTTTTTTTTATAAAGATATGGGTTTGTTCAATAAAGGTTCTATTTATTGTTTTTTTTTCATATTATTATTATTTGAACACAGTGAAAGTAAAACTAAATACTTTTTCTGTCATGTCTCCTAAAATGTTTTTTTTTATTTTATTTCTACATGGTGCAGTGGTTTGCGCTGCCGCCTCACAGCAAGAAGGTCCGGGCTTCGATTCCAGGCCTGGGACCTTTCTGTGTGGAGTTTGCCCTGTTCTCCCTCTGTCTGCGTGGGTTCTCTCCGGCTTCTCCGGCTTCTTCCCACAGTCCAAAAACATGCATGTGTGTCAAGTCGCCTACAAATCAACACTGGAAGACTTGGATTTTCTACGGAATTCCTGACTCTTTCAGGTCATCCGATCACTCTAAGTGCGATGGCTGGACAGAGAGAAGAGCCAGCAACATAAGCTGGTATCCTTATATCATCTGCTTTGCAAATTCTGTTGTACAGATTACGTATTATAACCCTCTGGCAAAACTGCGTCAATGAGCCCTCGCAGTGGTCTCACAACAGCCCCTTCATGGACTGTTGATCCAGCCATGTAGATGTTGTAGACAGTATGTATCAGGTGCTTTAGACAGTCAATAAAAGGTGCAACACAACATTTATGATTGTTCAACTTACGTGTAGCATTCTAAAGCACCAGCAGTGCAGCTGCTACATTGTCATCCTTCAATCTCCTGATTCCTCTGCCTTGTAACACACAAAGACACAAACAAAATTATGTGTATGTGTCGTAGGAGGGAGGATCCCACCGTGTCCAGTTCCTGCTTATGGCGACGACAAACGAGTGGCGTGGGGAGATGTGTGTGTTGAGAAACGTGACAGCAGACGGGACAGACGCTACCTAGGAAAGAGCAGACGGCGTCACGCATTATAGGGAGACGCTGAAGTTGACCACAAAAACATACACGGACACACTTTGTCGGCATAACTTTATGAGATAGGAAACTTTGATTTACTTGATCCTTGTGAATTTGTCATCATTTATTTTGATTTACAACTTCAATGCAAACCGTTCTTATTCTTCTCATTTTAAAACGATCTTATCTCTCATATCTTTGCTATCTATGCTCATCATCTTCAATAATTAACTTACTATATCATCATTATGAGTAGAACTTATAACTTTGTTTCCATAATAACAAATTTACAATTTTATTCCCATAAATGTAAACCTTCACTCTTGTAAATGTATATCTTTACAAGCCTCAACACCTACTTCCTACATGTGCTCGGCCTCAGTTGCTTCCATATATACTTTGGAAGTTGTGCTGTGAACTGGTCTCTCGTTAATGTGCGACTTTACTGTTGTGAAGACTGAATTTGCGAGTTTATTCTCCTAAATTTCACATTGTTCTGGTTAAGCGAGACAGTTTGTTGTCAAAGTTTCGTTCTCAGTGTGAAAGTGGTGGAGGAAGGGGGGGGGAAACCAGGTGGTGGAAACAACGTGCAGATTTCCACCAGGTTGCTCACACGTGGTTGATGTGTGATGGCAACTGGCACAAGAACGCGTGGTTTGTGGACAGCTGCATGGGACACAGAAGTGCTTTGTTCTGAGAAGACACAGAAACTGTGTGTCTACACATCTACATCGACAGCTTTTAGGAATCACGCGGTACATAAAGTGTTTCGTGTCTTGAAAGTTATACATATATATATTACATACATACATACATAGAGATCTTTTTCTCAACTTACTTGAGCCCTCTAGAGTAACATCGTTTGGAGAACGATATCATCGCGAGAGTTCACTTGGTCCACTTTGTTTTTCTCCCTCCTTCTTTCTTGTGCTCATTTCTTCGGTGTGGGCGAGGCGCGGTCACGATGCAAATATACTAACTTGTGATTGGTGGCGACGGTCATGTGGGTGGGTCGACGTGAACGCGCGGTACAAGAGAGCGTGTAAGGAGCCCGTCTTCAACTTAGCTGTCTTTTCTGTCCAATGTCCCCCCGATCGGGTTGAGCCACGTGTGTGTGTGTTAGCAATCTTGTTATTTCTCTTTACACGTCCAGCTTCTCGTGTTTCTTTGAAACACACACGGCGGCACCATGGTGAAACTAGCAAAGGTAAGGCCTATTTTTTTTTTCCGCGGGTGTGTTTGTTTTAGTGCTTACGCCATTGATTCGTATTAATGCACGAGGCCTTCCTGCTGAAGTTGATGCGTTCAAAAAGATGATGAAAAGAAATAATGAAATCTGACAGCGCTGCAGTGTTTACCGATAATGCGTCGTTGTTGACGTCGCGGCATTATTATAATGCTCTCTGTGAAAATTGGCTCGGCCTCAAAAAAAAAAAAAAAAGCAGTAGCGGAACTGCGCCCGTGTGGTACGTTTTCCCCGTCCTCCATGTTAGTTAGCGCTGTGATGGCTTTTCTGGCCTGCTAACGTTTCCTGTACTATTCAAGATGGCATTCATGCGCGCTCTCGATTTAAGCTTTGAGTGAAACGCTGCGTAAAGGACGAGCCGGATTACTTAGCGTTACAGGCCCGTTCCATTTTGCGATTTAAAATGGATTTCGGTCGTAATTACTTTTCTTGTATGCAGGTTATAGCGAACGTATGCACATGGGTGCTAATGTGCAAGATGGATGTTAGCATTAGCGCTGTATGAAGCAGACTGCAGGGAAAAATTAGTTCCCTCGAAGTGCGACTTATTAATAGCCCCGTTTTTACGCTCTTGGCCTTATTTTCGGGGCTTTTGCTGCTTCACTACTTTGCGCACTTGCCACATTGGCAAAGCATGTGCTTAAAATGCTCGCATGCTAACGTGTAGTTAGCCGACGTGCTAGAGGCACGTCTTCACGAGCTCCACGTGGGTTGTGCGTCTGCTCAGTGTGACGCACGAGGTATAGGGTCAGTAAATTGTGGAAGGCATGCTTCGCGCCATATATTACACCTATGTTCACCATTATAGTGAATAGTTGGTCACTATAATTACCATACGGCAGAAAGATTATACATCTTTTCAAGTTATTTTACAAGTACTTTACTTCATTAAACTAGGTGTGTGTTAGAACAAATTCGGCAAATAACTCATTTTTATTTCCTAATTTTTTAATGTGCTGGAAACTTTATTCTTGGGGTGTTTTTTTTCTTTGTTTTTTCTTAATAATCTCACCATTTACAGGCAACAAATAAGCAAGCGGTTACGAAGAAAAAAGCCCCTCCTCCACCTAAACAAGTTGAAGAGGAATCCAGTGAAGAGGAAAGCAGTGATGTGGAAGAGGAGGTATGGCATTTTTGAGTTTGTCTCATTCAACGTCTTATCGAACTTTTGTTTTAACACCTTGACAGTTGCAAGACTTAATGAATATCAATCATTGAGCGATCTTGACAGTTGCTTTTCGTTGTTTGATTTTGAAACAGACTCCTCCACCAAAAGCTGTGAAGAAAGCCACACCAGCCAAGGCGGCTAAAGCGGCATCAGCTGTTAAAAATGGAGCTGCCAAAAAGGCAGAAAGCGAAGATGACGGTGATGACGACTCTGGTGAGTTCTGATAGCCAAATATATGCAAACATTTTCTTATACGCGATCTGAATGTTTATTAAACAATAATACAGCCTGTGTTGTGGAATTTGTTCAATGTGATTTAACCCTTTTTAATAAAAAAAAAAATGTGTTCAAAAAGTTCTCCTTTTGGCCTGTCAAACGACACTATCACCCCCCACACCCCCCGTTTTAAATGACCTGTGATTATCCCCCTAACCTAAGTTCTGTGATTTGGGTGTCTTTCTACTCTATCTCTATTTATTCATTGTCCTGGATTTATTGTATTGCATTTTTTATTAAATTAACTGGAAACATTCTGAATAAATATAATCCAATTATTTTTCTTTAGTACAATGTAAATTGTGGGCATTATAGCTCCACGACTTGTGAGTTTAGAAAAGCTTGGCTATGCACACCGTGGTTGGATAATGTTTGCGTGTGATGCCATACGGAAATTTCCGTTATGTAATCATACATACTATATATTCCT
The DNA here is from genome assembly GCF_046127955.1 of Nelusetta ayraudi. Taxonomy (NCBI): domain Eukaryota; kingdom Metazoa; phylum Chordata; class Actinopteri; order Tetraodontiformes; family Monacanthidae; genus Nelusetta; species Nelusetta ayraudi. The sequence continues at coordinate 264,534 of NW_027466063.1, forward strand.
ATAGTAAAATGTGTTTTAAGATTGGAAATTGTTGAACCCACAGAGGAGGAGTCTGAAGAGGAGGCCCCCCCTCCCAAAAAGACCCCAGCAAAAGCAAAACCCGCTAAAGCAAAGGCAGCCCCCGCCAAGGCAGAGGAATCTGACGATGATGACGAAGATGATGGTAAACCTTGAACTGTTTGCTGCCATCGAGAAAACGTTTAAAATGTAGTTTTTATTTGGCCACAAGTCACACACCACTAAGTGATGAGATTTATTTGAGCCTAATGAAGTTCAGCACCCTCCATTTCTTGGCATGCATGTAGTTTGTGTGGTACTCATGCGTGTAATGTACGGAGGAAAATCAAATGCAGCGCTATGTCTTCGGTGCCGGCGAGTTTTGCCATCTGCCGGTTCTATCCTCAATCGCTGTGACATTGAGTTTTGTCGGGAGTTTATATTCTGGCAATAATGAGGTTTCAGTTTCAACATCATGTGCTTGATTGTCATTTCTGTCATATTTCAGATGAGTCAGAAGAAGAGGCCCCACCACCCAAGAAAGCAGCCAAGCCTGCCGCTAAGCCGGCAGCCAAGCCCGCTGCCAAGGCTCCTGCTAAGGCCGCTGCAAAAGCAAAGCCTGCAGCCGAGTCCTCTGAAGAAGACGAGGATGAAGATGAATCCGAGGAAGAGGCACCTCCTCCCAAGAAGGCAGCTGCAGCTAAGCAAGCTCCGAAAGCTAAGGCTGCCAAAGAGGAGTCGGAAGACGAGGAGGATGACGATGACGAAGATGGTAGGCTCTAAATTTGGTCCGTTTTTATGCATTGGTTTACGTGCTACATTTAAAAATGAGCATACATGATGATCACAAGGGACTTAATACTGATGTTGTGTGATGTCACCTTTTAAAAAGATCTGATGCTAGCGCCCTTGTTCTGTTTGAGGTTTTATAGCCTGTCCAAGAAAAACGTCTAAAAAAATAGGTTTGCATTTCCATAGACTCTGAAGAGGAGATGGACACCACTCCTGCTCCTGCAGCCGCCAAAGCAAAGAAAGCAGGCATGGTGAAAGCCAAGGAAGAGTCAGAGGAGGAGGACGAGGATGATGACGACGATGATGAAGAAGACGACGATGAGGAGGATGAGGAAGAGGGTGGGTTTGCTTTTCCCCACTTGAACAGCTTTTCTTATTCCAACGTAAAACTTTCAATTTTAAGATGAATCTTCTGTCTCCAGAAAGCCCAGCCCCTGCGAAGAGGAAGGCGGCCGGAAATAAAGAAACGCCACCTGCCAAGAAGGCAAAATCTGATGGTGAAGGTAAGAAAGCATTTAAGCTCCGCTTGTTATGACAAACAACATTCAACGTTGATTTGCATGTGCTTGTATGGGTTTTTTTTTTTATTCTACTTAAATCTGATATAGCTGTTAAATATGCACATGATCAAACGATAAAACAAATGTAATTTTTAATTCAAATTCAAATTGTCTTTTTTCTATTTGTCAGGGTTCTGCCTGTTTGCTGGAAACCTGAACTCCAACAAGGACTTTGACGAACTCAAAGAAGCCCTGAAGAAGTTCTTCACAAAGAACGACGTTGAGGTGTCAGAAGTTCGGTTAGGAGGATCCAAGTAAGTGAATATACGCAGCATAAGGAAGGAAGGAACTGCTGTTTGTTTTACGCCATTGATTCATAATAATGGGTGCAGTTGATGTGTTCAAAAAGAAAATAAGAAAACTGTAGTTTGTGGTTTTCATTTGGCTGTAAGTCACACGCCACTAAGTGATGAGATTTATTTGAGCCTAATGAAGTTCAGCACCCTCCATTTCTTGGCATGCATGTAGTTTGTGTGGTACTCATGCGTGTAATGTACGGAGGAAAATCAAATGCAGCGCTATGTCTTCGGTGCCGGCGAGTTTTGCCATCTGCCGGTTCTATCCTCAATCGCTGTGACATTGAGTTTTGTCGGGAGTTTATATTCTGGCAATAATGACGTTTCAGTTTCAACATCATGTGCTTGATTGTCACTTGGGTCAATTTGCATGATGACGGGTCAGAAGCAGAGAAAAACGCATAGAGGTGGAGGAGCTGCTTTCCCCCTCTTGAAATGGTAACTCAATGTTCTCGCATGACTCGTCTCAACAGGAAGTTTGGCTACGTCGAATTTGCATCAGAGGAGGACAGGACAAAGGCGTTGGAGCTGAACGGCAAGAAGGTTTTGGGTCAAGAGCTGAAGCTCGACATGCCCCGATCCAAGGAGAGCAGCCAGGAGGGCAAGAAAGGTGCTGCCACACTACCACTCTGGACTCTAGTAGTAGTTCCCTATTCACATATAGAAGGCTGAGAAAAGATGTTTCCACTCTTGCTTTTCTAATAGTGTTCACTTTTGTCCCACAGAGAGAGATGCAAAGACATTGTTCGTCAAAAACCTTCCATTCTCCGCCACGGTGGACGACCTGAAGGAGGTTTTTGAGGATGCTGTCGATGTCCGGGTGCCTGCAGGCCAGAATGGATCAAACCGAGGGTAAGAGGGTTTTTTTTTTTATTATTTTGTAGACCTTATTATCAAAGATGGCAGATCCAAGACAGATTTGTGTCATGGCACGTTTACTTATTTCTTTAAAATTCTGTTGCCAGCATTGCCTACATTGAGTTCAAATCAGAGGCTGATGCCGAGAAGATGCTGGAGGAGGCCCAGGGAATTGACGTGCAGGGACGGTCCATCATGGTCGACTTTGTCGGAGAGAAAAGCCAGAAAGGGGGCAAGCCTGCAGGTAAATTCTACACCGCTGTAAACTCTGTGGCCGTAAAAATCCACCGACGACTGACTATGAAGTCCAGCCGATGCACTTTTCTAATCCAGTCTGCCGCTTTGTCTCCACAGCGTTCGGGCAGGCCAATAAAACCCTCGTCGTAAACAATCTGGCCTTCAGTGCCACAGAGGAGGTCCTGCAGTCCACGTTTGAAAAAGCCGTTTCCATCAGGATTCCACAGAGGGACGGCAGACCTAAAGGGTGAGTGTCTGTGCTGCACAAGTCTCCGTCAGAAAATGTCCCCTTCTCATGAGCTCCTCTTAATCCCAACCGTGATTATGTACGGATTCGCACGAGAAGCAGAGCCACCGCACTCCGGCGACTGAAGCTCACCCTGCGTGCGCGGGTGCTGCGCCAGCGTCGGCTGTGCAACACGTACAAGCGGTCGACGGGAATCGTCCGAACACGTCTCCCCTGACAACGCATCTTTCCGTGTCTTCAGTTTTGCTTTCGTGGAGTTCGAAAGCACAGACGACGCGAAGGACGCGCTGGAGAACCTCAACAACTCAGACATCGAAGGCCGCTCAATCCGGCTGGAGTACAGCCAGCAGAGCGGTCGGGGCAATGACGGCGGCAGAGGAAACTCAGGTAAGAAGGTCAAACTTTTGAAGTATCTGGTGGGACCAGATGTGATGACTGCATGATCTTCCTGACATTCCTTGAAGAATTTAAGATAGTCAAGTCCTGATCTGGTCATTGTAAACGTTTGGCCTCTCTGCTTGTAATCCTCGTGGTGGATAGAGTTTCACCATGTATTGTGCTCCCTCTCTCTCCCTCTCTCTACACCAGGGCCAACCAAAACGCTCTTCGTCAAAGGTCTGTCTGAGGACACAACAGACCAGACCCTCAGGGAGGCGTTTGACAACTCCGTAGGAGCCAGGATCGTCACAGACAGGGACACTGGCTCATCCAAGGGGTGAGTGGGTCCAGTCGCTGGTGCCGCCCTCCGCAGCCTTTCGTGCTTCTTGTGAACGCCGCTCTGTCCACCCTCCAGTGACAGCGAGCGGAGTCACCTAAGAAGCAGAGCATCCTCGCAGTTAAACAGGCTGCTGCCTCGGTGGAAGCTGCCCATGTCTGATGCGAAACAAAGGAGCATTAAAATTGGAACATCGTCGGTTTATCAGTGCTGTGTCTTGGTTTCATAGCTAATGCACTGTAGTGGTACTAGTAGTAGTACTAGTAGTAGTCGTAGTAGTAGTAGTAGTAAGGAGACCAAAACAAAATGCAAACCTCATCTGACTGTGACTACTGAACACTTGTGTTCCAATATTATTTTTGTAACAAATGAAAACATTTTCTCCCACCCACCCACGGTTTTCAAACTAAACTTGTCCCTCTAACCATGCAGCTTCGGCTTTGTGGACTTTGACAACGAGGACGACTGCAAAGCTGCCAAGGAGGCCATGGACGACGGGGAGGTTGACGGCAGCAAGGTCACCCTGGACTACGCCAAGCCCAAGGGCGAGGGCGGCGGCTTCCGCGGAGGCCGCGGCGGTGGATTTGGCGGCGGATTCGGCGGTGGATTCGGCGGCCGTGGGGGCGGCGGCAGGGGAGGACGCGGCGGCTTCGGCCGTGGCGGCGGCGGCTTCGGCGGCAGAGGGAGAGGAGGCCCTCGAGGCGGCGGTCGCGGTGGACGCGGCGGCTTTGGAGGTACAGGATTTTGTTCGGTTGTTTGTGTTTGTTTGTTTGTTTTTTTTAACTACTCAAATCGTTGTTTAAACCAGATGAATTCAATGAGTGGTTGTTTCTCGTCATTTAGGTGGACGAGGTGGTGGAGGATTCGGAGCCAAACCGCAGGGGAAGAAAATCAAATTCGACGACTAAACCTTCAGCCCGTTTTACTTTTTGAATGGACTCTCGTTTCATCTGTTTTTTCAGAGCTTTTGGACATTCCAGAAAGCATCACTGATATATATTTAACTGTTCATGGGCATTTTAGCCCTTTGTTTAGACCCATCAGACCTTCCCCCACTCTTGTGCCACGCAGGTACTTTTGACCTTTTAAAGTGCTTTGTGTTAGAACTGAATGTCCCGAATGCAAGCCCACACCTCTTACCCTACATCTGTTTGTTTTTGTTTTGTTTTTTTCCACAGGAGTGTCATGAGTAGGGTCTGTAAAGTGAATTAAATGTTAGGGGAGGGGGGGAGGGGCTAAAAGCTTGGTTTTTGCGTCTTTTTTTTTTTTCCCGTCGGATACATTGTGTAAATTTAAACTGTTTGTATGATTTCATTTTACCTTTTTGTAAAAAGAAATTACACCTGTATCATGTGTTTTTATTTTTTTGTCATTAATTTTGCTTTAGGAGCCAAGTTTTACTGTAATGTGCAAAACATTTTGATAGAAGATGTGGGTCAGTGTTCCGCAGTTGTGAAGAGATCTGGCAGTGTTCCGCGAGTTTGGTTTAAGGGGCAAAGTGTGTGTCACAGAGGATGAAATGCCTCTTGTGAATGTAACATAAAATATTTGTAGTGCTTTGACTAATTTCTTTCCCATATGAAAATCACAAGATTTTCAAATAAATGAAAAACTGTAGGTGGTGATTTTTAAATGCGTACTTGTTAAATTGTGTGTCTCAATCATTGAAGTATGAGCAGGCAGAGGGAGAAAGTCAGAAAATTGGTAGAGGGAAAGCGAAAAGTAATTTTGACAAAGGGAGCAGCGCGTCTTCGAACCCAACGAAAAAAGTTGCTGATGTGTCTTTTGTCCGCCAGGTGGCAGGGTTGAGCAGTGGAAAAGACGGGCGCGTCTTTGTATTTCTTTGAAGGTGGTGCTTTATGGCCAGATAGACTTTTTTTTTTTTTTTTTTGCCATCATTAGGCAAAATCATAGAAAGACTTAACAACTAAGCAAAGTGCTTTTGGAAATAGTCAGAGCTCTACTCAGTGGGGTAAATTCAAGAAATTAGCCAGTGTTGGTTGGTTTCAGCTGGAGGGCAGTACTCGGTATTTTGCAGGAGGCTGTAAACAAAGAAAGGATGGGTCACAGAAATAAACGGTGGTAAATATGCCACATTTACTCAGAAGTTTAATTTGTATCCAGTGTGTGTGGTAGGTTTTCCACTATTTTAGCAGTTATTAGTCTGAAAATCACTACAGTATAGGACCTATGAAGTAGCTTTATTGTTTGAATATGGCGAGAGGTCAATGACCTGAAAACACTTCGTTGCCATCATTTCTTTTTATATTCACCTTTTAATTTGAAACCTGAAGGGTCAGTCTTTTTCCACCTCTTATTTGCCACTGACTTGCAATTAGTTGGCACCTGTATATCGCTTTGCGAAACCCATTTGTTGACGAGCTCGTAAACCTTTGGGTGAATGCAGAGAGCCGGGAAGTGACTTTTATGGCACTGTGGTAGCATCCTGGCCCACAAAAGAGAACTTCTCGTCGTTTGTAAAGGTGTTAAAATGCAGTAATTGGCTTCTTTCTTTCTTTTATGACAGACCTCTGGAACTATCCAAGTAAAGCCACTCGCAGATTAAAGGTCACGCGCTTACGCCTGATGAGTAGATGTGAAGTGGGGAGGGGACTTGATCAGCCGGTGAACCTGAGCTGCTGAGCAGGTTTCAGTCAGTCGCACTACCAGACAGGAGGCGGCAGTCTGCTGTCAGCTCGTTGCCCCAGGAGCTGAACAGGGACCTTTGTCTCTCAAGGTGCCTGGGCTGGAGGGGGTGATGAGAACAAAACTGGTCACCTTTATCCAGGGATTCAGTGCCACTTCCTCATCCTACACAGGTCACGGCGCTGTGTTGGCCATTTAGAGTGACCTGTGAACTACAGTAGTTTCTATGGTTTTACGTCTCCAAATTTGTCATGGAGTTCCTCAGAAGTCTCCCTTTATAGCAGCCGCAGCGGTGGAAAAGTGGACATACAGTACTTTGTAGAGTGCCATTGTCTTGAGGAATTGCCTCATTTTTCATGGCGACCCACAGCTTTCGTAACACGAGAGGGAAGTGGGATGTCGAGGCTTTTGGAAGGAAAGAAAAAAATACAGGGCTACCGGGAACGCTTGCTTACGCCTGGCAGGATTCGTCAAGTGAGCGTCGGCAGATAAACAGCACTTTTCCCTTACGGCCCGCATATCAATGGAGTTTGACCCTCGTTCCGAAAAGGCAAATTGTGTCTCACCTCCCTGTCGCCTCGCATGCCGCCACTTTGAAGTTTAAACCTCTGGCAAATAGACGTCAGTGATAGCTTATCTTGCAAAAGAGGCACAAAAAAGGGTAAAAATGAGTTCGATTCCTGCGCCTAAAGGACTTTAAGTTGAGATCAGTCTCGACCAGACCTCTGTAGGACCAAAACCAAATTACCGTGGTAACAAGTTCATCAAAAGGTAACCCCATCTGAAATGGCCCCATTGTGCTGTTCTAGTAATTGCAAAAGGACACAGGGCACTGTGGACCTCACGTTTCTTTGCCAATAGAGACATTAATGTTTACTGCGTGTCACTCGTGCTTTGTGTCTTTCAACACTCCTCTTTGTCGTAAACACAAACGTCTGACAGCTACGGCCCCGTGTTGACTGTACCCTACACAGAACACAATGCACAGAAGATACAGTTTCTCTATGGATTTCTTTTTTCTTTTTTTGCCTTTGTCCTAAAATGGGGAAGGTGAAGAACAACAGGGAGGGTTTTCTTTGCTTTTGTCAGGCCCGTTTTGTCTTTCTGGGCCAACTTCAAGCGCCAAACAAATGTCTTTAGTGTTAACTGGCAGACTCACTCAAAGAGGTCAGCCGGCTGAAACGATGCACGCCATCTGATGGAGGGTTGGGGGGCACTGAACATAAACAATTTGACACATCACGTATGTGAATATCAATTCCAAGGTGTTTTATAAGAACATTTTGAAAAATACGTGCTTCCATTTTGTTAACGAGACCCAGGTGTTAATATTTGCCAACACTGTTGCTTGGGACTTGAGGCAAATTAACGCTGCAATATAGGTGTTGAACACTAATAAGGACTAAAACAAACACAGCCAGTCCGTGACAGGTTTTCACATGAATGTTTTGGTGTTTATTTATAAACAGCACTTTGTTTCGGAATTACTTATTTCATTTTCCAACAAATATTCACACAATCTCGACCTAGCCCACTATGCCCCCAACATTTATCTTTAGAATCATTTTCAATTCCATCGAGGTCCTGATCAGAAAAGCCTTAAGTTAAATATACAAACCCTACATTTGCCCCCTGTGCATCAGGGAACGATTAAATAAACATGTCGGATGCTCGTACCAGCAAAAAAAAAAAACCTTAACTCACAGTGTCATCGTAAAGAACTCTGCCAAACTCAACGTCAAGTATAACGGCGTGTTCAAAACCCATGAACAGCGTTCAAAAATCAGTTCAGACATTCCACTTAGAAACTTACAGTAGTACAAGAGTAGTTGACGTCCAGATCAAGTCAATCACACACAACAAAAACAAGTGCAAGGATTTCTAAAGTAAACGAAAAAAGTGTGTGTGTGTGTGTGTGTGTGTGTGTGTGTGTGTGCGAGCTGAATGGGAAGATCAAAGGAACAGTGGCGAGTGAGTTGTTAATTTTGTTTTACCAAATTATTGAGGTAGAGAGATTTTTTCTTGTACTTGAAGACATCGGAATCCATTGCAGCCAGCTCTAACGGTCTGAGTTAAGGTGAGGAGTAAACTTAGTAGAAATGCCAAACTGTGGTTGTAAAACTTGACAGCCACAGAAAAAAAAGAAAAATAGCACAGTTGTGTTTACATCCAGTACATTTACATGACAGCAGAAAGATTCAAATGATTGTACTAACTAGTCCACCGATAGAAATGACTTTTGAGATACGAGAGAAAAAAAAAAAAATGGTCAGCGATTGAAATCATACAAAAAATCTAACTTCTCAAAGTCTGCTAAGGCTGGGCACACACTGGAGGGTTACGGAAGTCTCGTGGCTTGATTCCGCAACCCGAAAGCCAACAGATATTGTGCCATTACTGTCCTGTCTGACCATCAAGCATTCGTTTGAAAGCTGCAAGGCCGGCAAGATCCATCAAAGACAAGACGGATGTTTTGTGCTCCTCTGCTTGCCATGTGTTTGCGGACCCGTCTGGTGGTTCGTTTAGCATGTGCGCATTTAATATTTCCCGCTAGCTGACCGACGACTGTTTAGTCTGGAACTCAACTGGTTGCCTGCAGAAAAAGTTGAGACTAACGAGCCAAGGAGCCATTCTACCATTTCTGTGAAATGTGATCTTGGAATACTGGACGACGAAAGTACAAGTGAATGGCCTCGGTCGCAGTAAATGTAACTTCCTGCCACCTGTGGCTTCTTGGGTGTCGGCCACGTAATGCTTTTCAGGCTGCGCATTGGCAAAAATCCTTCACAATACCAATTTTAATACATAACCCTATACAAACATTCTGGAACCCGTTCCACAGTGCCACTTTGCACACTGGAGAGTTTGGTGGGCGTAGATTCTCATGCACCATGCAGGTGACCACCGAGGCGCAGCTCAGCGAGCCGGCGCTGTCCATACCCGGTGCTACCCTGCCGAGCTATAGGAGCTCCACCTTCTGTGAGCACACAATGTCACTGTTGACCAGATTCCACATGTGCAACAGGTCCGGCGGCAGCAGCTTGTGCACGACAATCATGCTCTTATAAAAACAGGGTTCTCTGTTCAACTTGCTCGCCTTGTTTTTCACCAAGCCAAACGTCTTAAAGGCCATGTGTTTTATAGGAGTGACCTCCAGCACCTCCAGGCACATGCCCAAGAAGACATCATCGATGGGATAGAGCTCCATGGTGTCTGCCACCCAGTAGAGTCTTCTCGCCAGCGCCCCTTCCATGATGAACCCCCCACCGCCAGCATATGGAGGGTAGTACGTCTTATTGTACAGAGCCTCGGGGATGTAGTATTTGTTCTCTTTCCTACGAATCGGCTTCGCCTTGAATATGACATCGCCAACAAACAAGTCCTTCCCGTGGTCAGAGATATCGAAGAACTCTAAGATGTTACTGACGCTGACAAAGACGTCATCGTCCCCCTTGAAGATGTAGCGCACGCTGGGGCAGTAAGTGTGGAACCACTTGAGAAAGTGGGTCTCTTTAAGGGTCAGGTTGAAGAAGCTGTCTAGGAAGTCCCACTGGAGGATGTCCCCGTAGATCTGGTCCTCGAACTCCACCAGCTTCTGATGGTTTCGCCTCTCCTCCTCATTGGATGGTTTACCGAGGAGGAAAAGTGTCTTAATCCTCTTGCCATCGAGCACCTGCTCCTTTCCCCAGGTCCTTCTGATGGCCTCCCTGCGGTCATGCTGAGTTGCAACCGACTTTATGACCATGAGCATAAATATGTCTCCTTTGCACTTCTCCGGGTGATTCATGACAATTGGGAAGTAACGGCAGTGTTGATAGAGTAGAAACTGTTTAAAGTTCGGCCCCAGGCTGTTGAACCACTCCTGACTGGACAGGTTTTGATTGGCTGTACAGTTGGAAGTGGTCACATCCCAGACGCGGGTTTTGTCATCCTCCGTGGTCCGGGACTGCGTTGTGGGCTCAGCCTTAGGTTTGGCCTGGAATCGGTGACTCTTCCAGAAGCGTTTGAAGCCCAGTAGCGAGGCGGTTGTCTCCTCCACACCGGCTGCAGGTTCCACTCTCTCAGGTGCATCCATGCGAGTCTGCCTCTCCAGTTGGTAGGAGGCCAATATATTGTTGCCCCCCCTCTGGAAAACAGTCAACGCGACTGCAGCCAGGAAGAACATGGCAGTCACCCTCTTGTACATTCTCCAGCGGTCCCTGTTGTTCATCCTGGGTGAAGAGAAAAATCAAAGGCGCAATTCAGGCATGGGGAAAATAAAACACGTCACTCAATATCCATACTGATGTTGTTAGTGACAGACATTATTTTCTCCTCTTGCCCCATTCTGTACTTTGGTGAATAAAGACCTCAGAATCAGTCCGCGTTTCAAAATTAAAGACCGATATTCATCAGTAAAACAATATCAGCAATAATTGCATTAGGTTTTAAATGAACATTTATATTAAAAGGAGAAGAAAGGTAAATTCAAATGGGACAATACAAGAGAAAAAAAATAATTCAGAAGGCAAACGACTGCAGCTTGATGTCAATGAAAGACTGAGGGTTAACGCATTGATGCCGGTGTCAGATATTTAACAGATTGCAATTTGAAAAAAGTTTTAGTTTTGGCTTTTGATTTACAATGACAACGTGGTAACCAAGTTAAGGTATGGCTTGATCACACTCATTTTTGCAATTTTCCCCATTATTGTTCTCTCTCTCTCTCTCTCTCTCTCTCTCTCTCTCTCTCTCTCTCATGCAACTGAGGCGGTTGCAACTTCCCCTTCAACATCAACTAAGTCTTCACGCAAGGCCTGTCTGTCAATCATCGTGTATCTCTTTTTTAGAGAGAGAGAGGGGGGGGGGTAATCGCTTCTCATTTCCACCCGGTCAGAAAAGCACGTGGAATTGTTGGAAATCGAAAGAAGCCCCTCGGGAGGGTGTGATGCCAGGGCTCGCCCGGGCCGGGCCACCGGGGCCACTCCCAGCACGGCCCGGCGTCACCTCCCAGGAGTGGCTACCTGGAGGCTGCCGGAGCCGACACGCCGTTAAAAAAAAAAAAAAAGAAGAAGAAGAAGAAGAATCGGGACTGAATGCAAGATGTAAGTTCGAGCCACTGAAAAAAAACAAAACAAAAAAAACAACACGCGCCAAGTTGGCGGAAAACAGTGCTGCACGGAAAAGAAAAATCACATCCGTTCGCAATTGTAATTCTTCTCCCAACCACAATCTAACGTTATCCATCCAGCAAATAACACAAGGTGACACTTACATGAGATCCTCTTTGGACGGCGTGCGGCGGTTGCTCTAAGACGATTTAAAAAACAAACAAACAAAAAAACAAACAAACTAAGAAAAATCAGAAGATGATCTCAAAATTTACATGGAGTCCAGAGAAAGTCCTTTGACGCAAAAACATAAAATAAAATAAATAATGATGATAATGGCCGGGGGGGGGAAACGCCGGTTGATCCTCTCGGTCTCCCTTTCCTGACAGTTGGACGTAGCGGTCCGCTCGCTGCTGCGCGCTGCTGAAGAGTGCACTCCTCCTCGCACCGACGCACAGCTTTGAGGATGGGCAAGCATTTACGCAGGAGACTTACGCAACAGACTTGGGCGGTCGGTCAACAGGCGACAGAGGATGCGTGCACAGCGCCAAGATCACGATCCCTTTGGGACCCGATTGTTTGATTCCGTGTCTCCCTTTTTCTGACTCACTCAGGTGATTTAGGATCATTTACTTTACTACTCATTTTCTTCCCCCCACTGTCACCAAGCTAATGTGTCTGTATAATCTTTAGTTTTGTTTTTGCAGTGGATTTCATGTTTTTTATTTTTATTTATTTATTTATTTATTTATTTTTAACCTAGAACGATAAACAATAAAATACACATAATAGGGCTTAAAAGCAGCAGTGTAACTACTTTATATAGAGAGCATTTGAAATAGTTGACGGATTTCAGTTGGTTTGACAAAAAAAAAAAAAAAAAAAAAAAAAACTGCAAGCAGCGGTGAAACTTTAAAATGTCGACAATTATACCAAGCTGCAAGGAGTCTCGGGTTAAAAAGAACAGGAGGCAACCCCGGTACCATGGCTCCACCCATTATTGATGAAGATGTAAATCATGGAGCAGCCCGGAACTTGAAAAGTGAAACTTAACTGTCACAGTTACAGTAGACCCTGATACTAACCATAGACCACTGACTCCTGATAGGGAACTGACCTGTGGATGGATGGGCGGGATCTTGGTCCCAGGGCCCCACCCACGCACTCAATGCTGAGAACCTGCCTCATTTTTTTATTTATTTATTTTTTACACCTTTTTTGAGGAGCGGTGCGGCCTTTCAATTGCCACAAACTCAACCATCTCGTTCAAGTTTAAAACAAAGCAATTATTGCCATTACAAAACTCTCTACATTTGCATCCCTTTCCCAAACCTGTTGGGATATTTACACACTCCTGATTGGTAAGTACGAGATCCAACAGTGTGATGGATCTCTGACTTGGTAATTACCTCCGCGTTTGCTTCTCGTTTTTGCAAATGAAATCCAACAGATTTCATTTGCAAGGATCAGCTGTTTGGCTTTCATTTCATTGCATTTTCTCAAAAACAAAACAAGGCCTGCAGATGGCCTGCGTGGCCGACCGCAGCTGTAACTGACACAACCCCTCTTAACCCTCGCTGCAGCGCACTGCCCTCCCGCCCTTTAACGGGCAGGGGAAAGAACAACAGAATGTCTCTCCGCGCTTCAAAACAACATTTTTTTTTTCCAATTTGCACACAGCTGTGGTCCAGAATATCCCCTTCACTTCTTTTCCTCTCCATTTCCTGGATCCAGCCATTCATCCTTCTGAGTGCCATGTGCATCCTGTTGCCTGCTGCCGATGTTTTTGCCCCGTTTTGACCCCCCCCCCCCCGCCCCACCACCACCACCACCACCACCACCACCGCCGCCGCCTCCCCACACCTTTCTCTTCGTGCAAGAGCTGAACACTGGAAATCAAACTCGCCCTCGTCTCCCCCCCCCCCAACCCCCCCACCCGACTAGAAAATAGCGTTCGTGTCTGGATGCCTGAGTCAATGAGGAAACCCAGATCCAGTGAGCGCAGCCAAACGTTGAAACAAACACTATGGCTGATCATTGTGCAAATCACTTCGAGACGCCTTTGGTTGCGATTTAACACTTTACAAATAAAAATTAATTGATTGATTAATTGATTGATCTTCTACTACGGATTAAAAAAAAAAAACAACAACAAAAAAACTACTGCCACTGCTTTTGTTCGGGAGGGGCTGTCACGTCGCAGTAAATGTCATGAGTTGCATTTCATCTTGGTCCAGTGCGAAGTTTGCGCGTTCCTCCAACGTCCATGAGGGTCCTCTCCGAATATTCCTGCTTCCTCCCAAAGACATGCACACAAGGTTAACTGGCAACCCAAAATAGGCGTGAGTGAGTGTGAATGCTTGATTGGCCACGCAGTGAACTGGCAACTTGTGCGGGCTGAGCGGTGTCTTTGCCCTAGAGACAGCTGGGAGGGAGGAGTGGATGGATGGATGGATGGATGGATGGATGGATGGATGGATGGACGGATGGATGGACCTCGTTGATGCATTGTGTTCAATTTTGCCTTCATATTGCTGCCCTGTGTTCCACAGTTATGCATCCGTGCTCAAGGTCTGGCTGCATGTCAGTTGGTCATAAGTTGATTCAACTTCCTAAATTGTTAAATAGAGAGAGGGAGAGAGAGACAGAGAGAGAGAGAGAGAGAGAGAGGAAGTGTGGAACTGTGAGACAATGCAAGGAAGCGTGGTGGTTGACAGTGTTTGACACCTAAACACACACACACACAAACATTTCTTATTACTTATCCATTCAATTTAGAAGACAAGTTGCACACTGTTTAGAAAAGGTCCTTCAATAAGCAAAGTCCACTTTTCCCATCAAAGATGACCGTGAATGGAACGCTGTTCTTTCAAGTCTTATTCCAGAAAAAAAAAGAAGAAAAAAGTGAACTATCACCACTGTCAAATGTTTTCCACCTCATTTTTAACATTTAACGCTTGCTTAATGTGCGTATGAGGAAGTCAGCTTTGTCTGGTTCAAACGCCCTCTTTTTTTCTTTTCTTTTTTTTCTTAAGGGGACGCGTTAGGGAGGAGGCTGTGTGACAAGTGGCAGCTTCTTTTTCCACAGCAACAAAAATAAACTAAAACCTTAGCTAGCTTGCGCTTTAGTCCGGGGCCCTGGCTGCTCTCCCTCACTCAAATAGAATCCAAGGTACAGCGGATGATGAAACACCGGCTTCAGGGAATGCTTTGTTTCCCTGCACGTCAACCGGCCTCAAAGCGGCCGCGTGAATTCCCCTGTCAGCCGTGGGGACGCACACCTGGCCCCTCCATAAGCATCGAGGGGGGCGCAAGCAGTGCTGGCAGTCTGAAAAAGAAAAAGACAAAAAGTTAAAACAAAAACAAAACAAAAAAAAGCAAACTAATGAAAACAAAAGAAAAAGGATGAAAACTTCTCACCACTAAGTCTTCTTGCTTTACTATTTTTTTTTCCAGCGCTCGTACTTCCTGTACTGTTATAAATACGTTGCAACCTACAGTTGAGCAGTCCACAGTCAACATGTTAATCACGCCGCACGGTGTGCTTGTGGGCGCAGCGCGACGAGAAGTCCCTCCACAATAAAAGGGGGTCAGCTAAAACTCCTGATCCAGTGCCAGGTGCGGGGGGTGGGGCGTGGGGGGGTCCTTGCCGCTATGACTCGTTCTTGGTTTCCGAGCAATCCGTTACCATCGCAGTGCTTTTGACAGTCGCTCGTCGTTTCAGTTCTGTGCGCTCAATTCCTTTTGTCATCCTGGCCTAAACGGTAGGCATTCAGAAAGCCAATTGGAATGAGTAATTCTCATCAGCGGGAGTTGGTGGCCGCCGATCTTCTAGCATGCTTTCAGTAACGTCCACTGAAAGACACTGACTTTCCCTGGCTGTCGTCTTTCTCTTTCTTGCTGAACAGCCAGAGTGGAATTCACCCAGCGCGCTGTGGCTGGCTGTTTGAATTTGTGCCTCTTGCGCACACACACACACACACACACACACACACACACAAAAAAAAATGTAGACACATTCACTCTTAGGGTTAATGGATACGTTTGTTACGACATTCCTGGGAAGGTCACAAGCGTCAAGAGGCAAACGCCAAATAATCACCCGTCTTTATTCTGTTTGAGCAGTTGCCTTTTTAACTTTCCACAAAGGATGTTTTTTTTTTTTGAAGACACCTGGAAGTGCAAGCAAGAGAGCGCCTTGTTGACACCCCCGCACCCCACCTTGTAGTCCACTGCAGTTGCCAAAGTGCCTGGAGGGACACGCAGCCTCGAGTGTTTATGACAAAGGGCCAGATTCGGGGGTCACCTCTATCTGTCCATTCCAAAGAACCAGTGAGAAGGAAACAGGAGGTTCTGGAGACGGAGACGCCGTCTCCTTATGGCTGGCGTCATTTATCAGGCGAGCGCACGGCTGTCTCCTGATAAACACTCCTGGAACTGGTGCCAGTGATCCTGAAACCAGTCGGGTCTCCGTTGGGTTCCCCCCAGAGTGTCTGCGGCACCAAACGTCCACTCAGACAGCCGACAGCAACAACAGGAAGCCATCAGCCACAGTATGTTTTTAAAAAAAAAACAACAAAAAAAACAATACAAATCTTGCTGATTTGAATATTGATTTTATTTCCAAAAATAGGATGCCTGCACTTCTATTTTGAGCACTGAGTCATATATTAACTAGTTTAAATAGAATTTCAAACCACATGTTTAGTGAACTATATGACATCTAGCAGATTCCAAAATCCTGCTGGTAAACTCTGAAACAAAATAAAGCAATGAGGGTTGCACAAAATTTGTTTGGTAATGTTAGCCTCGTTGCAATATCACAATTCATTGTTTCCAGTGCAGTGATGGGGTGGAAATTTGAAAACTGTGCAATGCAAGGTGAAGCCATTCTGCGGTTGGGTTTGAAAGAGTGTTTCCGCCTGTGAAGTCACTGATTGGTGTGATGTTTTTTTTTTTTACTTGTGATGCCACCAGGCCGTCAGGCTGAGCAGAGTCACACAAAAATCACTTAAAAAGTAACACAAAGCACAAAGGGACTAGACTTCAAGATTAAGGGAAGATTTAAAAAAAACCAAAAAAACCCCCCCAAAAAACCAGTGTGTACATGATGGTCTGCCAGATGGTGACAACAGCTCGTTGGAGACGTTAGTTGTGTTTCAAATCACATCCTTTCATTTGTGTTTATTGGCTGTCGCTGCTTATCTCAACATGTGTAGCGCTTCCTCCAATGACACTGCTGTTCTGTGCGTACTAGAAGTGACAAACAGCTTTTTCTGGACGCCTTTACCTCCCTACTAAAGCTGCTGCTGCTTTAATGGCAAATCTCAAACAGACGGTGAAGCACATTGGCTAGCAGGCAGATGCTAACACTAGCTAGCCTCTAGCTAACACCACGCCACGAATTCAAAACAAAACAAAACAACAGTTCACCTGTTCTTAGCCATTTACCACGTCACTTTTGCATGAGGTCTCACAATATTTCGCACTGTGTTGTTGTATCATATTATACTAAATGCATAAATAGCGCATTGAATTTATATGAAAAGTGATCTTGGTGATACCCTGTCCTCCTCCTACACCCCGGAGGGCGGCTGGCAGAGCCGGGCCGTCCAATCACCGAGCATTACGAGTAATAAGTGAAACATTATGATGTCTGGCACTGGCAGCATCCTGGGGTTCGCTTTCTGTGTTATGTTTGGGTAAACTAGGTCAGTCACTGGTTTGGTGTCAGGGTTTATTAATATATCCGTTGACTCCTCAGAGACTGTGAGTATTTGAATTTGAACAAAGACTTTTAAATGAAACACGGTGGTCAATCCTCAACTGTATATTAAAAGGTTTGTTTGTCATGAAAATAAAGTTGTTGTCACGTCGTCCAGCAACAAGCAGTCAGACTTGACCTACTGTACAATACAAGCTGCTCTTAGCGCTCCATGTCTTTCTGACTGCGGCTTCCTCTCTGTCACCGCTGCAGCCGGACAGCGCTGCCGCGTCCCCGGGCTCCGGGTTCGGCAGCCACCTGGCTCCAAGTGCGTCAGTCTTTCATGTGCGCGTGGTTTCCTCACATTGTGCTGCTCGGCCGCTGGCAGCATGTGCAATAATATTTGCCCAGAATGTCATCCTTTGGGTGAGCGCACGGGAGAGTTAGCAGGAATCCTGGTTTGACCCAGCAGCAGCAGCACTTCATTGTTCAGCCCCCATGTATGAAAAGAGGGATTTCTGTCTTTCTGCATTCCGCTGATTTTCTTGTACAGAAGGAAAAAACAAAAACAAAACAAAAAAAATTGACATTAGCAATGCAATTAGCCAGAGGCTAACGGCGCAATACGAGATGTAATTCCCCAGCGTCTCTTTACACACACATTTCTTTTTTTTTTTTTCGTTGTTGTTGTTGCTGTGGATGAGTTTTTGCACTTTGGACTTGGATGCCATTTCCCAAACTCCACAAATCCATTAGCACTGAGGATCGCTCGCACAGTAGTTGGAAAGAATTACACTTATATCTCAAAAAGGAAGGAAGCTGAGCCACGTCAGGGCATCTGCCGAGCTCACGGGGTGCTGTTGGTCACGTGCAGATCTGCCAGCACTGTTTTTCTCAGGCTGCAGTGTCCGCTGATAATCTGCTGCATCACCAACCAGCCACAAACATAATGCAACCCTCGCAAAACTGCGACCAGCATTTTAAATCCATTACATTTACAATGAATCCGCCAGGACTAGAACAGGACTAGAATTTTTTGAAAACAAACATGATAATAATAATAATAATAATAATAATAATAATAATAATAATAATAATAAATAATCTCACTGGTTTCTGTTGGCTTGGTATTAACTATAAAAATATTAACGCTGACTTGCATTGCATTTTCCCCTTCTTTTAACCTTTCATCAGCAAGTCACATGGTAGTGATTCATGGATTCCAAACTTCAAACCAGGCATTCCACACACACACACACACACACACACACACACACACACACACACACACACACACTAGAGTTTAAAGGGAAGGTGAGCAACAGTTCTCAGGGCCATAATGCCTGGCTGTTGCCAGAGGTCAGAACACAATGGCCAGATTGGTTGGAGACGACAGACAGGCCACGGCAACTCAACTTCCCCCTCCACACACACACACACACACACACACACACACACTCACGCACACACTTCTCACAAATCAGCCGTGCGCACACACACAACACATGCAATCAGACAGAAAGCGAGGGCGACTTTGCAGAGCAGCCTGACTGGAAGTTTGCCCAACGTTTAGCCGTCAGTGCGAGGAACATGAAGGCAGAGTGGCTCTAGAGAGGCGGCTGCAGTGTCTGCCGGTGGTGCAAGGATGTTTGCGGGCAACAATTAGGGCCACTTAGTCCCAACACAAGGTTGTTAAAGCGCCGCGGAACGTGTAACGTCGCCGACAACGATCGCCCGTGGCGACCGCGTAGTAAAACTCGACTGCAGGCTGCTTCCAGCCGGATCGAATTTTCCCAGAGTGGTTCCTCGAACCTGCAGCCTCCATTAGAGCGCCTTCGGGATTAAAAAATTAAAAACGATTAAAATAGGTGTAACACAAGAATAAAATCAGTTAAAAACAGACAGGGTTGAGAGGGCAATTATGGGCTGGGAGGTGTGGTTATTATTGAGGATTTCTCATTATTCTTTGGCATCGGTCAAGGCACTGAACTGAGCTACTATCTATGATCATCTATGATGTGGATGCTGACGCAGATGTGTAAGTCGAAGAGAAAAACATCCCAAAAACAGGACAGTTGCTGAACCAGACATTTATTTAAAGCATTTTCAAGTCCACTGATCCAATGTGCATCACAATGGAAACGCAGCTCACGTCAACACGTTCTACAGCAGAAAGATGGAAAAAAAAAACAAAAAAACAAAATCATGATGGAAAATAGTTTACATGTGCAATATTGTAAATCTGTGGGAGGTACTGTACATCACCTGCAATATACATCCACATAGCTGTCCATGTAGGAATAGTAAACATGTATGATGTGTTTTCATTTTGTTTTTGAAAAAAATAGCAAACATTTATTTCATGTCATTTTCCTCCCAATTGTCAAATTCATTGACAAATTCGAACATCAAAGACATAAATAATTCTTGTGTTTCATCACCTCGGTCTCTCACTATGTACAGCCATTGCCTTTCCCTTTTTCTTATCGTAGTAATGCAACGTGTCCCGACGCCAATATAACCCTTTAAGTTCAAGTGTAATCCTTGTAATCAAAGCCAACACGGGGGCCGACGTCTCAGGAACTGTCTGTAAAAAAAAAAACAGGCTTACGTCAAAGTGTGTAAATCACTGGACAGAAAGCGAAAAGCCGTCAAATATTTATCCTCTCCGACTCCACCCAGAAACATATTTGCCAAACAGGAGGACTGCTCTGCGCGAAAGCTCCCGGACTGGCCGCCTGTTTCCAGGCATCCAGGTGCTACACAACTGCGGAGGATTTCTGATGACGGTCAGACTTCATAGTCAGGTTACACAAGAAGTCTCTGCTGAGGCGTGTGCGTGTGTGTGTGTGTGTGTGAGTGTGAGTGTGTGTGTGTGTGAGAGAGAGAGAGAGAGAGAGAGAGAGAGAGAGAGAGAGAGAGAGAGAGAGACAGAGCAGTGGGGGACGCAGGGGCCACAATCCTGTGCATTGTTTGGGCCCCTCCCCCCCCTCCTCCCCTCGCCGATCCTCAGCCGTCTCTGCTGCCCTGACCCCGATCACAACGTGGGAGGATGATGTTACAGGAAGCCCGGGACCCCCAGGAAGATAGAGCTACTCCACGGTGACAGCCCGGTCTTCACCTCCTCTTGGAGTGGCTGCCTGCGAGGGGAGGAGAGGGAAGGCGGGCAGAAGGTGAGAGAAGAGCAGAACAGAAGAGAGGAGGAGAATGCAGGAAGTGCTCCGGTATCTTCTTGCCGGCATGCATTCATTCCTCGTGCTACAAATTGTAGCACGAGGAATGAATGCCAAATAGACCTGGCAACCCGCTTAAAAAAAAATTTCCTCTGTGCCTTTACAAGGCCCCCCATTTTGATTCACTTGATGTTAAATGATAGAAATGCTACAGGCGATCCTAAGAATCACCATAGAATTCCCTGACTGCGAGAACAAAGAGTAGTTTGGTGCGGGCTGAGCGTGGAGTTCCTCAGTCAGCGGCGCTGTCAGGACACCGAGTGTGCCCCTGCTAGCCGAGGCACGTTGGTGGCGTGTGCTGTTTCAACCTTTCCTATGCGGGCTAAAAGAAGTCATGAGCACGATATGACAAAAAAAAGAAGAAGCTGTTTTGCAACAAAAGCACTGTGGATTAGTTGCGACTCCCCCCCCGCCCCCCCCGCATTTCTGAAAACAAGTTTAAGAGGAAATTCCTCAACATACAAGTTTCTGCCGGTCCTTTGAAATATTCCTCCTCTTCGCCACCTGCACGCCAACACAACTGTGATCCATCATCACCTCAAGTCAGGCTGCGGAGAGACCATGCACACCCATTCCCCCACCCCCACCCCCATGCCCAAAACCTCTCTACCGACGCAGCTCCTCCTCTGGTGAGTGCTGGCTGACTGACTGGGTGGTCAACAGTGCCGTGTCTTCCCCCGGCGGCCAAGAAGCGCCGCTGTCACTCGCAATAGACGTGTTTAACAGAAAAAGCGGCGCCCGGAGGGGATCTTCTCCTCGGCGAGCAACGGCTGCCAGACTCTGCTGAGCCGCTAGCGCGAGGCCGGATGTCTCTCGACAGTCGGCGGAAACTCCATTCAAGACGGAAAATTGATGCCCCGGAAGAGTAAGAACCATTAAAGGCTGCAGGCAAGCACGGTATGAGGGTACTTATTTTATTTGCTAAGTGCACTCGCTTATTAGCCTTTAAGTGGAGCTACAAAGAAGTGACGTCCTCCCACTTGACAAATGTCTTGACATTGGCCAGGCCTCACACACCACACACACACCACACACACACCACACACACACACAGGAGGATGTGGTGGCTTGGACAAACCATTACAGTCCTATTACAAGCTTTATGGTATGGGCACCCGGCGGAAGAGCTGGAGGTAATCACTCATCAAATGCAATAAAGATGCATGGGAGAGAGAGGATGGGCAGATTTTTATCGCCAAACTAAGAGTGCGGCAAGGCCGGCTGGTGCTTCGACTTCCAGTCCTTCAGCCAGAATTGAAAAGTGAGCAGCGGCAAAAGGTGAATTGCTTGAGTCACGGTT
The DNA here is from genome assembly GCF_046127955.1 of Nelusetta ayraudi. Classification (NCBI taxonomy): domain Eukaryota; kingdom Metazoa; phylum Chordata; class Actinopteri; order Tetraodontiformes; family Monacanthidae; genus Nelusetta; species Nelusetta ayraudi. The sequence continues at coordinate 286,209 of NW_027466063.1, forward strand.
GAATCTCGGTTGGTTTAGCAAAACGTAGCATCTGGTTGGTCTGGCTGCTGGTTCATCAGGAGCCCCCAGGACGCAGCCACGTCAAATTTGGGGCTTCTAGCACATGAGGAACCCCGAAGCCCTAACCCTAATTTCAAACCCTAACCCTAATTCCAGCCTTAACTCTAACCCTAATGCCATGCAAGTCTATGGGGTCAAAGGTCAACTTTGTCCTAGAGACATGGGGCCACTTGCTGCTTCATGAGGATCCCTCAAGACGCACCCACGCCAAATTTGGGGCTTCTAGCCCATGAGGAACCCCGAACCCCTAACCCTAGCTGTAACCCTGAACCCAACGGTAACCGTAACCCTAACGTTCGGTCGGACCAATGGGCAATTTGTCGGACTTTTGGGAGGTCGGACTAATGGGACAGTTCCCGCAAACTGGTTGCCCTTCATTTGACTCAGTAACCATGAAGTAGCTCTCAGGTTCAAAAAGGTTGGCACAACGGCATCAAATTTCTTTAAATTACCTGTTTTGGTCAAATTCATGCCAATCTAAGCGAGTCTCCAGGAAACTAATTAATCCTGTTAGGGGCAGATCAACACTTCGTGTAGCGTGAGTCTCAGCACAAAAGCAGATTTTGTTCCAGCGTTCAGCACAAAAGAGGATAAACCTCCGCATGTAACTTGAGATAAGAGTTGGAGGGGAAATTGACCGTGACTCGTTCCCTTACTGTCAATTTGCACGTTGTTGTGAGTCTGCTTTTGTTTTCAGAGCAACACCAGAGAGAGCGGTTCTGGGAAGATCTGCTTATAAAGAGGAGGAAGTAGCGATAAAAATGAGATCGGGGGGAATGAGACACGGCCGTGTGTGCGTCAAACTCAATTAAACTTAAGACGACTGACGACGTGAAGACAAAACCCTGACGTGTAATGTTGAAACAGACAATCCCAATTCCAATCTCAACCGCACCACTCCACTGCGACAATACGCTGAGCACACAGAGCATCTGCTACTGTCAAGAGGCGCTCGAAGGGGCCGTGTTTGTCACTGGTCAATAAGAGATCTCCGGCGCAGCACACTTCATACAGATCACTTCATCCTGATCCGCTCTGCAGCACACTATCGCGAATACGTAATGAGCCAATGACACGGCACCAACGGGTTGCACGTAGTCGTGGTCAAGATGAATGGGAAGAAGAAGGGAAGTAAACATTATTGAAAGACCACAGCCTCCCATGTCGGTCCTTTTAGAAGCACACCAGCATCCTCAGATGACTTCTCAGCAGGACAATGCAACACAAGCAGAAAACATCCATCCATCTATTTTCAATACCCACTTATTCCTGAGCCCAGGGTCACGGCGGTCGGCTGGAGCCCCTCCCAGCTGTCATATGGTGAAGGCAGGGTACCACCCTGGACAAGTGGCCGGTTCGTCGCAGGGCCACATAGAGACAAACAACCATTCGCACGCACATACACACACCTATGGACAATAAGAGTTTCCATTTCACCTCACACGCATGTTTTTGGACTGTGGGAGGAAGGCGGGAAACACGGAGAGAACCCACGCAGACACAGGGGGAACATGCAAACTCCACACAGAAAGGCCCCCCAGGCCCGGAATCAAACCCACAACCTTCTTGCTTCTGTCAGAATAGAAAGAAAGACGCAAGTCTGCGGTGAAAAGCTGGCAGAGGACCGGCAGGGAGACCATTTTCTTACTTCCGCTTTGCCGTCCTCCTCCCGCTGTGGAGCTGGCAGAGCCTGGCCGGCTGCTGCTTTGTGGCTCCGACTGGGAGAACTGGGGGGCCAGAGCGGGACCTGGAGCTCGCGGACCACCGTTCCTGTTGGCCGCTCCGTCGGGCGTCCGGGGGATTTTGTCCTTACTTACAAACGCGGTGCAATCGCAGCTGCAAAAATACAAAAAAACAAAAAAAAAACAAGGACGGTCTATGAGTTGTGTGCCTTGCAGATATATCACAGAAAGTTCAATCCTCCTTTTGTTCAGTGCAAAATGGCACAAGGAGCAGAGCGAATGACGGTGGAGTGGCAGGAAAAGACACATCTGGTATTTCATTAAGTGACCTGGAGCGACACAGGCCATCTTTTGCAATACGATTTGAAATAAACACACCCGCAGACGAACTGAAAAGGCAAAACACGGATGTTTTTTTAAGCTAGCGTTGGGGTCAAGAGCAAGACATTATCAAGACTGCAGAGTATCGAGATCGAGACAAGACCAAGACTTTATATATCAAAGAAAAACAACACCGAAGCAGAAAAAAAAAATGACCAGCATCTTTTGAAAATTCAAGTTTGCTTCTAAATGGAACAGCATCTCTTTTCAGCTGCTTTGCCAACCATTTTGAACCATTTTCAAAAAAAGACCGAGACGAGACCGAGACCCTTAAAAAGTGGTGTGGAGACCAGTCTAGAGACCAAGACCTATCTCGAGCACTACAACACTACTTAAAGCAATGTAGGGCTCAAGATAGAGACGCATTACAGGCCCAGTGGATAAGATTTAGCGGTAGCCTCTGATGATAAGAAAGAACATTTCATAAGATGTTTACAGGTTAACAATCAACGAGACAGAAGCTGCTCATTTCTGAGTCATTCGATTGTCCAAACACTAAATGAGCTCTGTGTGACTGGAACTGCTATCTTATCCCGGTATATCAACTTTCCTATTTATCTGGCAACTTCCCAGCATAGATCTCACATTGAGGCCATCCAAACCAGAGTATCTGTTAATATTAAACCCTGTTTACTCACTTTGTTTCACTTCACACTATTAAATCTAAATGGCCTGTTATCATCGTCAGCGTGTGAGGCTTCTCTTGGATGTTTCCCCTCGCACGCAATGCAGCAGCATCCTGGCTTGGACATCAGCCAGAGAACAGGCCTCTCGCCCCTGACACTCGATAGCTTCCATTACATCGTATGAGGTCGATAACTTCCAGTGAATCCCTTGCAGGCGAATTAATCAATACCTGCGAGACGCAAAGCAAGGGCAACTTTCTATGCAATCATCCTCACAGCAACCTGTGATCTGCACTTTCTGGAAGCTTTGTCTGCAATGTAGCTATCGTAATATTGTTATGGTTAAATCTTATGGAACAAACTGCCCTATAAATGAGAATAAAAGTGCGGTTTAAGAAAGCTCTGTTTCATTGTCACCAAACTTGTGACATTAGACAGAATTGCACATCACAAAGGATGGGTGAAGTTAGCAGGCTCTAAATTTAAAGGCCATCAACCTGCTTGTGTACCTGGAGAAGAACACCGCAAATTCATTTTTAGGTTGAACAGAAGGCTGCCAGTGATTCCATGTCTGTATTGCCGGTACATTTCTTCACAAACACGCTATCAACTTGTTAGCATCGAGGCCACAGTCGGTCTGGCTGGTCTCGACCGCACGACGACGACAACAACAATACACTGCTGCCTATGAAGTTGGAACAATTTTGCCTTTGGACACAATCCTGTTTATCTCAACAACCTCTGTCATCACTGTGGTGACATTACATAATGCACCTCAATTACCCAGGTGAAGTTAATTCATGCGTAGCATTTGTTTTCTGCTACAAAAGCCAAGTAAAAAAAACAACAAAAAAACACATATTTTATTCCTGCTTTTACAAGCAACCGAGTCGGCCCTCACACTCAATGATGTCCTTTCAGTGTAAAGGCCTGCGAGTCGAGGCCGACCGAAGGCTGTATTGTGGAGGTGTTTTACGTTCTTGGGAGAAAGCGGCGGGGAGTGATAACAGAGGCGGTTTCCTGGGACTCGGCGCTCTTGGCGGGACCGAGGAGTCAAGTTCCTCTGGGATTTGAAGGAGCGGAGGAGCGGGGAGGTGGTCGGGGGGGGGGGGGGGGGGGGGGGGGGGGGGTAGTTTCGGCTCAATGGGCCTCTTTGTGGCCGCCGCTCATTTAAACGCATGTCACAGCCCCTGCAGACCGGTTTGGCAGCGCTGAGTCACCCGTCGGTGCAACTCAGCGCCCCTGCCACACAAATACACCTGACACATATTCTGGTGCTCTACCTCAGCTGACCTGGAGTTCCTATTCTTATTTCAGCAAACCGTTTTTTTTTTTTTCTTTTCCAATTTGCAAAAGAAATGTCGTCATATTCCAGATCAGTTCAAATTGTGTTTTTATTTGCGTTTTAAAGCATTTTTTTGCCAAGTTGCTTTATACACATTAGGAATTATTCAGTGGACACAAATCATTCTAAGAATTAAAATTACTCATTGCGAAAGTCAACTGAGACAGAGACACAAAGTCAATGTTTACAGTGGCTTCACTGTTCACTAAATTCCCTTAATCGCTGTCAGTTGGTGTTTGGATTAACCAGTCAAAACTTATATCGCATCCTCCCTCTGATCAAATTCCCAGTCACTTCCTTGGTCCTTGTCGCTCTTGAAAATGTTCCCAAATCAGTCGTGAGCTCGTTTTTAGACGAAGTGAGGAGCTCTGTCAGGTCGCTCTCAGAGGTTTTGTGAATAAAGGCACCAGATGTGTTTCATTTACTTGGCCAAGAGTCCGTTGTGTTCTTCCAGGGAACATCCTTTTCGGCCCTCGTACGGTCCTTCCAGCTCCGACTCCTGGGAGAATCTGCCGCACTCCGAGTCTGCTTAGGCAGAAGAGACCAAGAGAGAGACACGCTGAGCTTTTAGTCTCATTCCCAACCGACTCGCTCTGAAGTCTAAACCCCAAAAACTTGTGGTAGAAACGGTGTGACAACGCCCTCATGTCACACTGGAATGATCTCTTTGGCCAAAAGAAGACACAGGTCGTCCTGCTGAGGCTTGATCACCTCATCGTGCCTGAAAATATTACAAAACCCCCCTGCCACGTGGACACCGACCAGAGGAAATCAATGGGATGCAACATTAAAAGATGAGGGCCAGGCGGAAGGGACGTTAGAGGCTAATTTTTCCAAAGCTGGCAGAGTATTTGATGAGTTACAGACACATCAGCCAAACAATCTGAACACTGGCCCACCGATGCCGTGGCGGAGGGAGTCGTCAGTGCTGGGACGGCTGCCAGAGCGCGTGGGAGGGCGGGAGTTGTGTCGGGAGGTGGGTAAACTTCCTCCGTCGCTCTTCTGTCTGCTCGGCGGCAACTCCCGGGTGGCCTGGTCCCCCCGACCGCTGGATCCATCGTCCCTGCGTTCAGACATTCACATCATTTATCACCATTTATTAAAAACATTGGATGAAGTCAACTATGTTAGAAGAGCGGCCGGTTTATCTGAGGGCGCCTAACGTATTCATAAGGTGCCTTGTTATTAGAACACCGGCTAAGAGCAAACACCAAGGTGACAGTGGAGAAAAATTGTTTTTGACTGCTGGCACTTGATTAACCGCAACCTTTTATTGAGCTCGCAGGGCACTCGAGTTGATCAGATTTCAACTGAGTTGCAGTGGACTCTAAAAACCGGTTTGTGTTCTTCACAGGTAAAGATGTGGGAGGCACAAAAGGGAGAGCCAAGAGCTCTACGCTGCTCTGAGGAAACATCGAATGAGACCAGGAAGAAGGAGCAGCAGCTACATGGGTGAAAAGGAGCTTTTACACAGAAGTGGATGGCGTTTTCACATTAAGAGTGGGATAGAAATGGTTCTGAAGGTTCTGAAGGTTTTCCTCACTTGGTTTTTGTAAACTTTCAAATAAAAACACTGCGTAGAGGCTAAATATGATCAATTATTATCAATTAGGCCCATTAATAGTTTTCCATTCACCTTCTAATTTCTACTTCCCTTTTCCAGAAACTTTGAATGGGATTTTTACCAGATGGATGCACAACACAAATCTAAAGCAATTTAGAGCATAGGCACTTCTGGTGTTCCAGGCAGGTGACTAGTTCACTTTAGCTACCCAATACCTTCTGCAGATTCATTTCTTTTCACAAATTCCCGGCAGGTATGCGTCGCATACTCTTTCAAGGCCTGCGGTAACTTGCAGCTGAACAAAAGGTGATCTGAAATAGTGACCTACAGGTCAAACTAGACCACAAGTTACATGGCTTCCTGGAAGTGGAAGGATGTCACATGCACTTGCATGAAGATAGAATTCACTGGTGAAAAAATAAAAACTGCTCACCCAGGATTCCCTGACAACGTGTGGGGGGGGTCTTTGACTTACGCTGCACCGGTGTTACGGTGAGAACTTGGTGTGGTGGGCCGCTGCAGAGGTTCGTCGACGCTTTGTTGGGGCAAAGCGGTGGACTTCTTCCTCACTTTGACCGAGTTCGTCATAATCTGAAGAGGGAGGGAACCAAGAGGAGACATGATGATAAAAAAATGAAAAAAAACTTTGCTAAATGGCCAAAAAAAAGAAGCCCATTTTGGTCTGCTAAGGTATCAGTCCTGTGTCCAGCTACCATCACAGTACTATAGCGCACATTAAGGCAAAAAGAAAGATCAACAAAGGAAAATAAAAGACCGACACCAGTTTTGTTTACACTCATTGTGATGCCTTCGATGTCACGCTGGTCTGAAAAAGTGAGCAAATCCCGTTCACACCAACCCAATGCTTTTAAATAATCACAATGCTCTGGCACACATTAACGCATTTTAATAACCACTATAAAGACCATCCGCTTGTTTGCCATTTCATTCGATGAGTGATCGGCCGTCCTTGGGCCCCGCCCACCACTGACAAACCGGCGCAAGGTTAGAGGCTTTTGAACTTCAAGGCCAGTGACAAGTGATGATGTGACACTAATGCATGAGTGAGTTGCTTAAAGCAAGACTCATACTTAGTGAAGAAAACAACCCCGATACGCTCATTTAAAAAAAGACTTTATCAATAATATGCACTTTACACACCACCAAGCTCACACCGTTGATTGAACGGCTGTCTTTTCCATGGTGGGCAATGGGACACATAGAATTTCCCTGAGGGGATGAATAAAGTATCTACCTACCTACCTACACGGCAACAGTTTTTTTTTTACAGCTCCAAGAGCTGTCGGGAAATTTAATCGCTTCAGAATCCTATGGCCATCTGAGTCCATCAGATTTACTGACCCTTTGGTAAAAGGGTGGACAGAGCATGTATACGACACTACTCCGCGAACGCTGAAAGTGGCAAATCAAAAACCAAAAAAACAAACCAGGAGGCTGTGAGAAGCGAGTGAAGTAGGAAGTGACTGGAAGAGAAATGGTTATTTATTTAACCAGTACGGAACAAAGACAGACAGAGAGAAAGGGAGAGAGAGAGAGTATGTGTGTGTATGCGAGTGCTCGTGCGTATATGTGTGTCCCTACACCCAAGTATTCGGTGGTCAGCAGACTCTCTCCTGATAGCTCCCTCGGTTCTGGCTGGAGAACTTCTTCCGCGTCGATATCAGAATCCATTAAATCTTCCTGTCGAGACAAATACAACACGTTTGTCGGAGAGAATTCGTGGCAGACTCGTCGCGCCGGCCATCATATCGCCACCAATGAATGTGAGCAACTCCAAATGAGTAATGTGAGCTTTTGGCCTAGTGGGTCAGGTCTGTGTTTGGACATCAGGAATGTTATCAGGCTCGCAGCCACTTTGTTCCCGTTTTACCGTCAGCGGGATTTGACACACATCTGCTGATGTGAGTGCTGCCGAGAGCGACCTTTCTACCGGAGGTGAGCGAAAACTCCTGAGGTAGGCATTTTGTGCAGGAAGACAAAAAAAGTGGGAAGACAGAGGGAAAAAAAAATCCTCGGCAGGAACGATCGATGAATGCAGAAGGAGTGGGTTGACCGCTGATACAATGCTGCGGATCACGAGACACCTGATACCAAGAGGAGAGCAGCCCGACTGCTCCACATTCCACCCTTCAGCCGCCGTCAGAGCCACTTCTAGAGCGGCAAAATATCACATCCCAGATCAGCCCATTGCGAAACCTGGAAAGTCGGACTCGATCAGTCAATTTTATTTTGGGACAAAGGCAGCAGGCAATGAACAAAGGCCCACGGAGAGTCACTGGAGATTCCTCCATATGCCCTTATCTTGAATAACCTATTTTCCCACAGTATCTGCTGAGCCCGATACCGCCGCTCACACACATGAACACATACAGACGCGCGGTGGGAAAGACACCGGCTATCTGTGTCACGGTGAGATTGCCATCTCCGTGTTCCTGAAATGGCTCCAAAATGCAGCTTCTGTACAGTTCACCGCCTGAATTGTGTCGATTGCATTTACTTTATACGTTCTATGACCCGCGCTGTATTATTCGACTTATCATGATTTGTGACATAAGAGTGGTAAATGCAGTCGCCTTTCACGGTCTCGCAGGATTAATGGAGATCTTACATCATGATCTTCCTCCTCCTCTTCGTCGTCGTCCGACTCCGGCCCATCTTGGTCGACTGTGTGAAGGCGGAACAAAGATTAGCGAGTAAATATATCATCCAGAGGGAAAAACACATCGCTTAATATTTAGCCTGTTGTTCTCAAAGCACAAGCAGAGGGAAGCAGGAAGAGCTGATACATGGAAGAAAAAAAAAAACAGTGCTTCACGGACCTGAGTTGAGCTGCTTGATGATGAATTCGATTTGCCTGTTGAGGTCGGGACTCTCTTCCCTGCTGTAGCAGCGGAGGCTCTCCTCTAAACTCTGCACACACACACACACACACACACACACACACACACACACACACGCACACACGCACACACGCACACACACACACACACACACACACGCACACACGCACACACACACACACACGCGCGCGATAAGTCAACACAGTTTTCAACTCTAAATATTCATTTTTGAGATAAAATTTGTTGGCTCCAGTCACAGCTTCCGGGAACTCTGACAGTCAAAGTCCTGTTCAGCATTAAGTGCTGAGCTCACTGACAGGACAGGACGACACTAATTTCCAGCCTAAGAAGATTATGGGAAGGGACGTGCACAGATAGACTCTCTTATTACTTATTTTATTCTGATGTCATTTTTCCTGAGGCAGACACTTTTACTTTCTCGTCTATATATATATATACAGTATAAGTGTAAGTCAGTAATAGTTTATTTTCGAGACTGAACTTAACAGAGCCTGACGACGTTCAAGCCGTCCGTGTAACGTCTCAAGCAATGAAAATGAGCTCTGTCTCTGATCGCCTCGACGATGCGCGAGTCATCTCCTGTTGCGTTGCACCTGCTGCTTCCTGTCTAGACCGCGGACGACGCGCGAGGACGGACGGATGCGGGGCGAAGCGAAGAAGACAAACTGTGTCTGTTTCCTGCAAGCAGGTGAGGACGTCGCCGCTATCTCACCATCTCAATGGCTTCCTGTCTCGCTGAGGGAATAGACAGGATACTGTACAGGGCCCCATTCACGTAGGGCCAAATCTGAGGAAGAGAAAAACGACACAAATAGGCGTTAACGCGCCCACACGCCCACACGCTCACACACTCACACACTCACTCACACACACACACGCGTCTCTTTAGAGGAACTCAGGTCAAATGGATGCAACTTATGTGAAAGTGCAACAAAACAAGGAAGAAAAGGTTAGCGGGGACTCTCAAAATACCAGTACGTTCCCCATGTAAAGTCATTGCAAGTGTATTTAATCTGCATGATTCATCTTTTCATTTCTGCAGAGGAAGATTAGGACACAAATACTGCATTCATAGTTTATCACTGCGAAACTATCCAATGAAAACGCTTTGTACTGTTTTCTCTCCATTATTTATTCATATTGTACAAAGAACAGTGTAGGACATATAAATAAAGTATTTACTATTGAAGGACTTTGGTGACGTGTGTGCATTAACAGGTGCACATTACCTCCTGGTTCTCGTGTCCCAGGAGGTCAGTCAGGACCTTCAGCACATGCTTCGTGTCCTCTGCACACTTCCTTTTTCCTGTCAGGTGCACGCACACACACACACACACACACACACACACACACACACACACACACACACACACACACACACACACGAATTAGTGGAACTTTTTAACTTTTTAATTTTAAATATTTTGCAGCATTGACAAGACATTAACGTCCGTTGCATCATGTCAAAAGATTCTGATGCCTAGCTTAAATTTATTCAGCAAGTCTGTGTGTGTGCGTGTGTGGGTGTGTGTGTGTTCACGTTGTTCTCTCTGTTCCTCCGTTCCCCTCACCTGCTGTCCTCAGACACAAGTTCAAGAGCAGCGCCGTGGAGTACACCAGGGTGTTGTCATTCAGGCAGTCCGAGTCGTGCAGCTCATCCACCAGCCAGCCAATCAGATTGTCCTTTATCATGGCAGTCTGCTGGGCCCGTCTACCCAGGTCAGGAGTATCAGAGGCAAACACAATCTTAGGTCAGTTCTGATCAACACGTCTGCTAAGGACTCATACCATCACAGGACATGTGACCTGAACGTTCACAGATAAAATGCTTTGCAGAAAGGCGGCTCTACTCACACAAACAGAAGAGGCAAAACAGAGTCGAAAGGATCAAGAAATAAATGGGGAGAACAGGAAGTTTTCACCAAACATTTTGCGTGTTGGCTCTGACTCGGAAAAAGAAGTGAGACTAAAAACACCTCAAGCAAGTGTGGGAACTTTAATGGAAATTGCAGCAAGTTGTTTTGAATTCTGCTGTTTCCCTTGAGACAAACTACCACTGCAGGAGCAGTGAGAGCAACGGGTTGCTCTGTCCAGCACCCACAAGCCACGATATGCAAATACGTTTAATCTCACTTCACCGGTTTATTTGGAAAACTACCTGAGGCTGAGTTTCTGCAGAGCCACGAGCACATTCAGCCTGCTGGGCGAGTCTTTCTCCTCCGCCTTCAGGGAGTCAGTGAGCAGCTTGAGCAGCGCAGGGCTTTTGGAGAGGTAAACCCGGCCTGTGGGGAATAAATGAGGGAGAGTCGCACGTCTGAATGCCTTGCTGGAAAGCTTCATCGCCATTAAATATCGTCACCCTATTAAAATAATGGCCTAAGTCATTTTTTTGAGAAAATTAGTTTTTGTCTGAAATGATCTTGTTAATTCTGGCCATCTCCTTTTATGTTTTCCCAAAAACTTGAAAAAAATAGGGTGACGATATCAAATAAATGTTTTGTGGCTGTTTCCACACATGCACAGATCTTGTGAACCTGCTGATTCTCCTCCTCACGTGGCAATTATTCAGTAAGCTAGTTTGTGGCTCGTTTGTGTCAATATTCAATTATTATTAGTGCTGTACGAGACAACGGGTTGTTTGTTTTTTTTTCTCGGCAAACATCCTCCCACAACGTGCCAGTGTTTGCCGGAGGTGTTCATCTGGAGGAGAGGAGGAGAGGAGCGCGACGGCTGCTTCAGCGCTCACCTTCGGCGAGGGAGGCGAAGGCGTTGATGAGGCGAGCCATGTACTGGCGGACGCTGTCGTTGCTCGCGTTTATCAAATGGAGCACACGTTTCTGTGGAAAATAGCAACGCAAATGTTAACGACCATAAAGCATAAACCTCATATTTAGTGAATTCCTAAACAATTGACTTTGAATAAAGGTCTGAAAATGTTAATGGAACGTGAAGAAAACGTGTGCACTGGTCCCCTCTGACAGCCTTTTCTCCAGGGTAGCGGTTAGCGGATTTGGGATCACTGCTCAGTACGTTTTCAGTACAGAGACAAATTGATACGTAGAAAAAAAGACTGGTTAATGACATTAAAAATGCCAACATCCAATAATGGCTCACTGGGTATTAGTGATTAAAGTTTGGTTGTGCAGCAGTTAAATAAGACAAAAAAAAATCTATTGTACTGAGAGCACTAAAGCTGCTGAAAACTTTCATTTTTGCAAAACTATCATCAAATGTACTTTTTCCCTTGAGTACATTTCTAAACCTGCACTTTCTTTCCCTTGAGTAAAGGGGTTGAGTATTATTTTACTCAAGTACAGAATGTGAATACTTCACCACCCCTGTTTAACAGTGTTTGGCTTAGAGCAGCGGAGTGAGCAGAAAGACCAGGAGTTCAGGTGTGAGGTAAGAATGACTATTGTTTCTAGAAGGCAACCGTGTGTAGCACAGCTGCCCGAGGCTGAAGGCCAGATCAAGGTCATGTAAAAAGATAATCAAAACAAAGCCATAAACACCTTGCCGACAGCCAGTTTTCTAATATTCCTTTCAGAGGAGGGAACATGATCCCCTGGCCGGGCCTTCCACTGACAAAACAGTAAACTGAAAGGTGCCGAGACTGGAAACTCAAGTCTGGGACTTAAGAAGACGTCCCCAGAGGCGCTGGAGGGAAAATCAAACAAAATGCCACAGCACATTAAAGCCTAATCGTAGGCTTAATGGCCATTTTAATACTTCTACATAACAGGATTTAAACAAGAGCACAATGCATGTGCGTCCAAAAAAAACTTTTTCATCTATGAAATCTCTAATAAAAATTTCGATATGATCTGATGGACCTTTAGCAAGGTTTACCCAAGGGTCAGAAAAAAGAAGGAAGGGCACAATCAACCCGCTCAGTTGATCACTTTGAGCCTCCCCAAAATCAGAGTGCAGCTGCGAGACAACTTAACTTCGATCATAAAGACATTTTCCTTCCATTCTAAATCACGTTTTCATTTTACATAGTTTCAGATTCCCTTGCGAAACAGACACAGCAGCCCCCAAAAAAGAGAAATCCCCTGTCACTCATCTCCACGCTTGGAGACATTTCACCCCTTTCCTACCTGTTTGGCGTCGTGACACTCCAGCAGATCGTTGCTGATGTAGGCCTGGAGGACCGTGTCCCTTTGTTCGCCGGGGAGAGAACGTGTCAGCCTCTGAAACGCACGCACACCATCGCGACAAAGCCAGGTAAAGCGTGACGGTGTTGTTTTTTTGGTTGTTTTTTTTTGCAAAGTAACCGGACGCTGGAAAACAAGGCTCCCTTGGTTGGGAAGCTGTGAAATGGCAAACCCACCCAGCGCAGTGCCTGGAGCAGCAGGGAGCGCAGCCTGTCCGGCCCTTTCACGAGGTCCTTCTTCAGCTTCTCGTAGTCCAGCGAGGGCAGCATGGGCACCTCCTTCGACCTCCTGGAGGTCGCGGAAACGACACGCACGTTTGTGTTTTGTTGCAGCCGCGGATCAAAAGCGTCAAAGGCAAAAAGGAACAAAAAATAAAAACCAACAAAACATTGGATACATATGGAGTGTGAGCTTACTGCGGCGCAACGGACGCTCTCAGCATCGAGGAGGCCTGGAAAGGGAAAAGCAAAATTCGACTGAGTAATGAGGTAGATTTAGATTTGCCGCATTTTATTGGGAGAATGTCGTCCATGCTGCTGCTTTTTTTTTTAACTAGTCTGAAGATTTTTTTTTTTTTTTTTTAGACCTTCATGCATCATGCTTGTTCAATTCAGATCCCGTGCATTCACGTTAGTGCACCGTGTTAAGACGCGGCCCATGCAGTTACTGAAGGATTTTGTAGTGAGAAACAGCCGTGCCTTCTCTCCGTCCCTGGAACCGCAGGAAGAGATGACTTGTGTCATTGTGTTGGTGGTGTACGTGTGTGTAGGAAGGGTGAAAGGACTAATTATTGGCGTTTTCTGCAGGTGAAAAGGGAGGTTTTAGAGCCCTGAAATCCAATCCGAGGGCCCGGGTGGCTGGAGCCATAGCGGGAGCCTTGTAAGGTCAGGGAAGCGATCCGAGTCGTCTGATGTATCGGGTGATCGGGGCCACATTTTTGCTTTAATGTGCAACAATACGGAAGCGGAGGGAGAGCGTACGCAGCGCTTGGATTCCTTCCCGAATTCCCTCTCTCTTCAGGCTTTTCTGCTGCCCTGAAGAGGAGCAAAAGGAAGATGCGGCCGCCCAGGACACGCGACACTGCGATGCCCCGCCGCAAGAGGCTGCCGGCAGCAGCAAGCACGGCAGCGGGAAAGTTGGGCCTCGTCAAGAAAGAAGAAGAAAAAAAAATCATCGTCCACAATGACTCGATAGGAAAACCACACCATACTTTTGCGCTCATATTTCAGGACACAAAGTGAAGGCTTGACCTGAATTCTCTGACAATGCAAAGTTTACATAAGAAGTGCCTTAACTCTACAATCTCCGCAGCGTTTCTCCCTGTTATTGACTCTTTTATGCGCCGTGACCCTGGGACAACACTCGAAAACCATCTATTGTCAATGTTATTTGCCTGTCATGTTGTTTTTCCCCCTTAGTTTCATGAAACTTTTTTTTCCAACTCTTTAGCAATAAAAGAACCTGAATGAAACCAAAACACCTTATTTCACAGACAACAGGAAACGTATGTTGTAACAAGGAGGACAACAGGAAACAAAGGCTAATTTATTTCGCCATTCATCCTAAAATATGGTAATTATTTAATTTGGGATGCTGCCACAGATGGATTTTGAATTGTGATACGCCGCCGTCGGTTGTTAATTGGGTCTATGCTGCTCTCTGCAACCTGAGCACAGGACACTTTGTCTGCATTTAAAAACCTTATAATAGCTTTTTTTTGGCCCTGTCAAGTCCCTCTCATCCAAGTTCTTTGAAAGAAAACTGTGAGCTTGGACAAATAATAGGGGGAGAAAACTGACACTGGCAGCATTTAGCCTTAAAAGAAGAAGACAGATAACCCATCAGGACTTCAGAGGAGGGCAACAAAGGCCGCAGTCTTCAAGAACAAATGAATTTAATGATGAGGTACGCCCTGTAAGAGATGCTCCCGCTCGCTACCACTAAGAGACAGCAAATGAGGTCAAAAGACCGTTTAAAGTAGGACGGTCTGGTGTAGGAACGAGAGGAAATGGAAGGCAATCTAGACCACAGCTGAGGAACGGAACTGAGGGTGGTTGATAAATGCTTGCGTCGTAAAGGACCTATGGAGCAGACAAAAAGCATGTGAAGGGGAGGAGGGGTAAGAAGAGTAGGAGGAGGAGGAGGATGAACAAAGATGATTAGCAGGCAAGTGGGAGATGAATAGAAGTAAAATATGAAGGACACATGCACACATACATAAATAAATTAAACTTACATAGCCATCATCATAGGGACTCATTGAGTAATATCCCTTTTGTGGACCAAAAAGCATCACACGCACCCAACAGAAGAAAGACACAGACAGACAGACAGACAGACAAAGAAAAGATCATCAACACAGAGGGAAACAAGATGTCGCAAAGCAGAGTTTCTATGCTGCAATGGAGGCTGCTGGCATGTTGAGGGCCGATTTGACACTCAGCGCTACAAACACAGTTACCAACGAGTTTGAAAATCGCACTAAACTTAAAATGTATTTTCAGAAAATATTTGAGAATGTCAGCGAACACGCCAGGTGAAGGGTGACAGTGTCTACAGTTCACCTGAAGTTGTGGGTAGTTTGATGTGAAAGTCACCAACATTAAATTCCTCTTTGTTCAAGTAGACGCATAGAAAATATTGTTCACGATTAATTTTCCCATGTTCTTTATTCTATAACCGCTTGTTCAGTTCATTGTACGATTCGCTGTGTAACAAAAATAAAGCTGCCTTGTCTATAATTCTCATATACAGGACAGTTTCATACATTACCGTTTTCAAAATCTCTCCAATTCACGCATCATTGAATGAATTAAATGAACTTAAATAGAAGCCATTAGATGAGAAGCTGTGTCTGAACTCTTGACTCCTAGTGTATATTCAGCATGTTAGCGAGACTCTCGCACGTGCATCTTCCGGATCTGGCCACAAGTTTTCCCGGACACACGTCTTGGAGTGCCGCTAACCCTCCCTACTCAAACACTATTTAAAGCGGCGTGTAAACTTGGTCAGGGTTGACGTGACGTCACGAGCCTGCGAATTAAGGAGGCGACCTCCCCGACATCGTGCCACAAATGGGCAGAATGATGAGGCCTTGTTCTTCAAAGTGAAGACGTGTGAAAGAGGGACGGAGCGACAGAAGGTCTGTGTGTTCGTTCTTACCGTGCCAGGTCTGGTGAAATCAGCGCTCTGGGCCAGGCTCTGCCTCATTTGGCAGTTGAACAGGCGTGCGCACACACTCTGCAGGTACTCAGGGGAAAACTGTCCAAAAAAACACAGTCGGCCCCTTGGGTTTAAGATACCTGGTGTTGGAAAATAGGCCTAAGCAGTGATGCACTGGCCACGTGTCCACCCACCATCTTGCCACTGACGGCAGCCTCCAGCGAGTCGACCAGCTCAGCGGTGATCACGATGAAGTTGTGGTAGTCCGCTTGCATCTTGTTGAACTTCTGCACGTCGGTGGCGATCCGGCGGTCCGACTCGACCAGCTGGAGCTGGAGCAGCTGTATGGCCTCTGTGGGCAGAAGCGTCAAGATTTCCAAAGGGGAGCTCACTTCATGCGAGGTTTAATGTGCTTCTAGGGATGATGTGTCTCTAGCCAGTCAGTGAACTCCCGAAAGAGGAGAAAATACTTGTGTTCTTTACTTCTTCTGAACTTCAGAGGACCTGTGCGAAAATGCACAGCTCTGGAAATTGACCCTCGGTGACATCAGAGGGGGCAGCAGAAGCTCTCCGTGGTTACTGACCACACCCCCGGTCAGGCTTTAGAATTGGTTCCGCCCTATGCAACCCCCATATGTGTGTTTCCTTTGTTTTTTGTTTTTTTAACGTCCGCATGACGTATGTGCACGGTGCAAAAAGTTGCAAAGTCTGTTTAGCCTCACAAAATAAACAAGCCCAAGTCCGTATGTTAACATTTCCAAAGCAATCCCTCTTTAAGCCGGCAATGAGTTGTGATCAAACTTTTATGACTCTTATCAACATTGCCGATGCATCTATCCTCCACTGGAGGCTCAGTTGTAAAAGTCTAAAATAATAACAATCATGAAACCCAACATTGTTATATTACTGGATGTAACCGCCTTGGACAGCTTAGAAAACCTGACTGACACCGGCGAGCACAAGTTGTTATACAAGTGGTGCTTGTTCTGGGTTGTTCATTAATCGTTTAATTCACACCATTCAATAATTTCCCACATTTGATAACGGCATCATCACGGGTCCATAACTGGGTATTTACCTTTAGTGTTTTTTCCTCCTTCCTTCTGTGAGACACCAGTTAAAGAACATACATTATGACTCCAGGGTAAACAGTCGGTGGCCAAATTGCTCACATTCTGTATGTACTGTCTGACAAACACAGATTATGTTGTACATCCTGGTGCGCAGGTGAAAGTTACGGAGCGGCAGTCTGTTTTAGGATTAAGACAAGTTTGTCTCCTTGCATTGCACGACTCAAGAGTTGATAGAGGACCGGCGCTGGTTGTTTAAATGGGATAGAGACGGGGCTATTTTACAAAAACCAGTGGGTGTGCAAACACAGCTGTCACTCTGTGTGTAAACACAACGCACGCAGACAGTGCACCTGACCAACAATTAAGGTTTCGTGGATTTCCATGTTTGTTGTTTCAGCTGTTTGATGCGCCGGCCATTAGGCTCCGCTCACAAGATGATAGTTGTTATGCCGATGGCCACACTGTCAGTGTCAGCCTGGTATCCAATAAAAGCAAAATATTTATTATCCTTCACTTGCCCCCTCGACGCCGACCGAGTGGGGATGAGTTTGTGTCATATGAGGTCCGACTGTATTAAAGAGGAAGGCAGGCACTCATGCAAATTAGGCCTGGGGTTTGTTTAGAGGACACAAAGCAAACCAGAACCGGGCAACATTGTGGCTGGGAAAGAACGCCTCAGCTACATCCAAGTGGCTTTTTATTGGGGATTTTAAAAGTGCAACTTAAGATGGAATGGAAGTGACTGTTTTCTGGGCCTGCGTTTGATCGCAGAGTTGTTCTAAATGCGCGTGCCCCTCGCTTTGACTGCGCTAAATCCGATTCCTGGCTGCATTGGCGCCCTTTAGTGAGTCGACACAATGGGCTTTGGAAGCCACAGCTGTGGGAGCTGTCAGGCATTGTGCAGTCAAAGTAACCTTTAGGAGGAAGACACTGCCAAATATTCAACTCTGTTGATGCCTGATAGGTTGTGGGGGGGTTGTTAGATGAAAGGCATTTGTTTTGATGTGCAACATTGTTTTATAACAGTGATTGTTCTCAGAGTTGCATACATATACAACCTGATATTTTGGAATCACCGTTGAAAACCTCACTTGGTACCGTTTTCTTAGCAAGTCACAAAAAAAGGATACATATATGCTCAGCAGCCTCGGGGTGTTGGACGACTTCAGCGTCACGGACAGAAACCGTTCCAGCTTATCTTTTAACTGTGTCATCCAGGAATCCTGGATAAAAAAAAAAAAAAAAAAAAAGAGTCATGCCCATTGTGTGTGTCCATTCAGCGTGCTCAAGTGTGACGGGTAATGCTTGGCTGGCAATGTTTAACTATTTCAAATGTAGATGATTGGCAAAGGGAGAAACCTGGAAGAGGTCCTTGAAAGAGGGGTGGACAGCGGGGTTGGGAATGAAGGCTAAGGCGTAGTAAGACAGGAAGGTTGTGCTCTGGCTCAGCGCTGCCCCCCGTGTCTCCAGGTACTGCTTGAAGTGAGAAATCCGCTCCTCAAACTCAGCTCGGTCCTCGGGGAAAGATGTGGGTTTGAAAGGGGCACACTTTACTTGTTGGTTAGGGCCAAAATTTCAGCTGAACTCTCTGAATTATCTGGTCTGTAGTAGCTAACACATAAATGTAAATGTACAATTATATACTGAACCTGCAATCAATCAAACTCTCCTATTACTTCTTACTAATATTTTATGCACATTTATTACAAGTTTAAAAGCATTTCTTGCATCACGTGCCATGTATTTTGAGAGACAAAAGCCTGCAGCACCACATTGTGGACATTTTGGAAACAACAACAACGGGGACGCAAAGAAGATACGTTACAATTTTGTTTGCAGATAACTAAGAATAAAACTACTCCAAACAACCTTCATTTTCATTTCTTGGGTTTGCAAACTGCAAACTATGCAGACAAAAAAATGCTGCCATCAAACAATCATACATACTTGTCTGGCAGGGTGACTTCGCAGTGGGTAGATGGTAAAGTGGATGTGAAGATAGAACTCTAGGCTCTGGGCATCAGTGTCTGAATCTTTAATCTCTGCGGGAATGTTGTCGTCCCACAGTTCAAAAAACACTTTGTAATCTCCATCATCAAAAGAGCTGAAGAGGTCATTCTAACGGTAAGAAAGCAAAACAAACCAACAAACAAATAAATAAATTCATAGAATGGTCTTTTCACTCCTACTTCCCAAATGTCATATAGGATTTTTTTTTTTTTTTACCTGAACAGCGCGCGTCTTGGAATCTCGAAGTATACTTCCTTGGGGTTTTGAGACAAGCTTCCCTTTGTTTTTACACTCCTTGTCAAAAATATTAACAGTCTCTTCAAAGTTTTCAAACTTTAGGTACTACAACAAAACACAATACAGACACACAAAGTGTTAATGAGACCTTCGCAGAATGGATGGCGTTTTTTCTAAGTTACATAAGCAAATCTGTTTATTGCCCCCAGAGAACAAATAAATATGAATATTTACCTATCTATATACTTTTCTGTCCATCTATTCATAACTTTTTTTTTTCCTACAATGAGCAGTTTAGCGCTGCAGACTAAAGAGTGACTGTCCCGTTTAAAGCCAGAATGTTCATCAGGTGCTTGTATTGTTTTATTATGAAATTATGAAAGTTTGTGACCTCCATGATCATCCCAAGAAGATCTGCTTCAGTTGCCAAGATGTCCCCCATCTCGGCTGCCTCACCGGAACTCATGTGAACACTCAAAACCTGTGAAATTGGCAAACCGTGGTTTAATGTATATTTATTCATAACAAAACAAATTGTTTGAATTAGAGCAAGGATTTTTTTGGGGTGAAAAAATTGAGAGCTACACATTCCACCGTTATAACATAGTCAAAAGGCATACACCTTATTGTTATGTTATGTTATGTTATGTTATAGTTGGACTTGCGATCCAGAAACACAATTTATTTTTTGTTTGTTTGTTTATATTGTACCTTGTGTTTGTATGGTTCCTAAATGTGTAATTCTGAGGTGTGCTATTTTTCAAGTAGACCTCCACATTTCTAATTCTTAGCTTAAACGTATTGGTTTAGTATTTACTTTAAAGACATCAATTTAGGCAAAATACGACAGCAAATAATGCTGCCCAAGTGCACGCTAGCTCAGATGCTAACTTGACGAGAACATTAGAAAACGAATCTGCTTGAATTCTCTTTACCTTATTCGAACATTGTTGAAACTAGGCGGTATCCTCTGTGTCGTTTTGTCGCGCTCATCCGGAAATATAACGTAAAAGATAACATTTTTGGATGACTAAGAGATTCCTGTTATCCCTTGGCTAGCCATTAGCTGGCAACCGTTCGCTATAAGGACGCTTGAAGCACCTAGCAACAGGCATGACGGAATATATGCTGAAAAGTAGACGTCGACTGTCGTAAAGAACGGCAACATTTTAACTGTTACTACCGTGTATTAACATTTTTCCCCAAAAACCCCAAAACCAGCATATTTTTTGGGGAAAAAAACTTTTAAATTTAAGTATAGAAAATTTCCATATTCTCCCCCGATTTTTTTTTTTATTTTTATTGATCAGTGACAAGTTTTTATAGTAGACCGGAAGCAGTTTGACATGTCAAAGGTTGAGCACATTGTTTCTCGGCGGCAGTGCGTTGATGCTTTTCCTTACAGCAATGAATGGACTTTTGCTCGTAAATAACTAGCGCAAAAGGACCTTGTTAGAAAAAATAAACTGTGCCTGTTGGGCTCGTTCGTCTAAATTATTATCAGAGGACTTTATCTGGCTGCAGAAGTAAGTTTTGGCAATTCTTGACGGATCACGTTGAAGCTAGCAGCTAGCCTAAAGTAAAGACACTGCTGGAGTTGACGTCAACTCTGTATGCAAGAAACTATACATGATGCAAATTAGAAAAGGTGTCTAGTAAATATTTAAGAAATCGTAATCTTAAGGTGAATTTATGAGTACCTTTGTTTGATCGCGGCTAATATAAAGAGCGGTATAACTGCGCTGTGAATGGTTCCGAAAAGGCAGCTTTTGATCACAACAGGAACATTCTTTTTTAACCCTAGCGATCTAAAAGGTGTTTTGTTAAAAAAAAAAAAAATAAATAAATAAATAAATTGCTGATTCCAGTGTAATTTTCTTTACCCCCACATTACAATAGTTGTAACATTTATGTACATAATAACTAAAAACTCATTAAAAACAAGCACGTACATTCTCCGGTTGCTGGACATTATAAACCCTCAGGTTTCCTTCTGTGTTTGTCTAATTATTGCATATTTTTGCATTTTAAAAAATCGTGCATTTTCATTGTTGCCAAAAATGTACATAACGTCACTGTCAGTTGCTCTAAACAATAATGACCTAATCTTTATTTATTTTATTTTTTTCCTTTTAAGGTTAATTGACCAGGACAAAGATGGCTGGGATCTTGTTTGAGGACATCTTCGATGTAAAGGACATTGATCCTGATGGCAAAAAGTTTGACAGAGGTACCTTAAATAAGAGTTAATGGAGGTCTAGTTATAATGCTTGTACTGTACAAGAGTGTCCTTTTCTATTGAACCACTTGAATCTGTGACCACCAGACAACGTACTTGTGGAAAAATATTTATCAGAGATCCACAATGGTATCGTATCACGCTAATCGTTCTGTTTGAACTGTTTTTCTTGCCGTCAGTGTCTCGTCTACATTGTGAGAGTGAGTCTTTCAAGATGGACCTCATCTTGGATGTGAACATTCAGATCTACCCTGTTGATCTCGGTAAAATGTTACATTTTCCTATGGTCCAAACACAGCAAATCTGCTAATGGAGTAAATCGGCACCTCTCTAATACGTTTTCATCATTCCTCTTTACTCTGTCTATTCTTGTAAGGTGACAAGTTCAGACTGGTTATTGCCAGCACGTTGTACGAAGATGGGACGCCAGATGATGGAGAGTACAATCCCCAAGATGACCGACCATCCCGGTAAAACATTTTTTTCATCTTTTCCATATACAATGTGTGAATTAAGTAGCAATGTAATCATGGTAGACATTGGTTATTAGTTTAATAGAACTGGGCTGAAATTTCCTTTGTGACTGCAGGTGTATTGATAATTTTGCGGTGTTTGTGCTGTCCTTTGACTTTTTCCAGAGCAGACCAGTTTGATTATGTGATGTACGGGAAGGTTTACAAGATTGAGGGAGATGAGACGTCGACAGAAGCAGCCACACGCCTGTAAGTGATGTGGCTATTAGTAGCACGCTTTACCTTTAAATTATTGTCATGGTCGTGCTGTAAATGCCTCTGTATCACTGCTTTGTTGATGGCTATAAAAATGACTTCTTTTTTTTAAATCCCTTTTCAGCTCTGCCTATGTTTCCTATGGTGGCCTCCTCATGAGGCTGCAGGGAGATGCCAACAACCTTCATGGCTTTGAGGTGGACTCTCGAGTTTACCTCCTCATGAAGAAACTAGCCTTCTAAATGAAACTCTTCCCTGATCCCCACCTCAGCCCGGTTCCCCACCTCAGCCCGGTTCCCCAAAAGCCAGAGTCATGCTCAACAGCAAAGTGAGAACATTTGTGTTCTGAAGTCTTGACACATGGCCATCTCTGAGAGGATCACACTGGAAGACATTGATGCCTTTTTTTTCTTTCTTTCTTTTTAAACAAAAATAAATTTCATCATGTTGTAAAGTTTTTCCTCAAAGGAGATGGACAAAAACTGCTGCAGACTCACTCCGCTGGCTACTTGTAAATAAAGAGTTCTTTTTTTTTTTTACCAAATTACGTAATTGTCCAATAACTGAAAGTATTCATTACTTACACAAGATCAATTCTGTTTCGTTCTGTTTACGCACGTTCATTAGCATTCTTTTAAGAATGTCAATTTTTTTTTAATTGACCAGTAATCAACAAGATGGGAGGGAAGCCCTGGTACATGGAGTGAACTTATGCGGACATGGGAAGAAAATGCCAATTCCACACGGAAAGACGAAATCAATGTAAAGAAAATTTAATTGTCATTAATTTTCATTTGTCAGTGAGAAGCTTTGTTTTTTCTTGCTACTTTTCCTACATAAAGTTTAATATATTTATACACATGAACAAACATCATTGCCTCCTGCAGCAAAACAAAAAAGTGTAGCCACATATTAAAGCTGAAGGACAGGCACAGGAGCACATAAAATAGTAAAATCCCAGATGTACACTTGTGCTTTGCCTATACCATGTGTTGTGTGAATTGATAAATTCCTAAAATTAGGATTTCCCAGAATGAACTGTCACCATCATTGTTACCTGAAATGTTACTAACACTTGTAGTGTTGCTTATGAAGCACATTGCTTCGGAATATTTTCTCCTAGTAACAGACAGCACTAAATAGAGCGTCGTACTTGCCTGGATTGGAGGAAAATAAAACCTGACCAGTCAAGAATCACATAAATGAATTACAGGGCTGAAGAGGCAGCTTTTGTGCTCCACACAGTCTCTCCAATGTTGTTGCTAATGAGTTTCACAGGATGAGTGCAACTCAGCAAATCACTCACGGACTGAAAGTATGTGCACAGAATGCTTTAAATTCTACTCAGTACTGTGATGCTCTGCGAAATATCGTGGCAGCGCATGGAAAAACTCAAAAAACTACTATACAACTGAATGTGAGGGTATTACTGAAGTTTCTTAAGTCAATCGTTCTTTTCAAAAGCAACACAAGAAAAACTAAGAACAACAAACCGGTGACTCATTAGTTAAACGGCCACACGGACAGGACACGTTTGCGGCTTTGACACTTGACACACTGAGGTTCAGAAGGCACATCACAGAGTTGAGTGAACTTAGTAAGTAATGTTGTGAAAGCCAGACTTTCCTGCTGTTATATAATTAATCGAATAATATGAAATGACTGCATGATTAACAATGTAAAAAATGGCTAAACTCTCAAACTACTATAAAAAAAACCCAACAAAATAAAAACTATTTAAACTACAACTAAAATATATAGATATATTCATTCAGTCTTGCTGTTACACATGAATTTTTCTCACCAAAAATTGACATAACTGTAACTTTTAAAGGGAGGAACGAAATTTTGAAATGGGAAAAAATAAGAAATATAAATGTAGATTACGTAGTTGTTTTTTTTTCAAATTAAAAGTGATATCTTTGTTAAATCACAGTGCACGTAAAACCTCAAATGACTTTAGATTAAAGAAATGATTGGAAATTCTTTTACTTAAACATAACAATACCCAATCTCAGTGATCAATACCATCAATACAAATAGACATAATTTGGACAACAACGAAAATAATAGATATGCCAATAAATGAAACGAAACAATGACCAGGAAACCCACGAAAGCATCTACTTAATAGTGTTTGAATAAGAATAATTATGATGACCATAATAATAATAATAATAATAATTATGGGACAACAATTATGAAAGTTTTTCCTCTGAGTAGCTCAGAAATGGAAACTTTTACCTCTGCAGGTGGGAAAGGATGGGGAGTCTGAGGAAAGGAATTCTCAGTCAAATGTAGTTGAGTTAGCTTCGCAGAACTGCTCTCTTCACCTGAAGATAGCTCAAATATAAAAGTACGGATGTGAAAGATTAAATTATTGTTTTGTTTATTTTAAATACTGCCTCTGGAAGGAGCGGGTTGCTCTCGGCAAAAGGGAATTTTAAAAGTTCACAAACGCTTCATTGCAAATGGATCGTTTTTTTCCCCCCCATTCAATAATAATTATTCGAACGAATTCCAGTCGCTGATCTCAAAAGCACCGATTCGAATTTCTTTCATCACTTCGTGTGCTTTAATCATAAGTGCATTTTATGTTGTTATCCGAGGGCTAATAGGCCAGCCGCAGTCGCTGCGAAACGTGAGCCGGAAGTGATGTAATTGATTTTACTGCGCAGGAGCGTCCCGGCTAGTACGTCGTCCTTGAGCATCGCTTGATTTACGCCTTACGTCGGATCTCCAACATACCTGTACGGGGAGTCCACTGCGCATGTAAAACCGGCTGTGTGACACAGCGGAAACATTAAGAACAATATACTGTTTTAGGTTGTTTTTTTTTGTGTCCCGCGTACGGGTTGACCGCCGGCATTCTGCTTTAATTGGAAGCACTGCACCCGGAATTATGTCTGCCTCTTCGAGAGACACTGAACGCATCGTGGATGAACAGGAATAATGAAGGCGATCGGACCAGGTCTCGGAAATATTATATATTAAAAATATTATAGCCAGCTAAACATCATGGATAATAATAGGAAGAAAAGGAAGCTGACATTCTTCACCATTGGCCTCATGTTTCTTCTGAGCGGTGTGGAATATGGTAAGATTAATTTCTTTTTCAGCCTCTTAAACGTACGACTCACTCACAAGTAGGAAGATGGTAAAAAAGCGTAAACACAGGCCAAGTTCTTCTCTGGCACACCTCAGGGAAGGACAGTATACAAACAGAGTAAACTGGAAGGGCAACTTTTCCTCTGTCATACCCATTCATTTCTTGTGTATGAAGTTGAAGGAGAACATTTTAGTTTTTCTTGTATACTTTACATGTGAGCAACTAAACTAGTCTGTTTTCAGGATGAGCCGGAAGACCCGAGTCAAAAATAGCGAATCAGATGTGCAATAGTTTATTGTAGGTTTAGCGTAAACGAGGAATCTTAGGTTCTTACTTCTTCACCCTGGTTGGCTACATATGGACTCACTCAGTCAGAATGAGAGAAAGAGAAAAGAGGCTTCCTGTGAGGGCAGCCATGGTATAGATATTCAACCATTAACCCCCCCACCTCCATTCCACTCCCACTCACCCAAGAAAGCAACAACTTAACACTGGTTGGCGGATGGTCATTTTGGCCTTGCTTGGTTGCCTTGATTTCTCTTCTCTTTTCTTCTTGTCCATTCTATTATTTTCATAGCACAACAAAAACCTGAGCGCAGGCCGAGAAGTGATGGAGAATAGCCAGGAGGTAGAAGTAAATACAAAGTCATTGCTTCATCACGCTGCACAAAGAGCTTGGTCACCAGCTGGGAGCTGTTGATGGTGTCATAGTCTCACTCTATCTTCTGTTGATTTGTGATCCCTCACCATGATAAATATTGACCTGCTGCCTTGGAACAACTGGCAATACGTTTTAAAGCATCAATGAAAGTCGAATGGCAAACCAAGACAGATCTTATGATTCACTCCTTCGCTCCATTAAACTCTCAATTTCTGCGGCCTTGTTCAGTGTGGTGTGACTCAGCTGAGGGATAATTACATCAGCGTCTTCACGCACTCCACACAACCGTACAAATCGCCAGCCCGTATTGGCACATGAAAAAAAACCCAGCAGCGCCCCGGCGTGGTTGATTGTCTCCGCACGGGGCTCATTGCACGGATGAGTCAGTGCCGCCCAGGTGGTTAACAGCTAATTTGGAAGGATTGATCCTTTTATAAGTTGTGCAGACATTCGGCTGTTTGTAAATCGAGCTCGCTGCCGCCCGATAACCAACACTGCCCTCCCTCTGCTGCTCCAGCTGTGATCCTGCCCACGGTGTGGAGGTACCTGCAGACGCTGGATGCGGCGCCCTACTTTCTGGGTCTGGTGCTGTCAGCGTTCAGCCTCAGCGGCCTCCTGGCCGGGCCGCTGTTCGGCCACTGGTCTGACAAGACGCGGACGACCAAGAAGATCATCCTGTTTGCCAACCTGTTTGAGATCATCGGTGAGCCTGCGGCACAGTTCGCTGTCGGCTGAGTGAGGTTTCTGCCTGTTCATGGGCAGTTTTGCCTCGCCAGTGTCATCAGGAATTTGGTGATGGGTATTTGTAACGTAAATACAATTGTCCACTTATCCTCTTTTATCTTCCCTTTCAGGAAACTTCATGTACTTTATGGGCTTCTCAAAGTGGCTCTTGCTGTCGAGCAGATTTGTGGCAGGTGAATCAGCATAAGTATCATTAGTGATCATTAAAATCAGCCTAAAGTCACAGCTTACTTAATCGTTCCTGATTACGTGTCAATTTATTGAATGTACATTCAATCATTCAACTGATAAGCTCATACGTAGTGGAACACTGACACCTCACAGTGTGTCTTTCACTCTCAGTGTACAATTTACTGATGAAAGATGTTTGTTTTTTTTCCCGCCCTCCAGGCATCGGCACAGGCGCTGGCTCGTCCATCTTTGGCTTCCTGACCAGAAACACGGACCCGCACGACCGGGCGACAGTATTCGCCTCTGTCATGGCGTGTCGACAAGCTGGCCTCCTTATTGGTCAGTGCCGCGCAGGCAGCAGTCAGAGGCAGCAGCAGTGGCAGTCGCCTGACTTTCATTACAATTGTTTCATTTACAGTGTGTAACAGAAAAGCAACTGCAGGAAGGGGAAAAAACATTATTTTTGAATTCAAATTAAAAAAAGAATGTCTGTGGAGGTTTACATGCTTTTGACTCCAAATCAATATAGAAAGGCACATTTTGAAATGGCAATGAGAATCATGGCATTTTCAGTCAGTTAAAAATGTATCAATTGTGGAGGCCTCTGGTGGATTTACTGTAATTACACATCAAGGCCAATGGATTTAGCCAAGTTTTTTTTTTTCTCTCTCTCTCTCTCTTCAGGTCCAGCATTCAACATCTTTTTGAGATTGTGTGATTTTCATCTCGGCCCTTTTGTGGTCAACAAGTACACCGCACCAGGGGTCGGTCGCACGGACACTTCCCATATTATTCATTTTGCTCTGTCAAACCCTCCGTAACGCTGCGTCTCCGCTTCGTCCCCTGCAGTTGTTCATGTGCCTGCTGTGGTGTCTCATTCAACTGGTGGTGGTCTTCATGTACTGGGACCTGCCGCCTCCAGCCAGGGGAAGGGCCAGGGACGCCCCCGACGGCGAGAATGAGAAAGACCTCGTCGAGGACGAGGGGGACGAGGGGAACGAGGAGAAGCCGCTGATGGCCTCCCAGGAGCTCGCCGGGTCCTACGGCTCGGTGGTGACGTCATTGAAACGTCGCTGCGACCCCGCGACCTCGGCGAACCACGTCTCTTCGGACCCTCCCCTGCTACCTGACTCTGACGAACCCTCCAGCCCCGGCAAGAGGCTCTGCTTCTCCCGAGGTGAGTGCGAGTACAAGAGGTGGCAAAATGAGAAGAAATGGCTCACAGCTCACAGCGCGGTTGATTTATTTATTTATTTATTTATTTGGCTTTGCAGAGTTCCTGAGAGAGGAAGTGGTGGTGCTGCTGGCTGGGCAGTTCATCACACTCTTCAATCAAACAGCGCTAGAGGTGCAGTGAAGACACACACACACAGAAACACACACTCTGATGGAAAAAAGTTCAGACACTCACTTAAAATTTTACTCAATCCCAATTATTGTCGTGTGTGTGTGTGTGTGTGTGTGTGTGTGTGTGTGTGTGTGTGTGTGTGTGTGTGTGTGTGTGTGTGTGTGTGTGTGTGTTTATGCTTGTGTGGCACACAAGCATATAGAAATGATTTCTTGTTTATTATTAATAAGACAAAGAAGAAATCTCATTTCTTAGTTCTTCTTTAGTTCTTAGTTCTTGTGCTCTCGCACTGAGGGACGTCCTCTTGCAGAAACATCCGGTTCTGTGAGCTGGACGGGAACGGTGCTTGTGCAGCATGTGGGTAAATGCCAGTGACTGCACTACTAAACTGCACTTGGAGGCTTCAGACTTTTTTCCACCACTGTATTTTGTGTGGCACCAGGTGTACAGACGCACTTTAAAATACGCGTATGGTTCAATAAATCAGATTTTTTTTTTTTTTTTTGTCAGTAGCACATTTTTACACCCCAGCAGCTGTTTTCCGCAATGTTAACTCCCCCTTCCTCCCTCAGACCATGGTGACGCCGCTGACCCAGAAGTACTTTGGCTACGGGGAGCTGGAGAACAGCATCATGTACTGCCTCTGCGGCGTGGAAGTGATCGCCGGCTTCCTCTTTGTGCGCTGGCTGAGTGGCCGCGTTGCCGAGCGGGTGGTCCTGGCCATCGGCCTGATCATCTGCAACATCTCCGGTGTCTGGTGCCTCATCTTCCTGGCCAAGCCGCTCGGTCTGAGTCCATTTCCTCTCTTAGAAGTGCTGTTCCCGTTCAAGGGTGTCAATATCCCATGATAAAAGATTCCTGCATGTATTTATATATTTTCCAAGGCTGCAGCCCTTCTGAATATATTAACTCTTGTATCAGAAAATATGAATATTTATCAAACACTGTGCTTTTTAGACACTCCTGCAGCTAATCTGAAGCCTTTGACAAGCAAACTGGAGCCGCTCAGGCGTCAGCCAGGGTTCTGGTTTATTTGTTAATGCTTAAATCTTAGTGAGTAAAGTGCACGGCAACTGGACTTGGCTGTTGCTTCTCCAGTTGCCTTTTCTTTTTTGTTAATTAGCTGCCTCTGCAGCGACTGGGGCCACTTGGAGCCTTTGCAGACATTCAGGCTTTGGATGTTTTTTTTTTTTAAAGATTCACTTTCTCCTCAGGTGACTTCCCATGGCAGCTGACCGAGTTCGTCATCGGGGTGTTCCTGCAGGTGCTGGGCTTGCCATTCGTGGCTGTGGCTCAGGTGTCCCTCTTCTCCAAAGTGACATCTGAGAAGACACAAGGTGGGAATAAAGACACCTCCACTCCCGTCTCCAGCGAGGCTGCGTTCACTTCGAATGATGGATAATGGAACGAAGCGAGCTGTTTAGTTTGTTTCGCTCTAAAAAAAAAAAAAAAAAAAATGGAAATGCATTTTTTTTTTTTTGTCACGGTTTTAGATTTTCTATGAACACACTGGAAAAAGCCAGTTGCTATTATTTGTGATATGCTTTGTTTTTTCAGTCATTTTTGTTTGTGAATCATTTGCTCTCTGCAGGTTTCAGCCAGGGAGTGCGACGCTCAGTCGGAGGTCTGGCGACCATCCTGGGCCCCCTGTGGGCCGGAGGGCTCACGGACAACCTGTACATCATGCTGGGGGTGATGATGGCACTGCTGGCTCTGCTGATGGTACGGAGATGGACGCCACATCCAAACCATGTGTCTTGTCTGTGGCCGTGTGAGGCTTAGGGCTCCGCCTGGGATGGTTTGCCGCTGCGGCTCTAGTGGCGTCCACGCGTGTCTGTCTTCAGCCGCTTGACTAGATCCACTGACAAACGCAGTGGCTGCCTCCAAACCAAGTCCTGTAATGAAGTCTGGACAAACTTTAGTGAGACGGAGGAGGGCAGCGGGAGAGTGTGCGTGCCGCCGCTTCCGTGTTTGCCGCCGCTCCTCAGGTGGAATGAAATCCTCCTTCCACCTCGCGCCTCCAAATTGGCTCCACCAGGAACCCCCCACCCCCCTCCCCCCGCCCCCGCTGCTCTTGTCTTCCCTTTCTTTCATTATTTTCCCAGAGAAGGAAACATTGTCGGACTTGGCTGACAGCTCCGTAGCTCTTGGCCTCAAAACGCAAACCTTCTGTGGTCCTCATTTTTTCCCCCCTCTTTTTTCTTTTTAGTTTGACATTTCAGCCAAGCGAAAAAAAGGACTTGAGACGCAGCGGCTGACAGACTGCCATTGGACATACATTTACTGCAATGCATTTGTATTTTGATCTGCCATGTGGTTCTAGTGTTACTGCTGGTAGTAGTAGTCGGACTAGTTTCCTATTGCCATTATACGTGTGATGGTGTCTGTTGCAGATGATGCTGGTTTTCTCATACGATCGGCTGGTTGCACCTTCGACAGAGGAGCAAGTGGACGACTCGGAGGACCAAAGCTAGTCCACCTGTTGGCCAGTGCACCCAGGGTGACAGGTAGGTTCTTCTTTTTCTGGTTCTTTTTCCTTCTTTTCTTGCCTTTTATTTTCTGATGATAATAATAGGCTGCACTGTATGTGTATTTAAGATGACAATGTACTGGGAAACTGAAAATGCTTTTTCCCCCTTTCTGAGTTGAGTCACCTGAGAGATTTTAATTAGAACTTTAGAAAAAAAAAAAAAGGTTTTGTTCAAGTGAATGACCCAGTCATTACATATTCAGAAAATACTTAAAAACAAAAAAAACAAAAACAAACTAACTTCCTTTAGCCTTTATTTAACAATGCAGTTTTTTTCTTTTTTTTTTAAACAACAACAAAACTTACATTGTGCAATATTCTGTGAAATATTCTCGAAATGAAGTCACTGTATCACTTTTCTTCCCTGATCTCTGTCACACACAGACCGGTCGGGCCTCGCCACCTGCTGGCTGCTTGGACTTGGTCTCTCTGTTCAGAAGCTGATCCAAAAAGGCTGGTGTGGATTTTACATTTCCCATGGAAATAAATAGAAAGCAACCAGCGCTTCCGGCTTGGTGCAAGCTCAATATAAAAGTGCCCCTAGTCGCACTGGGTTCTGCTCTGATCACCAGCGTCTACAAGCAATTTGCACAACCTTCTTTTTCAGCACACACACAGCAATTCAGAACGAAGTTTACTGATACTGATACTTCAACATATTAGTCACCATGCTAACGTGACACGCCAGGGCAGAAACGCGTACGCAAATGTACATAAAAGCACTGTCAGAAATAGTTGTTGAAGGATATTTAATTTATTTAATTTAGTACAATGTAAAAATAATCGAATTTACAATTTTTTTTTTTTTAAACATTAATTTTCTTTAGAACTACCACACGGAACACAACACACACACACACACACACACACACACACACACACACACACACACACACATACACATACACATACACACACACGCACACACACACACACACACACACACAGTCAAGTCAAATCTTGAATTTTAACTGCAACGTCCATCCACGTTTTTGTGAGGGTCAATAGATAAACACTGTGTTTCCAGGGAATTGATAACGGCTTCATTCCATTTCTCAGGGAAACGACTTTGGAGGGTTTTTCTCTTTTTATAACAGAATACAGAATCTCGCAACAGAATTGCAGCAGATTAAAAAAAAAAAACTGAAGTAGAAATGAAAATAGTTGACAAATATTGTGACCCTAGAAAACTCCTTATAAACGCTTGCGATATAATTCACAGTTTGAACACTGGGTGGCGGTGTTGTCCTTGTGATTGTTAGCGTCGGACTCACGACTGAAAAACACGCTGGTCATAAATACCAAAGTGACACACATAGGTTATGGCTGCGATTTCAGGGGAAATCGCATGAAATACATTTTCTGTGGTGTCAATCATCTAATTGTACTCTGAACTTTGACATGATTTATGTCTTATTTATTATTATGTTTGTGTTTATGGAGTTTTTTTTTTTTTTCTTTTTTTTTTTACAGCATCTAACATGTTTCTTAACAGTATGTATTACATTGAACAAACTTCTCAGGTTATCTGTGGTTTGTTCATATTCAGAAAAAAGCCAACGTTCACTGATTCAAATTAATATTGAAGACTAGATTATTATTTTTTCATCGGAAACATTTCTTTTCAAGCAAAAACAGAGATTCTATTTATCTTGTATACATAAGTAAGAGTAAAAGCACTCTTTCTTTTACAGCTTAGTGCTAAGTATATTATTATTGTTTGAATTTATTTTTTCCATTGATGCACAAGTATAACTAAATATTATTATTATTGTTGTAATAAAAATCATTTGACCACTAATGTTGTGTTTTTTAATTTTTACTATTATTTATGGTTGTTCTCAAAGTTCGACTATTTTTAAAAAAATCTATTTCAACTTATAGCAATTCATGAGGTGCACATAAAATGTATAAATTAAATGTAATATTGGAATTTTAATGTTCATAATAAAAAACATTATAAAAAACATAATATCTAATAACTTATTGTGTGCTGTGTGTTATATTATGCTTTGTGATAGGGAATATATGATATAATTTTTTCCTATCATTTATAAACTGGAATTAAACTTTTCATTTCAATTTTCACAAATGATTTTAAACTATAACCGTATTAGTTAACTTAATTCAATTTGAAAAGCTCATAGGTGCTACACACGGTACATCATAAACAGAAATGTTAAGACTGCGCATACCATGAATTATTAAAACATTTATTTGTGTGGGGGTACCTTCTTTTAATATATATTTTCCAGTTATAGACGGTAATAAATACACACTGGTATTACACTGAAACAGTGACCTAAAAATGACACAGAGATGTTGGTTCATAAATTCTAGCGGTAAAATCTGAAATTAGCTCTAAGTAAATATAAAGGCAAAATTATGACTATGACCTCAACTTTGGAATTGTTTTGTTTCCCATTAATCTTCAACAATTTTCAATTTCAGGAGAAGTCACGGATTGGTGTTACGTGTCAAGAATTTTTTTCAGAAGTGCTTTTAAAATTGAAATAATTTACAAGGCGCCTTTAAGCAATAAAAACAAAATTTTAAACAAATTGCACAAAAAAAGCATTTCCTGCATGTTAATAAATGTTGCCCCTAGCAGTCGTAGTTTGGCAGTGGGTGCAGCTCTAGCGCTGTGTGAGTGTTAACGGGCCCGCAGGGGGTCGCTGTGATGTTGCTCACAAAACAAAACACAAAGTAGGGAGGAGGCGGGGAAAAGAAGAAACGAGATTTCCATCGCTGCTGATGACGCCGTGTTTGTCTGGTGATGCGTTGGCGAGGAGGCGTGGCCTCATCCGTGAACTCCAGCTGAACCCACCTTGGTGTTGGGCGGGGCCGCCCAGAGATGTTATGACACAGGGCTCGTAACAGAGATATTTTGGGTCTTGATTCCTTTTTTTTTTCAAACTGACTAAACTTTGCCCCCTCCCACCCACCGCTACCACTCGACTACACACTTACTGCCCGCGCGCGCACACACACACACACACACACACACTCACACATGCACACACTAGCTGCCCATGTGCAAAGCCTGCAGCTGCAGTCTGACCGAACAGCGACCCTGCGTATCAGGGTCAGAATTGTAGAGCACGTCGTGTGACATATCAACAGTGGCTGTCAGGGGAAGTTCAGGAAGCCCTCTCCTCCTCCTCCTCCTCCTCCTCAACCACCTCCCCCACCTCCTCTTCCTCCCCCTCCCACACCGCCGGGGTAGGTTGCGAGGCATTTCGGTCAAATTTGATGACGGTAATGCACACGTGAACTTTGAGTGAACCGCTTTTCCTCGACCACGGAGGGCAGCGAGGGCAGCTGGAGTTCACTGGGACACGATTGTTTTTTTGTTTTTTTTCTCGTTTTTTCCATCCTTTTTCCTTCTTTTAATCTCGTCCGCGGCGCTTGATCACTGATTGACCCGAACAAACGTGTGGCCCTCTGAATCCAGATGACACAGCCAGGGCCTGCGGGGAACTGCCGCATCTTAGCCTGGCATGCATATTTCAAACCGGGGGCCTGCAGAGGAAGCCAACAGTTCAGCGTCTGCAGCCATTTCCCCCCCCCCCCCGCTCACTTTCGTCGTGAACTTTCTCCTTGCACTTTTAAAGACCTTTTCGCTCCCCGCCAACCCCGTTCACAGGAAGAGTTAAAGGTTCAGGAATAATGCCTTCAGCTCGGTCATTATAAGTCTTTCATGAAGCTAGTTAAGCTGAGTAATAAATGGATAGAAGTGCTCTCCGGCCTGAACCTGGGAGCTTCTGACCTGCCGAGCATATGAAACATTTAGTTTGTGCACAGATTCTTAATGTTTGTGGCAAAAAAGAGAAAGAAAAAAAAAAACACTCAGCGCCCGACGGGCCGAGTGTTTTTTATTCTTTTTTTTTTTTGTCTCGAATCAAAATCGTGACTGCGACAGCGACCTGTGAAAGTCACTTAGTGTCCCTGCATGGGTAGCACTCAGCTGCCGTGTTAATAATACATGTGTCACTTCGGAGAGGTGCGACATCTCGAAAGTAAGACAAGTTGTGGGAGGGAGCGGGAATAGCAGCGGGCTTGGGACGTGAAAACGATGCCCTGCGACAGAATGGGTCGAGGCAGTGCTTTTGATAAAAGGCAACGCCGCGCCAACAGTTAGCCAGGGATGGTACCCTTTAAAGGTCACTCGGAGAGTCGAGTTTTGTTTGGTCACTTTTATCTAATCCTTTACGATGAGCTGAGGAGGTTTTTTTTTTTTTAAGTTTTTTTTTAAAAGTTTTTTTTCCTCCCTTTGTACTTTCCTATCGCACCTATCAGAGTGGTGGCGGTTGCGTAACACCTCTTGTGAGCGAATGAATAATTAATTCCGGGAAGCCTTTGACGGGGCTCCCCGGGCTACGTTGCGTTAGCTGTAGCCAGGCGCGGATGAGTTTTCTGTTTCGCAAAGTAGCTCACACTTGGCTCCTTTTCAGCAAGTTGTCCTCCTTCTCTTTGATCGCCGGCGCTGTGCACCTCCTCTGGATTTGTAATTCAAATCGTTGTTTTCGGGCGCTGACATCAGGTGAGGCCTGCTTTGAGTCTTGACCTGTGTTGATCACCGATGGGCTCCCTAAGGTTAAAAACGCAGATATAAAGCGACTGAAGAGAGAGTAAAAGCTGAAAGGGACAACATGAAGGGAAGTTGAACCCAAGCATGCACAATCTTCCAAATATTATTTTGTGTGACCAGTAAAAACCTGTTCTGAATATGAACATTAATAGTTCACAATAGTACTCCCATATCTGCTGGCATAATATTGAAATAAAATATATTTTTCATTCTTGTTTTTAGATACAATAAATTGTATTACTGTAATGCTTGTAAATTGTATTACTTATAAAGATATTATTTGCTTATTATTGTTCCCTTTGTGTTTGAGTTATACCATAATAACCACCTCAAGTCAGCTCCTGCTTTTGAATGTTCAACTTAAATCTGAACATCATAAAAAAGAAAAAAAAGGAAAGTCCCATACATGCTGCTACAGTTGTACATTGCATGTACTTTTTAAAATAAAAACAAAATACTAAAAAAATTGCAATTATGCAATTACTATAATAAATAAACACACTAAACACACCTAATTTCGCTCACATTAAGCGTTTATTTATTCATTTGTTTATTTTTACAGAAAGAGTGGCTTCACTTGTTTTGTGCCAACAAAACAAGTGAAGTGAAGTTTTTCCAGCAGTTCAGAACATGGATCTGCTCTGGGTTTTGGAGCTTCCATCCTGACATCACTGCCGCTATAATGGGACAACAGGAAACAGGCATTATTGATATTTTTTTTTTGTTGGGATAAATGAAGGTGTTCTTAATCTTACTCTTGGATGCTACCAAATCTCTCACAAGGGTCCTCGAAGTCCGATACATTTAACACTCTCATTTGTCCGGGAACTCTTTTGCCTCCCGACTGGTCTCAAGATGAAGTGTTCTGTCATTTTCCGTTGACTTCTAATAGAAGTCCTGCTTGTCCATCACCACCAAAATCTGAAATAGGTTCCTCATGCTGTCATGCTACATTATATTCTTTTCAAAAAAACCCAAAACAAACTAAAACAAACCCCCTCTAACTCATACGAGCAGGATGGATGTTGGGGGATGTTTTGAAGCAAACGCTTGCATTTCCCACATTCACGCAGAACCCAAAACACTTTCCAGAAGCATCGCACTTCCATTCCATTTCATCGGTGACACCACCTCCGCTGGGCCATCACCCTCCAGCGGTGGCGGCGGCGCCGTACCTCTGGAGGCCCGCTCCGTCCCCTCTGCCTCCAGATCGGAGATTACAAGCCCATCTGTATGGCCGTGGCCGGGCCACGCTAAGCTGATGGGAGCTCCGCTCAGCAAGGCACCGCCACAATTGTTCACCCTGATTAACTTGATGTGGCGCTCAGTGGAGGGAATAGTGTGAAAATCAAGCCAGTGCCGTGACCCAGTGCCCTGTCGCTGAACCGAGGGGGAATTGGGCAAAGGTGGGTGGGGATGGTGGATGGGAACGGGGGCCGAGGAAAAAAAAAAAAAAAGGATGATATATAAAAAAAAAAAAAAAACACACACACACACACATTGTGCAGAGATTAAGATAGTAGCGCACTTGCAGATACGAGCACATACACATCTGTCCCAGTGCAAGCGCGGTGCCAGTAGCGATCACGGCTGCAAGGATGAAACATGAACTAATGCGACTCCCGGGGGCCTCGGATGGGCTCCAGCAGAACCCGAGCTGGAGCAGCCAGCATTAAAGATTCAAGGTTCAGCTTCCAGAACCTCGCTGAAGTTACGTTTGTGCGGAAGAGACAAGTGTAGCTGTTTGTTGCGAATTACGAACTGGAGCGTAGTTGAAAGATGCGGCCGTATGCATGAACCGGGTCTGCTGCAATAGCTAAACAACCATTAAGCCCCCCCCACAACCCCCATTCCCCAAGGCGCAGCGGGCCTCGTCCTTCCTTGTACAAACCGTACTGGGTCATGGGTTCTGCCATGTTTGCATATGGGGCCATTATATAATTAAATACAGCATAATTCCTTGTCAGATAACATTTGAGCCGCTGCTTATATTACCGTGGGGTTATTACACAGCCTCCTTATCAAACGGCACTGCGCCGTGGAAAAAGCTGCATTATATGCTTTTCACTCCGACGGCCTCGCTCACCGCTGCTGCTCGCTGCTGCCGCGCCCGCGGCCATGCCAATAACACATCATCCTGTCCATTTGCAAAAACATCAAGGCGATCAATTAGTTTTGTGTGTGTGTGAGATGCGTCAGTCGGAAAGGTCAAGGCGCAGCGTCGATACGTCAACCGCCGATGACGGACCTAATACATGTCTGGATAAACCAGCGGGGGGGAGAATCGAGGATGATGAACGTCAAGAGTTTATCTTGTGTTTCTGAATTCTGGCTATTACTGAAAAATGTCGACATCTCAGATGCCCTTTCGTGAGTAATGTGCTCCAGCGCCTCGCTACGGCGCGTTGCAGTTGATGATATGCGTTGAAAAATTTAGTCGGGGGGTTAAGGAAGGAAGGGTGGGGGTGGGGGGTGCGGAAGGATAAGGACGGATTTGTAGCTGCGTGTGGAAGTGATGAAAGCGCTCGTTCTGTTAAAACGGATCAATAATGCATGTCCGTTATGTTCAGGGACGTGGAGACAACGTGCACGATCAAATGAAGCTAGATATGATGCTTGTAAAGTTCCCTGCCGACTGTCTGTGTTCTTATTCTATCTTGACCTCACCCTGAATTGGTAAATCAAAATTTAATAAAACAATCTATTTAATTATTTCTTATATGGAATGAAATGAAATGAAATTGCCACGTTTTACTCAAACACAGAAAACACTTAATTTGTCCTCTGAAAAGTGCAGAAGGTTCAGATGATGGAACTTAAAAAAAAAAACAAAAAAACAAAACAGGGAATTTATGTAATTAATTTTAAATCTCACTTTGGACATTTTTAAACCGCTTACAACAAAACCAGTTTGGTGATTTTATTTAAACACAGGAAACAATAAAAAAAAAAAAAAAAAAAAAAACCTAATCTGATGCGTACGAACGACCGTGTCCTTACTGTTGTCGAGGAGAGGTGTCGGAGGGTCATGTCGCACTGTTGTTTACATATTAAGCGGCTTTTAGTAAATAATGCGCTTGTGCCTTCGCAATGACACCCCTAAACAAATGGTGGGATAATAGGCGCTTGAACCCTGCGGCGACCCCGGCAGGGCCCCGCACCCTCCGCGCTCCCTGGTCATTTCTCCTTTGACCTAATAATTAAGCTGCTTGGGGAATTATAAGTTGAGAAGCGGCTTTGCCCGCAACCTGCAGCAAAAAAATCTCCGGCTGGACCGCGGGGCCGGACCGCGGGGCCGCGCCGTGGAGGTCGACCGCTGTCGTGCTCGGAAGCCTCTCAGCGCTCTTCTTGTTAAAACTGCGGAGCCTTTTATCATCTTTTATCGTCCCTCCCAGGAAAGTAATCTGAGCAGCCCAATGTGTTTTTAACTCGGCGGACCTTTTTTTTTACTTTTTTTTATTTGGTGTCATCAGACTGAGGAATTTAAGGCCTGATCAGAGATAACCTACTTTTTTCTCTACTGAACATCACTGAAACTGGACGAACGGAAGAGAAAATTATGGCAAAAGGTCCAAACTGTTAAAATGTGTCATCTTCATGGATGCTTTCAACATGACTTAGTTTGACGTCAGAATCATCTGACTCACATACAGACTGACAATGTCATTTCCACAACGAGCATCCGCCTTTGAAGACGTGAAATGTGTTTTGTAACTTGTGAGAGTCTGACTTCAATTTCATATTGTTGATTTTAATAGAAGTCTTCCATTTATTCATTTATTTTGACAAAGGATACAAAGTATTCATTGCTTGCTTGTTCTGGGTGTCAGCCTCGCTGCTTCAAGGTTGTGTGTGACGTGTTGCCAGCTCAGAGACGCTTTTCTTCGGATCTTGCTTGTGACCGGCGGTTGTTTGAGTTCCTGTCGCCTCTCTATGGTCTCCAATCAGTGCCCATTATGACCTCTGACCCCTGACATCAACAAGGCATTTTCATCCACGCAAACTGCAGCTCACTGGATATTTTCTCTTTTTTGGGAACATCCCATAAGCAGCAGGTCGTGAGACACTCAGACCACAGCCCGGCCGCGTATCTGCTCCTCACCTTGAACTGCAGCAGGTCTTCGTTACTACGTCTACATTCCAAAATGCATCAAGTTGCTTCTATGTGATTGGATGACTAGGTTGTATCTGATAAAATGTTGAGTCTATATATATTTTTTAGCCATAAGTCCTAAATCCTGTATTTCGTATACTTATGGCTGCAGTGCCAAAGTGATCACATGATTATTTTTACTCTTGAACGGCAATGCAAACCAATCAAATGAAGGAAGTCAATAGTTTTTTAATCAAAGCTACACTTGATCCCTACCAGATGGCCAACACTTCCAGCACAAACAGCAATGACAGCATGTCAAGTTTAAAGCCTGGGGTTTTTCTCCACTTGCAGTCGCTCTTCATTTGTTTTTGCTTGTTATTACCGTTGGCGATAAAAAAGCAAAACAACGTGACGGCAATGGTCACAGCAGACATAAGTGAATACACATAAACAAAGTATTACATGTATTTCACAAACATATTTCCTTCATTCGATTGTTGACGTCTTTGAATAAGAAGCTCTGACTTGCTGAGCTGAAATGACTTGACCAAAATTA
Source organism: Nelusetta ayraudi (assembly GCF_046127955.1). Taxonomy (NCBI): domain Eukaryota; kingdom Metazoa; phylum Chordata; class Actinopteri; order Tetraodontiformes; family Monacanthidae; genus Nelusetta; species Nelusetta ayraudi. The sequence goes on from NW_027466063.1 coordinate 326,161, forward strand.
AAACAGACTCTTTATTTTATTTTATTTTTATTTTTTTGCCAGTCAAACTATCTCTTCACGAGCCAAACAACAAACACAATCGTTCCCCAAAAATACTTGAGAATTTCTTTTCTTTAAAGGGGGTATTTTTTCCCTTCCCTCCAGCCGGTTCGGGGTTAGACAAGGCGGAGGCGACAGGACGGTTGTTGGCGGGTGGGGGGATTGGGGGAGTCGCGGGGGTAGAGGGGTGATGTGTGAGGGTCAGGGGAACCCTCACAGCTCGAGGAGTTAGCGGCTAGCGCTTGCATTACAGAGCAGTGAACCAGGATTAAGCGCGGCGGACAGTAGCAGTTTGATTTGATCGGGCAGTGCTGTCTTGTTAAATCGCTCATTAAATCCAATTAGGGGGAGGCAGAGGGAGACGGGACGGAGGTCCCTGGGCCACTGGGGGGAGGAAGTGGTGGTGGTGGGTGGTGGTGTGGGGCATTGTTCTCAGCCCGGGCCTCAGCCAAAAGCAAGCGGCCGACAAATCCACCCCCTTCCAACTTTGAACTTTCTGCCGTCGCCAGGCCCCCCCCCCCCCTCCCCGCGAATCCTCTTCACCTGCGAACCCTCCCCCCCAACCCCCGTCGCCTCCGCGGCCTCGGCGAGGTGCGAGAGATCGCCTGGGCGCTATGCAACGCGTCAAAAGGGGGGGGGGGTGCTGTCAGACTGACCTCACGGGCAAAAACACGCTGTCCAATCCATTAATGTCTGGTCGAATTAAAGGGGAGCAGCGGCCCGGGTGTTGTTCTCAGGGCTCGGCCAAGGCTGCAGTCACACCCGAGCAGCGCCGCCGCCACTGCAGAGGACGACGCTGTCCTCTTGGTAACCTCCCTGGTAACTTGTAGGGAGCGGGGGGGGGAAACCATTGTAGAAGAGCGTGGACAAATTCCCCCAAAACTTCCTCGTTCCAATCCACGAACAGACTTCCCCCGCGGTCTCCTTTTTTTAAAATTTTTATTTCCCCCCCCTGCAGCTGAATCCTCCTCTCCACCCTTTCATGTTTCTGTCTCCCAAAACCGAGCAGCAGTTGGAGGCACAAGCAAACGAGGGACCAGATCGTAACAGACTTTGACAACTTAGTTACACGGCGTTCACCCTCGTTATCGTCCCCGAATTTGTCACAACACTGCTGCTCCATAGCTCGCATTGTTTCACCGACTGCCGCGCCATTGTTTTCATCCCTTATCTGTGATTCATGCCTCTCTTCGGACTTCGGCTCCACCGCTCCTCTGTAATCCAAGCACCCTGTCCTTTGGCTGGAGGTCTCCCACACTCTTACTGAAAACCTCCTTTTTTTTTTTGTCTGGGTGGACCGTTTCATACAGTGAACCATGCCCAGAAACCATGTTTTAAAATTGTCATTGTGATCACGGAAGGAGGCTAGAAGACGAGTTTGGACCACCCTCGATTGGCTGTAAAAGCTGCTGCAAAGCAACACTAGTTCACTCGACGACCGTTTGGATTTTCTACAGTTTAATTGTTGCAGCAATGTCTGCATTTGTGTTGCTTTGTTATGCACCGATAATGTAGCATCGCAAGCGAACACTGTACAGTAGGTGCTAAAGTTAGCGACTGGGCTCACAGGACGTAGCTATCACCAGCTCGCCTACTCCAGAGGCTCTGGCAGTCAGTGTGCAAGTGTCTTGTCACCTTAGAACAGTGCAACCGAAATGGAATGAACTTGAATTCTCTGTGTAACTGAGAGTAGCAATAGTTTGTTGATTCAGTGAGAAATGTTAGAATACTGCAGTAAGACTAGTGGGCAATGAATAATAACATGTCTTTGTTCGAGAGAAATCTAAGAGCTGATTGTTGCACAATATTAATTTTATTTTGAATCTAATATAATAGCAACATTCTTCCCAACGCTGACTGAACTCCAACCTCCCTGGTTAGGTTTGATTCTGTCATGACAATCTGGGTATTGTTAATTCAATAAGGGAGTTGGGAGTTTGTGAGGATTATTTGGCAAAATCCCCTTTTGGTAAACTGGGATTTCTAAAAAAAAAATAAAGAAGGAAATGTTTTTGGATATTTATTCACTAAAAGCCCCAGAACTTTATTCCCTATCTGCTTTCAATCCATTTTTCATTCTGCCGTGAATCATTTGTACACATCTTTTCAATAATTTAAGACCTGTGACTCCCTATGTTTGGCATGATGGCCTGAGCTCTCTCAGAGGAAATTGTTTGAAAATGCATGCTGTCAAACATCCTAACAGTTATCACACATTAAATAAATAAAGTCATTGATCCAACTGACACTATAGGGAGTACAAGTCTCCGTGGCAGCTCCATCTTGCTTACAGAATTGTGTATTTGCATGTCTACATTTTAATGTATTCAATCAAACAGTCCATCACAATTTTTTAAGTTTTCAGTGTGTTTATGGATTAAACATAAAATTGCCAACAGTGATGCTGTAAAAAAATTCTCTGTGACATGTTCAACAAACATTGAAACATTTAAATGGATAAAGTATTTGATCTATCACATGTGAAACTAGGCATATTTATAGTGAAATACCAGATCCATATGTTTATGTTTGCAGCTCTTTCTTTATCTGAAAAAATTACGATGTAATGTTGTGATTGAATAAATTAAAATGTAGACATAGATGCAAATATACAATTCTGTAATCAAGATAGAGCTTATACAGCATCACTGTTGGTAATTTTATGTTTAATCCATATTCACACAGAAAATGTATTCTAAAATATATTATTATTATTATTATTATTAATAATAATAATAATAATAATAATAATAATAATAATAATAATAATAATAATGTTATTATTACAAGGATTCTGATTTGTCTCGCTTTTAAAATAATATATATTTTAGATATATCTAAATTGTGTTTATAGCAAACAGATAAACCAATAAAATTAAATAAAATAAAAAATAAAATAAAAGATTCACCTGTTTTTCATTCTTGCCATCTGTTCTGGCGTATTTTTTTCAGGCTTTTACTGGATCTTAGTCCAGTTAAAAGCTTAGCCCAGTTAAATTAATAGCTGAAGTTACTTTTTTATGACCTGCAGAGATATTCTGGTTTCCCGGGCCCTTTGGTCAGACTCAATTACAACTTATGAGTAATGTTCCCCTTTAGAACCAAGAGTTGTGGTACTGCTTTAACTACTGAAGGTCTAAAGGCAAAATCTATATGAAGATTTTGTGCATTTTAAATTTTTTGAATTTCCCTTGAAGAACTTCTTTTGAATTTTTTTCCTCATGTTTACTGTAGCTTCTAGCTGCGAGCTTGTAGTCAGGTGTGTCAAACTATCTTAACCACCTTGCATAATCACTTTTGTTTTTGTACTACTTTCTTGAATATTCTTTCTTGAATACAGAATATTGTAAATAATTTATGAAGTCCTTCCAACAAAACAATAACAGCTACTACAAGCCCATTAAAGTTGTGTGTGTGTGTGTCAACAGAATCGGACTTAATTCACACACACACACACATACATACATACATACATGCAAACGAAAATGTGCTTTCACTACCCCATTACCCCATGCATTCATTCACTATAACATTTTCACAGGGAAGCCAGGATGGTGGATGTTACAAAAGTGATTTGCACAGCAGAAAAGTGAAAGGAGTATTCTTGTTTAAAGGATTTGATGTCACAAAGAGTGATTTGCTAAAGTTGTTTATTTGTACAAAATAAATGATTTCAGAAATGAAGAGAAAAGTGAAATGAATGTGAAATGAATGTTCATGATAAAAAAAAGGGGGCGGGGGGGGCATGAAAAATTTTCTTCCTCCAAGGTGGGGTATGACAGAGAAAGTTTGAGAACCACTGTCCTAATGCCATGCAAGTCTATGGGGTCAAAAGTCACCTTTGTCCTAGAGACATGGGGCCACTTGCAGGTTCATGGGGATCCGTCAAGACACAGCCACGTCAAATTTGGGGCTTCTAGGGGGGCATGAAAAATGTTCTTCCTCCAAGGTGGGCCGTGACAGAGAAAGTTTGAGAACCACTGTTTTACACGGAGCTATTCAAAGGTTCCACTCCTGCTGATGTTAAAAAGCTTCACAGAGGCTCTTCATCTTTCCCAGACTTAATGGAGCAGCGCCTCTCTATCCCCTGGCCATTTAACTGTAAAGTTTTGAAAACTCCAGCCCAGCAGACAGAGAGTCAAGTGTTCCCACCCCGACTGTGTCTCTGAACTGGACACTGTGTCTCCACTCGTCTCCCTGGGTAGCTTCAAAAGCGTTTAAGAGGTTCCTTCCACATATCCGTCTGCTCTTATCGCAGACAGCTCTGCATTCACCGCTGCACTTTATGAAGAGATGTATTTCAGTGCAGTTTTTTTGTTAAACAGTAAGATATAGTGGACACTTCACTTGGTGGCCTTCCCCTTCTGTGTGTTTTTGTGTAAATACAGCCAAGAGAAGCTCCAGCGATGCTCAGTCTCCCACGCCAAAGGCTGCCAGCGAGCGCCACAAAGGCGGAAATCAGGCCGCGGAGGTGTGGGATGAGTGGGCAGCCGGGTCGAGGCGGACAATCAGAGCATACGTGCGAGAGACGTAAACCGAGCCTGACGGACACTTTGAGAGATGACTTGATGACCTCGTGAGGCGGGACGCATGTCTTTGTGCCCTCGCTGAGGAAGTTCCGCAGGCCCTTCCGAGCCGCACAGCCGTCGGCCCAGAGCGAGTTCTGAACCTCCCGGAGTGTTTTGCAAACCCTGAAGATGAGACGGCCAGACTCGCTACACAAACTCTCCTCCCCCCCCCTGAATGATAAAGTTTCACAGCCAGTTCAGTGTGCCGTCTGGCTTCCTTTGGCTGAACATGCATCAGAATGGCTGCGGGGGACCGTCACGCCAAATGTCTCTGTCAATCCACGGAGGGAAAGGCGGAGATTCTCTGGAAAGGCTCCTTTGTCGTGGGACAGATGACAAGTTTGACACTGATGGGTCATGTCTCAGCGGTCCAGACATGGACGGCACCGTTCCTTGCATTTGGCTTTCTTTCCCTCTGTTGTTTTTCCCTCTCTTTTTTTTTTTTTTTTTGCATCGCAGGCAAGGAGCCAACTTAAGGAATGCAAGTGGGTTGAGGGGCTGCATAGGCAGGAGGGTATTTAAAAACAATCCTATCCGTGGATCCGCTGTGGGCTAAACAAAGGATTGGACCTTATTAAGATAAGAGTGTCCACGCATGCAGACCAGTTGTTGTGTGAACACGGCGTAGGGGGGAGGCGGAGTGCAGGGGAGGTCGCCGAGAGGCACTGGCCCATTTTCTGCTGCCCTCTTCTTAAATAGATGTGCGCCATTCCGGAGCATCGTATGTCTCAGTCGTTACCGCGCATGCGCATCAGTGGACCTCACCACCCCCACCGCTCCTCTCATCCCTCGTACCGCTTAATCACTTCTGTGTTGGCGGTTATGTGTATGCAGAGAGTTTAAGCCCCGGCTGTTTTTCTGATGTTCTGCAGAGCGTAAGTAATGGGAAACTCAAAACCCTGCATTTCATAAAATATATCTCATTTTTATTTATTTTTATTTTTTTTCTTTTTGATTGCATGGGCCATCTGACTGTCTACTGGCCCACATCACAATCTGACTTATTGGTATCCACTTTCATTTTAGTGCTTCTGTACTTTCGGCATAATTTGCAGCTGTTCTCATCCTACGGAAGTTGATCATAGTGATGATGATAAAATTACAGTAAGAAGAATATTACTACCACTACTACTACAACAACAACTACTACTACTAATGAAATGATAATGTGGAGGCTTCAGGAACTTCCAGATTTACCAGATAGAAGACAGAGACAAACATTAGTTCAAATATTTTATATTCAGGGCTTTTTTAAATGATTCAATTATTATTATTTTTTTTAACCAATTGCCAAACCAGCGGGAGAAAACAAATAATTATAAATAAACATGATACAACTTTTTGACTGATGAAAAACAAGATTTTTGTTGTTGAAGATAGAAATAAATGACATGTGAATGAACAAATGTTAAATTATCATTTCATCAACATGTTTTAGATTCATCAGTACTTTGTCAAATTCAATAAAATAATCTAAAATATTATGATTTAAAATAAATATAATATAATATAATATAATAAATAAATATATAGTTGAAAATATATGTGTGTCATCAGACATTACATTGCTATGAACAATATATATATATATATGTATATATATGTATATATGTATATATATATATATATATATATATATATATATATATATATATATTTTTTTTTTTTTTTTTTTTTTTTGAAATACATATTCTAATGAAATTGTGTTTAATGTGCAGCTGGAAATAATATATTATCTTCGCCCAAAGGTTAAAAAAAGTAAAAAAAAAAAAAAAAAGTGAAGATAGATATTTGCCAAGTCATTAAAATGTATTTCATAAATACTAATACAAACTACAAATGCGTTGAATCTAAATTTTTAGGTTATAGTTTTCTACTTCAAAACCTATTAGGACTTTATGTAAGAAAATTCTTAACAGTCACACAAACAACACACAAACAGTTATTATAATATGATATATTATTGATATTACAGCACAGAGGCCTTGTTTCTATAAAAGAAAAAATACATTGAAGTATTTTTCTTATTTTTGAAGTAACTTTGCACTGTCCTCATTTCATGAAATATATATATATTAAAAAATACATACAATAGAAAAAAATGACATGCACCCTGACACAAAAGTATAAATAATCGGAACACTGGGCAGCTATTGTCCCTAGCTTTTACATTATTGAAAGAAAAAGAAGTGATATCGGCCCTTTCAGTGAATCCCTGCTGTGCACCGATCAGCTGAGCATGAGAACAATGACGTCATCGCCAACGGTGATGCACCGCAATGGTGAACAGGCAGGAGCTCATCAAACATTCGTCCAAAGCTTAATTTCCAGAGAATTAAAACGAAGCTTTGCAGTTTACTCAGACGCCATGAACTCTGCATGACACCGGGTTCACGCGGAGGTTATTGGTTCAAATTAGCAGAAAGAGCTGAAGGCTCGAGGCTTCTGTTTTTTTATTTTCCATGCTCTCACTCCTTGCTCCTCTAGGGGGCAGTGCGTTATCACATAAAATGTCATGCTGCTGCTGCTGCTGCTGCTGCTGCTGCTGCTGCTGCTGCCGCTGCTGCCGCTGTTGCTGCTGCAAAGAGGCAGAATAATGAATGAGCAGGGAGACGGAGTCAGAGAGATATGACCCACTGATGAACCGCAGATCTGCTGGGAGATCAGCTGGGCACTGCTGATTCTTAAATGCCACCCTCGTCCACCTGGAGAGAATGACTGTGACAATCATGCATCTGTGCCACTGACACTGTCTTTGAGTTGAAATTGGCCTGTAAATGAGCTTGAGATTTGATTTCTTTTTTTTCTTTTTAATGGCCTCGTGATTAACATGCTTAACGTATGTAACAGGCCGACTCCAGCAGATGAAAGCCAGCTGATATTTTTTCTCAGCCTGAACCAGGACCCTTGAGAGCTCTTCTCACCGCCAGATCGCCTCTCCAAACAACCGCCTTTTTATTTCCCCCCCGTTCCCTTTTTTCTGGCTTTTGCCGACACTTCTCTTCTCCATCTCTTTATTTCCTTTCCCCGGCGCGAGCCAAACGCTGGAAGGCGCATGATTAGCCTGCCCGCTAATTGGTATCAGATTCACAGGTTTGGATCGGCGCAGCCGCTGCCCGGTGCCAAAGCCAGCTCACATCTGTTTAAAGGGAAGCGGGGGAGGGGGGGGGGGCGCTGAGAGCCCCGGGTGAGTCCAGGCGTTTTTGGCCCGCTGTCGGCCCTCCACCACCCGCCCCACTCCTCGCAGGGTCACGAGTGTGTGTAGGGGTAGGGGCGGTGGGGGAGGAGCCTGCTGTCGCGCACGCATGCAGCGCTCCGAGCGCACACATGTATGACGGTTTTTCATGTGCGAGCCAAACTCTGATCAGAGAGCCTCGGTACTGACAGCTTTCACGGTTTGTTAGCACCTTGACAGTGAAGAGACAGGGCAGCTGAAGCAACTGTGCTGTGACGGCAGGAGCCGGTCAGCGTGGAGACGTGGAGGGTTGGGGGTGCAGTGCGAACAAGGGGATGAGGCAAAGTCGTATCTTAAGCCTTTGTTGCCCGAAGCCACTGCGATTGACGTGCGTTTTGTGGAATTAAAAAAAAAAAAAAATTAAATTAAAAAATAATTGCAGCAGGGACATGTAGATACACACTTGATCCAGCGAACGCTCTAGAAGCAGTCAGTCAGACAGTATGGAATCTTATGATTGGCTACGCCGCTGAATTTGTCTTGGCCTGGGCACCGTTCTCGGCGCTGACTTCATCTCCAAGACATGCGCCCGCGGCCCGCTGAGTGACAGCAAGCGGAGGATTAAGTGGTCCGGGAGTGTTATGATGGCGGAAATAATGAAAAAGGGAAATGAAATGAAACGGGGGGGAAAAAAAAAACTAGTAAAGGGACATAAATAAAAGGGAACAAAGAAGGTGTGAGGAGAGATTTATACTTACATATTTTCGCTCCCCCCCCCTGCGGTGTTTTAGGTCGTGACCCCAAAACTAGTCGTGAGCGACAGCCCGGCTGATTGGCCGGCAGCAACACTTCAGGAAGTTGCTATTGGATATTAGATACATGTTAGAAATTTGCAGTTAAATAAAAAAAAAAATAATAATTCCATCTTATTTCATGGTCCCAGAGTTGAAATATCTGTATACTTAGATGAGCTACCACTGCTTTGGTTACTAATGGATATGTTATTTATTAATTTTGCTGATATTTCAGTTTGCGTGCGTTAGTAAAACCACCATTTATTCCATTCGCACCGGATTTGTTTCATCAACAGACCCAGCTGGTGCCCTCCCTGTGGCTTCCCACGCTTCCGCACGTCTCCTTCCCGTATCTCCGCTGGCTCTTCGCTGCCGTTTCCAACTGGTACAGTTTGCCTTAGAACCTCCCGCTGCTTATCTACCAGCCGCCTGACACGTTTTTCCCAGACAGCCTCCATTTGCTCCTCCACCACCCACTTATCGTCCCTCTTGGCAATATGCGATGGTAGCAGCGGCCACCGGGCACGCAGCAGAGGCAGAGACATGCAGAGTTGTGTTGTTCTGCAGGTCAGACGTGGGGTTGCTATTGGACCGTAAGTGATGGTATACTGCTAACGGAGACACCTGACGCCATCCGAGTGTTTATGACAGCGCGAGGAGTGAAAAGTCTACGATGTTTGAAAAAGTCAAATTAAAGGTGTGGTCAAGCCAAAGACTTGATCCAAATGAATATATACATCCATTCATTTGTTTACATCTATTCGATCAGTGTATAAAACTGTCTCTGCCTCTGCGATAAACAATGCACACGGAGAAGAAAAGAGATCTTGCTGAGTAACACTCACTCGACTTGGTTCCATATTTCATTTCTGGGCTTGTAATCTGGGAGAAATGGCACCGGTGAGTTACAGATATGAGGCGTGCGGTCGATTCAACCAGCAGGCTTCCACAAAGTGGTATTGGCAAGTCGCTTGTGCGCAAGCCTTCACCATGAAATGAAACAATACAATTTTATGCCCCTCGCTGGAAAACAACCGACTCATAGTTGAAGTTTATTGCATTTTTACAAGCGAAGTAGGGCCGAGTTTTGAAAAATCCATTTGTTTTTCCCTGTATTTGCCTCACTTGCCATCAAATTAAACTTGCGTGAGGTCAGACCGCTTGCGATGCCGCATTTGAAAAGCTTCTTTTCCGAGTCTTTTTTTTCCCCGGTGGAAATTCAGTCGTCTCTCTAAGTCTGGAGTCACCTTATCCTCGCGTGGTAGCCCCGCGACTCTCTGAACCGCTTCCAAACAAAACAGCCGTGGACCGTGGCGGCGGAGGCGATGAAAAACTGATACAACCCGCTAGCATCCTACCCCCCCCCACCCCACCCCACCCCGCCACTGTGGGTCTCTCCCGGCCTCTCCCTGGCACGTCCAATCAAGTTAAAACGGGACGCAGGGGTCGGGGGAGAATGGCAGAGAGTGGGAGAGAAGCGTTTATAGCCGACCCCAGCGCCCACTTCGCTCCTCGTAATCCCCCGGTGGAAACCCAAGAGAGGAAGAAAGGGCGGTGTCTGTCGCCCCAAAGACGCTACAATAACACAAGTGAAGGCAACCAGTTTATGATACCCAAACCCGCCCGTAATCTGGGCTCTAGTGGGGGACCTCAGAACAAGTGACAAGACTGGTGTGTGTGTGTGTGTGTGCGCTCCTAGCCCACCGGTACCGCTCATGGGGAACAGATGGTGCCTTATCATCGTCCAGGATCGGCCCTGCAGCATTCCTAGACGTGCTGGTAATGTGTGTTTTTTTTTTCCTTCTAATTTTTAGATTTGGTAGATGCTAACTTTGCGAAAGAATTAGATTCGACACTCCAGCACCGTTAGATCATGTTCACTCCTCTTGTGCGTTATTGTCATTGGGCGCACGCACACACACACACACACACACACGCTGCTCAATGGGGTTGGATGAGCGTTGGCGACGCCTTCCGGCGTTCCCGCTTTATGTTTGTTTTGATGGCGCGTCCTTGCATCCTAAAAGCACACTCCTTCACCTGGCCGCCCAAAAACTGGCATTTTAGCAGCGCCGCTCCCCATTCAACCTTTCCTTTTTTCTGTTTTTTTTTTTTTAATTTTTTAATAACGCCCGTTTATTCTAGAAAACGTTATTAAACACTGTCACTCAAGCCTTAAATACCAAGAATAGTTGGACGGGAGCCAGAACCTGGATGATGGCAGGGTTTGGGCGAGGAGGGAGGAGGGGGGGAGGAAGAAAGGAGCTGGGAAAGACCACGGAGCGCTCGGACGAACGGACGGATGGGAGTCCGTTAACGTGGGCGGTGTGAGGGGGAGAAGGGCGAGAGAAGCAGCGAGGGCCGAGGCAGCTTTTGGAGGGAGGCCAAGCGCATTATGGTGAAGGAGGGAGAGGGGAAAGGGAGGGGTGGGGTGGGCATGGAGTTCACGTCAGAGAGTTCACCGCTCGCTGCGGCGGCTGGTCAGCGAGAGAGATGACGGGCACCTGGTGTAACTGACAGCGATGATGGACAAGCGGCCTCGGGGTTGGCGTGAACACGGTGGAACGATGAGAGCGACGGCGCCCTCACGCTGCACGCAACACTCTCGTTCATCTCCGTCCGACCGACCGACCGACCGACCGACCTGACTGACCAATCGGCTCTCTGAGGTCTGAACACGTGTGTCGGAGCGCAGTGAATCCGTTCTGGGCGCAGCTTCTGCGAACTCAGCCGCTCTAGTTCCAGTTAGATTCATTTTTTCTACATTAACTCTCAGGTATTGTAATTCACCCTCCGGGCGTCCTTTCAAAAGCTACTGAAAGGGACATTTTTTTTTAAGCCATCGAGTGAAAGGAAGGAGTGAATTATTTTTTTTTTGGGGGGGGGGTTGATTCAGATGTGTGTAATTAATTGCTATGCACATTCTAATGACAAGCATAACATGAAGTTACCTAAAATACAAACTATATATTAAAACACTATATATTAAAAAACTAAAATATTTTGGTCTGTCTCTTCATGTGTGTGGGAAACACTGTCGGCACAGCCAGTTTGCTGTGTTTCCTCCCGTGTGTGTGTGTGTGTGTGTGTGTCTGGCGACACATCATGCAAACCGCTATTTTATCTTCACCTGTATATTCGCAGTCTCGCCTGCATGAGGGGCTCATGCAGATTCAAAGCAGCCGCGGCTCAGCTGGCGAAGAGGTCGTGCGGTGATTTGAAAGGCTGTCACTTTGATCACTGGTCTACGCGCTCAAGTGTCCTTGAGCACTTAACCCCCATTTGCTCCCGACGCCGAGTGTGTGCGAGTTGTATGAATGCTTACGACCTCTGAGGAGCCGGGTGAGGCGCAGAAAGTGGGAACGCGCTCTGGAAGGGTCTGGGTCTGCATTTTCAGTCAGCACTGTTTCGAGTAGGACAGCATGTTTGACTATTACGCTGCTTTGATGGCAGCTTAAATTTGAATTTGTGTATCTAACCCATCGGTGAACGGACAGAAATCACAGGCGAGTCCATGGTGAAGACAGCAGGAGGATGAGGAAGGTCCAATAAAGCATCGAGCTCATCTGGAAACTAGAAGTGTTTGTGTTTTAACTGAAGGCTTAACAAACTGTGTCTGAAAATGGGTGCAACATGGGATCTCTAATAACTTGTGTGCCGGGATGGCCGTACACAAGGGTTCTGTTCTTCTTTCAGAAAGTAAATTTTCACTTTAAGATATAAAAAAAAAAAAAAAGAAGAAGATATTTTGCAATGCTTGTCTGTTGTGATCCAGAACCATTTTGTGGCTCTAGCTTGTTTTGGCAATCATTTTAATTCCTAGTTCACAATCAAATAACAGATCCTGGTTGCTGTTGTTGGAAACCAGCTTGTTTCCTGAGCTTGCTACTTTTTGTTTTTTCAAATTTTTTTTAAACAAAATTCCAAAGAACATAAGAATGGACGGACCCGCAAGTAACTGATACAAAAATTGGCATGGCTACAAAAGTGAGCTTGTTCTACGGGAACAGGCCCGGGACGCCCCCCCACAGCGAGAGACAAGGCGCATGATAAGGCTTAACCGGCGCTGCGACGGGCTTAGCCTACTGTTTACAGCGAGGAGTGACAGACTGATGGGAAAATGAGTTTTCATGCTCGCTGGGAGAGTGGCTGCAGTTTGCAGATGTCACCAGAGCGGGGGGGGGGGGGGGGGGGGGGGGGGGGGGCAGCGAGGCTGGCGGGGAGGGGGCAGAAAACCCCCCACGTACACACACAGACACACACACAGACACACACATAGACGCGCAAGGATCACCTGCCTGGAGACAGGGTGGATTATGGGGAATTAGGGGGCACTGTGTGATTTGGCACTGAAACTGGAGGTCCTCTTGTTGTCAGCGCTCGCTCTGAAATTCTGCCAAGGCACACTGACACACACACACACACACACACACACAAAACAGACTCACACACACACACACACACACACACTTAAGGCTCTTGTACAAAGTAGCATGAGGCACACAGGATACATTTGTGACCATGTGCTGCCTCACAGGCACGCTGTGCGGCGTGGACGCGCACGCTACGCAAATAACTGCACCTGTAACACATTAGGGGACACGCACGCACACACACACACACACACAAGAGCGTGCACACACACACACCCGCGCTGCAAGTGTGTTCCCCAATCCAGCAGCAGCAACTGTAACAATGACAAGGCTCAGCAGCGCAACAGTAGCCCCCCTGCAGATTGACATGCGAGAGCAGCGCTCACACAGTGCGGCCATTCACCGTCCCAGGGCCTTGATAAGTCACATTTAGCCAACATTAACCTGCAGCTGTGCACTCTCATAATTAACAGTGTGGGTCCTTTGCATGAAATGTCAGCCTGTTTTTTAAACTCTTGGAGGCCAGTATGTCGATTGTGAACACGTGTAAAGAACCCTTTGGGCCGCCACTGGAACCAGCAAAGCTGAAATGCGGCGTTTATTTTTGGCCTTTTCTTTGTTACATGTCTGCGCTCAGGTGCCTTTTTCATATCTGAGGAACCCGATGAGTGCATGAGCAATTCAAATTATGCTCTGGATATTTCAGAGGCCCGATCTTTGAATGATCACAATAAAAAACAACATATTTTACATCGGACTCAGTAGACGCACAAGGCCTTTGCAGCGTTGGGGAGGGAGCTGTCTGTCAGAATGTGCGTTTTGAGAACGGTCGTCGAGGTTGTTGAAAAGGCAGTTTTTGTGAATTCAAGAAGTTTTAAGATGTTTTATTCTCGAGAAAGAGGAACCATTTTATCTCATGATTAATTTCATTTCCATTTTGCGCATCGCTGAATGCGTCCTTGCGTCTTCAGCCCACCAGCTGGTGCGTTGAGGTCTCTCCCATTCCAACATATTGTCTGGATCTTGTGCAGACAGACAATATAGAAAGAATTCTTCCACGCAAGTGACTTTCAACTCGAACCGCATGGAATATTGAAAAACACATTGACGGATACGTGCAGACCTCACCTAGACAGTACAATAGGGACCACTGATTTAAAATAAATCTCCAAATAAAAACAGAGCTTGTGACAGTCATCTGTTGAAATTCCAGCCATCTCTTCCCACACACTTGCACGTCATCCGCAGTTGTAAAGCACACATGGCATACACAAGGGAAGACTTGCAATCTCGGAGGGAGAGAAGGAGGGGGGCTGCACAGACACACAGACACAGACACACACACACACACACACGGTCCTTACTGTAATCCTTGCATAAAAAAACCATACCAACTTCTATACTTCCAGCACAGTGGAACATGTAGCGATGGTTACGCAATCGTTCTCAACTTCCGTCTTAAAATATTTCACTCCGTCGCTTCAAAGCACATTCGCGCACGCCTGCGTGCACACACCCCTGCACACACACACACACACACACACACACACACACACACACACACACACACACACACACACACACACACACACACACACACACACTTACAGTCCAATGTGTCATTCTTATCTATCACACCCCCCTGCCAGTTGTCTGTCACTGCCTTTGAGGACGAGGCCTGAGGGACTAGATTAAATCCTTCCAGAGACAGGATGACGGGCACTGAGGCCTGGTGAACACCCACCCCGGCACACAGCCGCTGAATGACAGCAGGTCGTGTGCTCGCAGTCCCGCTACTTGATGAAAAACTCGACGGCTCCTCGCCGAGAGCTCCGCGGCAGATTGGCAATAAGTGAATCACCCCAGATGCCGCCGTGTCAACTCGTTCCACGGAGCACCGTGAGCGACTGCCACCGGGAAGCGTTTGTCACGACCGAAGCCTAATTGTTGAGCAGCGAATTGAAATCGTTCATGCTTGAACTTTTCAGTTGACGCTTTTAAAAACGACGACAACAAACGAACAAGCAGAAAAACTGCGGGAAATTAAATCCTTTCCACTAAACATTTCGTTGAGTTTGTCAGCAAATAATGAGGGCCGAAACAATGTGCGCTCATAAA
The DNA here is from genome assembly GCF_046127955.1 of Nelusetta ayraudi. Lineage (NCBI taxonomy): Eukaryota > Metazoa > Chordata > Actinopteri > Tetraodontiformes > Monacanthidae > Nelusetta > Nelusetta ayraudi. The sequence continues at coordinate 341,228 of NW_027466063.1, forward strand.
CATTTCGCTGCGGCTGCCTCCAGGGGCAATATAACCAAATGGCTGATTAAGGCTCCATTTCTGCTGTTGTTCCCAGTCGTCGCTGCTCAGTTTTGTGCGCCGCTGCACTCAGTGGCATCGGTTCCCTCGGCGGATGACACGACGGGAGGACAGTTTCCCTTGGAACCCACATCTGGTGGAAACAAGAAGCATGGTGTGCAAGCCCCAACGCTAAAGGGCAATATGCTTGCGCTATCGTCAGGTGATTTAGGTAAGTGAGCGCTGGAAGCGGTCAGGTTGCCGCGATGTGATTTGTGGACCCTCGCTCCTCCGCCAGGCTGTTGACAAATTGTGTGCAGCTGCGGATGAGTTACGAGTGTGTTTCGCAGGACACTTTGTTTTGGCTTGTCGCATCACAAAAGGCGGCGGTGGCGGCGGCTCGGCAAACCTCGCTACGAAAGCCTCGCTCTCCAGGCTGGAGTATGAAAGCCGCGCAGAGGAGAAAACAGATGGCGATGAGATAGTGAAGCTTTCTGGCAAGGCCTACCCACCCTTCACAATTTCCAAAGCGCTCTTTTGTTGTTTTCAAGACGTCAACTATCTTCTTGGCTCGGCTGCGAGGGGCCGTAGCAGCTGTAACAATACGGAGCACGCAGATAATAAAGTGTTTATGGCCCAGTTCCTTCAGTGGAATGGGAACTTTTTTTTTTTTTTTTTTTTTTGGTAAACTGAAGGGTACGCGAGTCGAACCTGACAGCGTGATCGCAGTACGTGTGGAGAAATTAGCCTTTTGCGCCAAAGATTAGCACGCGCGCATTTGTCATCCGTTGTCTCAAACAGCCGACCCGGCATATTTATTATTGCATTGCAGGTGAGATGACACAAGTTTCAGACAGCTCGGAAACAAACGGCGCCTCGAAGCTGCTGCGGGAGCAGGGAGGTATTTCAGTGATGGCTGACAAAGTTACACCCCCACTTCTCGCAGACGAGATCTAGGATCCGAATTGACGGTTGCGACGTCTGAAAGATCCAACATATTTTCTCACCCAACAAGCGTTAAGCTGAAGCGCTCCCGCCGGAGAAGTCCTGTTGTCGGAGATACTTATGCGCCAGTAAATTTATAGCATCACGTCTTCCCCCAGGGGGAAGGAAACGGTTGGAAGATCTAAACTTGCTTTTTACTTCAGAGTGCTGTATGTAACGGCGATCCAGTCTTTGAGGAGATCTCCAGCACTGCCGTGTCCTTGGCTTTTGAAATCCACATGTGTGACTGTGCCATCCGCCTCTCGCTGCTATTATATTTTTGATGAACGGGCCATGCGGGTACAGGCCCAAACCCAAGGACGCAGCCCATCTATCTGCCATCTGTCAGCAACTTGTCATCTGGCTGGAGTAATTACAGGCGCATAAATGCAGCCAGGAGACAGTGGTTCGACGGCTGAGCGGGATCTCCGCGGGGAGCATTTCTCGTGTGATGCCGGCGAGCTACAGTACCGCAAGAAAACAAGCTTCCTTATGATTTGAGTCTGAGGAAGTGAGCGCGTGGTATAGACTAGTCAGGAAGACGATCTTTCCTACTGACAAGCAAGGATGAGCTCCTGATTTGTTCCTATCATATATTTCTTATTAAATACTTCAGTATAACTAAATTAACATGTTTTTGGTAGCTTGTGAATTTTTTTTTTTTATTATCATGGTCTGAAACTGGATTCTTTATTTTGTATTTGTGCACGGCTGTCTGCCCCGTACGATCTGTTCTGAGCTTCTTGTTCTCTCAGGCTCGCGCTTGCTGGAGCACGGACAGACAGGACACACACTGCACATGCGGTTGAAGCAATCACATACACGTCTAGAAATGAAACCTATCAGTGGAGACGCCACGCTAATGCATCTGGTGTACTTTAAGGGTGAGAGCTCAACAAGCCAAAGGCCAGTGATCAATTCTGTGAACGCATCATCAGAGTTTCTGGCTGTGTGTTGTGGCAGCCCAGGTAAAGAGAAGAATTGCTGAATGAACACTGTGACGACAGGGGAGTTGGCAAATTAAGAAGAATTAGACTACTTTATTAATCCCACACTGGGGAAATTTGCCTAATTAGAGCAGCATTCAAAGTGCAGGAGAGAAAAAAAAGATGATAATAAAAACTAGATAAGGCATAATAAGACTTAACATTTCTATAAACATGCAAGCTTTTTACATTACTTTTGCAGAAGAGGAGAAAATTTATGTTTTTTTTAATGCACAGAGAAATATTACCCATTAATGAATTGTTCAGTCAGTGGAGTTGAACAGCCTGATGGCTGCAGGCAGAAATGACCTGTAATTCAGGTAACTGAATGATTCCACTGCCTCATTGTCCGAGTCCTGGATGTTCACAGCTGTGTTGCTCCTTCGTCTTACTGGTGTTCGGAATTGCGATTTGAAACCAATTCCCAGCCCACCATGTTTGGGTGCTGCGCTGTTTCATCTTTGCGTTGACGGGGGCCTGCTGACACAGACACCTACTTTGGGGGATTTTCCAATGCACTTTTACGTGGAGGAGGCTCCTACTGAAGCCTTTAATATCTTATTTGGACCGGCATTGGTTTGAGATTAGCTCAGAAGATCTGGAAAGCTTTACTGGGGAGAGAGATGTCTCAAGCTCCCATTAGCCTGCTGCCAGATATGCAGCAGATAATGGATGGATTGTCAGACTGATATGTGTGGATTATAATTCTTAGAAACATTCACCCAAAACACGTCTTATTTACTGTAATGCAAGTAAAATGAATTTCTTCTCCTCTGCTGCCAGTTTGGGAGTCTGGGAGTTGCTTGTCTGACCTTTTACTCCCCAACATGTCTTGTTGTTCATTTTGTGACCTCTGGAATGGGTCTGAATTATCCAGATTGATGAGTGTGTAAGTGCTGTGTAAGCATACAACACCTGCAGATAAGTAAGACTAGAATTGTGGATCATTGTGATCCCCCCCTTTGGTGTCCACCAAGAAGTGAGAAGGACCAAGCAACTAGAAACTGGATGAAGATTGCACAAAGTTTTATAATTTCAAGGATTCGATTTAAATCATCAAATAATTAAACTTATTAATAAAAAAAAGTTGTCACTTTTGCTCATCATTTTACATTGTGCTTGATTTCATTTTAAAAACTGTTGACCCCTCATGTTAGGTTTGTCACACAGCGTTTTTGGCCAAAGAAAAGATTTTTGATTTTCTTTGTCAATAAAATGTCTTCCTTGGAAGCCTTATGTGTCACGTATTCCAAATTTACTGGCAATTAAAATCTGGCACGGCCCCTTCAAGTCCTCACCAAGGCACTTACTGTTCTCTCAAGGACTAACAACAGCCAGCGAATGAAGCTGTAAGGATGATTTTATGCTTGAGCATCTCGGACTAGGAAACCTGTGGGAGAACAATTTGTGGAAGGCATAAAAAGGCCAATAAAGCAGTTGAGAGGGATCAAGTAAGCAGAAATTTGACTCCTGTGCACAGCGGCGAACCCAAAAATACCTTCAAACTTTTCATCTTCAACATTCCATTTCAAACTCCCTGCAGGTTCTTTATCTTTATAAGCCGGTGGTTGTAAAAGCTCAAAGTTTTCTCTCTGAGATTTGGGTCAATACAAGGTGGTCTGACTTTACAGGCCCCACCAACATTAAGGAACACCAACTCCTTTTTCTGACTGGAGTGGAAAGTTCCTCGCAAGAAAGTCTTTTAGGGTATAAAACATTCCAGAAACATGGATCTTTTACACTACTGAATAAATTGTCCAAATTAAGTGTAAGTTTTCGATACACTATCTCGTTAAACCGCGTACCATAAAATGATGTCATCGGCAAGGATTTATTCACCAAGAATTTCACTTCTGGAGGAAGTAGAATACATTCACTGTTATGATTTTAGTTCCGTGCATTACTTTTAAGTGGAGCAACATTTTAGGATGAAGTCCACTACCGTGTTTTATTAGTGGACGAAAGATAGATTACTACCAGGTAATCCTGGCATAAAACAATCATAGTGGTTCCTTTTTGTTTTATCTTTGGTTCCAGGAGAACGGAGAGTGACCTCAGAGAAAAGCCCTGCAACCATTATCATTTTTAGCAGGATTTTAGCAGTTTTCTTAATGCAACAGTTCTTTTGGATAAAATTCAGCATCATCTAAGCTGTACTTAACAACCAACTGTGTTCTTCTGACGATAAGGTTACGTGACACGGCTGATCGGGCCACTGGTGTTTCTACTTGGTTCTGAAATTTAGTAGACAAAAAAACAAAACATTTTCTTTCTGGGACACATGGGAACTCTTTAAAATCTACTAATGCGCAGGTGTCCACTGCAGTTAAGTAACTCAAGTCTGGTGTGTTGTGCTGACTTTGCTCAACCCACACACATTTTATTCCCCTTCTTTCCTGTTGGGGGAAATTGAACACCGGGCCTTGGAACTGAGAACTTTTTAGTTGTCGTCAGCTAGTTTTGAATAATAAGAAAGGGGGCTGTATGTAAAATGTCTCAAAATGGGGGGCAAATGGCTCCTGGAGAGTGGAAACCAAAACATCAAAACAAATGAAAAAAAACCCAAACAAACAGCAATCCTCAACTACTTTGAAAATCAAAAGCAAAGTAGCAGTCAGCTCAATGTATAAACACACAGACAGGAGGGGAAGCAAATCTTCTGTGGAGTCTTCTGCAGGTTTTTAAAGAGGCCCCGCCTTTAACTGCCGCTAGGCCATTGGTGGCTGCGCTTGACGCCGCACCAATCAGGCTCCAGGGCTGAGATCACATGGGCGGGGCAGGAGGGAGACAGGTGGCACCAATCAGGGAAGACAGGTGCGCTGGGAGAAATCAGGGCACGCGCAGAGCCACCAATCACTGGGCAGGAATCGTGCAGGACACGACTTCAAGGGGGAGAGAGAAGCATGACTGATGACTTGATTGATGGCCAATGAAAGCAGATTTATTTTTTAATCCCCCTACCACCCTCTCCGATAAAGTCTCCTTGGATTTACAGGTTTTTTTCCCTCTCCCTCCTGTGCGTCACTCATTCCCTCTCTGCCCTTTTTCTCCTTGACACTCTCAAATTCATCCAAACGTGCCTTTTCTCTTCTTGCCTTCCTCCCCTTCCTCCCCCGCCGTGGCTTGTTTATCCACGGATGCTGATTGCTGACCCAGCAGCCGTCTCCATCTGCTGTCGAGGAATGCTGACATCTTCGGCGTAATCTGATGTAAGATTCCCCTGTAATATTCTCCTTCTGTTGTGTATTTGTTCAGTCGTCTTTCTAGTCCATTGTTCAGAGTCGTGCCATGTGTTGGGGGAGAATGTAGGGGGTTTACGGGTCAAACTCATAAGCCGGGGCTGAATTGCAAATGGAAACCTGTGACCAGCGGAGTGTAATGAATTTAAAATGGCTTATTTAGAACACACTTCTTTATTTATTTGTTTATTTACTTTTTGTTCCTCCTCATTCTGAGTGAATAGCACAATCTGCCGGCTCTGAGCAGCATTGTGATGAGCATGTTGGCACAAGAACATTTTTCATTTTTTCTCGGTCTCATTTTCTCCTTTGCATTTTTCCTGCAATTGGACATTAGCCAGCGGCAGCCTTAAGGGTGATTTACAGCTGCTCTGACGAGGAGCGCAGGGACCCTGGGGACAAGACGCTGGCGGCAGGGAGGCGAAATGGCTAAGCAGGCTAAACAGCTTTGCACCTTGACGTGCACGAGCTGGGCTGACGGGTCCGGTTGTTCTTCCGAACAACTGGTCCATCTTAATCCTCGTCACGCGATTCCCTCACAAAGTTAAAAGGATCAAATTTGTCGGAGGAGCCAATCACTACACATGCAGGCCCGCCAGCCATATTTAACCACCGAGTGAATTATTCTGCTTGGCACCAAAAAAGAAGAAGTCATTTCTCATGCCATATTTCACCGCTGCAGACTTCCAAGAAACCTGCAAGTCATCCACTGCATTGTGATTGGACAAGAGGCACTCTGTGAGTGCGGATATAAAGACCAACTAGTGCATTGGGGCATCTAGCCCGATAGGTCACTTCACTAGTCACTCCAAAGTCCAGCAGAAGTGCTGCGTTAAAACTTGGTTGCGCTGTGGTCACTTCACAGTCGGAAGGTCGCTGGTCCAATTCCCTCGAGCAGCTCGCTCACAGCGCAACTAAACTAAACTACAAAGTCAAAGGACTTGGAGCCTTTCAGCCACAACTGCACAATGAAAAGTATTTAAAATGCAGCACCGTCAAAAAAAACAAAAAACAAAAAACCAACCCTTAGAAAACCGTGTGAGGAAGTTTTCAGCCAGTGATGGTTGCTGCCCTGTTTCTGTCTGTGCAATCTCCACTGGTTGGTTTTGGGACACACACACACACACACACACACACACACACACACACACACAAACACACACACGCTCACAAACAGCAGGAAAACATAAGAGCCTATAGTGCTTTTCTCTGAACAAAACAAGCCGGTTACGAAGTGGACTGCTGTAAAAAGAGACAGTATAGCTTTGGGGCAAGAAGAGAACCATAGCGGAAAACAAAAGAATAACAATAATAACAAGCGGAGCCCCTGAGAGCCTCTATCATATGACCTGAATTATTCATGAACCCAGTATAGTTAAAATAAATATTTATTTATGCTATATTGGACAATTTAACAAAGAGGTGGTGTTCTGCCGGTTACAAAACGCCTCTCGCGTCTCCAGGATATTTTCTGGACTTTCTTTTGGAGGCTGAGAACTTGTTGAAGAGGGAGTTTGACGGCGGCAACGTGCGGATGAAGGCACATTTTGCGACTAATCACGTGGGCAGGTGGCAATTTCTTATTTGCTCTCCAAGATGGATTTTTTTTAAGAAAAGAAAAGAAGAGACTCGGGAGACTGCAGCCCGTGCTGTCATCTCGTCTCTTATCCATCGGCATCTCTGCTCCGTGCAAGTCTAAATAAAGGCTGCAAATCACGGCTGTCAAGCGCCGAAGAAAATCAATCTTTCTAATTGAATGAATATGTTGACTTGACTACGGCCATTATACACCCAGCCCCTCCTCCCCGCTCCCCTGCTCCACACACACTATATCTCTGCTTAGGCTTTTATGGGCTTTTATAGACTCTAACATCCCTCCACTGCATGCATAGATAAGATTTTGGCCTGGACAATCGAGCCGCGACTGCCAATTTGCGGTCATAAAATCTACTAAATCATTCTCTCCCTCCCTCTTATTATTAAGACCCCATTAAAAGAGGCCAAAATCTGGAGCAAAGTACACAGAAGGGAGGAAAAACAAACCACTCCACGCAGAATGGGTTGGTGCCTTTTCTTTTCTTTTTTTTTCCTATCCTGTGCAACTGAAACAGGCTGTTCTTTTATAGGCTGTCAGCTCCCACCCCACTGCAGTGGGCAAACAGAGCCGTGAAAAGATGTGAAGGCAGAGTAGGGACATTGCTGCATTGAGGAGTTAGAGAGGGTTGTCCGGACATCCTGGGTAAAGCCTGAGAAAAAAAAAAGAAAGAAATTGGGAGAGGTGAGAGGAGAGAGTGAAAAGGGGGATATAGACGGAAGCAGAGTGCGGTGAAGTGTGGGGGTTTTCAAGCATTGGTGCCTATATGCATTTCAGGAGGCAGCCTTGCTGTTGCCTGAGTGCGTACATGCATTTACTTTAAACTCAAGTAGGTGAGCATCAGGCAGCGTGTGTGTGTGTGTGTGTGTGTGTGTGTGCGTGCGTGCGTACGTGTGTTGTGTTTTTAGATGAGTGTCAGGAGGCAGCTGTTCCAACAGTGCGCAGGCCTGCCGTTATCAGTCCCTACGCAGAAGAAGAAAAATGCTGGGAGAAAAGTCGGAGCGATGGCTCGTCTCTGACTAACACTCCCCAGATTAGATATGAAAGATGTTAAGATGTGCCACTTTTAATGTTCTTGGACACGCACATGTGCTGCACAGCGTTCCCATCTTGCACTGACAGGTTTTTCTGCGCGAGGAGCCGGACTTTTGTGCGGCGGCTGCTCCCTGTGATTCACTGCGACTTCGCTCAGGCTCCCAGGAGGCGACTGGCTGGGTGGCCGCGGCCGCAAAACACGCAACGCTTTTGAATATCTGCAATGGTTCGGCATGCAAAACAAATGATTCTAGCCGCTTTCGTCTGGCCCTGTCTCACCTTCCAAATCCCCAAAAGTGCAAACACGCCGATATACTTTCACATGTTATTGTTGAGCTTGGGAGTGAAATAAGTTTCGCAACACTTAAAAAGATTAAAATTCCATTTTCTCTAAAATCCAAGATAGGTGTGTTCCAACCTCAATGATTCATCCTGAATCATAGTTCAGTGTTGCTGGTCAGATGGACAGAGGACATTTGTTTGTATGAAGCTATTTCTCCAGCACTAATAAAAAACTCACCAAAATGTAAAAAAACAAAACAAAACTGCGATTAAAGATTAATGTAGAGATTAACGTGTACAACTAAAGCATTTACCTGAGAATCCAGCGTAGATAAAACATTCACATACATTTCAAAATGTTAATATCAACAGCTTGCCCTGCAGTCAGTCATCTGTTTTTAAAAAAGCTGGATGAGTAATTAGTTCCTTAAATGGCTGGTGCCGTATGGACAGGCTGGCTGTGAGGGTGGATCAGCTTTGATAGAGTATACCAACAGATAAAAGGATAAAAGGTCCAGCTATAGGGAGTAGATAAAATATGGTTGACATTATATGCTTGGCAAAGGATCTAAATATATGTGGATGTTAAAAAAAAGAAGGGGGTCAGTTTCTTCCACAAAGCTGAGCCAAAAAAAAAAAGCTTTCTCCAAACAATTGGAACCAACTGCGAGTGGCGGAGTGCAACAATATGGCCTCAGAAAATTTTTGGAAAAAATGTGAAACGCATTTCACGTTTTGGCCTCAGTTTTCCAAAAACGTATTTGTGCTAGAAAAGGTCTTTTATTCTTGATGGTGGTTGCGTGTAGAAGGAGTTTCCTCAGTTGGTCATGTAGATGTGTGTTAAGCCTCTGAACAAACGCTCAAACTGGAGAAATCCTCCTACCACATTCCCTTTGCTGCTTGTTTCTCATAAAAGTTGGATGGCACCCGAGCCGCAGTGCAGCCTTAAATCACTACATGGATCTTTTCCCTGCACAGATTTCATTTCAATCCGTGCATTAGCCGCTAACTGTTTCTCCTGTCTCTTGATCTTTGCTTTTCGGAATGACTTAAGACATGTGGCGGAGCTGTGTCCACTTAGCTGAGCTCGGGGCCCCCGCGCACTCGTCCCCGTCCATTTGCGGCGTGATTGAGAAATCAAACACTGGAGGCAGCTGTAAAGGAGGAGACAACAAGAGCCACCTGATTTATTTATCCGTCTCTCCTCGACTCGTCTCGGGGCTCCAACGCAAATGCATTTGTGATGTCCCATGTTGACGACCCTCTCAGCCCCTGGCTCTGCCCCCCCCCCCCTCTCTGTCACGCGCTGCATCTCCTCACGTCGGGACCCGTTTGATGTTGGGACCCCAAACGGCGCCGCCTCCGCTCTGCCTCGCTATCACTCTTTAGTCTCCCTTCAAGGAACCGCTCCTATTATTTATATATTTCATACCATCCGAGGTTCACTCATCACCTGGCCGTCTAAGCTTGTCCCCTCTGCACCCTTTTTTCTCCATAATGGGAGCCTGCCCTGGTCCATCACCACCTCTCACTCAGCCACGGCACAGGCATGTGTGATTGACACAGACCGCTTTAACCTCCAGTTCGTCCCCAATCCCCTCCTCTCCGATCCTGCCGGCCTCCTGTCTGCCTCTTACTTTCCCACACTCCTTCCTTCAGCATGTCTCCAGGCCTTGGACTTCTGCTTATAACTGCAAACGCAGCGAAAGATCGCGCAAAGCAAGGAACATCAGAACCATCCTTTCCTTATCAAGGGAATTCTAAGATGGGCGTGTTACACGAGCAAGGGAGGTTTAATTTGTTTTCTTAAATGGCATCGCCAAACCCTCTGCTCCATGGTGATGATGAGCTCTTTGTTTATGCTGTTGTCAAGTTGTCAACGTATGTGGATGAAACTCTGTTTTACAAGAAATTGACTGACGGCCGAACATTCAGCAAACTCCTGCTGTGCATTTATGCGGGAGAAAACTTTGGTTTCTTAGTGCAAGATAACGTTTGTACATTATTCATGATACAACCGGCATGCTCAACGCACACAACTGAAGGACAGTATGGGTCTTATCTGACACTTATGTGCGGGTAGAGTTGCTGCGGCAGCAGGCCACACTGTCCCCAGACCTCCTTCTTACCAGCAGTGCTTTCCAGCTCTGAGCGAAAGGACCTCTTGGCATTCCCAGGACTGATGGGATACATACCTTCTCACTGGATGTTATGAGAAAACCTCTAAAGGGGGCAGTAAGTAGGGGTTAGTGTGGTCCATTGGCGATCACAATCAGATAGCAGTTTGCCTGATGAGATGGAAAGGAGCAGTGATTCCATGTTTTAGCCCTTCACCCCATCTCCACCCTGTTAACCCCTGAAAGGAAGACAAATTTTGAACCTCTGTTTTTGGCCTCATCCACCCTCATCCTTTTTGTCGCTGAATTATGTTCACGACCGTGGGTCATTGTGGAGTCGTGGGTGGAAGAGTAGATTGAGTGTGCAGCTCCGCTTCAGTGTGCACTGAACAGCCTGGCCGTGTCCTGCTCCGTCGTCCCGGCCATCGTAAAACGGAACTGTGAATAACTCGACTTCCCCCAGCTCGGGCCAGCAAATCTCCACACAGAGCAATCAGTGCATAGTTTCACAGCAGGGAGCCACAGTGTCGGATTCGGAGACGCGTATCCTCCCCCTGTGCACGCTGCACACGGCTCGCTCATGCCAGAATGAAAGTGAAACGTATGGGCTGTAGAGCTTGTATACAGACGGCATCATTCCTCTTCTTATTAAACTGTTTAACCGTCCTTAATATTTTGGTCCAAACAAAATAGTTCATCAGAACACTTCACCGTACCTTTGGGACTCTCACACAGACCTCCTGCCTTCTTCCTCTCGGCCTGCTTGGTTGTGTCCCCGCCCCTTTTTCCTCCCAGTGCCTGGGCTGATCTCTCCACCAGTTGGCTGCATTGTGACTGATGTGTTTACGGCCGGGGCGGTGGCGCACCACAGCGCGCACATATTAATTCATCTGATGGCTTTATCTGCTCTGGGGCCCCGTGCTTTCCCGTGCGTCTCAGCGCTTTGAGTGCTCTGCCTGCGTATCCGCCGGCACTTTATTGCCATCCCTGTCTTTATTTGTCTTAAGCCATGCGGCCTGAAATGCAAACGACCCATCTCCATAAAATATCCATCTAATGCCAATTGTCCACCTGTGCTCCGCTTACACGCTGCGCATCTGTATGCGGCCCGGGATCACGTATAATGGCCCAGCCATTCCTCGTGGATCAGCGGTGACAAGCGTAATCCGTCTGCATCGCGGTTACTCCCATGGTGCACTGCACTGCATTTACAGTCCATAGGCTCCTCAGCGGTAAAACAGCGCGATGGCGTGGAGTCAGTTGAGTCGAGCTTTTGCTTAATGTTTTTATCATGATAGGCTTATGGCGGCACTCTGACCTCTGAGAAAAAAAACACGGGGGTGATCGGCGGGTGGAGCAGCTGCAGGATTCAGTTTAAGACGGCGTGCCAAAAGGTAAGTGAAAGCCGAGGACTGTTTGCGTGGCAGCAACACCACGACAGCGAGCGGAAGGAAAATCCCATTTTCTAAATGTCCCAACAGACTGCCGATTGAGTCGTTTGGCCGTAGAAGATGGCACCAGTTTTTACTCACTCTTGATTATTCACTCTTTTATTCACTCTTTCTGATCTCTGAGCTGCTGATTTTGGAATCCACGTCCCGTGGCTAAATGTTATATTTCATTTCGGTTGACAGCAGTCGGTGTAGCACCGGCAGGTTCGGGACCGTTTTCAGAGTGCATTATCTTCCCCATTATGAAAAGAATATTTGCTGATCATAAGAAAAGTCCCTCCTTTTGTCCCCTGGGGAAATAGTACGAGAAGAAAACAGAAAGTGACGAGAGAATTTACCGCCACCGAGCTGCCAGTGCCCACAAAACCCATCGCCTCCAACAAAGACGTTCAGCATGCCGTATTGTTTGTTATTCATGTTGGGGAGTCAGATTGGAGGCGACAGCTGTTCTCCTTCTAAACATTTATGATGGAGAAGAGTCACAAAGGTCAGAGATTCCCTCTGCAGTGGCTGTCATCTCCCAACAGTGATCATTATTCAGGAACCTCACTTCCTTCTGGTGGCTCTCAGCGCACATGGAGGCAAACGCACGCTCATTAGCCCACTTTCCCCTCTGGGCCAAAAAATAATATTGCAGAGAGGATCCGAACCGTGGAGCCTCTGATTCTTTCCAACCTCTTTAGCAGATGCCTGCATCAAAGCTGACCAAATGCTGAGTGAAGGGCATTGGATGTTTCCGCACTACATGTACAGAAAATGCTGACTTGGAAGTTACCTACCTGAACTTTGGATTAAATTTTGCTCTGTTAAAGTTTGTTTTATTCATCTGCCAGAGAGGAAAAGTTCCAAATAAGACTTCCAACAGACACCAGAATGACCAGATTTGGTTTAATACAGTAAAATATTTCAAAAGCTGCTATTAATAATAATTATCCATTTTTTTTTACACTGAACACAAAGTGCTTCCCTTTGACAAGTGCAGCTGACAGGTTTTCCAGATCCAGTGAAAATACGAGCGCTCAGAGCCAGTCGGTCCCATACGCATGCTGCACAAGATGTGCAGGACCCCGGAGATTACAAAAGGGCCCTTGTGTCAATGTTTGGGCTACAAACTTTGATTGAGAGGTCAGGATGAGGTGCAGCTATCCGTCTGGACAGGAAAGGAGGGGGAAAAAATGTCCTGTGAAAGTCAAGTGCACAAAGGGCAATCAGTTATAAATTCAACTTCAGCAAATAACAATATCGTGAGGTAGACATACACGTTGCAGCGTATTTCAACAAAGTCCAAGTAGACATGGACACAGTATACAATATTGAAGACGCACAAAGACCCATGAAAATTAGCAAAACAAACAGAGGCACCTAAAAGAAGAGTCCATAGCTGATTTCTGGGGCTCAACTCTTTGATGCATTTTATGGATAGTTACACTCAGCTCAAACTTGAAAGGCAGTAGAGTGGATAGAGCCTAAGTGAGAGAGAAATATCACATCGACATCCTTTTCTTACATTTTCCACCAAAAAAGTGAAATACACGTCTTAAGTGCTGTTATTGATTTTTTTTTCTTTTCATTCTGCTATTTTTGAAATGCAATTTGGTACACAAAGGTAAGTAAACTATCCCCAAGGTTCCTTGGTCCATCGGGCCAGTATTTGCTGTTTTCTTTATAGACTGACTTCCATGAATGATGAGTAGTCGGTATCTCTCCACACTGTGCAGCTGTGTTTTTCCAACCTCAACATGACGCGCTAACGTTGACCGCAGAGCCCCCCGATCATGTGTTTGGTTAAGTTTGTCATACACATTTGACAGAGTTAATTAGGGGGGTGGGGGGGTCACGCACGACTTGTGTGTAAACTATTGAGAGTGACGTCTCTCTTTCTGCCAATAAAATTGTTTGTCATATGTTTTCTTTTTTTGTCCTTTCTCCTCTTTTTTTGTAACCAAGCCATATTTTTTCTGGCTTCGGGATCCACATTCTTATTTCTGTTGCCAGCATCTGAAAATGTTTAACTAAAACTCAGTCTGCCGGACATATGTGCACGAGCACATAGACACAGACACAGACACACACATTCCATATTGAGATTTGCACAAATTACGCACACAAACCTGCAATGATTGCACATTTGGTTTCTCTCCCTCTGACACACACACACACACACACACACACACACACACACATGCACGCACCCAAAAGGACGGCCAGAATCAAATCAGCAGATATAGCAGATTGCCGAGCATAAAGCTGTCACTTGTGAGGAAGCACACAATTCAGGCAGGAAGCAGACGCACTGACAGACAGACGGACGGACGGACGGACGGAGAGACATTTGTACTGACGACAGCATGTGTTTGGTTCCACTCTTGGACAAGCCGCACAGCTGTCATTACCAGACTATCAAAAGATGGGGAAAAAGTGGGCTGTCAGTAAGCAGCAGTTATGAATGGTGTTTTACAGAATGGACTGGGTGCCTCTCTGATTGGAGCAAATTACCCGAGCTGAAAACAACAGCTATCTCACTGAAAGACAGGCATTGTCAGGGAAAATCTGTTACTACGAGCTTTTGCTTTACTTGGGCCAATTTCCAAAATACCAAAACTTGTATTCCTAACTTTGGGATGCAGCTGGACCTCCCACTTCCATTTTGGCAACCTCAAGCGTAGAGCGTTTTTAGCCGATCTTTGAAAGAACTTGGAACCGATCAGCTTCATTTTAGCTTGCGAAGCCGCTAGCTGCCTGTAGATAGCCCGGAAGAAGACCACAAAGACACTCAGGAAGTGTGTTGCTATCCCAGTGGCTGCTAGCTATATAAACAATAAGTGCTGCAGCTTTTGGCTCTGAGCTTGATGGCGTTTTCGCAATAAATATGACAAGAGAGAATGTCACTGCAGGCTTTCGTCAGTGGAAGAAGTGTTTTCACTTTACTCCTGCTGGCTGTGTCGACTAAAACACAGCGAACATTGTGGCTTACCCTGTAGTGGTGTCACATGTTCTCGTGTTTGCTTTTTGCGCCATAGAATAACATAAAATATAATTGTTTAATGTCATAATACAGTTGTACAATGAAATTTAAAAGTACCTTCCTTTGGTGCATACCATAAATTAAACTAAAAAGCAATAAATGCTAACACTAATACCATGAAGAGACAGCCTCTGTTACCTGGTCTAACAGCTCCACTTTGTATGTGACAGGCACATCCGTCCAATCACCTCCCAGGTTTTACCTCCCCGTTGTCAAATGTTTTCAAAAGGGCTTTTTATCAGACGGATATGGGAGACAAACTCCAAAGAAATCAGGAAACATTCCATCTATCGTCCTGTTTTTTGAAAAAGTCATATTTCTTCGATGCAGATGAGTTCAATTTTTGGAAAAACTCTGAGGAATCAAAGATCCAGTGCAGTTTTAAAACCTAATCTTTGCTGCTCTAAACTATCCTCGGGGCTCATAAAAGCCTCTGTTTAATCTACGACGCAATGTCAAACACTCAGTGGGTGGAACTCCACACTGCTATAGTCAGATCTTTGTGTGGCAGGTCCCCAGCACGGCTCCAGTCTTCCAAGACGTCACACCATGTCTGGAGCTCCAGCTGGATCTTCAAGCTGCAAGTCATAACTTACACTTTATTTTTTTTTTTTTCGTCGGATGTGTTTGGGCAATAAATATCCTGTGAGCAACTGACAGACCAGACAGTTACGACCGGATGAATCAACAGTTGTCTGCGGGAAAACAAAAGAAAAGCAATTAATGAAAAAAGCATTTCAAAACACTCTTTTACGATTGCAGTACATGCATTTTCATTCAAGATAACGTCACTTCATCAGCAAGACACCAGCCAAGACTGTCATTGCATAATGAAGACGTTAAGGCAATTACTGCTCTGCCTTTGTCCGCGCGGAAAATATAGCTTTAGGAATGGAAAATGTTTATCCCCAAATCATCATCCCTTATTCTCATGCGGTCTTGACGAAGCGCAAACACTCCTGACATTAGTCAATCTATTAACAATGATATGAAAACTGATAACAGCTCCTCACAAAAAACATTTTCAATTGTTATGTTATTGCTTCACACTATCCAACACTCCTAAACTGTTTCCCCTCTGTGTTCGACGTCATTACACATCATATGTAGATCTGTATTACATGCAACAAACATGCTTGCACACACTTGCAGGATATATATACAGTATATATCTACATTATATGTGTGTGTGTGTGTGTGTGTGTGTGTGTGTAGTGTATAGTCATTTATTGTACTCATTCATTTTCCTTTATTAATTCACCCATTATACATCCCTCTCTTCCTTTTAGCATGGTCTGTTTGCAGCCGGCAGCTTACAGAAGACTTCATGTGTTTCCGCCCTCTTGCAAATGCAGATCCCGGTTAATTTGATTTTCCAACGTTCTGTCACTCTCCTTTGCTGCACCTACAGCACATAAGAAAGCTTAATCCCCCCCCCAAAATAGTCTCACCATATGCCCCTGGTAACTTTTCCAAAGCCATCTTTCCTCCTGATACGGTTGGCACTGGTTTAGCCCTGGGCTTTATTTGCTCGATTTAACAATCTGCATGGGACGTTACGGGGGAAGCACACAGGCACTTTGTTTCAGCACAGTAGACTGCGTGCGGAAAAGACGGAGACGCGCGCCTTTCACTGCAAAGCCTCGGCTCTATATGGAGAGCCGCGGCTTTGATAGCGCCTCGCTATATCGGCAGCCTGATGGGTATCGCGGTCTGCAGGCCTTCTGCAGTCGACGCTGTTAGAACCTGCAGCTAAAATAATTGGAAACGTTCGCTCGCCACGGCCGATGCCAGATTCTGTCAGCCGCCTTGATCTGAATTTAATCAGGAGAAACAACAGCCCGCTTTCCCACTCATTCCGTCCCACACAGGATCCAAGGACTCTCGATGAACCCGCCGTCGAGAGCCTCTCCTTAATTAGGCCGTTGTTCCTGCGCTGCCCTGCATGCAACTTCACAGGAGTTTGTGCAATCTGTCACCTGGGGCAAACTTTTCCCTCCTCCCTGGACTGTACTGAGACATGTTTCCACTCCGGCTCTTTCTTCGCTGACAGATATCCAGTCAGACGCACCGACGGTGGTATACGGCGGTATCGTGGGTCTCCATCTGCCTTTTCAGCAACAAAAAGCAGCAGCAGAAGAGGAAAAAAAAGAGGAGGATACATTGGACAACTTGATTGTTTTAGGTTGTTTTTCACGCTCTGCAAGACCTTCACCACTTTGAACTGACGGCTTGTTTTGTTTTTCTATTTCTGTAACCCGTTTATGCGAATACGCTCCTCTTATCCAGTATATAAGGGGTGCTGAGGAGACAGATGAGAGATTTGCCTGGATCTTCAAAAAATGAGATTTAAGAACTCTTAGTCAGCTGTTATTTAGATAATCACGTAAGACTTTTAAAGCATGATTAAGTTAGTTCCCGTTGTTTAACGAGCGCGTACAGTGTCAGTGTATTCAAGATAAGCTTGAGACGACTTCAGTGCCCCGAGTGACACTTGATACTTGGATTGACACTTAGATTGTAGCAAGCTCATTTTATCTTTGGACAAAATTGAAGACAATTCTAATATTTAAATGTACTTTTAAAATGTGTTATTATTAATTCCTTAATTATTAATTAATTTATGTCACCAATTTCATAATAAACCGGTTTAGGTTCCATGATGAATCCACCTCAATATGAATACTCCTTTTATTTGTTTATTTTTTAAAAAAATATGTTTTCTCAGAGCTAGACGTCCAAACTTACTAAAATGCTTACAAATACACACACACACACACACACACACACATATATGTATATATATATATGTATATGTATATATATATATATGTATATATATATATATATATATATATATATATATATATATATATATATATATATATATATATATGTATATATACTATTTTGTGTGTCAGTTTTTGTCCTGCTTAATGTGACCTTCTCAAGGGCTTTTTGAAGGGCTGAAAATTGGGAATGCATTCTCTCCTGTCCTGTGGTCCTGTTAGTGAAACAAAAAATCTGATCCTGATCACGTGTGAGAGAGACAGACAGAGTGAGAGAGAGAGAGAGACATAGTGAGAGAAAGACAGAGAGAGAGAACGAGAGAGAGAGAGAGAGGGAGGGGAAAAAAAAAAACAGGGACAGCTGGGGCTTCAGTGTGAAAGTAGCTGGCGATAAAGGGCGCCACTCACGCGGGCTCTTCCAGAATCAGGAGGAAAGGCCCAGAAGACAGAGGGTGAGAGGCACTCACACCAAAGCGAGAGGCTTCAACCTCTCAGCCTTCAATGGGAAAGAAACACACTGAATATCTTGAATGTGCATCTCAGCCACAAGCGCACAAAGAGAGCAAAGCGGAGCACTTGAGATTCCGCTGTTAAGGCAGAATGGCTACTTTGTCTCAATAAACCAGTAATTACACTCCAGGCTGAGGGTTTTCCGCTGCTGTTTGATCCTGGTAAACTAATACTATTTTCATGTACAGGAGGAAGAAAATAACCAAAGCTCCAACGTGCTGCCGAGCGAGGCAGTTACCGATGACATTTCAGATTAGGGGCGCTTAATTATGCTCATAATTGCCTTGGTCACGTGCCTGGCACAGCTCTGTTGACTTGTTAACCGCAGTGGACGGATCATGTATGCTGACTGCCACTTCACATGTGTGATCAGTTTATTTTTTCTCATCCAGGTGTTTCCCTGGCTGCTCTTACAGAGCTGTGTTTAAGGGATTAAGCTGCAAAACCTTGATCTCAAGAAAATTCCAACCTGATTCATGCCAATAGGGGGAGCTGCAACATTTCTAATTACGCTACAGCAAGAGTAAAAGACAGATGGGAAAATTTAGACTGTTGTGTGAATTTCTTTACTTAAAACCTTGAAATGGCTCCTAATTAGTAATTGTGTTTTTTTTTTTGTTAAAATGCTGATATTAATGTTAGTGTCTACTATTGATTAAATGAGGTCAAACATTTTGTTTAAAGCCCATAGAATACAAAATGTTGGCCATTTTTTTTTATTCTTTTCAGCAAGATGTTATGAAATACGAAACTACGCAAAGCTATTTAAAACCACCCATCAAACGCAAAGATCCAATACTGGAGCTGTGCCGCGCGCCGAAACCCAGACTGCATAAAATTGAGTTTGATTAAATGAAATGAAATGTAGCTCATTCATTTATTGCCACTTGGTCACATTAATGGCAGTGGGCAGTTAAATTCTTAATCATTATTAATAGCCTGGATGGATCATCAAATCAATTAGTGATGATAATGATAACATTGCAGAATGATAGCTTCTGATCAGTTACCCACGGGAGTGCACAGATTAATTAATGACCAGGATGAAGGGGCGGGGCTGCTGACACACACACACACACACACACACACACACACACACACACACACACACACACACACACACACACGCACACAAAATAATCGGTCCAGGTAACTGAGGGAGAGAGAGCTAGAGAGGGAGAGAGACTGTGATGCTGTAACAGATGTTGGTCGGCCAACAAAAACTGGTCTGTGGCACAGAAGTCACAAGTTTAAAGCTCGAAATAACAAACATGTGCTTGCAATCAGCCATGTGACCTGTGACAGTTTGTGTGAATGAAACAGTGCGGCCCCTGTGTGTCCACTGCAGCTTGCTCCGTGACCACGTTTCAAGTTCAAACTCGACCCTCAAAAGTTTGTTGTTACCTTTGGCTATGTTTTCATTATTTGGCCTGTTATAAGTAGCAAGTTTTTCTTTTTGAAGAAATTCAAATTAAGCCATCCACCCTGAATGCCATTTTTAGTCAGTAATCTGTAAATATTGATGTGTAGCTATGTGAGGTATGCTCAAAATTCGGTTTTCTTGTCTGTTTGGACTTCTCTTCTTGTCCCAGTATACATGCAGCTGAAAAAAATCTAATTGATATGAACATGTCCTCCTCCCCAACACCAGCAGGCTTAACCTCTTTCCTTGTACAATAACAAAACAACTGGAGAGCGATACAACACCGGTGTAATGTCCATACTGATCTTCAGTTTATCGGGTTTCCTTACCAAACAGCTGCAGATGTTCTGCGCCACTGTCAGCGGATTCGGCAGAAATTCACAAACACACACAACATTTTACCGGCGATTCTAAAGTCCCAGCCACATCTACCACAGTTGTGCTGAGTATCCAGAGTACTGTGTCGATACAAACCCCTTTGCAGCGAGTCTCAGGATTCCTTACAAAAACATAGTTCTCGATAATAAAAAACAAAGACACAAAACATAAACACACCCCCAGGCCGGTTGTGATAGATAATGATACTTCCCCATCTCAAAGGCAAAGCAATAAAACCGGCAAGATCACCTTTTTACAACGGACTAAACTAAAATGAAAGGAGCCTGACGGCGGGCCGCTTTCAGAGTGAGGCGGCTCCCCTCCGAGCACGCAATGTGTTCTACAACGTTACACCTCAACTCAAGCGAACATAACGACGTTCTGACACTGACACTCTCTGTTTCTCTCCGCGCCGGCCTCCCCACCTCTGTCTCCGGTCGGTCGCGGCGTCGCTCCCCTGATGCTCCCGCCATCATCGGCGAGCACTCGCCTCCTCAATCTCTCCCTCGGCCTCGCAGCTCTTTTCCCCCCGGTGCCACAATCTCTCACCTCACCACCAGACCTGTATCATAAATCTCTCCCACTCCCACCAGCTACATCTGCGGCTCCGTGGCCCATTGTACATACCCTGCAGCTTACTGCCAGCAAAAGCCCTATTAACCCCCGTGCTGGGCTCTATATTGTTGTTGAATAATTGAAGGTGCGTCCTACCACAGTGAAAAGGCACCTAAATAATGAATAAGATGGGGGCGTCTTTGAAAGGTGGAAGAGCCCCATGCATTATTCAGCGGGAAAATCTGTAGTAAAAGACACCTGTTGCATTGAGAGCGATCTCCTGTTTATTGCCGCGCCGCCCCTTTGCATGTGCATGCCGACGTCTCTCCTTTTTGCTTTTTATTTACAACAAACAGAAATACAACAGAATAAAGCCATTGCAGCCTAAATAGCGAGATAGAAAAAAAAATAAATATCGGAGCATCAGATTTATGCCTCGAGACGTTTTCCCCATTGAGCACAGGAGTTGCGTGATCTTTCGTACAACAGACATTACAATTGATAAAGCATTTTTATTTTTTTTTCAAAATATGGAAATTTTGCAGAGAAAAAGAGGTTATTTTGCTTTACGATGGTGTAAAATGTTTCCCTGCCATGTTCGTTGAAAGCAGCTTGATATGGCCCGGAGGCAAATGATGACTGCTGATACACAGGTTTTGTCAGGCCACTATCTACTGTGGATGTGTGGTTTGGGCTAAGTGGATATTTAGTATGTATTCTGCAGTTGCATGATGTTTTGCACGCATTAGATTGATTGGACCCTAAACTGGATTCATGCTCACCATACTGGCAGGATTAATACCTCAAAGTTCTTTGTTAGCTATTTAAGACTGTAATAGACCCTTTTCCAAGGGTCTCTTCTCTTCTCGGTTCATCATATAAATTGGAAGCTGACACAAGTGTTTTGCAGTTTATCTAACTGCCTATTCAAACGGAGGGACATCTGCCAACAGTCACTCCATGAAGTTATAATAACAAGCTTTTTTCCTCCCATTTCAAAACTCTTTCTTACATTTTCTTGAAGCAGTAAAAAAATCGCAGCAAGCTACGGCTGTTTTACCTCTGCAGCAGCCAAATGGGCAGACGCCAGCAAGAATTTTTGCAAAAATTTAGGAGGTCTGTATAACTAAGGACTATCACGGTAAAATGACAACAAGACAGAGCATCCCTCCGACCAAGTCCATGGCAGCTGACAAGGGTGACAGCAGTGGCAGCACAGTGGAAAGATGAGAAAATAAATGTTTGGAGCACCTTTGTTGCTGTATCCCCCGTGGCGAAGCAAAGAGCAGATCGCTGTCTGGGGTCAAAGGCACCGCTGAGAGCACACCTGGCGGTACAGATACTCTCATTTCCCCAACAGTGCAGGGAGGTCTGTGTGAATGTGTTTGTGTGTGTGAGAGAGAGACAGTGGAACGCAGTCACAAAGAGAGAGAAAGTTGTGTGAGTGTCAGTGTGGAAAGAAGGTGAGACAAAAGGCGAAGGAGTGAAGAAGACACAGAAGAAGAAGGGTTGTGCGCGCAGCTGCTTGCTTAATATTCAAATGTAAGGCAAGCTGAGGCTCAAAGGTAAAGTAAACGGAAGTTGATGGCAGAGGGTGAAAAAAAAAGTTGAAACTGGGATTTTTTTTGGGGTTGTATACAGAAATATAAACTTATGGCACAATGAAAAGGTTTTGACAATGATGAGTGGCCTAAATGTTTGTATACTACTGATTGTCTCCCAGAGAGGAACAGGCAACTTGGCCTGGCTCTTACCCCAGCATTGACCCAAGTCAGCTAGGACAAGCACCCCCATACCCTCGCACCCCCGCCAATCCTTAGTGCAGGAAAAGCAGTGACAGAATATGGATTAGGTCAAGGTGGGTGGATATGCCACTGGAGGTTCTGGGTGAAATCTTGGCTGCGAGGAGTCAGAGCAGTGGAAAGCGACCAATACTTGTTCAGGGTAGGCAAAGACATCTGTAGGATAAATCAACAGAGAGGAAAGAGGGAGATTCGTGAAGACCTGGGGCTACAACAGGGAGCCAAGCACTGATACTGGGCACGATGTGGTCTCTCTTAAAAACAAAAACAAAAAACAAGGAGGATATTGATCTACACAGCATATCAAAGTTACCTGCCAGTCAATTTCCTAACTTGCCAAAAAAAATTATTCTCATCCCAGAACAAAAAGCAGATCATAGATACAAATTTGGAAGTCCCTTTAAAATACACCTTTGACATGGTAGTCCTCTTACCCAAGTCTAAAGCCACTGCAAATATTTGTTGCTCCCTCTCTTCCACTTTATGCCCCTCGCCCGCCTTGCTGGATCTAATTCAGGAAGCACTTAATGTCCGACTCACAGTTGACACAAGGCGTGGGGCAAGTGCGAGTGGACCCGGTTCAGCACCTTGTGGCACTCCGCAGCCAGTGCCAGGTCAGCCATCACAGATGTCGCGGGACATTCTAATGGAAAAGGCTAAATCATTTATAAAAAGACGTTCCGAGGGGACTGAGAGGTCCCCTTGTTCGCCTTTGTAAAGGTGAAATGTGACAGCGCACAACGGCGGCAGGGCTAAACAGTGTAGGTAGAGAGAGAGACACCTTGACATTTAATCCATGCAAGCACCTAATTGGGTGACTAATGTTTCTCATTTAACGCAAAAGCAGCACAATCTGTCACGCTTCACTCTGTCCCTACCAAGAAGTACATAATTTCTCAAGAAAATTGGCCTTGTTTTACATAAAGATTTGTCAGGGAAGACGCCTGAAAATATGCCAGCACTTTTCCTGATTGAACGCTATTGTTACAGGTGTTTTAAATAAGAATGGATGGAGGTTTTCCAAGCGGTGCCAAATGTGATCTTGCCAGCTAAGCCGAGGTTGGCGGGGCAGGCTGATTATCTGTGTGGCCTGCATTGTTACAGCCATTGCCGGTCTGAGTCTTCACACTTGTTCTCATTTATAATGAATACAGACAGAGCTGCAATATTAATAAGCCTCACAGCCTTCGGCCCGGGGTTTATTTAAGGATTCAGATTATGAGGACAATGGAGGTGTCAGGAACTGTGTGGGTATTTGGACACAGCTGTGCCCGCGTTCATATTTGATTTGATGTCGTAAGTTTGGTTTATTTAGCCGCACTGTCTGGTCTTGGCAAGATCCTCAAGCCCTACCTGTTTATCCTTGATGCAATATATTCACAGATGAAGTCATATTCATTGGAGATGCACTGCAAACTTGTTTGATGCAGAAGGACAACCATTAACAAAAAGAGGAAAGTATTAACATGTAAGGATTTACTGCAACATTTGTTGTTGATGCTACGGCTGGATTGAATTACTAGACCACTGGTGTTTAGTCACCAGTTGTCCACAAGTATGTCCACTTATGAAAGTGACTAATCATAAATATTATCTATGGTTCCAGTTTGAAATTGACAGACACGCGCCTTGCATTGCTAATAAGCTATTTTGGATAAGGGGCTCCAAGAAGGCCAAACAGTTGAGAGTGTAAGAGACTATGTTAGACTGAGGTTGATTCAGCTGATATGGGGCAGCCTATAGGACTCAATCTTATCTCTCTTACAGTGTAATAATGATAATAATAATAATAATGATAATAATAATAATCATGATAAGTCTTCAGTCAATTTTTGCTTTTGTCATCTTGAGATCAAATATTGGATGCCTCCTTTTCTGTCATCTTTCATCCAACGAAGTATCGGTTTCAGAGGTTGAATGGTGATCACAATGCAGCCATGGTCGTGTCTTTCCCTCTGCCCAGTCTCTTCCTCCCTCTTGTCCTTGAACTTCTAATGAGTGTGAGTCAGTGAGCAACTGTGAATCACCTCTGTGATGTGTCCTCTGTTGTCAAGCTTTCTTCCCTATATATCTAGCTGCTGTGTCCAGTCTCGTTTGCCCTGCAGATCCTGGCTACGCTCTTGCAACTTCACTCTTGATCTGACGTAGGGTCGACGGAAGCAGAGTAACTCCACTCTTGAAAAAAAATAAATAATAAAAATTGATAAAGCTCAACCACAGCCGAAGCCAAGATTATTGATTTATGCTACCCTCCATATTTTTTGGAGGCGCCTTGAAACTATGCCTTCAAAAACAAAATTCTTTCAGTGGATTTTATTCTGTATATCTCTATGTACAATCTCAAAATAAGCCATGCTGCTTTGATGGTAACCTCTACACTTGAATTTAATAATTCAGTTTGTCTGAACCCAGGAAAGAAGGCAGACTGTGCTTCAAGACTTTTTGGCTTACTTTGATGGGGCTGAACTTCAGATGTTCTGCAGATTCAAAGAAGAAGCTCACTTTTTTTCTTCTTCTTTTTTTGGGGGAATTGCAGATCCCAAGGTCACATCCTCACACAGAATCCAAGACTCCATTAACTGCATTGTCAAAGCCCATTATCAGAGTTCAGAACTGGCCATACATATGGACATTGCTGTACATGTCCTAAATGGATCACAGCTGACAAATCTCAGGATAGTGTGTCAACTCCAATAAATGCAACACAGTGTGAGGTACATTACTCTGGGAAATCATATGGATCATGTATAGGGTTGCAGTTCATTGAAATTCAAAACTATTTTTTCTCTTCTATCGCCTAACCTCAGATCTTGCTTTGATTCATCCTCGCAAAGGCAGAAGCAACCCTGCAAAGGGAGAAGTATTGGTTCCAGAGATTAGCCTGAAAACAAAGTTGGTGTCATGCCCTTTTCACTCAGAGTCCTCTCTTTGTTGCACAGAAGATTGCCGAAATGTTTCAAACACTTGGGCATCAGAGAAGTGTGCCCCATGTGTTACTGGTTTGTAAAGAAGAGGAAATGTAGCTCCAGAGTTTCCCTTTTGCCTATCGTTTTACACAACTTACAAATTTGGCACAGCAAATAAAATGATAAATTTAAGCGCTCAAACAAATTGCCTTGAAGCAAAACCATCTCCTAGCGCTAGGTATATTTCATTACTAAAACAAAAAATCGGCCTTAATGAAATCAGAATTTTGTTCTTAGTTTAAATCAAAAGAGACATATGGAAGACATTATTAAAAGACTGACAGATGATGATGATGAACAAGTTGTGACAGGCAAAATCAAAATATTAAACAAAAAGAGCTGGTGCAGTTGTGTTGATTGGCTGTTGTGTCGATGGACTTTTAGAGATCTGTGACAGCGTCAATCTGATGAGTTTTCTGGTCAGTTTGACTGTACTGATAACAAATCTGGTGGTTTGGCAAAAAGGCACAATTAGTTTTTCATTGATCAATGTGGAAGATGGTTTGTCCAATCACCAATTTGTCAGATGGCTCTTTCAGAATTTATGTAATATAATTGTGTAATGTATAATTTCCAAAATGATTATGAAACATTGCATCTAGTGCGGTAGGATCGCCCAACATGTTAAAAATGATCTAATTGCTGTTTCAAAGAAGCAGCAAACACTCATTTGGTCCTCAAATGCCACAGTGGGAGTCGAGTGCAGCAAAACTAACGACTTGAGGTCGTGAACATCATCAAAAGCGAAGATGAATCAAGGACTTGGATAATCTCGACTCCAGAGATAGTTTATTCAAGTTTTAGTTTGAAGTGTCAGTAAAGACTTTGGCCTCTAACAGAGCAAAGATCTAGAAGGAACGATTTCCCACTGCTAAAGGCAAAGCAAATTAATGTTTACAAATTCATCTGGAGATTCAACGTGAGATATCCTCTGTTCCCAAGAGCTCCATCAAAGTGTACCCTTGATCCACCGTTTCTTTCCCTGCCGATCGATGGTGGTTGAAGAGTTCATTATCCAAGACAAATCCATATGCTTCTCTGCCACATCTCCAGCCATTCTTCTCATCCGTCCTCAGCTCTGCATTTTAATTGGCCCTCCGTCATCAGTCGTCCTGGCCGCACTTGCTCGCTCCAGTCTAATGACACAAAGGCTAATTTTACACCCACCAGTCGTTCCGTTTAATTACTGACTGTCTTCTGGTTTAATCAATAATAACCGTGCCAGGATGGAACGAAGCTTTGCGGACGAAAAAATAAATTCTATCGGGCACTTGATTCCTCATGTCGTAGGACGAGGAGAACTTGCGGAATCAAGCAGCAGGTAGTTAATTGGTCATCTGGGGAACGTTTGTGCAATATCACTGCAGAACCTTTGAGCACCCAATATGAATGTGTCACC
This sequence comes from Nelusetta ayraudi, assembly GCF_046127955.1. Taxonomy (NCBI): domain Eukaryota; kingdom Metazoa; phylum Chordata; class Actinopteri; order Tetraodontiformes; family Monacanthidae; genus Nelusetta; species Nelusetta ayraudi. The sequence goes on from NW_027466063.1 coordinate 367,781, forward strand.
CCCTTGACTTTAAAAAGACGTTGTCACAGTTGATTCGCTTGACTTGAATTAAAGGTCTGTGAGCTGTATAACCTGTATAACTGAGATTTCTTACAAATTGCCTACTTTAAAAGGAGAAAAAATGCAGAAAGAAAAGTATGAAAATGAACTCAATAGTTTCTTGTTGGGCAGGAGAAGTGACAGGCTCGATTAAAATGCTCTCAGAAAGTGCAATGCTAACTGCAAAGTACAGTGGGCTGTCGCCGTCTCTGAATTTCCATCCTTGAGTCACTGGCTGATACTTGATCTGCATCTTGGACATCTTTGCGGAGTTTACACGGGAAAACGTGTCGAAGCAGGTGAACCAAATGCAGACAACCAATCAGCTGAGGGCGAGCTGCAACCCTCACACCAATGGGAGATGGCGTGCGAGGCGGGGCTGGAGAACTGATGGCGGCGCAGAGTGTCCGTGGCAGCCCTAATGGCATGTGAGAGGTAATTAAAGAGAAAAGACTCATGTGTGGCTCTCCATCCGTTGGACGGTGCGGAATGCCAGCCTCCCCGCTGCCTCATTTATCATCATCTGCTTAGCGGGCGGCTTGGCGTCAAAGACAAACAGAACAACCCTCTTCATCTTTCTCCTCCGCTCACCCTCTCTCTTGTTCCCTTTCTTATCTTTTGTCATTTTCGTTTATATCCACTTTCCGTGCACACTTCCTCGATCCGTCACTTAGAGCTCTGGGTCCATCGGGGGGGCTTTCATCTCTCCCACCGGTGCCTCGTCCCAGAACATCAAGTGACGTTTCCTGCGTCCAGTCTCACTGGGACGGAATGCGCATGACCGCTTTGAACACAGCGTGACCTCTGTGGCATAACCTCAACTGTAACACCAAATATTCACGGTTTAGTATTTGTGTTTTTCCAACGGGGCAACTGTATTTTGCCAAAGTTTCTCGGAGAAACACAATGCAAACCAAATGATTGCGTGACAATATTAATTGATCAGAGTCGAGATGGAGCCAGATGACCTCATTTCATAGCGAGGGGTGATTAGTCGCCAGAGCTGTCACTCCATAAAAATTAGAGGCCAATGTGAAGCTCAACCATAAAGAGTTTCATCCTCTGTGCAGCTTGCATGTGAATAACTTCCATCGTCTCCTCCTGCTTTCCAAAAGACATAAGCCGTTTTTATTTTGGTTCTGCATTTTAATGTCGCTCTCCTTTTCCATTCACATGGAGTCCTCTGTGTGCCAACCTCTTCCCTCTCTGCCCTGTTTTATCTATTTATTGTGTTCTGGAATCACGGTTTTGACTCTTTGCATCCTGCGTCCCCGCGCCGCAATTTCCCTCCTCTGTTTCCCATCTTCGCTGCGGCCACCTCTCCGTGACCCTGGCCGCTTTTCATTTTTCCCATTTCCCCTCCAATCTGTTCCTTTATTAATTCTATCCATCCGGCTTTTAAGCTCTGGTCTTGTTGTGGACTTTGGTGAACTTTTTGTGCAAGAAAGTTTTTTCCAACGGACAAGGGGCCACAGCAAGTCTTTTAAAATCTAATCACCATTACTGTCATTAATACAACTACTAGAACAATGATTGTCGCCGTTGGATTCTGACAACTGGAAAACAAGGCGAAGATTTAGAATCTTAACGTAAGCAGGCAAGAAAAGAAATGAAAAATAATAAACCTGTACTGAATTATAGTGATGTAGATAAATGGAGCACTTTAAATTGTTGCCAGTTTTACCGCTGCAAGGCACATAATTATACAAGTGCAATGATTTCACAGCAGACGTTAACAACCTAAAAATAAGCCTCTTCCTTCCTCGAAAGTATGATAAATCGCAAGCTTTATGTTAATCTCTCTCAGGATGACTCTGCAAAACGTAGCCCGTCTTCACAGCAAATTAACCGGCAGTCCCACCTCTGCCCTGTGTCGACTTGTCATTAATGGATTACCTCTCTCTCGAGTCTGCAACAACAACACGTCACGTCCCTGGCAGGAGATGGACCAGAACACAGGCAATATCGATAATTGGCTGCAACAGGTGACAGAGAAAAATGGAGCGAGACCAGAAGACAAAAAACAGAGAGAAGTACAAGACACGGACATAACTCCAGGGTGTGACGTACAAACAGAACCAATTTGTAGCAGAAAGTAATTTGTATCACTCATGACTGGCGGCAGTTGCTCAAGAAACAGGGAAACAGAGACACTGATGTGCCCCAATTTATCACTTCAGCACTCGCTTCCTTCCCCGAGTCTCCAGGAAGTCTCACAATGTCAGTGTTTGTATTCTGCCGGTAAAAAGGACCGAATTTTGAAACTTTAAGTCTGCACCATCAACAATGGTGCAACAAGCCATTATTTATGGTATGGCTGCTTGTAGTATTATTCTACATGAATTGATGTGATTATGTACACATGCATTTGTCTTCATTTGTGTGTGTTTTCTTTCTTTTTATTTTGAAATATTGAAGTGGTACTGCATTTAAAAGAGTAGCAAGTGAAACATGACTTGCCTTTGCCAACTTTACACATTCTCATCTCCATAAAGAAAATCCTTTGGATCTTGTCTAGACACATGATTTGTTCATTGTCAAAAATTAATGTGATGGTCAAAAGTATGGAAAAAAAAAAGTCCAGAGTCATTGTTGTAGATTTATCATTGTACACCGTCCTCCTCCGAACACGCTTAACCATCCCATCAGATCTTTGTTCATTAGCCTCGGCAAGCAATTAGCACATTATTAATGTGACTTTGAGGTGCGTATAGGCTTTCTCATTATGACTTTTAAGAGCTTCGGCAATTTTATTACAAGCTGTCTCAGTGTCAAAGTGAAAAGTCATCTTGCAGATGGATCAGCGTGACATGGCCGCTTTATGAGCTGGTTCGGATTTGGGAGGGAACGCAGGTCCACACAAACATGAACAAAAAGAAGAAGAACATGAGTAAAGCTCACAAGTCAACTGTTTTTTTTTTTGTTTTGTTTTTTAAGCTTCCGCTTTTGATGGGAGAGGAACTAAACACATTTAAAAAGAATTCAATATTAGCCTACCATTGGATGGAGTGTCTTCCCTTGTGTAAAAAGGTTTTACCAAGTGTGCTGAAACAATATTTATAGGCTGAAGGCATCAGCCCGGACTGTTACGAAACGGTTGCCTGTTTGCCGCTCCAGATGAATGCGGCGCTGACAAGTCTTCAACAAGTACCCACAAAGGGTAAATTCATCAAACTGCGGCGTGTCACATTCCGCTCACATTAGCAGCCTCTCTTGTGCCGACTTATCAGCCGCCCTATCAAAGCTTAATAGCTACTGTAAATTTGCACGCATCAGATGGCAGGCATTCATTTGGAAAATTACTGTCTTAATCTATATTTCATCAACCATAATAAAGATATTAATAGTAGATATTCTTATTAGGCCTTAAACCTCATCAAGACCCCTGATGTAGGACTTGATCAGAGAGCATTTTCCTCAGGGTGGTTCGGCTCCAAGGGAAGCATTCTCCTGTGATTTATTTTTTTTCAGTCTGCGTTGGCCTTCAAAGCGAGGCAGCCGCCTTCAGCCGGTGTGTCCCGTTTTCATGTCTTCGCTGGCTTGCGCCGGACTACCTAAGCGAAGCCATTAGGCACTGGGACCCTTATGAAACACACAACTGCCGCGCGAGTGGAGTCAGCACAGATGGCTCTCAGATCAAGGCCTCAAGGTACTGCGCTCCTCAGTCCAAGCGCTCGGGCCCGTTCCAATCTGGCTGAAGCCGATAAAGAGCAGAGAGTGACTTCATGTCGAATTCGCTGCAAGAGTTTTTATTTTTTTTATTTTTTGCCTAATCTGTGTGAAGTGACTCAGCTGAAGAGTGATCCCATGCTTAAGTATCGGGTGGAAGAGTTAAGTTGAACAACTTTTTTTTTTTTTTTGGGGGGGGGAGGGAACCAGACACTGACTAATAAATTACGGTCCTGCAAAGCCTTGATACATGAAGTCATGGCGCTCCAGAATAAATAATGGTCAATGGTCAGAGAGGAAAAATGGAGCAATAGTTAAATCAGAGCAAAGCAAAGTTAGCTAACACGCAAATATGCAGCAGGATTTGGGCTGGAGTCACTCTTCTTCTCCTCCCCTTAAACATGATTAATTCGGCCCTCTCCTGATCTTCTCACACCCCTTCATCCTTGTCCTGAGTTTATCTGCAGTCACACTTCCACCCATCTCCTGCACTTATCTTCTATGCCAGCTTTCCTCATGCATCTGTGGGCCCCGTCGTACAGACGCCCTTGCTAACTCGATGCCTCACACGTGGCTGATTCCTGTCGCTGGCCATCTCAGCTCGCTGTTCGATGCGATGCCACCAGTGCATTTATGCCAGCCTTGTTTGTGCCGTCACGTGCCACCTATCGCCTCTGGGCCGGGTTTCTGCAGGCTGATATGGCGGCACAGTGACTTGCAGCGAGGACGCGAGTGTGTCGACAACAACGGCAAAGCCTGAGATTTGAAGGGTCGATAATGTTGATAAGAGGCCAAACAAGAATGGCCCAGTGCTCCTTAACTTCGGAGAAAAGTTCAACACAAACAGAAAACTTTGATCACAAAATGGGGAAAATGTCGACTGAAGACGGGATTGAAGAAAGTGACACTTGAAAGTTTATTTTGACCATTCTTTCAAACATAATACATGCCACTGACAGATACCATCAACTAGTGTCATAGATTGACATTTTAGTGCTGTCATTCGCATGTGTTTTTGTCCAAAGTAGTGAAGTAGTTTTTACAGTGTTCCCTCAAACATCCTCCAAATGAAATCTGATCACATTCTCTCCCCTGAAAATCACACATGAGGCAAGCGGGTGTATTTTCTCTCCGAGTGTCTCTATAGTTTACGTTTTAATATTTTTCCATATCATAGCAAGTTGGGCCCTATTTAAACATATTTTAAGATCTTTTTAACTTAAAGCTGATTTGGGAAACAAAGCTCAATCTAATGGGAAACAGTGTATACAATTTTATATAAAACACAATGAGCACATTTGGTTGTAAACTGGTTTTATTGGAAACAAATGCAAATAATCCTCTTAAATGTCCAGAGGCTTTCCACACAATACATTCATCATAATGTTGTCAACAATGTGAATTACCGCTTCAGAATGGCTCACTTTAACAGTGTTAATTAGTAGTTTACCAATTGACAATGACAAAAAAATAAATAGTACAGTAATGTAATGGAATAACAGACTCGTAGCACACAACATTATATGCTGTGACCCCAAACACAGGGGGAAATTAGACCTGAATCTATAAAAGTGGACATTTTAATTTAATTAAGTGTCAGTGATGGTCAGGATGAAAGAAATTAAAACAGCCCGACACTCAAAGGTCTGCTTCAATTGTTTATTTGCATGGGAATTAAAAACATGGATTAAAATAAAGACAGTTTGAGTGTGCTGCCTTCAGGGCCCAATAAGAAAGCAGTTGTACAACAGGAACACGGGATGGGTTACTCTGTATCGCTGCAGCACACAGGCTGCTGAATAAACGGGTGCTGAAACATGCTTGCAAACTCACTCAACACACACACACACACACACACACACACACACTACAGGAAGAAGTCAAAGTTGTAACTATACCATGACGACGTGACGGTTTGCAGCAAATTAATGACTATTTAAGATGTCGCATCACATTTGGTCGACATGGTGCGTTCGCTGACAGTTCATCAAAGCGATGAGGAGAGTGATTGTGTGACCCTGTCAACAAAAGCACTATCTCCTTGGCTGGTGATGATGCTGTCTGACCCGTAAAACCACCACGTGTTAACCTGGCCAACAACTGCGCTGAGCCTTCCACACCCACGCACATACACACAATAGTAGCAGGGATGCAGCTCAACTCAACCTCCCCCATACAGGAGGTGATCCAGGTCCCACATGAGTGAAACTAACTACTGCAGAAACAAACAAACCAAAAAAAAACCCTTCCCAGCTCCATTTGCAGCAAATACACCCAGACTGTGTTTGTGAGCGATTCAAGGCAACCGGATAAATCACAGTACACCAACGTTCCAATTTTCCCCCTGTTAAATCTTTAATGCACTTGCAGATAAGTCATTCTCGGCCGGGCGTAGGGTTTTCCTGTTGGTGGTGGCCATTGCGTGTGCTTTGTATCAACCCAGTGTGTGGTTTTAAGGAGGGAAGAGAGAGAGAGAGAGAGAGAGAGAAAGAGAGAGAGAGAGAGAGAGAGGGAGAGAGAGAGAGAGAGAGAGAGAGCGCTTTGAAATGAATCAAAGGCCAGACATTGGTTTCTCCAGCAGAGTTTAAAAACAAAACAAAACAAAATTTATAGAAAACCAAGAAGGAAACAAAGAACTGCAAAAGAAGAAAAAACTTCCTGTGGTTTTTTAGTTCTTGTTTGATGCGTCATCTCTGAACCACAGCAGTAACATGGCCACAAACATTTCCAACGCCATGAAAACAGAGGTACTCACATATAATTCAATAAATCAAAGGTGCGACAGTCATAATAATTGTTGTCAATTTACAAGTACAATAAACAACGTTAACCCTCACCCTGACATTTAGTCAATTTATGCTGCAAGCATCTTGTGAAGCAAACAGTGAGTGCTGACCTAACGGCCGGATGTAACTGGAAGCCCACGTAATATAATAAATATAATGCATTTAAATGTGACATTACCGTCTGCGGAAAACAAGCTTCTTCTTTTTTTTGCAATAGCAGCTGTTTTCTATGTGATAGAGGCAAAGATAGAAAGAAATATATATGAGGGTGGTACATGATGAGACAGCTTTTCCTCTTTCTCTGCAGCACTCGTTCAGAAAGATAAGGACTTGACGACTCTCATGGGGGAACAAAAGATTGGGAAAAATAAATTGAAAGAGGCAGCCGATGCTTGTCAAAGATCATAACGCCTCACAGGTTGTTTTTTTTTTTTTTTCCTTTTGGCTTTTAGATATGACTCTAAAGTTTTCTTTCAGGTGTACCAGGTAGGCATGTATTCATTATTTAGTTTTGTTCTTTATCGAAAAACATCCATTGCTATGGTGGCCTTACGGTTTCAGTCTGTGTTTGAGCCAATTGTCTCGAATTAGAGTCAAGTCGGGGTCGGTTTTGTTCGAGCGTTGTTATATGAGCGCTGCAAAATGGGGATTGAGGGCAGATTTTCTGCTCCGGGCTGCTTGTCGCATGATCAGATGATACGTTTCTGAAATGTTAAAACATCTCATTCAGCTGACTCAGGCTTGCAGACGGCTGAGGCAGAGCCACGGGCAGTTTTGCGAATGGCTGGGCCTTCTTTCCAAGCAGACTTCTGAAAAAACGTCACTGGCAACGCGACAGCGACAGCTGATGTGACAACTGTCAGCCATTGGATGAGCAGCGGGGACAGTAACTGGCTTACCCCCAGTTGTCTCCGCAAAATGATCATCTTTCTAGATGTTTTGGTACATGAGATAGAAAATATAATGTCTGCAATGCCAGCACTGCTACAAGTAAACACACTTGCTTTGTGGGGTTTTCAAATGAAGACAAGCCATTTAGTGGGAGCTGACAAGTCAGCTGTGAAAGGTTTTGTGATTTTCTTGGGCTTGTTTTCTGTTTGAATTGGCAATTTTAAGACAGAGGTCGATTAACAAGTACATTTTCCTTTTTTCAACCCCGCTTTGTCTGTCCGTTTTAAAATTTTAGAAAAACAAAAGTTGTTTATTTAGTTGACAGACAGGCTGAATCTGGCCTTTTGAGTTTTGAGCCATTCAGTTGACACAGGACGACTTGTGCCATACTTCTGGACGCAGTCTGCAGCAATCTGGACCGCTCTGAGCACTTTTGGCACATTCATGTGCATTACTGGTATATAACACTGATGTTAGAAGGAGAAAAAAAAAAAAACAATCACAGCCCTTCCCAAACTTTTCCGCTGGATTGGTCAACGACTTGCCCGAGGGCACTCCAATTATTTGTACAGCCAGAAGAAAAAAAATGACTCACCCACTCATTAACAGTCCCTGGGCACCTTTTGCTCGCCACTTTGAATTTCAAAATCCTCCTCGACTAACCCTCGGGTTAACATAAACTTTTTCGAGTGTTGCATTTATGAGAGGATATTCTGAACAAATAACCTAAATTGCACCGTTCTCACGAGCCAATTACTGTTACAAATTAAAACGGAGTGGGCCAGTTGGACGAGGGGGAAGTTTGGGAGAAGCTTTGCAAATGGCAAGCAGTGTGTTGAGTAAGGAATTACTTTAATTGCATCACTGTAAAGGTAATAAAAGTGGGGGGAGGAAAAGAAAAGTTTGGCACAGGCCTGAAATTAGTTTCCCACAAAAGGCTCCTTTGCAAAGTTTCTCCTCTTGTTTTCTTAGTCTCTGGAGGTAATAGACCTGTCGCCGCAGTAATAATGATAAATCTCCTCAGTTCACCCGGCAGAGGATGGGCGGACGGAGGTGGTGGGGCTCCTGCAAGTCAACCCTCGGAATACGGGCGCTCGCAGCCGGGGCCTGGCGGAAGTGGGTTATAATTTGAGTGGAGAGGACAGTGAGATTATGACCACGGCGCGGAGTTATAAATCAAAGGGGTCCGAACCACTGAAAAGGGACTGTCGCAGCCCGGGCCTGGAACAAAATTGGGAACTCACGGGCAACGACGCCGGACTTCGAGCTACGGAAAAGGATAAATGTTTAATAATAAAACTGCCCGCTCCACTTGAAAATACTAGCGCAACAGAGTCATCATGGCAGCAGCGCATGGGCGGCACCGGCCACTCCTCCTCCCTCCCCGTTTCCAACAGCACAGCACTTAATTACTGCTCGACCATTTTAATAGCGTCTGGATAATGTGTTTCATGGTGCAATTATTCCTTGGTGACAGCGTCACAATAATTTAGAGCAGAAGAGCTTTTCATCCTCGGGGAAGCGTTGGTGAAGGGAGGGAAAACATTAAATAATCGCTTCCCATATCTCCAAGAGCCACATGGCCGAGTCTCATCCTCAACCCGGGGTCCAAATCCAATTGTTTTCATTAATTTATTTATTTAGTTTTTTTTTTTTTTATTATTTTTTTCAGCTGGAAATTCATGGTCACGTCGTCCGAGTTTGTTGTTTATGCCGCGAAAAACAAACAATTGATCTTTCAGAGTCGCCGTGCATGAGTGATTTCACAGGCAGGGGAGAGACGGATGGCAGCGGTGGAGGGAAAAGTGGCTCCGATCATTAAGGAAAGTGTGTTTGAACCTCGGCAGCCTCCCAGCGTTCCACTGGCTATTTTGACAGTTTAAGTAATTCGTCCCGGTATGATATTAAAACAAGGAGAAGTAATGAATCTGTTTTCTGCCGCCACTAATTCCTTCCAGCGCCGAGATCCAATTCTTTCAAACAATAAACAAACTGCGCGCCGCCTTAAATGTTCTAAATGCAAAGTATGTGTCCAAATGTCCGCCAGGATATCAGCGACTCAATTTTATGCACACTTCAAGTCAACTATTTAAGACATTTAAGTTTGTTTACATTTTTAATTTGTGGAGCCAGAGTTCAATATACATTCATTCATTTGTTAAATTGGATCCTTGCCAAAAATATGATTATATACATAAAAAGAAACTATCCCATTGGTATGAAAGTTACATATTTTATGTTCTAAACTCACTTATAGTTTAAATGCTCTTCAACAAACAAAGTAAAAAGAAAAGTGCATCTTTGGAAAAGCAGATTGAAATGAGATTGTTTTTTTGTTTCTTTTTTAATCTTGGTCATGATCTTAAGTCTTTCATGCTTTTAAAAAAAAAAAAAAAAGAAAAATGACATACGCTAAATGGCATTCATATATTTCACCGTCTATTCTTAGTTTGCCTGTTGAATCGTCTCTCTGCTCCTCTTCCCTCCTCCCTCTGTCTGCCTTACCATGGTGTCATCCATCTTTCAGCGCTTTTTGTTTCCCCCCCCGCGTGCACTCTGACCTTCTGCTCCGTTAAACACTACTGTAAAGCCGTGACCCGGAACAGATGCAGTCGACCTATTTACAGCAAGGCGCGAGTGAGCGACTCCCAGCTGCGAGCGGAGACTGACAGCATCAGAGTCCCGGGGAGCTGCGTCGTGCCACTCCTGTTGCTTCGGTCCCTGAGCAGCGGAATTAGCTTCCTGCTCGCCTCCCTGGGGCGCCGATGCTAAATAGCCTCGGGGCGTCGACCTTTCTGGCAAGGCAGTGAACTTTCAAACCCCGGTTAGGGCTCCTATGGCCTTCCGTCAGCGTGCGCGCCGCCGCGGCCACGCGCGCTGTGTTGATTGTGACATCGACTGGCAGGAACCCCGGGCTGCGGCGCCATCAGGGGTCCTCTGCGCTGACCTTTCGCAGCCAGATCATCTGAATGAAGCTGTTTTGGCCTCGGAATGAATCCTTAATGAATCTGGCACGTTCCCGATCCCCGGGAAAACAAAGACGCGGTGGGCGGCCGGTTTTTCATAAAAACAAAAACGCTCGGACGGACGACTGAGCCGTCGGTGGCGGCGGAGTGATCATTAACCTCAGCCTGTTAAACTTCCATCCCGCTGACTGATGCAGGCCAATGAACAGGACAACTTGTACGTGTCCTCAGGCCAAAGCGTCAGGCCCAATTTAAATAAAAGCGCCGAAGCAAATGTTTGCAAAGCGCTGTTCAACAGAGCTCAAAGATAAGACGTCCCCTCCTCTGTGAATAAGACGCATCCAATAGAGAAATAAAGAAATAAAAAATAAAAAAACTACATGGCTTCAGTGCAAAAGATTACGGAATACGATTATCATAACGGCCATCGAGTCAATACCGCTGAAATCCAACTGCCCGGTGAATCTGAACCGGTTCCGTATCAAAGGTGGGCTTCGCCGCTGGTATGCAGGTATGTTGGGAATTTCATGGCCGTGCGCTACGTGCACGGGCGAGGGCAGCGAAGCGTGGCCTGACTCGGTGATAGGATCTCTGTGTTCTTGGTGGGTAATTGGGCTCCGGGGCTGCAGACGCAAGACGGGGAGGAGGGAGGGAGGGAGGGGGCTGGGGAGCGTGGAGGAGAAGCTGCAGGTTGTCAGGAGACGCGGAAGGCCGGAAGACATGAGAGAAACACCGGACGAAGGAAGACAGGTCGTCTTATTTTTTTTTCTCCGCCGCTCCTCGGTCTCGGATGAGGATGTCGGGGGAGGAGAGGCAGGTGAGCGAGGGCTTCAGCGCGTGTCTGATTAGAAAGAGTGCGCGGGTCAACCCCCACCCTCCCAAAAAGAGCGAAAGTTTGAACAGGAAGTGGTTGACGAGTGAGCAACTCCTCAGCTTCGCCTCCGTCCCGGGGGGAGAGAAACAGTAAAACCAACTGAACTGATACAATAAACATCACACGCGAATCCGTCCGCACACGGTGGTCATTGGCGTGACGACCAATCAGACGGCATTTGGCATTCGACCGCGTCGCCGTCGGCTCCCTCGCTCACCTGTCTCCCGGCGGCACCTGTGTCGACGTTCCCGCCGCTCATCTGTATTCATCTGACGTCCCCCCCTCCCCGCAGAGACAGACAGGGCCGAGCGTGTTCGCAGCTCTCCGCTGGGCTTATTTAAAGGAGAGTTTTTGCCTCCCATTTTATCTCCATCTAACGGCGCTACTGTGGCGCCTCGCCTACATAATCTCTCCGCTGCCCCCTGCGGACTCGGAGGGAACACTCATTGTTTTATTATGGCACCAGCCGGTCTGGGCCTCTATCTGCGGCTCTCTCGGTGCCCCACCTCCCCCGTCCACGGTCGCTTGTTGTTATGCAGGTTGGTGCACTTGTCCAAACACGCCGCGACCGCCAAACACAAGTCGGGGAGAAGCGCTAATGATAGTTGGCCTTTTCGAAGCGGGATAATAAAATGGCTCGAAAAATGGATGCAGGTCATTGGTTTGCGGCGTCATCCATGCAATGCTAAGCGGACATCGTTTCTATGCCAGAGTTGTTTCATTGATAATCTTGCTGGCCACTTTCTTAGGTACGAGTTTCTAGTTCAGGCTACCTAATTAAGTGACCACTGGGTCTGTGTATGTGTACATTGCATCAAACTTGGATGTGCCCTGCCCTCAGAGAAGCTGTTCTGCAGACCTTGGTTGTGACCAGTGGTTATTTGAGTTACTGTTACCTTTCTAAGGTCTCCAGCCAGCCGGCTCAGTCTGACCTCTGAGATTTTCCAAAACACAACTCCAGCTCTGTTTACTTAGACTTTCACATGGTTGTGCTGTTAAAATTCTGATAGATCAACAATTTGTGAAATAGTCAGACCAGCCCATCATCTCAAGTGATTGGCTGATGATCTACATGGGTTAGCATGCAGCTGCAACATTGCACTTATCGCAGTGGCCAGTGTGTGTACGATGACTTGCGGGAGCGTGAAGGTTGTGAAGGGCTGTTTGTTTGCTTCAATATTAATTGTCTATTACTATTACTGTACTGCTATTTTTTTTTTCTTTTTACGATTCTTACTTTTTATTGCATTTGGCACACTGCTCTTGCAGTTGTGCTTCACTCAATGGTGATAAAACTGCAGGAAACTGAGTGGACAATTCTGTTCGATGCATTTTTCCAAGTTACATCTTTGGATAAGAAAGCATCCAACAGCAATCTCAAACCCCTTATTTTTATCGTTGTGAGTCATTTGGTTTGCGCTCCCATCTTTTTCCGGAAAGTGCACTGGCATGATTTCAACCCTCGAAAATTCTGGCAGCAAGTAGCTTGAAGGGCTTCAGATTGGCTGCTATTTAGATAGCGGCCAGCTTGGCGTGCCTGGACTTTTATTCACCTCTCCTGAGGCGCGGGGGAGAGGTGGAGTGAGGGCCAGCTCACCTCCAACCTGAGGTGGCTGGAGTTGGAGATGTGTGGGAGCAGAAGGGGACGAGGGGGACGCACGGGAGGGAAGGGAAGGTTGTTCAGAACGCCGCTTCGGATTTCCACTCAGTGCAGGGAGGGGCCTCTTTGGGATGACAGAGCGTCTGGCCGACCTGGCGGGAAAGCCGGTCCCGGATGTGGGGTTTAGGACCGTTGCTGAGGAAAGATGCAGGTGATGGATGGAGGTTGTTAGAGCAGTAATTGTGTTCAGGTAATTGACCCCCCCTTATCCCCTTTGCCCGGTTCCTTTCTCGCTTCTCTCCAGTTGAGCCGTTCCCTCCATTCCTCCTTCTGTTGTACTCCGCACGCACACGCACACAAGGAAATATCGGCCAGAGAACTTGTCGGCTTGAAATGCTCTGCAGCTGCTGGTGTTCAGACGGACACGATCATAGCAGTGCCAGTTGAAACAAAAACACCACAAACAAGCCAGAGAACGAATTTGGAGGAATTTGGTTTGCAGATGTGTCTCTTGCTTGTGAAACTTGATGTATGTCTGTCTTCAATATGCACTGAAGTGAGGAAAAATATGCAGTTTTACTTCCTCACCCTGAAAAAAAAAGAGTTAAATAATGGGTAATGTGTTATGATGATCTGCCATAAAATGCTTCTCCTCTCATGGCCGTGTCACTAAAAAAATGAAACTTCGACTTGTTCCAGTGTTGATATTACTAGACACACTAAGAAAAAACTGTGAATGTGTTTTTACACAAACATGAAAAACTGAGGACCAAGATCAAAAGTGTCATCAGGGTTTCTCAAAGGCTTTGTCCCTATGTTCTTCTGAAAATATGATAGATTTTTCCGTGACTTGTTGTTCAGACCGTATGAATCAGCTTGTTTCTTCTGGCATGCAAACAATAAAAGTAACTTTGAACCAAAGTGGTTCTCTGATAATGAGCCAGAGACCCCAAAAACCAAGAGGCAGTCGAGCTGTGAATAAACTGCAGTCGGATCGTCACGGCTCGATTTTGAGGAGGCGGTGATGATGTACTTCCCTCTCCATGCATCGGCAGATTATGACAGCCTTCATCACTGTGCTTACGATCAGCTGGCTTTATCTCAACCCCCAAGCTTCCGGCGAAACACCGATGCCTTGTGGGACTTTGTACATGTTTCAAAGAACAACTGGTTGGAAGTTTTGACACTAACTATGGAAAGGTATTAGTGAGGCATCAGTGTCTAAGCAGGTGTCAAAGCATGAAATTCATTTTCATATGCACATATACCTGGGCTACTGTAGTTGGCGAGACAACGAATAGTACACAGAAAAATGATCTTAGTTGTGACCACTGAAATGAAACCAGACCACAGATCAAAGCATCTGTTGAATCCTGTTCATACGCACTGTGTCAACGTGTTGATTATGCAAAGGCAAGGTCGACCAGTTGACACAACTGTGCAATTGCTATATGTGTTGACACACAATGACAGCAGCGTTACGTTTGGCACATGTCTAATTTCCTCTTTCAATTTCATCTTCTGTATAAACTTTAGCACGCAGGCCTTGGCGACAAAGCAGGTGAAGGGTTTTGTCCTCATAGTAACAGGAGAGCGTACAAGCTACCGTTCAGCTCTGCGTTAGCTCAGCCCTCTGTCTTCCACCTGCTTGCCCTTCGAACTCTTCCACATCAGTGTTTCTTTTTTAACCTCTGACAATGAAAAGCATTGCAATTGTCAGGATTTTATAAAAGAAAAATTCTCACTGTGCCGCTGCGACATTTCGCTATGGCAACGGTCAAAGAAAAACCTGACCTCGAGACCGGTCGGTACCTAATGAAGTTGACACACCTGCCACCAAATGGGCAGAGGTGAGAAGTACAATCCATCACGATGACAGACAGCCGTCAAAAATTTTCTGTCGCTTAATAAATAAAGTGTCCGGGGGTGAAAAATATTCAGCGGAGGCGACCTCTGCGCGCGGTAGACTTGGAGGACAATGAAGTGCGCCGCGTTTGCTTTCCGCAGTGCACGTGAGGTCGTGTCCTGAGGGTTTTCTCAAGGCACGCAGCTCAAATAATTACAGCGTGTATTATAGCCTCTTCGGTGGCCTTTAAACTTGTGGGCTAATCCGAAAAGGGGGTTGCATTGAACTTGCACGATGATAAATGTCCCATTTGCAGTCGTCACCAATTGAATTGACCTTATATGAGACTGAGCGAATGAAAATGTCCCTCAGCTGAACTGAAATGTGATTAACATCAAATCAGTGTGAAGCCGGCCATAATCAAAGATAGATAAATCTGGACTCGCCAAGGTCAGTGATTCTCCATCGTCCTCCCCCCCCCCAACACACCATCTTAGCTCCTCCCTGTAATGATCCGACATTGAATTCCACTTATGGCTGCCTTCCCTCCTTCATTTCCAGCAGCACTTGGTCCATTTCTGCACCTCCAAATGAGGGCACATTAAAGATGCCACTACAGATTTTCAAAGGCTGAGTGATATTCAGTGCAGCCGGGTGGTCCGGCAGATCCTCCTTTTGAATCCCCAGCGCCGCCCTGGAATCCAGTCGGCGCTCTTTACCATCCAAGGTGCATTAAAAAGGAATCAAGCCTCAGTCGCAGTTCCACTAATAATCATTTGGGGCCAGCGAATGTGTGACAGTTTATGCTGGCTGGCTGCCACAATGGACTTCCTTTCATCTGACATTGCTGTGACTCTATTAGCTAAAGTGTTGGAAGTAAATGATAGTGGGCAGTGTCAGCACCCCTTCAGATCAGCAGACCCTCTATTGATTCAAACACAGGACCAAGAACGTCAGGTTTTAACCCCTTCAGATTTGTTCTTCTTAGCTGAATAAATATATGCTCCAGTTCATCTTGTTTTGTGCCGGACAGTTTCTTCTCGAGGAGTCATTTAATTTCAATTTTGCCCTTTTTGGAAACTATTTTATAAAATGATTGTGCGGCTTCCTTTGTGCTGCAGTGTGACACAACTCGTACCAAGGACCAGAAGAGTAGAGAGTCCAAAATATTTTTCTTTTAATAACAGTCAGGTTCTGTACGCGACACAACAAAGAGGGCAAGGCAAAAGGGAGACTGCTACAAGGCTGGTAGAGATTAGAGGGAGGTGAGACAACGAGGTACAGGTGTGACACATCAGGGAGGAGCAGGAAGACAAAGAGGCGGGGGGGCCAGAGCAGAGTGTCAACATGATGTGGTAACTCATCCGTCCCGCTAAGGAGCTGGGAGCTCGCTGGAAGAACTTCACCTGGAGCAGGTCAGCTGAAACAAGGGAGCTGTGGCCTGTCCTGGATCTGGCCCTGCAGCTGTCAAATGCAAACCTCGAGCACAGCAAGTTTCAAGTACGCATGACCAGTTTGAAGCTAAAGGGCAAATGTCGTTGCTTGTAATGGGAAATCATAGAGGTAGAGAAAAGTCACGTGTTTACGCATTTCGCCCTTCAGGTCCTTGACAGAGGATTCAGGTAAAATGTAACAATGTTAGTGGGAAATAAATATACATTTGTGCCAGTTGTTATTAGTAGTATTATTTTAATAAAGCTTTTAGTGTTGATAAGTTAGTACCAAGGTAAATAGATCTGGCAGTCTGCATACTTTTCTAATCTTTGTTAAAACAGCTTTGTTAACAGTCATGAGATTTGTTTCTTATTCAGTTTGGTTATATTACGTTGCAAGATACGTTGTATTTTATGTTGCAAATCCAGGCCGGGAGGTTTTTCTTGCCAGAAGCATCTTTCCAGTGGTTTTCAGCAGACAGTAAGATCATTGTGAGCTACTTCTTGCCCCAAACGTCTTGCGTTTTCCATGACTGGGTGCCTTGTGTTGTTAAGAAGAACATTCCAAATACCTGGAACTCAAAACAGCCAAAGGCATTTTTTCCACCATTGTCAGGATTAGGGAAACAACAGAGTGGCTGTTTCCGGCCACTCAGCCGTTAAACTTGGACTATAATTGTCATGGTTTTTGAAGAAGAAACAGCAGGAAACATGTTGCGCCATTTCATCATGATCCCAATTTATTTATTATCATTCCACTGCAAGCAGACAGCACATCAAAAAAGAAAGAAAAGAAGAAGGGGGAAAAAAAATCACGTCATGCATCCTGTGGTTTCGATGCGTAACGTTTCTAATTTATGCATCCACCAAAGCACCAACAAGGAAAAATATACAGTGTGGTTGGAGCGGCATCTTAGAGGTTGGACTATCTGATGGGGCTCCAGCAGGATCTCATAATCTCACCAGCTGCAAACCACACGTGGCCAAGCATGTTTCCAAATGACCAGACCGCAGTAACGTCTCTCATGTGCTTTCCTCGTGGGAGCCATGAAAAAAAAAAAAAGAAGAAAATTAACACATCCAGCTTCTTGGAGTTGCCCTGAGGTCAAATTACTAGAATGCAGTTCCCATGCACTCTGTTTTTCCAACACGAGGCATCCAAACACATCGTTTTGTGCTCTGTCTCTGTCTCCACTGTGCCCAGAGTCATGTGCAGGTCTAGTGTGAAGAGGTCAAAGGTTACAAGAGTTTGTCTAGTTTCCTTGCTCAGACTTTAACCGCGTTATTGCTTCATTATCCGGTGCAGATTAAATTCACCACTTTCCTTCCCGACTCTTTTCCTCCCTCCACTGATCGTCTTAACCCTTCAGGGGCAGCGCAGTGGTTTTGAAGGTTGACTGTACGCATAATTACTGTCTTCATTTATATTAGTAAGTCTGATTGCAAGATACTTAGTAACCTGACAAGAAGCATTTTTTGAAACTCATTAGCAACCTTAAGACCTGGAGCCCCACTTGAGATCTCACAGATAAACAAAACAAAACAAAAAACCCAAAGAAAAGGAAAATCTGAAAAATCTCATTCACAACAGTCAATTTCATTTCTCAACAGTCAAGTGTATAAAAAAAAGAAATAAATCCTTCATTCAATCTTTCCCGACTCTGGAACCTGAATAAATGTTTTTGGAATTGGTTCCCTTGCGGACAGGAGCCGGAATTAGTTTTGACAGACGCAGAAGGAATTTTATTCTCAGCGTACGTGAAGCACAGACTCAGGCTTTACTATTCAAATTGGTAGAGAGCGAGAGAGAATGTTCCGTCCCTGCTGCTCGCACGCATAGTTTAAGCAAAATGGAAACGCAACAGTGTCAGTAAGAGACGTTTGATTGTTTCTGTACAAGAGATCTGAACTGCAGAACGTTGAGTTTTCCTGATAAATTTATATTCATGATAAGCTAAGCTCATGTCAAAAAATGAAAAGACAATGAAACAAGATTCAATGTACATTTTTTTTATCTTTCTGGCGCAAGGGACACATTTAGAAGAAACAAACATCACTTTGTCTTCCCCTTTGTCAAGTTCGTCTTCCCTCATCCCCTGCCTCGTGTTGTCTTCTCAAGTGATTCTCCTGTCTGTGCAGCTTCCTCTTGGCTAATGATCTCAATCCTCTGCAAAATTAGACATCGATTAACAATATGAAAATCTGTGTTTCTCTACCCTTTGAGAAGTGATTTTTTTTCCACTAATCTTTCCGTATGTGGCATTCAGTTTTATTTAAGTAGCCACTTTGAAGAATAAATTACGCCTTCAAATCGTTTTCATAGATTCTTCACGCTGTTCCACATTATCCGATTATGGCAGGTTGCAAATAGATATTAGATGGGAACCCTCGTCCTTTCCTCTGGCCTGCACTTGTTTCATGGCCTACTGAAGCCGCTGATCCACTCTGCCAGCCAGAGTTGCACACTGAGAAATAGGCCTGATATTGCTGGCGAGTGAGCAAGGGGAGAAATTCTGTGCCCTCTGGCGCATTACTTACACTTCGCCTGAGTGTGGTCTTGGATTTCAGTTTGTTTACGACCTGTGAGAGAGCACCATGCATGTCATTGGCAAAGAGAAAAGAAATGGCCTTCTTTACCCTGCCTGTCTTTGTGGCACTGTGACTGAATTCGGCCTTTTTTCTCCTCGAAGCGTTTCGTTGCAGTTTTGTCGGTGTGTAAATTCTTCGGTGCGATACACAGGATAAACACATCTTGCTGTATGCAGTGATGGCGGCATTGTGAGATGAACAGCAGAGAAGTGGCATTGAGTGACATCCAGGATTAAAGATTATATATAGGTATAAAGGGACTGCTACCTCTGTACAGCTCTACATTTTGAGCAATAACAACTCTGCTGGAGTTGTCAGTTATACGAATCATAACAATTGCCTGCTAACGTGACTGGTCCTCAATGCTGCAGCCGCTCACTGTACTGTAGTTGTTCTGAAAGATTCCCAACACTTTCTTAAACATCACTGACAGTGATTAAGATGCGCCTTCACACACAGGTGCAGAAATGCAGGCCTGGTCTGCTTGTGTGCGATGTTAGAAGAACAGCCAAGACTTTCCTCTGAAGTAGGACCACTGTGCGTAAGTGCCATAGATGTCCTTGTCACAACCTCAAGTCATCTGGTAAACAAACAGTAACCAAAGGAGTATTTTTCAAGGTTACAGTCTCAACTATAAATATGCAAAAATTTCTTGCATGAAAGACTGACCTGCTCCTCAGTACTGTGGTACAAAATGCCTCATCCAACACAGTTCCCTCTGAAAAAAAAAAAAAAAAATGAACATGTGCAATCAAAGTTCCTGAAGGTAATCTTTGTTCGGTCATCCACTTGTGTGCAATTCATTCCAGGCTTTTTGTGCCACACGGTTACACAATTAATTCCGGTTGTTTTCACACACAAAAAAAGAAGCATCAATTATTAAGAGGTTGCTGGAATAGTCCGACTCAGAGTGATCACAATGCTTTATCAGCCATCCTGAAAACCGATCTGTCATCAGCAACCATTAAAATTCTCAAATTTTGGATTGTTCAGCTGTTATCAAAGCGTGTGAGCCTCGCTCTGCTGAAATACCTGCAGCAGAGAGCCGCAGGAACGGCGAGGGCTTCGGAAAACAACTGCGTTTATACTTCAATAAAGACATTCATGAGCCCGGCGCAGCCTGCAGGCAAAGGTTTAATAGCCTGGAGTGCTTTCCTTTCAGTTGACTGTGCTTGTTCTAACAGGTGCTTAATAATGGAGCAGGAATGCGGTGGAAATGGGGGAGACAAACCTGAGCCACTGTAAGCAGGTACAGGAAACACAATAGGATTAGAGGAGTAGACTGATCCCGGCTTTGTGCGGCCGCCGTTTTTGGCCAGATTAACAGCAGCCGCCGCGCCATTGTGTGGAAATTGGACCGAAATTTGTTTTCAATTTGTCCCCCGCTCGAATTGCATCGGAGCGTGGGCTCGCGTCGGCGCCGGGAGCCGGGGGAGGGAGGGAGGGAGGGGAGGCGCGGCGCTCTGCACTCTGCAATTTCGGGAGATTAGCCGCTTTACCTGTGATACTTGTGTCGCGAGTGACACCGAATCGAACGGATCCACTTGGGAGCGTGACGTGAAACGGTGAGACGGGGCGACCCGGCCACGCAAGCTCGCCCGCCCGCCCCGAGAGGGTGGAGGCGGTGCTGATTTTCAGCCTGTGCGACTGCGGCCTTGTTCCTTAAGACCCTGCCGCTATCTCATGTACAAAGTGTAACCCCAATCGATTATGCACAGCCTGAGAATAGTTCATTTTTTATTTACCACCACTTTACAGTGCGACTGCCGGGGGATCGCCGCTGCATTTGTTTGAGTCATCTTTCATGACCCCATCTGTCGGCAGAGAGGTCCTGTCTGCGGCATCCCGTTGCATTTGGGACTTTGTGCGTGTTTGGCAGATGCTGGAATCTTTAATTCTGTTCAATGCTGGATGTTCCCTTCGACGGAGCCACCGCAAAACGCACCGATGAGGACGAATTTGTCTTCGCGTTCACGGCGGAGCAAGCAATTTCCATTTATCTCGGCCGGGGAGAGAAGCACGGACTGTCACATTTCGAAATAGAAAGATAATGATAAGGGGAAAATATAAGAGCACTATGGGAACACAGCAAGAGCGACTCATCGCAAATTCTGTGTGCTGACACTTTCATCACTATATTTTTTATGTATCACTATTCAGCAAAGGGCTGGCGAATGCTGCCATGGCAGGGCTCACGCAAAGAGACTAACAACAGCTATCAGGCAATTTGGAACTGCCAGTTAACACAATGGCAACACACGTCTGGGGACGAGCAAACTCCACGCCGTAACCCTCACCCTGGAAAAACACAGACACGACGGCCGCGTCGCTGCCTTGAAAAACTCCGCCCCCTCCACTTAACCTGTAGCCCCTGACTCCCACGTTTACAGCTGCAGATGTTGCCACCTTAATGCAAAAGGAATCCCGCTGGGCGCTTCAAGAGCTCTGCGTGGCACATGCACGCACACACACACACACACGCACGCACACACACACGCACGCACACACACACGCACACACACACACACACACACACACACACACACACACACACACACACACACGCACGCACACACACACACGCACGCACACACCCATCCAGTTTTAGCCTTCTTGCCATTATTTGAATTGCATTGGACTGTGGTGGCTGTGAATTGGAGAGGGAGGGCGGAGCGGAGGCCACCTCAGGTCCCCCCGCCCACCCGTATTTTAGGCCCTGGTTCTGCCTCAGTGAGCCGGCCTGATTGGGATGCAGTAGGGTCTCTTGCCTTTTCCCTCCCCGGCGCTCTCCCCCCGTGTCTCCCCCCGTTCTGCTCGGCCTGAAACAGACATTCTGATGAAAACCAGAGGGGGTGGGCAAGTATTTGTGAAGGCGGGTCACATTGCAGGAGAACATGCACTCTGCTCCCGCTCCGTGCCTTCTTGGCTTCTTCGCGGCATTGCGATTGAGGGTAAAAAAAAAAAAAAATCATTGGAGTCACCGAGAGCAGCATAATTGAACCACTGCCGCAGTCAAGTTCTTGATTTCAGGGAGCTTCACTGTGCGACTTGCTGCTGCATCTTGTCAAGTTAAGCCGACAAAAGCAGCAGGAGGAGAAGAAGAGAGGAAACTTTAACAGGCCGTTGAGACAATGCAGAAAAAACACTGGATTTGCATGAGCAGCTCCTGGACTGTGAGATAATCCCTCACCTCTCGTTCTAGTTCATAACACACGCTGGTTTTCACACATGCAGCTGCCTTTTTCCGATAGGATGCAGCGTTTTTCCACTGCATGCAGTTGGCAGAGCAACTGTGCAAATCTTGTCCCATCTTATCGCCAGCTGTCGAGATGACAGGAAATAGTTTCTTCATCCACCGTTTACCGTAACCAGACTGTTTTAGAACCATCTGCTGGTAAAAAAAGGAAAAGCTGCGTCACGTCCAGCTCAAACTCTCCTGATCTTGGGATGGATGAATTATTTGTCTTTCTTTGTCAACAATGACAAGCTGAGACAAACTGCATTAGCGGGAGGCCTTACTGTCAGCATCTCCAGTCTCCCTTTTTTTTTTCGTAAAAATTTTAACAGGCTTTAAAGAAACTGTTTCCACACACGAGTCGTGTGTGAAGCCATTAAACTGGCTTCGTCCCTTGAAGCATCTCCTTTTTTCTATTACCGTGTTCCTTTTTATCGGTTGCGCCTGCCTGTGGCTTATCTCACCTCTCAAGCTGTAGTATCTGACCCGTCTTCTGATTGCACATTTCACTTAAGGTTCAGAAAAAAAAAAAACATTAACAACGGGGCAAGGAATCTCGGGTCAACCCATGAAGTGAGATTAAATGTGAGTGTTTACTCTCAGCACATTGCCTGAATTGACATCCGTCCCTGTTCTGAACGGACTGTAACGTATTCATGATACGTACTGATGTCATTTTCAAGATGATCTTATTTTTTGGCCGACTTTTCCAAACCAGTTAATCATCAAATGACGCACCAATGGGAGAGAGAAGCTCCGTTCTTGATTCTAAGACCCTGGTGTCTCTGTGTTTGTGTGGAGTCAGCCAAGCATACGGTGAAGATAAACCACACGTTGCTCTGTTTGCGTGCGTCTCCCTGCGTTAGGGAGGAGGGGAAGAAGAAAAAAATAAAATAAAGAAAGCACCATTTGAGCATGTCCAGGATTATCACATCTCCATGGCGACCGCCTCCTCCAACCACCTCGTCTTCCTCCTTGCTACTGTCCTCCTGTGTGTGTGTGTGTGTGTGCGTGTGTGTGGGTAATCTGCTGCTCTGGCGCCGGAGCTACCACTAATTCATCCTCCGTCCCCTGCTGCATAATCCAAATCTTGAAATGGGGCAATAAATAAATGGACTCCAGCTCCCACTATTTGTTGCGTGTCCTGTCCTGCTGACATGATTTGCGATAACACTCCTTCTTTCCCCCACCCTGTAACCTCTCTGCTCCTGCACCGCCCAGCTGCTGGTCTACATGGAGAGCAGGCAAATCATGATGGGACAGGAATCAATTTCTACAAGATTAAGGCCCTTGATGGGCCAGATGCGAAAGAGGCCATGTCCTCAGAAGAATAGGACGGTTGTAAAAGATATGAAAACCAGAGGAGGAACCCACCATTATGCTTTACCCTCTCAAGGTGATGGTATCAAATATCGGTGAGCAGTTACAGGCAGACACTAAAAATGCCAAGATGAATTCTTTATATCTGCAGATGTTCAACTTTGGGTGCCGTGCTTTTGTTGTCAGCAAGGTTGTAAAGACTGAATGGTAAATAATAGCTGTAAATGACAATGTGTGCACATCAGATATTGCTGTCTTCTCCCCTTTGACAAAACACTCAGGTACACTTAAACTAAAGAGAAAACTGTTTTGTAGTTACTATTAGTGGTTATTGATGTTATTGATGATTCCTCAGTTGTTGCGTGATATTTTTTGGATTGTGACACAAACTTCCATGTTATGCCGTGTTTGGCAACAATGTTGAGTTCAGAACGATTCAAAGAGTTGGATTTATTTTTCGATGCGCATGCAAAATGTGCGTGTGTGTGTGTGTGTGTGTGTGTGTGTGTGTGCACTTAGCATAATCGGTGTCATACATGATCAGAAAAGATACCGCAGGAGGGGGCCAAGAAGGAATTTTCATCTCAATCCTGGATTCCACGGTCCACCCCCGGATATCTGGGTCCAATAAGACGAGGGGCCTTTCTTTCTTTCATTCCCTCCTTCTCTTTCTCTCGGTTATGCTTCTGCTCCTCTTATTGCCGTGTTTACAACTTGTTGGCACCACCGAAACCAACGTCGGCTCTGCTAGCGCAGGCTCGGAAAATAAAAGGACAGAATTTTGAAAATGTGCCACTGAGCGCGCCGATATAAGAGGATCAGACATGCAAGAGTGGAATGGGGCCCTTAAGTGTTCCAAAAAAGAATAAAGGGCGAATTATCATTTAATCCCATCCTGGTCAGTACAAGGGGAGGGTTGGGAAGAGAGAAGGAGGATTGGCTTGCACCACAAAAGGGATGTGAGACACTGGGTCTGGTGTCAGACAAAGGTCTGTGGTGAGGAGGGCTGACAATAGTGCAGAGGAGTCGTCCCACCATCTGGATGCCTGTGAAGCAAGGTGCAAAAAGAAAAACAAAACAAAAAAACAGGAAGTGCTTTTCAGTCGACATCTAAAAGAAAAAGAAAAACTAAAAAGCTGCAATCAGTGTTTTTGCACTCCACATTTGCATTCCCTCCACTAAAGGGAGAATGTAGCAACTATGAACCTTGCAAGGGGCAGAACTTGGGAGCATCACGTCTGAGCAGCACACAAAAACACCCACACTGGAGTTGCAAGCTGCCACAAAATAAGAAGAATATATCATATTTTCTTGGTGTCAGCCGGAGCCGGGCAAAGAGCTTGAGGCAACATATTCTCCAATTTCAAATAGACCTCTCGAAACTGCATTGGATTTTTTTCCCCCCATCACCACAGAGACACAGCAGGATGGCACCCATTTGTCTTTGTTGTTCTCTACTTAAGAAGCTGTTCAAATGAGTCATGTTTATACAAGTGAATCCTCAGCGCTGTGTATTTTTCAATACATAACTCACAGACTCACACTCACACAGGAACCAGAAGGGTTCCCTGGAATGACATGGAACTGCGTTGGTGGTATTTAGTGGTAAGAACTCAATTCTTTCATGTCATTTCATCCTCACCGTTTAAGGTCCCAAATTGTGAAAAATTCCCTTGACTGATGTTTCAAAACAAAATTAAGGAGTGAGACCAAGACTGTTAACAGTGTGGGAAAGTGCATTAAAAAGTTATTAGACGGATACGGGGAAGCTCTTGCAGCACAATCTTGTTTCTATTCAGGAGGCTCTGGAGAAAATAAATTAATCCAGACAACAAAAACATTACAAAGCTGATCTTTGGTTCTGAAATATGCTAAATTTACTTCAACGTCTTTCCTCATAATAATGTCTCTAGCATGTCATTGGACTCCCAAGAACCGAAAATCAGCCAGTTGTGATGTCACAAAAGGTCGCCGCTACCTCTGAGCCCTCGCCCACGTTGGTCCCGACACCCCCCGGGTAGGTGTTCATCCTCCAGTCGCTGCTGCCAAAGATGTGGAATCGAGCATCAGTTTTATCAGCTAGTAAGCACTTGCTTTTGGCATTTTTGCGGAGGAGTTTAAACAAAATATCCTTCCTCATTAGGAATTTTTCCTTTCCAAAAAAACCTTACTTCTTTGGAATCCAGGATGAAATGTTAAGATCAGGAAATGATTAAAAGATAGGACTTTATTTTTTGGTCATGAATCAGAAACACTCCTACCACTCCTTTCTGCCTCTTCAGTGTTGTGTTTGAGAAAACATTGCTTCTTATCGCGGTTAAATTAAAAAAAAAGAAAAGAAAAAAAAAAGCCCTGAACAAAGGCCGTTAAATCTTTTCTCTTACACTGTGGATGGTCTCTTACTGCTGCGCGCTGCATATGAACAGATGGCTTTGTTTCGTCTGCGAGAAAGAGCCCCGTGTCACAACACCGCTGCGAATAAAAGTTAAACATGATACACTGTAATGCGCGGTGATAAGCGGGCGAGTAATGCATCTCACTGACTGCAGGTCTGTTTGTTTCATTAGGAGAGGGGCTGAAAAGATAACAGCGCGGCGCAGACTGGAACTGTGTGTTTGCGTGGAACCCACCGCGGGCTATCTCCCCTGTGACTGTCAAAAAAAAAAAAAAAAACGTCATAAGAGAAGAGCGTGCAAGGATACCATGCCGTTATCTGAATAAAGGTGGTTGTGATTCTTATATCCTCTGTAGAGGGGAGTATTGTAAACATAGTGGGGTGGTTTTGTTTGATCGGGAAGGTACGGCCCTCCCGTAAACACACGTGCTCCTGCTGGTCGCGTCAAGGTTCCTCTTGCATGACCTGATATATATTCGGCCGGGGAGAAGAAGGAGAGGCGGTGCAGGTGCTCGGCAGCTGAGAGGTAAGTCCCCCGGCTTCCTGTAATGACTCAGAGATCCCTCACTGTGCATCCGTGCGGCTGCTTGACTCTCTATTGTTTCCGCCAGAGATCCAGCATCCACGAAGTTGAATACCGAGCTGATTTAAAGCATCTTTTATTTTCCCCGATGCTGAGAGGTGGAAAAAACTGCTTTCCTCAATTTTTTTGTGTGTGTTTTATTTATGTGAGGAGATTTCCAGATGTGGCAGAGGCACGGTGAAATACGGTCGCAAAGCCTCCAAATGTTGTGAAAGTGTGTTGTGAAAGAAGACAGGGAGTCTTCTGGCCGCATCAAGGCTGTAAATTAGCATTTCAGCCTCACCGATCAAACAATACTCAATCTATTGGGCTTTCTTTTTTATTCAGCACTGAACATGCACATGCAACGTCTTACATTCACAAAACTCCAACCTTGCTTAGTTCCTGACAAGGCTGGCACGGGTTTTCCGGAGATCATAGCTCATTTCTCCACGGCACATTTTTCCAGCCCGTCTAAATAGTTTTTGTGCAAGGGCCCTAACCTTGAGCTATTGCCATAGATTTCCAAAAGTGTTGAGAGCTGCTCTTCGAGCGGGCCAGCGAAGGACCTTGGTATTTTGGTTTCCTTTCAAAAAAAGAAGAAGAGGTTCTGGCAGTGCGCTTCGTTTTATTGTCTCGATTCAAGATCCATCTGCAAGACTGGCAGCAGATTTCCTCACATTACTATTCAAAATGTCAACATCATCTTTGTTTATGAAAACCGAATGCAGCAGACGCACTTAGTTCCGGTGCCAGCAGCAAGAAAGCCCCATCACCTCTTAGCAAGCAAAGCTCATCAAGTTCTGATGCGAGAGCTGCTGTGAATGCACCAGCCGGCAAAAGGCTCAAAACCCAAAAAAGTCTTGGGGGCAGAAGGATCCATATAGATTCTCACACAAAATGTTAAACTGCTTAGTTTTATGGGCTTTTGAAATAGTTTTTCCACCAACTAAACAATTTAGTGGGAAATGTGGGATTTCTGAGCATCCATTTACTTCATCACACATCCATTTCCGGTCCACCAACTCCTTTGAGCGAGTTCTATGGGAAAACATATTTTCAAATCAGACATCGTGCCTCATGAAAGAAGGCTCAAAATAAACACATTTGGAATGGTGCCATAACTTATTCTTCTCCCACTGTCCAATAGGAAGAATGCAGAGAAAAAAAAAACAAAACAGAAATCAACTCCTGGACATCTACATGCTTCAACATTTACTTGTCATTTAGCAAAGCTTGAATATGAAAGTATTGGGCCTTCCTTGCTCCCAACACAATCAATATATATTATGATTAGGATGAAATTATAAGGCTCTAAATGAATTTGAGTGCAAATGGAGGTTTAAGGAAAAGGATGAACACGAAGCGGTTTTGCCTCAGATATACTTTGAGTTACTGCACTCGCTATTTCTCTCCGGCTGATGAGGCGCCATTGGCCAAATTACTCTTTTTTTCCCCCTTTAATTTTAAATTTCAAGGCTTCACTCATGCTGTATTACCATCACCACAGACTGTGAGACTCTATCGAGCTGTCTGGTACCTGTAGACACCCGTGAAAATTGCTGTAGAAACGCCAGTCTAAATGTAAATGACTCAGGTAATTGTTATCCTTTGTGAGGAGAACTTTTCTCATCCACGACTGGATGGACGAGAAAAGTCCCAGTTTGTTTTTGAGCGGCAATGTTTTAATTTATTGCACCAGACGCATCCTGAAATGAGCCAGAGGCCCGAAACCCACTTTAAAGGCATCGACAGCAAAACCTTTCGGTTTCAATGGAACGTCAACAGCATTGTTTTTCGACGTGGAGAGCTTCTGCGGAGAGTGTTTGGCGTTATCGCCAGCCCACTCCAGGTAATAATCTGTCTCCTGTTTCTCCCATCGCTGCACAGCCCCCCTTTCAAAAAGAGCCAAGTGTAAGTGTTTCCCAGAATCTTTTTGTTTCTTTGGCAACACCTGTGTCTCCATCTGCTCTCCATTTTCCCAACCTTGGCAGCATGCTGGATCTTCTAACATCGAGATTTATTCCAGCGCAGTGTTGGGTGAAACACAAATGCTGGTGACAGAAATGTGTTGAGTTAATTGTATGACGCGACATGCGGCCGAGGACGTGACAGACAACTGGCAAAAAAATAAAAAATAAAAATAAAAAGCTACCAAAAAAGATAAACAGTGAGTGTGCTGCCATTTCTAAGTCAACTGGTAAACGTGTTCATATTTTCCTCACTGGTCCAGCCCAGTTTGTTGCCAGATACATGGACATGTTGGCACCTCATCAGCTGGCTGGGTTTTATTCCCTCTCTACCAGTCACACTGCCACTTTTTCTCAGTCACACACACACACACACAAACACACACACACACACACACACGGACACACACACAGTCATCTCCCCATACGGCATGCTTCATGCACCGAGGGATCCACCGCTGATAAGTAAAGCTCCGAACGCAGCACCACCAAAAAACTGATTTTGTGTCTCCAAACCAGAACTGTTCACAGAGGACTATCTCTACAAAGCTGCCACGCATGAGCTGGTCAGCTGTCTTATTGATCCGCCTTTCCTCGCAGTCCAGCCCCTGCATTCACTCTTGCTTGCTACGCCTTGGCGAGTCCACTTTGGGAAACATCACCCATGGGAGAGTAGTGTGCGGGGTCCCCTCACCAGCCCCCTTCTTAAGTTATAATTATTATTTTTCGAGGCCTACAAAAGGAGTAAACGTTGGTTCAGACCAATAAACTGAAGGCAGAATAAGAATATGCGCAGTGACATCATCTAATAAAATGGAAATGATATGCATGGCACGCAGGGGGAATCCAGGAGGGACTTCCTTGTGGTGCGATGTACACTGATGGGAAAGAGGCTGGCGTGGCTATGACATTTGCTCTGATGTCAGTGCATGTGAGCGTGAACATGTACAGCACATAAGTGACAGCATGCATGCATGCTCTCCACTGTCACACCAAAGTTACCCTCTGTAAGAACTGCACTCCCCAGTAGCGAGACGGATCACGGGTTAGAGTTCACAGTGTCGTCCTGGCAACTAAAATCATTTAAACTGTTCATTTGCTCCGTTGAAATATTGCAAACAACCCAGTTATATATGTGAGTAATATATGTGAAGACAGGTAGTCGTAAAAGCCCTGAAACTTTCACATAAGCCAACTCCAAGAAAATGCGAGAATATATTTGTAGGAACTTATAAGTCTCGCACGTTGCTGGAATTTTGGCACACTTCCCTTCGCGGTGAGTCGTCCAGGCCCCGAAGCAGCAAAGAATCCTCAGACCATCACACAACCCACCACCGTGTAGGCCTCTAGTATGATCTTCTTGTTGTGGAATGCTGCCTAAGCCTTGTGCCAGATGCAACCGAGACCATGTCTTCCAAAAAGTTCTACTCCAAACTCAGAAGTTCACAAAATGTTAAAAAGGAGACGTGCAAGATGTATCTTCAGATCTTTTCTTGTCGTGACGGATTTGCGTCTTGTATAGTTTACATTAGTTTTATTTTTACGGTTTTTCGGTTCATTCAAATCACATAAATTGATGTTGACCATGACAACTGAGGACTGCTGTTTATTGGGAGGTTTTCTCTTTGTAACTTTTTCTATGAGGTGATGTTCTCCGTTGTGGGTGCTGTGCACAATTGCTGTGAGATGGAAATAGGGTGAGTCATGCATTTATTATTTTCGTGTGAAAACAAATGCCTGTCCGAAGGGGTTTGATTGACATGCCAAATGTCTGGTTTTGGTGTGCATTTCACTTGTTTGTACTGATTTGCATTAGTCACAGTGGACATGTAGTCATCCTGCCCGAATTCCATCTTTTGAGGCCTCGCAATTTACCCAACAGCCATGCCTTGCAAATTAAACTGAAGTTCTTCCGAGGACGAAAATCCATTTCAAAACTCACACTTTACTGTGACTACGGAAGGTTTTACTTCATTTATCTCTAGCTCTCTTTCAAGACTCAATTTTGAGGCTCCTGGTGAGAGCAAAACCTATTCCATGACGCAAACACCAAAGAGTTCCCACTTTCACATTTACCATCTGGCAAAGTTAAAGATCAAAGAGTTGTTTTCGTTTCAACAAAGCCCCGCAAGGTTGATCGCATCTCTTACAAACACATATCCTATGAAGCGAGGAAATCAGTCTATGATTACTGATAAGTGATGGGAGCTGAAGTGTGTCACTGACCTTAACAGCTGTTCTATTTGTCAGCAGAACGTTGTGTGTGACTCCCAGAGGAGTATTGTCCTCCTGGCTGTAGGTTTAAGATGTGATAAGGTAATTGCCCAATGTTTAGACAGACGCGTCATTGGACCTCTCACTCCAGTCTACTGTCAAAGAGGTTAACAACCAGGAGCCCAGACTGATTAAACATTTATAAGGGGCATCCATCTCTTTGTATATCAAATGATCTCTGCAGCAGAGACCTCAGACAATCTAGGTCCAATCCGTCTGTCTCTTCCAAAGTCCTGCGTGCCTCACCATCCTTTATGGCCAGACATTCACACTCAATATGGGAACAGTAACTCTCTCGACCATTGGTATGTTTCTCATCATCACTTTGGAAATAAATATGTATCTTCAAACAGCATGTGCAGCCGCAGCATTAAACTCATATATGCATAAAACAGAGACTTGCCCTTCTGGATTCTTTGAACATTTATGAGCAGAGTCTCCCCAACAAAGGACAATGGCTTTAATGCAAGTTGCCTTTTCTCTTTGAAACTCTGACTTGTTCAAATAGATGACTCTGAACTGTCTGTATGTGTGAATGTGAATGGTTGTTTGCCTCTCTATGTGTCCCTGCGATAGACTGGCGACTTGCCCAGGGTGTAACCTCGCCTTCACCCCGACACAGCTGGGATGGACTCCAGCACCCCACAACCATGAGTGCAGGATAAGACTGGTGATATGCTTTGATATAAAATGCATAGTGTTGATGGATGGATGGATGGATGGATGGAATTGTTCAACTGTGTACTTTGTCTGCCAGCATTGCCATGAAACCCAACCCTTCTCACCACATCCTGATTTGTTAAAAAGCCTAATTCAGAGAGGCTTTTATAAGCTTTTAAACTGATTGACCATATCGTCATAGCACAGGAAGCTCATTCCGGACGGGTGCTTTTATTTGCTGGAGTTGGGCACTAAAAAAAGGGTATGGGGTTACCATTTGGCCTCAGGGCAAAGCTGCACTGTACCTTCGTTCCTCCCCCACTCAAAGCCTTCATTTGTATAATGGGTTGAGAAACAAAGCCAAGACAATATAAAGATTTTACTTCCTCTAGTGCCTTCCTCAAAATCTACTCTTGTAGATTGAAGGAAATACAAGAAAAGGAAGGTGGATCAATAAATCCTTACCAGCAGTAACCCCTCTGGCATAACTGCGCTGCCACATTCTGTAATAGCCATTCCCGGAAGACCTTTCCACCTGCTGCCTTTCTCAGCCGTTCTCCATTGTCTCCCAAACTATCTTGTCTGTGGTTCCATGCCATGGCAAGCAAAGGACACCAAGGGTTTTTGCCGCTAATCTTCGCCGCCTAAAGGAACAGACACGGAATAAGCTGACACTTCATCTGGCATGTAGCCACTGGCCTTGGATATACACATTGTTCTCCCCTTGTTGTTGTTGTGCACTGCTCCCCGGGGAGCTTTTCCTTGTTCAGAATGAACCTAAGGGTGTCTTTTGAAGATGATATTCCAGAGATCGATAAGCCCCAGTGAGAGGACATGGCCCTATTTGGAACAAATGCACTTCTGTGTAAGACCATAGGTTGAACAACTGTATAGGCAGCCACATTACAAGATGGGCTCCAGGCGCTAGTCGGCTTTCAATCTCAGAAAAATAAATCATAGTTTAATACCTGTCCTATATAATGCTGCAATTACCAGTGTGACTGGAACACAGGCTTGGATGGGTGATAAACTAGAACGAGAATCGAATCTCATGAAAAAAAAAAGTAGGAGTGGGGGTGTCGGGGGGGTGGGGTAGGGTGGGGTGGGGTAATGCAGTGGTGAGGTAGGAGTGGGGCCGGTAGCTTAGAGTGGGAGGCCAAATGTTAATGCTCGCAGACGAAAAGGAAGAATGTGTCTCCTTCCCAGTCCTGTCTCTCCCCCTCTTCAAGCTCAGACAGAGAATAGAGGTGCGGGGTTGGGTTACTCTGATTAAAAGATTGCACAGGCTGACGCGTCAGGAGAAAGGACGAGCGAGCCTCGCTGGATGTAACTAAAGCTGGAGGCAAGTCCCCCAGGTTAATTGGTGGGATTAGACAGACAGGTGTTCCTGGCGCGTACATGGGGACATGTTACACCTGAGACGACGGTATTGATGGACGTCTCCGGGTAGCATAAAATTGCCACAATAAGCACTATTTTGTGTATTAGTAACGCTCCACAGAAGCACTTACAGGCAACCTTATATGGCCTATGCATCCGTTGGCTATGTGCAAACCTGTGTGGCGTGATTGAACCTGGCAGGTTTTGTCCTCCGTGCATCATTTATACAGGCTAAGCAAGGTTTGCCCTGTAGTAACTTCTCACTCCTGACACAACAACAACAACAACAAGCACACACATGCACACACAAACCCAGACAGCTTGAATTGTCCTGATCTGAAAGGCTAATGTTTTGGGAAGGAGAGGATTAAGATAAGTTGTTAATTTGCAGCATCTTTCAAGACCGTTGTGTACACAATCCTGGGAGATTAGTCTCCTGCAAACAACTGCTCAATTAAGAAGGGGAGATAAAGTTGCAGCAGGGCCCCGGATGCTTGCAGAAAGCAATATAAACAAAACAGGTTGCTACACATAGCCAGTCAGTTTGTGAGGGATAATTAAAGCGTTTCTCCAACTAATTTCTCTGGTGAGGTTTCTCCAACCCCACAAAGCTGTAAAAATCCATCCAAGTTTTCGGACACAGCAGTTGCACCACGTTTTTTTACGAGCGTCCGACAAGTTGCTGAGTTGCCTTCGTAACAATGGCTACTCACTTTTCTCTTCATCTTTGCCTGAAACTGGACACCTGGACCAATCCTGTGAAGGAAGACCGTGACAGTGCTCCAAGCGAGGTCCTTCGGTCAACAGGTCCCTACTAAGTACCTGTGGCCCCTTCGGGTCCCCTTTTGTTGTCATCCAATCATCAGCTACTTCTCCTCTGCCCTCATATGTGCCCTCTTGTCTCTCTGTACACACTAAGTACTACTGACTCTTTCCTGAGGAAAGCCAACCGTAGCAAAACTATCTCTCTACACACACACACACACACACACACACACACACACATGCGCGCACAAACCATATGACAGCAAGAAAATCAATCTATGTTTACTGATAAGCGATGAGAAATGAAGTGTATCACTGACCCCAACAGCTGCTCCATTTGTCACAGGAAGGCTCTGTGCAATGCCCATTAAAAGTCCTGGAAGGGACATACAGTATATATATATATATATATATATATATATATAATATATACTGTATATACATATATACATAGTGGATGAGACGATAAAATATATTCTTGCGCAAGTGCCCACAAACACACGCACGCACACGCACGCACACACACACACACACACACACACACACACACACACACACACACACACACACACACAGAAAAAGGAAATCAATAATTGTCCAGTGACCACTCCACTGACCCTTGTCTTCACAACACTCCATTCCAAACCTCAGCAGGACACCATGAAATAATTTGGAATGGTGCAAGAAAGACAGAAAAAGTGTCTTTTTCACCACGACTGGCAGCTTTTTCTCCGATGCGCCACCTCTGCCTCGCTCCACAGGAGCCCCGGCCCGCTGAGGAGAGGTGGCAGAGAAGTTTTGATGCAAAGCAAAGCAGGCTCAGCCCACTGGCAGACAAGTGACACTGTGTTCCTCCCCAACAATGGAAGCCCCGACTGCATGTTGGTAATCCTAGGCTGGGTTTTATGTGTTCATTAAGTATGGATTTATAATCGCGTTAAGAGCTCGCCGGGATGATCCAAGACAAACAAGAGGTGGAACCTTTTGGGTAAACAAGCACCTTGTGTTGTGTGCACATTTTTCATTTATAGGGCGCCACACAGGGAGCTTATTAAAAACCTCTTGTTTAATAAATGAGTAATGAGGACGGGCATGTATATATGTATATTTATATATATACCTAGACGTAAACTGGGTCAGTGTTCACGCGTCTTAATGGGTTTGGGCAATTCCAGGGGTTGTGCGGTGCCAGCGGGGATGAAAGACTTGTTGAGGTCACTTTTGCCAAGAGTTTAGAAGTATATTAAAACACTCTCCCACTCAAAGGTCTCACAGGTAATGACTTTTGCAGCCATGCCAACTTTAATTAGATGGAATGCCGAGAGAATCACAACACACAGCTCATAATAAGTGCACAAAGGTCTCTGACTTTGACTTAAAAAAATAAAAGCAGTGGTGCTGCAGGATGATTTCTGACTTCTGTGTAAGGTTTCTATAGTTGGAGTCTGTAGGGCAAGAATGCTTTAAATTCTTGAAATTCAAGGAGATTTTTTTGGGTTCTGTTTTCAGATCTCACCATTTCCTACTTTTCTGATAGGCAGTTGACTGCAGTGAATCTCGTAATGATTGGAAAGGGGCTCTGTTTAACAGCCGATCAGTATGCTCCGTGATGGCTGAGGATTCCATTAGGGGAAAATTAGGAAACTCAAGAATAGGAGTAGCAATAACGGCTGATATTAGACCTCTAAATCATCGGGCTGTCAAACCTTATAGCTGGCCAATCCGTCCTGACTGCCCCTGTCTCGCCACTTCTTCCATCCTCCTCTTGCGCTCGCGCTTGTCTTGGAGACCTTGTCAGACGGGAAAAAAACTCAATCAGTCGACTTGTTCTCTGCAGACTCCTGGCTTAGCTGTTGATATATCAAGCCCCAATCTCCCGGCACCAAAACACACAGAGAGGAGGACACACTATCCACACACTGGCTAGACGGAGGACCGGTGTTATTAATTTTACAAGGGGGGCTTCGGCACAGATCCTCCGGCCAGTCAAGTCTGTGTGGATGTCCAGCGGTGGGTTGACGTGTGGGTCTGAGTGAGTGATGAGTATAACCCCTGGCACAAAGATAAATAGATAGATAGATAGATAGATGGATAGATAGATAGATAGATATTCCCTCTCATTCTAATGCAATTTTCAAAACATTAAGCCGCATTCAGGCTACGCAACATCATGTTTGCGTGATGTGATTACTGCTGCCCGACATGCTGGGCTCACTTTCTCCGAGCAAGACCCTTTTGATTCAGGTCAGCGAGCTTGAGCGCCACAACAAAGTGGTAACATTTAGCAAAAGCAGCTCTCTGCAGGGTGCCATGGCACTACATGCACAACACGGCAAGACGTCTCGCTCAGACATCTCCAACAGCTCCTCTGAGACAAATGACAGCTGCTGCTGCTGAAGGAGTGGTCAGCGCTGAGAGAGGGAGGGAGGACGAAAGAGTCATTCCAAACAATTGAATTGTCTGCATATTTAAAAATGTATTTTTAATCTAATAATATGTTCTGGTAGTTTTCCAGTTTGATTATGAGTTAATGTTTTTTTTGTAAAAAATCTATATTGCTATCTATATAGCGTAGATTAGGTTTTATTCACGCTGACACACACACTATTCAACACATCATTGCATTATTAGATTATACACTCTCTTTATGAACTCATTGACCAATGAATTGCTCAGATAAGCCCTTTGACAGATTGCTAACTTTCACCAAAAAACAAAAACAAAACTCCAATTGTTGACACGGTCAGTTTATCACATGTCAGAAATTGTGAAGGTTTTAGTGCGAGAGCTTTAAACTTCACACCTCACAAGCAGCACAAATCTATTTCCTCAAATTAAGCTGCCGCTGCCAGACTTGCGGCACATTGAGCATGGCGGTGCTGCATCATTTTTAAAAACCTCTGGGTAGATGCTGCCAAAGGGTGTATTAAATAACCTGTGCAGCTGGTGAGAAAGCCGAAAGTCGGATCAGAATTGTAGCTTTAGTTAAAAAACAAGACGCTGAATTCTACTGATAACATTTTTTTTTTGGTCCAGGAAAAGATACAATACTTTTGTCCTTGTTACCATAAAGCCTCTGAAGCGGCAGCTTGTGCTGCGTTGCACAAACACAGATGCGTGACATAACCACAGAATAAGATCATGCTGTGAGAGAAAAAGAGACGCAATATTTTTCTCATAAGCATGAGGATTTAACAGAACTTGCTTGAATGTTCTCTGCATGAGCAGAGTGTAGCCTGACCTGCGGCAAGAGTAGTAATAGTGTGAGAAGAGAAACACATTTTTAAAGTGCTGCAAATGCAATTGAGGAGGAAGAATTTGATTAAGATGGTGGTAATAGAGTCAGTGTGCTATAACCAGAGGCTCTGCACTGCGAGCTGCCTATTGCACAAGTGTAACAAGAGTGAATTTAGCACCCGGCGTGGGCATTTTTGTTAATCCAGTTGTGTAATTTAGTCCTTTCCTCCACCATCTTTCAATTATCATTATCGTAAAATGAAGTGAGGCCTGAGAAGCTCTACGTGCAGCACTTTTTAATTACCCGCTCGGCGGCTTTGTGCTTTCATCTTTATTAAAGATGAATTCTGAAGTCCTCGCATTGTCGAGCGGAGGCCCCTGTTCCTCTCAGACACGTGGTGGGCTCATCGGACGCTAATCAACGCCAGCCAGTGCCAAATAGCAATCACATTTTATTCGAAACTAATGAGGCCGCGTCTCACGTCCCCCCCGTAGCTGCCGTGGCAACGTCGTTCACAACGTATGGGACCGTGCATTTGCGCGAGGGCACGTGTTTGCCCCCGGTTTCATCAACAGGCCGTGAGACTTTCTTTCAGTCTAATTCCTCTTTTTCGTGGATGCCTTCCGTTGTGCGCTTGTGTGCGTCGGAGCCGAGCCCTCCGACAGCACCAAAGAAATATTAAAAGGTGAAAAGCGTTTAAACGATTAAACAGGCACAGATCAATGACAGTGCACCAATTACCGATTAAACACATTTACTAGGCAGTTTCAAATGAACTATTAGGCTAATTCGCACCGCTGGCAATTTCCTCTCTATACCTGCTAATACCCTTCAGTTTAAGTCATTGTTAATAAGCCTCGGCGATGGAATAACTTATGATAAAATGCGACAACGCTGAGTGGAGTTCGGGGAGGGGGGTCAGTCGTTAAGGAGATGAAATCAACTCCCGCAGGGGCCGCAGGGACTTCGGGTTGCCTCTTTAATTCGTTTAACAAGCAGATGTGGACCATCCATATTCAAGCCCCTCCCCCCCCGAAGGAGGCGCTCCGACCTTGGCAGGGGTTAAAGGGTATTCCGCAGCTAACCAGCCCACCGCTCATCCGTCTCGCTGTGTGAGGAGGATCAGTCAAGGCTTCCACGTTTCCCCCAGTGAAGGGCCCGTCTTAATTGTGGAAGGGGTCTTCATCAAAAATGGATAGAGGCTTCCCAGTAATGTCTTAATTACTGAAGAAGTGGGGGGAGGGGCAGCTCGGCTCTGCCTGTCCACGGCTGCTGGAGGCGATGAGAGACAACTTCCAAGAGCGGCGAGATCCCTCACCCTGCTCTCCTACATCCTCCGTCTCCACCTCGCTTCCTTCCCCTCCCGATCGATCTCCTCAGAATGGATGCGCCCCGACAGGAAATCAATCTGAAAGTCTCCTAAATAAAACCCCTCCGACTCATTTCAGTTTCTCCGCTGTGCTTCGCCCATGATGCTCCGTTATCCAGGAACCTGCTGTTTCTATAAGAGCTTTTCCTTGGTCACTTTCATCCACACACACACACACACACACACACACACACACACACACACACACACACACACACACACACACACACACACATGCACACACACACACACATCTGTTTTTCCTAACACCCTCAATAAGTTTACTCGCTCGACAGTTAACCCCAGTGTCAGCTACGCCTTGGAAGGTGGGGAAAGTCTGTCCATAAAAAAACAACAAAACAGAACGC
Organism: Nelusetta ayraudi; assembly: GCF_046127955.1. Taxonomy (NCBI): domain Eukaryota; kingdom Metazoa; phylum Chordata; class Actinopteri; order Tetraodontiformes; family Monacanthidae; genus Nelusetta; species Nelusetta ayraudi. The sequence continues at coordinate 406,010 of NW_027466063.1, forward strand.
AGGTGCACTTGGTAAGCGAGGCGTCAAGAGCCTGGGAAGCCGCCTTTGGCCTCGGAGGTCAGGGGGTGAAGGCGACTTAGAAGTATTTTTCTGCTACCCTGCGGAAAATCCCACTTGGAAAATCCAGATAATCCTTCGGCTGTGTTGCCCGGAATGCTGTCGCACAACATGGTTGAGTTGAATGCGCACAAACACACGCGCGGCGCGACCTGTTTCTACGTGTGTGCCGCGCCGTGCATTCACGTAGAAAGCGAGCACAGATGCATACGTGCACATGTGCTGGGGTGCACGCGTGCAAACAGGCACACACTGGACTAAGCCCCCCCACCACCACCACTGGCCCACCACAATGTGGATAATCTCCTTTATCAAGCCGTGCAGCGCTCACCAGGTCAACTCCCAGATTACCCTCCTATGTGTGTGTGTGTGTGTGTGTGTGTGTGTGTGTGGGTGTGCGTCTGACTCATCTCCTTTGTGAACACTTGTTTGCCAACACCACACTGCTGACGACAACATTGCTTATGCAGCGTTGGATATCTGCATTTAGATTAAAATTTCCATGTGCACATTTTTCTCCTGCGGTTGTCTTTTTGTCACTGCGTCTGGATGTATTCGCGCGGCAGTCAGTGTTTGTGTGTTGTACTCGCGATCGACCTCCTGCACTTTAATTTATTTATTTATTTATTCGTTTTTTTTTTGACTTTGGGCAAAGGTTTCATACACCGGCGACGGCAGTGTCTCACAAAATAAAACTAAATACAAAATAAATCTAACATCTGTGTGATCCTGGTTCACTCTTTGAAGACGGTGAGCTGGTTGAAGCCATCCAAGGCGTCAGCCTTGAGGTTTTCTATTTCTTCCATTCCTCACTGCACATCATGTTCATGGTACCTTTTTGGTAAATCTGTGTCATGTGTAATGTGTCTGTGTTCTTCGCCTGTTGCGTTGGAACAGCAGTTGAAAGATGAAAGACTTAAGTTGCCCGTCAGTCGACACCATTAACAGGTTTGTTCTGTTCTTCAGAGAGAGCTGCCGGTGTGAAGGAAGGAGAAACGGAGTCAGGATGATTTGTCACTCAACCTGATTCCATGTGAAAAGTATTTGTTGCTTTATTGTAACGCAATACCCTCCCTCTCCTCGGGATACCAGGGCATTTTTCCCCCCACAGTGATTTGCTGTGTGTCTTGATGTACGAAATGTATTGAAGAAGCCATGTTATATTCCGAAGAACAATAACAACCGAGCCTTTGTCAAGGCCCCTCCGCAGAACGGCTGCCGTCCGATCCCAACCTGAGCAATAGCAACTGTGCGGATGAGGAGGCCTGTCAATCTCTCAGCAGAAGCCAATATGCAGAAGTGGTGTGCTTACGGGATCCGCGTAAGTGACAGCCGATGCAGAAAAAGTTTACAGGGCGTCGTCGGAGTTTTCGCTTGCGGGAAGCTGAGAGGGAGAGATGTCGGATACAGATACAGTTGTGTGGAAGACTGCATGAGCAGCCAAATGGCTCAAACGTCATAAGAACGCCTTTGTTTCTGTTCCCAAAGGTACCTGTTTGTACCAGAGTGGGTTGAGGCAGGTTCACACAAATATTTGAAAATTGTGCTGAGGTTAAGATTTTCGAGAAAACGGACCGTTCAATCTAGGTAAGTGGTGTAATAAACAGTTGCTTTTCCAAAACCTAAATCTTGATTCCGAGCTAAAAACAAACAAACAAACAAAAAAAATGTCTCAAGACCAAAGAAATTCAATCGAAATTCAAAACAGCTCAAGACATGAAGACAGACAACAGCTTGACACCAGACAAAGGGAGACAAGGACGTAGGGGAGCACAGGTGAAACCAAACTGGGGCGGGGAAGACAAGGTCCAGGTGAAAAATCACACAGATGGAGGAAGTCAAGACTGAGAGAAACAAGAAGAAGAAGGCAAGTGCAAAGTAAAACAGGAAGTGAAGACGAGTCTAGATGAAACACTAAACGTGAACATTAACCATCGACTTGACAGACTTTTCCAACCACGACAGTAACATAAACCAGGAAGTGCACGACGAGACAAACACGAGTGGCTTTTACTAACAAGACATAAATTACAAAATCTTTAATCTAAACACGAATAAACAAACCTGACGAGACAACCTAACTGAACAAAAATATAACAGGACATACACAAAATACAAGACAGACTGAACCTAACAAGAAAGGGACCTTCTCAGTTTCCCGCAAAATCGAGGCAATATTTTCAATTTGGATACACCACCATTACGATTTATAATAACGTGTTTCCATTGAGCCGTAATTCTGGTGAAGCCTCGTCTCGTGAGATGCCATGCTGAGGTTTTTCTGTGAGCAAATATTGAGCAACGGGGGGGAAGGGTAAAATTGTTAAATTAATCTGGTTACCACTTGTGCCTGGCTGTGCGAGGAGCCTGATCTTATTATTCTGCACATATAGATTAGCCAGTGTTCCACTTCATTTGCATCCGTTGCCATCTAAACCGGCCTTCTGTCAAAAATTGCATCAGAATATCTGAATCGTTGGTCTTTGCATTGTTTTATCATTTTCACTGGCCTGCATCTCTCTCTCCCTCTCTCTCTCGTCTCCCTTCCACCTTTTTTGCATTTTCATCAAAGTTGAAACCTAAACAATTGAATTTCTTGCATCTTCGCCCTGAGCCTGGCGCGGCAGACAGATGCGGGGCGGGGCTCGCCTCTTATGGCTAAATGAGAGCGTACGTGTGTGTCACCGGCGCAGGTTCTCAGTTTGATCACTACGGAGACTTAATGAGCCGGGGGAACTGTCAGCCTCAACAGGGGGCGCTGTGGATGTTCTCCCCTAACGACTCTCCCGCCACAGCTGAGGAGTGTCGAATCAAAGGGAATCACTCCAGCCGTCGTGCTCCCAATCACCGCTAATTACTGGTCCGTGACTCGTTTACGTGAATGATTAATGGCTTTCCGGAGAGATGTGGAAGGATTCAATTACAAACAGCACATGGCAGCAAAGCGCCGTTCCCCTCGTCCTGCCGCCAGCCCTGCAAATCCAAAACTAAGCCGTTTGCGAAATTTGGACCGGTTTAGTTTTTTTTAGTTCCTCCTTCAAAACATGAAATGCACGTCCCTAAAATGTGCGCGAATGTTCTCATGCGCCGCATCCAAACTGGCGGCCGGCCTGAACAAACAACTTCTGGAAAGAGGCGGTCGCGGCGCTGCAGAGGGAGACGGTTCTGGGGAGGCGAGCTTTTCTGAGCGAGGAGAGGTCTCGGATTAAACAAATGATAAAGCAAACGTCTCACTGGCCCGAGTCTCTGCCTTGCAGATCCTCCCAGGTCCTCACCCCTGTGTATCAAACAAAGTGACATTTGAAAGAGAGCAGAGAGGAGAGCGAGCAGATGAGGGGAGGCGCAGGGCGGGAGAGAGAACAGGGAGGTAGAGGCAGAGCCATCTGGCTGAAGGACACGCATTTCAATGAATTCTTCTCTCAGGAAATCACAGAAATGCCTCGCATGCAGACAAATGGGAAGGGAAAATAAATAAATATAACAAGAAGCTGATAAGTGCAAGAATGATGTTACACAAACAACATGTTCTCCTCGGAGTGGATGAAGTGGAAAAGGTCTCGTCGTTTCTCCCCCGCCTCCAAGTCAGACGTTATTAAATTGTCGCACCTCTGATGCAAACTTGGTATTTGGGCGGGAATAAAAAAATAAAAAAAAGTGAGAGAGACCAACAAAGCAGCGCTCATTGTACGGTAGCACCTACCAGACAAGCAATGGAACAAAAGACGCACGTGCAGGTTCTTATGTGTATACATCAAGTCAACGGAACATCATAGCACAAATCAATGTTTACATTTACACAAAGAACAGGTTCACTTGCACGGACGCATCTGCGTTACACCGCCACTCAACTGCAGTAGCCCGGGAGGAGGATCAGGGTTTCATAAGTTTATCCAGACATCACAGCTCGCATTAGAGAGATATGAGATCAAGTGGGACATCAGAATACAGGGGTAGACTTGATCTGCCTTACCGTTAGATGCTCCTAAATCTGACACAGAGCCTGTGGAAGACATGTAAAGGAAGCTATACACGCTTTAAGCAAACAAAACAAACAACCCAAACAGCTTTGTGTTCCCCTGATTCAGGGTAGAAGCTCATTTATTAATATTGCAAGAGTTGGGAGAGCTGATCTTGTAGACAGACTGAAAATAAATATGGGTGGAAGGTTTTTTCACCCTTACCTTAGCAGGTCAGATGGAAACACACTTTTTATGTTGAGCAAGTCACAATTGTGATATTTTTTAATGTAACAATTTCCTCCCCTTGCCCTCGCAACAAACATCCAACCAGAATTTGACCTATTTTCCGCAACATGTGACCTTGGCGCCGGTGACGACGCACCGACAACTGTGCAGTTACGCTTGTGAGCGTCACCCTGCGTGAGAGTCGTAGACTTTCCAACCGTCGATCAACGGCTGAGCAGCCGTTTCATTTCGCATTTTTGAGTTAAGGGGAGTTTCTCCTGCACACCTCCACCTCCACCCTCAAGGAAATGCAATTATTGTTCGGAGCAAACGCTTGTGCTACACAATCCGGCAACGTCGTCGACACAGGTCGCCAGCTTCAGGGTTTTTCTCATTTCTGTGTGTGTGTGTGTGTGAGTGTGCATATCTACTTCTCCTTCAGAGAAATGGCGCTCCGTGGAACAAGTGCGCAAACATGGAGTCCTCCTAAGACAAGTTTGCTGTCACATAGTTAAATAGGAGGAATAAACAGGGAACAGCAGTTCCTTAAATACCCAAAACCCTAATAGTAATACATGGAGCCAAATGACACAGGCCCACACCCCACAAAGCCATCAGTCATAATATTTACCCTTCACTCGTATCCTCTGTTTATTTTTCCCGACTTCTAATTTTTCCTCCCCCCCCCTCACATGTTCCCGCCAGCAGACGCTCGCTGGCAAGGCCGGGGTGTAATTTTGCGAATCCGGTTAACCTGGATGTTCCTTTGAAAGGAAAGATTACAAGGACGGGACGGATAAAAACACAAAAGAAAAGGGGGAAAGTCACAGTGATGCATGTTCAGTTTATGGAGTGTGTGTTCTCGCCGGCCAAAGATGACAGGGGAAGATGTCAAACGTAACAAACAAAGGGTGAAAATCTGCCTGAAGATCCCGACCTGCAGTCCGTCTCCCTGACTGGGCCGCTGTCCGCTGTCTCGCTTTGGGCTTCGCTGGCTTCTCTTCCCAACAGACGGCCGGCCCACCCATCATCCGAAGGCCTTGGACCCAGTTTGTTTTGCAAACGATACCGTGGGTCGTGACCGCGGGGTTCTTGAGAAAAAGAGTTGCGCCACGTGACGATTTCGAGCCTCCTTTGTACCTTGACATACACATTTATCTCAATGGCCGCCGCTTGCCCAAGCCCGAGCGTGGCGCGTCTCCGTGGGTCCAACTCGAGGAAATGTGCTAAGGAGAAAATATCTGGGAAGAAATATGAAGTGTGGGAGTCCGCGGGCTCCCCGGAGGTCACCTTTTAGAGAAGTGGAATGGGGAGAACAGCCTGGACGGTGCAATATCTTATCCGTCAGGAAAATCCAGGCCTGGGCTTTCTCCCCTCGATCCCCAGCCAGCCTCTCCCCCTCCATTTACCCCGTCTGCTAAGGATGCACGTGCAAGCGCGCAGACGCTGGATTTGTCTGATTTATGGCCACGCGGATATAGAAAGCGAATCAAATGGATCGCCTGCATGTGTTCTTTATTTATAGCCGACTCGAATGAAAAGTGAGCTCATCCTCTCCCTCCTGGGTTCCCCCCTCGTCGCTCACTTTCTCTCGCCTGATACCGAGCGCCTCCCCGCTCTTCAGCGGGCGAGGCATCTGGAAAGAGTTACGGTCGCCGTTCAGCCACAAGAAAAGGCGAATCCCAGGGCCGCACGCTCGGGAGGAGACACCGCTAGCGAGGGACCGCGGTGGGTGTCCGTCAAACTGTGTCCGCGGACGTGAAATATTCAGTTCTGGTAAAGTATCTGTGTATGGAATGAGGTCGTGTATCATTACTCAGCTTTTTTTGGGGAAAAAAAACTCACTGTTATTTACCCCTTTATCCTGATATGTCCATTTGCGCAGGTCTCTGTTGGCATGTATGTGTTCGCATATGCAGTCATTTTAGTTGTTACCTTGGCCAATAATATAAATAAATCCATTTTTTATTTGTGTAGCCCAGGAGCTTTACATTCTGTACAGAACATCCTCTACCCATAGACCCTTGAACCAAGTGAGGGAAAAACTTGAGAAACCCTGAAAAGAGAAAAATAAGAAAGCTCACAGAGACCAGAGGGATCCTTCTCTCTAGGATGGGTAGACGTGCAAAGGGTGTCACACATGCTGTACACTGGAGATCACAACTGCAAGACAGAAACGAGTAGCACATTTTTTATTTATTTATTTATTTATTTTTATTATTACATATTAGTCATTGAACTACAATTCTTCCAATTAGTCGCAACACCACTTCAGGTTTGTAAAAGTTATTCCTGAGGAAAAAATGCTCGAGAATAAATATGGAAAATACACTGCAACACTGCCCCTTTTGCTTTTAGAGAGATTCGGAGCAGTGAAGTTGGCATCCAGAATTAATTAAGATAAGCGGTGGCGATTGCGCGATCCCTGCTTGATGCAAAAAAAAAAAAAAAAAAAAAAAAAAAAAAAAAGTCTGAAAACTGCAAATTGCAATTTTTTTTTAGATTATTTACGATTATTAACTAAAGTTTTGAGACAGCGGCCCTGTGAGGAACAAACTTCGAGGGAAGAAGGAGAGAGAGAAGCATGCAAACCGCTTTCCTGCCGCCACTCAGCTTTCCAGCCTCCCTTCTCCTCCACAGAGGAACCTTTATTTTTCACACCAGACTCTAAAATTAGACCTGAGCAGCTTCTAACTCCTGCAACCCATCCTTGTCGGGTGTTTTCTTTCCATTTTTTCTTTCTTTCTTTTTTTTTGGGGGGCGGGGGGGGCGGGGGGGGGTCTGGGGTGGTGGTTTGTCTTTCTACAAAGACGGCCGACACTTCAAACATAACACTTTTTTTTATTTTCACGTGAGCAATGAAGACAGAAGGAGCTGCAGAAAAAAAACTAAACGCCCTCGGGTGCCGTGCACATTTCTCCTCCAGGAGCCGCGCGGCCCTTGTCCGTCCCCCGGTGCCGGCCGCACCGGATCAGAACAACCGTGCGTTACTGGAGTCAAAAGGCTGCTATTAACAAGAGAGATGCCCCCTCTGAGCCTCCCGGGCGAACAGGGTCTACCTGTCTCGCGCAGCCTTCAGGCTTTAGATGTCCAATAAAGGTAATACCCCATCGAGGAGGCGCACGGCTGAGTGGATGGTTTACTGCCTTTTTGGCAGGCGTGGATGGTGGGCTGACAGGAAGGTATGGATTTGACCGGGATGAGGTCATTGTTTACCTGCTGAGGTTGTAATGAGGCGCTGCTGTGCTGCGCTGCGGGGGGAAGAAGTCGGCGTGGAAGTCTGAGGGAAAAGGGGGGAAAAAAAAAAAAAAAAGAGGAAGAAAGAACCTGACTCTGCATGCGAATCTCCTCCAAGGGCACCGGGTGTATCTCCCCGGTCTGGTTGAGATTCCACATTCCACTCCTCACACCGAAGGTACATGTGCTGGTAACGGTACACACATATATATATACACACACACACGTGTCTGGAAGGCAGAGATTGCGCCGCACATAAGGTGCGTGTTTGTGTTTGTGGGTGGAAGGGACACGAGTGGAAGCGCGATAGTCCCCGCTATCACTCACGCCGAGCCGAGCCGAGTCGTCGGCTCCGCTTGGCTCTCGGCCCCCCCGAGAGATAAGGCTCCTCCGGATCCCTTGCGGCTCCGCAGTTTGATCAATCTGCAGATTTACAGCCACCACTGCGGCGCACTGATGAAGCATAAGAGCAGTAAATTCTTAGCCCCCCCATCCCCCACCCGCCGCCACCCCAATACGAACTCTTCCCTCCAACCCTCCAAGTGTTGATGTAACACGGTGAAACGCTCTTGTTCCAGTTTTTGGGTGGAAAAACCAGTGAGTGGCAGATCTTAATCGCCCAACTGCTGCTTCCTCTCGATGTTTCTGTTCGCGTTGCTGTTATGCTGTTAGTGCAGACGTTTACTGTACATCTAATACTTCCCCACATTGCCAGAACCTCTTATTTACGTTGCCGAATGCCGGTGCCGATCCGACAGGTGCTCAGCAAGCTTTTGCCTTCAAGCTTCCAGACGCAGCGTCATTTTTCACTTGCTACAGATATTTGAAGTTTGATCAAGGCTTCAGCGGCGGAATTTGTTGATATTCAGATTGTCTGCTCAGGATCTCGTAACAAACCTTTGGCTCTCTGTTCGCTGTTTTTGCTGCATTTCCATTTCAGAATTTCTGACTTTGCTCTGCTTACCGCCGGCACTGTGAAGAAATGAATTCTCTTGCAAGTAAAATTTACCCTGGCACACCTGCTAATGTTGATTTGATGATCTGAGGGAATTGTTTAACTAACATAAAATACCCGTGAGATTTTTATATTTATATATTTTTTTATCCTGCTTCGTCATCACGTTTTTGTTCCTGCCAAACTTCAGTCTGAAGCCGGGGGGCTCAGCAGAGCTTCTTGGGGGCCATTTGTGGCTCCACGGAGGCAGCAAACACCTGACAGGGGCTGGAAATGCCTCTCCCCTGGCTATTACCCGAAACATGATGAAGTCTCTGGAGTCTTAAAGGCACGGAGGTGATGAAGCAAGCACAAAACCTGGATGCAGTATTCCCTAAGTTGTGGTTGGTGGTGGTGGTGGGGGCAGAGTAAATGGATAAGGGGTTGGAGTTTGGAGGGGGGCCTTAATGGCAACCTGCCTGACCTCCTGACCCTACTTTGTTGCAGGGGGAGGGCACCAGGGGGTACCTGACTCAGGATCCCTTTTAGGAATAATAAAAGAACAAAGCGTGGCTATCCCACATGTGGTTCGGATTCCTCCCATCTTTACAAGGATTTTGTCAAAGGTCCGGTCGCACAGATGCACAAAGAATGTCCTCCGCTTGTGTTGCCATATTTATACTCCCCTTAACCAACAATTTTCCCATTGTAACCACCTTCTGTGCTTCAGCTTTGCAACCCACTGTGCCTCACGCATGTCTGTGAGTCCTGAATGCCCGGAGCCGACCGCCTCGTTGCTTTCCCCGCCATTCCCTCCTGCCCCTCCGTTGGTATTTGCGTGCCTGGCCTCATTCCCCCGCACGTCTGCTAGTGGCAATCGGCGCTTGCGACTATGATGCACGCAGTCGCTAATCGAAGTCAGTTGGATCAGGTGGCTGAGATCATTACTCCTGGTGAGGCTGACATCTGAGGCCCAGAGCGGGATGAAAACACTCTGATCTCCTTCCCACATGCACCGCAGCCTTGGAACTTTCCCCTCAGAAGCTCCAACCCGACTGACGGCGGATCAAACGGGGCACCGGCCTCCTGCACCCACCCCTCGTCCTCCTTCCTCCACGAGCATCCTTCCTTCCTCTGCCCACAGTGTCTAAATATGCAGCTCGCTTTACTTACTTGTATGCATTTCCTGCCTGTATTGAGTGCCAATGGCTATTTGGTCCCAGCAGAACAGAGACGCCTCCCGCCTCTCCTTCCTGCCTCTTCGTCTGGATTGCTTTGCTTTGCACATCTCGTCCCATAGGGGGAGCCATGACCTCACATTCTCCATGTGATGCCCCATCTTGGTGGAGCTCCTCTGCTTTCAGGGTTTGTGTTTAAAAGCAAGAAGTGAGAAGCTCCAGCCCGGCGACTCCATCAGGAACTGAATACACCAGTCAGGTGTAATTCATTTCACACCGTGTCAAGGTAGGACAGATGGGCTGCAACATACTGTGAGCATCATGTTGCGTGTGCTGTGCTGTGCTGTTTTTGTTTTTTTTGTAAAGAGACTTGTCCTCGGTGGCCGTGACATCAGGCATCGCTGTAGATCCTGCTTTCCCTTCACAGAATCTTAAAGCATAAGGCACAGGCACAGACTGCTTGCTGCCTGTTCATTCAGGCAGAGAGTGCGCTCCTCAAGCCTGACTGGTCCATTGTGTGGGCAAAAGGAAAAGAAAACATTTGTATGGACGACTGGAGGTCTAAACTTGGTGGAGGAAGGCAAATCAGGTAGATATAAAAGGGAAACTTGAAATAACGTTTGTCCTGGCGCTCAGAATGCGAGGCATAATTTATTCTAATTTGGGTTGGTGAAAGTTTCATGGATACGCTGAGTGTTTTATCCTCACGAAACTCAAGGCACCCGCTCTGAATAACTTAATTTCACTTTTTTTTATTGGTAAAAATCCTAGTGGATATCGGTGTGGAAAATGGGTAATTTATTTTGCAATGAAGTGTGTAACCCCACTCGGTACCTTAAACACTGTAGCTAGACAGTGTTTGAGTGTGCTAGTGAGAGCATAAGACTGACCCTGTTTGAGCTGCAGGGCAAATACATCAGCCATGTGTGCTGAATAAACAGCATAAAGAAGGGGCTTTTCACTGGGTCTCTGTTTTCCAGAGATAAATGTTGCTCCAACGCAAAAGTGTCAAACGTGCAAAAGAATAATAATAATAATAATGTAAAAAAAAAAAAAAAAAAAAAGGGTGGGTTTTGACATTTGTTCCCAACCCAGAGATTATACATGGCCACGTGGCGGTGTACTTCATGGCCCTGCAGACAAAAGAGTATTGGCAGGATGCTGTCAGTTGTCTGCAGACCTTCATGCAAGACAAAGTGTTTGGCCCCGAGGCAAGTCGTACATCTGCATCTGCAGGTCCATGATGCCATGTTCCACTAGATTAACATGCAGGGGGCGGAGTCAGAAGCTTCCAATGTTTCATCAAGCAGAATAAGGTCATCTCTGATTGGTCTGGGAGTGAGGCGTATACACAGGAAAACACTTGTGCTGTTTGTTACGTCCTCACCATGTAAAGTGATATTTTGCCTTCTTTTTAATTTATCTCTCAGAACAGTTTTTAACAGAGTCTTTTGGAGTTTGAGTAAATTTGGGTTTTTGTCCCCTCTGACTCCGCAGTAGATTCTGATCCAGATAACAAGCCCTGAAAAGTTTCTCAAAAGAAAGAAAAAAACAAAAAAAGCTAGATGGTATCATTTCAAAACAACAACAAAAGACTGTATCTCACGACATAGATTATGCTTTCAGACTAGAAACAAGCATCGTATAAAAAGAAACACAGAGTTAAGAAAAAGGCCAATAAAACCACACTGTCGCTTTAAGTCAGGTGACAACTTTCAAGTTAAAGTACATTTCAAAAGCAATAAACATCTTTGTTTACGATCTCTAAATGTATGCATCATCAAAGCAGAACATTTTTTTTTTTTTAAATTCATCTCTCATGTTTCAATGTGATAAAACATTAAAGCGCGTGCTCTGAGGTTTATTTATTTTTTAGCATGGTCGAATGCCAGCTGTGTTCTTTGAACAGATAAATGGCTCAGCTCCAATCACCTCATCTATATTCTTTTGCCCCGTGTCGGCCCCGTGCTAATAACTGTAATGCCACGTAGGCCCTGCAGTAATTATCCAAATAATGCACACAATAAATGTCCACATGCGTATCATTTGCAGGTGGAAACATGTGACCGCGCTTTGCACACTTATTACCATATCATCCCTACATGCGCCGCTTTAACCCGGCAAACATTTATGATCTGACCTAAAGAAATATGTAGAAATAATAATCTGGAAATTGCCATCATATAATTGCCCCCGCTGTGTGTCTGTGCGCCTTGCCTTTGCTAATAGTGCGAGGGGGTCCTAGCTCATTACTCCGGCGGAGAGAGGCTGCTTTATCTACTATCTGGCCCATTTTAAATTCTAGCCTATTTTTAAATGGGTTCCTGCACGCTGCCTTGTTAGCGGCAACGAGCGTAATCTCTTAGCAGGCTTCACCACGCTCTCCGACTAACTAGCCAAGTCTCCCGCTCACCGTTTTTTTTTTTTTTTTTTTACGCCGAGCTTCGTTGTTGTTGTTGCCTCAGATAATTAATGAACGGTAGGAAATGTGGCGCATCTCTTCTCGGTGGAAATAATGAATCTGTGCACCGAACATGTGATCATATCCATGTAATCGGCTGTTGTTTCCTCTCTTGGAAGATCTGTAAATAGCAAGGCGGCCAATTGGGAACAATTTACGTGAGTGTTCATGCTACTCAGTGGGAGATGGTCCAACTTTTTCCTTTCCCAGTTGTGTTCCCGCTACCTTAAACTTTCTGATTGTCTGAATGCGAGCGGGTAAATGTGCAACTGTGTTCCCCCTCACCGCAGAGGAGCGACGCTCTTGTCTCAGATCTTCACTGGGACTCCAGAGAAAACCCCTCCCCTCCGTCGTCCGTCCTCAGAGCTCGTGTTCTGCGACGCTTCAAGGATTCTTTCACATTGTCCATCTCCTTCATGTCCTTCCTCTCTCTGCGTCTTTCCCCATCTGCTTCTCCGCTACTGTGGATAACATCGACTTTCTCGAAACTCACCCGCTTGTTTTCCCACTTGCAGTGCAGTGTTTGGGGGATTTTTGGCTGCCACCCAATATGAAGGCGATGTGTTGTAATTGGTTTTGCTGCCGGTGAATTCAAATAAAAATAAACAGAGGACCGAATATGCTCTTTTGCATTTAAATGCACGGGCAATGTAGGAGAAATTCAGTTCATTAATGGGACGTGCATGCGACATCAGTGCCTCCAATTATCACTGCATTGTTTGCCCTGTGCAGCCTTTCGCGGCAGACCCTTGCACACTGTCCACACAGTGTTTGCTTCCTATGTTCTGTGTATTTGAATACCTCAATTGTGCATCCCCCGCATTTGCATATCTGACAACCGGTGGTGTGCATCTGCTTTGAAGGACAGTCTCTTTGTCTGTGCAGCGATCTCATTAGGTGCACAGACGTTTGCCCCGCTCTCTCCGGCGGCGACTCCGTCAACACCGTTTGCACGTTTCATTTTTCACGCCCGCTCACGGCGGCCGTGCCCACCGACCCCAGCCTGGCCCCCCTTCCCCTCTGTCGCTCCCTGCACTCTTGTCTCGAGCCGGCGCAAAAATCTACAGCGTTCTGCCGAAGCAACGCACACGTTTGTGCTTTCAAGCACCCATGACTGTGACGGACATGTATATAATGTTATCAGACTCTGTCAGACATGCCACCGCTCTGCCGTTGTTCATCTGAAAGCTATTTATCACGACGGGCCCGTGCGTTGCTGGAGACCTGCCGTGGCTCTTTCGCGTAGCGTGACTCTCATTTCGCAGGTGTTGACACGCCGCTGCACATGAATAAAAAGCATATTTCACATACAAATTCAGGGGATTTAGTTAAGGTGCTAAATTCAGACTGACTTTTCTGAAGCCGGCAGCGCAGGGGGAGGTTGCCTGAGCAAACTTGAGCCTATCATGAGAGCTGCAGGGGTTGATCATATGACTTAGCGGATGTTAATTTTCACACAATTCGCCCTAAGAGCATGTTGGAGGAGCAGTGTGAAGCTGGAATGTGCTGGAATCTTAAATATTAAGCCCCCCCCCCCCCCTTTTTTTTTTTTCAAAGCAGACGCCCAAAACTTCAACTACTTGAATGGGTGAGAGGAAATATCTTAAATTAAGTGTCTCAACTATGCATGTTGATACTGAAACACTCAACTGACTCACAATTCAATATCGGAACATAGTGTAAATTTCTCAACATGCCAGTATAAAGTGGATTCAAATGGCACAAAGATGTTTCTTAAAAACCCAATGAGGCAGAATTTGCCCATCTTGACTCTCCAAAGAGCTCCATTTGCCCCACTTAAGCCAGTTTGTAATGCCTTACGGGACAGGGTGAATATGTGTCAGAGTTTAGCATGAGGTCAAGAGTTGGAGAGTAACATGTTTCAGACCAAAAAGCTTGTCATCTTTGATGCATTTTTAACCATACTCGGGTTCAACGCTGAGACTTGTATCATCCAACTTGCCAACCTTCTATAGACAGCATTTTTAACCAGTTTCAATATTTCATGGATTCCATAACCAGTCAGCTTCTTTTCATGGATGAGGAGGTGTGAGCAATGCGGGAGGTTAAGTTGCGATGAAAAGTAAACGCTCCAAAGTGAGATCTGGAAGCTGAAACTCATCCACTGCTGCTGCTGAAATAAAAGTCAATTAAAAAAAAAGTTTTATCAGTATTGGAAAGCATTTGCACCTTTGGATGTTTTTCAAACATGTTTTCACCTTTATCCCAATTGACTTTGGAGACCCATGACTTGTGTAAAAAACAAGTAAGATATCCGAATGGTTCGCCAAATGAATTAAATATTCATCCAGTCACAGGTTTTTCTGCCCTTTTGCAAACAATGGTTTTACATCCTTTTATTTTGCCTTATTAAGACTCAAGTACGTACACAGACACTGTGAGACAATTGTCTTCCAATGAAACCTTCACTCAAAACAACAGTTGTATTTTCTCTGACTCATTTATCGGGAACAGTTTCCGCCCAGCCCACCTCCCTAGTCTGCTGCTGTGTGTCCATGTCAGGTTGCAGGGCCACGGGGTGTGTTTGGACCACCACCAACGCAGCCCCTCAAAATTAAACTGTTGAAAAGCCCCACGGTCAACATTGGCTTAGCAAGTGCCACTGGCAGACTGGGGTTCCGATGTGCAAAAGTCACCTTGACAGTTTCCACCACAGCGCTGCCTTCGGTGGACAGCGATGCTATCCAAATAGCGGAAGGACATTGCACTCGGCCCACAGAGAGAGCAGGAGCAACGCGCCGTTTCACCTGCAACCAAGCGGAATGCTGTCGCTCCTGTAATTCGCGTGCATGTGGGAATTACACGCTAATGTGTCTTTTGTCGTTGTGGCGGGTGTTATGATAAACTCAACAATATTGGATTTGGTCCAAACCTCTGTCGCGTCCTCGCCACCAGCTGATATGCGCCATTTCCCCTCACAATAGGGGATTAGCGATTCGCCAACGCTAATATAATGCAACGCACATGTCAAGACTGACAGATTCGGCGACTCCGCCAACGGGATTTCTCATCACAACATGCCCTTTTATTCTCCCTTATAAAGCTCCACTTCATATCAAAGAGGAGTAAATAGACATAACAAACTGTGACAGCACCCGTGATGAATGATCCTCTGCTCCCAATCTGGAAACTCACTGTTTATGGTTCCTCAGAAGCAATTTTCTTACATAAATCACAATGTGTGTATATGAACTGTCAAAATCAAATGTTGTAAGATTGGAGGGGCAGGAGAGGGGAGCTGCGTTTGTTGACTTTGTCAAGCCAAGGTGGCTGGATGTATGGGATAAGCCGACAACACAGCAGGATTTTGAGGCTGTAAAAGTTCCAATTCATGTTAAAAGGGAAAGAAAAAAAATGAAGTTCAACAATTTAACTCTCAACGCAACACACAAACGCAATTATCCAGAGCTGTGCAGATGTCTGGTGTGTGAGTGAAAGATCTGTTTTCCTCAATAAATGGCACACCCACACATGGTTAATGTTTGATTCAGAGTGTCTCTGGGTTGTTCATCACAAACGAGCCAAGTTGAAAATCTTTTAACCCACACTTTCCCTCAGACTCCTCTCCTAATGCAGTTCCCACAGAGTCCTGCTGGACCTCGGTTTGGCAGAGGGGCTATTGATTTCATTAAGAAGACGTGTGGAGCACATTACAGAATGATGACTGCTTCATGGGAGGTCAACAAGAAATCAATATGAAATTATATTACAGCTTCGACTGACTGGGCTAAAGCCAGCTTCCATGCACTACTGCCAACACGCACTGGAAAACCAAGCAAAGTGTTTTTTTTTTTTCTATTTTCCTCCAGGAGTTTGTTTATGTGGGAGTGGAATGCAGTGAAATTATCAGAATAAGTGAGGATGGCCTTATGTGTCAGTGTAAAGCTAACTAACCAGGCTGAACTGGTGCTGCAAGCCAAAATAAATGTCTATGACCTAAAAAAAACAAAACAACAAAGGATTTTCTAGTCTAAAGCAAAATCTA
Organism: Nelusetta ayraudi; assembly: GCF_046127955.1. NCBI lineage: Eukaryota > Metazoa > Chordata > Actinopteri > Tetraodontiformes > Monacanthidae > Nelusetta > Nelusetta ayraudi. The sequence goes on from NW_027466063.1 coordinate 422,067, forward strand.
CTTCTTCCTAAAGGAGGGCTGACCACCATTTCAGGAAGACAACATAAATTACTCTTGTTTCTCAATGTGCACAACATGTTGGTCTTTAAAGAAATGAATGCAAGGCATAAAACACTGAGCAGTCTCTAGCATTCACATCAGTCCTCCAGTCTCTTTACGTAAATCAACAGTGGTTTGAAGCCCCCTTTGCCTTGTTATCTGCAAAAAAATGCATAATATATATAATTTATTTGTTTCAAAATGGGAGCCATATGCCATGTGAACGATCTAGAATACTGTATCAGGACAAGCAGTGCCTTTGGTTTGAAAGTCTACATATTTTTTTTTTCTTCCAGAGTCTGATAAATGCCTTTGATGAGCAACTGGGAGCCAACAAAGGGCAGCGCAGACTGAAAATATATTCAAATCGATGTTCCCTCCCCCATGGTGGATCCCGCCCTGCCCTCATCTGCGGCAAAGGGGGAAGCCCGCGCTCATTAAATAATCATCGCCCCTTGCGATTATTAATCCCAATCTTGGTGATAAAGCTGACATTTCAGACGTCGCGTCTCTTCCTAGCGTCTCGCCTCGGTGTGAAGCGTGGAGCTGCGTCTCTGAAAGTCCGCGTTCGCTGCTCGTGTAAACCTACCAGTGTTTCCGCACTGTATCATTAATCTCTCCTGCCTAATTTATCGATGCCCTACTTTCTCTATCCCACATTCCGATGCAGGCCATTTTTTTGTATTGCGTTGCTTCTCTGTCTCGCTGTAGAGCTGAATATACAAAAAAAATAAAATCAAATAAAAAAATCAAGAACAAGAGAAGGGCGTTTGGCTTCATCAGAGAACGATGGTGCAACTACAACACAATGAAAAGGAGGCTGATTATTGTGCAGCGAGCTCAGGTGGATGCCAAAGCGCAGCGAATTCCGCAGGGATGGAGTGTCGCCTGCTGCTCTTGGGTACAGTCGGCTTGGGTGAACGCAAAAAAGCTACCTTTTAAAAGAAAACAATGGCTGCGGGATATATTCACCACATTTTTTTCTCTTTCACTCTCCCCACCTTTCTTCATACAGGAGGAACAAAGCCGCCTGCATTCAGAAAAGTGACAAAAAAAACAAACTCAGTTCAGAGAACGAACAAGTCGCCCATCAGGTCACCGTCGCAGCAGACGCATTTATAGAGGTTCTGCAACCCCGGGTTGGTGAACACAAAGCAAGTTTATGTAAATGAGTGTGCAGAGTAAGGGCTAATGAGATTTATCAAAGCCGAGGCTGTAACTGTGGGAGGCAGGGGTTTTATTCGGCTTGCGAGGAAACAGAATATGTGTCAGTAGAAGCGTTTCTCCCAGCAAATGATTTATACTTTGCTTAAAAAAAAAATAAAAAAAAAATAAAAAGAAACAATATCTGGAAACATCAAGCTGCCATGGAAGACTTTGATGATTATTTATGAGATGAACTGAATGTGAATTAATGAATTTCTTCACTCCAATTGCGCTCCTGACTGACTACTGAGTGAGTGAGTGAACGAGCGAACGCCACTTTGGTGTGCAGTTTCTCTAACCCTTTTATGCTTTTGTAATATTCAGAAATAAAGATCATCACACTTATCTTGCTGTTTCTTAGTGATGTGCAGTTATCCTGATATTATGTTCAATCTGAAGTAAGATTAAATGTGGTTTAGGTTACTTTTAATAGGAAAGGAGAGAGAAATAATATATATATATATATATATATATATGTATATATATATATGTATATATTGACCAGTGTCAAGAAAATGACTACTCAGACAACTTAGTCCTTAATAAAAATAATTTTCAGGGTCAACAAAAACACTGAAAAATGAAGTCAAACTACATTGAACAGAGGGTTTTGCAGCCTTCTCCGCATTCTCTCGGTAGAAATGCAAATACATGCCCTCTGGAAAAATGGATTTTGAAGTGGTTCTCCAGCATCTAAATCAGACTGCCTTGAATTTTTCCTCGAGCCACAAAATAGTCCAGTCATTCAGACATCTTCATCAAATTCCATTCTTACATTTCCCCTCCTTTACTACATATTTAGCAACAAACAAGCGATGCCAGTTTTCACAATAAGGCTGCTCTATTCACAACCCCCCCTTGACCCTGACCTCCCCTCACCAAGCTTCCCTCTTCAAACACATTCAGGCACATTAAGACATCCCTTGTTGGCATTACAGGTGGAAGTAGATGTGCCTTCCTCATAGACGGCAATAGGACGAGTGAAGAGCACAGTCGATTGCTACTGCAACGTGACAAAATACACACTAAATCAAAATTAGTCGAGACTTGTGAAGATATCTCGACACAAGTCTCTTTTATTCGGAAAACCCATTCTTTTACAGACCTTTCCCCCTTGAAAGTATTGACCTTTTGCACAAGAATACAGAATTTCAAATATTTCCACCCAGCCATTAACTGTGTCGGCTTAACTCTTAATGGGAGCTCGAGGGAAAAGGTAAGGACACACTGGAGTACTTGGGGTGGGGGTGGGCGAGTCTCGGGGGTCTCAGGCCATTTCACCAATGAGGCCATGTTTGTCTCCGGGAAGAAAAGAAACAGGGTGTAGTGAATGACAAGTTAATTGGTGGGATCTGCGGACCTGATGGTCTGGCCCTGACGTGGAGGCCAGACGGACTGCGGATGGTATGCCAGCTAATCCGCCTTTGTTCCCCACCCCACCCGCTGCAGGAGCGGCTCTTCAGAGAGAGGAAGGACCTGTTCAAGTGAGTACCTTCACCATCTGATTGTTCCCACTCCAACCGCAGCCTCACAAAGGCTGGGTTTATTTTTACTGACTGAAACGGCCGGTGGCATGTGCTCGTCGTTTTTCTTGACATCAAAGAAGGAATGTTTCGGGACAAGCTTTGGAAATACTCGGCTATTATTCGAAACAACGGGTTGATTTGTGACAGACATTCAAAATGATCAGTCTCGGTTATCCAGCAAGTCACTAGCCATCAGATTTATTGCGAATATCAAAACTGTGCAGTAGATGAATGTCACAAATTGGTGATGGTTCAGCATTGGAAGTGAAAGACATCCACGGACTAATATTTGAAACAGAACTCAATTAAATCAAATGTCTCCCTTCTGTGTGTTGGACCACAATCTAAACAAAGCATTCCGTCCTCTGGCAGGGAGTTAAACAAGTGATTGAAGCTGGATTATTTCCCTGTTTCCAGTCGATGACAAAGGAATCTTTCCAACTAATTAGCAAGCAGGGAGTAACGTGTTTTGACTTCCCTCGGTATCCAGACATGTGAGTGGCCAGATAAGTCAGCCCACTGTGAACAATTAGTACAGTTTTATTTGAAAGGTAAAGTCCACTTTTCAATTCAACTCACACACTACGTTTTCGATCCCAAATAATTTCGAGCCACACAACGACTTTCCCTGAACCCATTCTTCTACTTTGATTTCATTTAGGACTTCCCATACTTTCCGATTACTCTTTCAGCGGATGAATCTACTTGTCAACTTGTTGCATTTACGGAACAGATGGGGGAGGAGGGGATGTTCTGACGAAAGAAATTTCATCCAGCTCTCGGAAAAATGCAGAGTACATCCCACAACCCAGACAAAACTTTTTTTTTTTAAGGTAACCCTGCTAATCAAGGTTGTTCATGGGGGGATGGAAGCTCTTTTGAAATGTCTGACATCCACAGGAAATAGATGAGGAACACCTTTAATCGGAAGGAAATGTGAGTCATTCATCACAATTTATTTACTTAGCTCCATACTCCACACCTGGGTGCCCAGCTTGCCATTAATGTCAGCTGCTCACAAATAGAAGACGGTGAGACACTTCTGAATATCCAACCTGACACACCGGCTCCTCACTTTAGCAGCCTTGGAAATTCAGATTTCATCAGACAGGGTCTGGACTCAGTTTCTCCTCTGAATTGATAAACATAACGCAACATTTGAAGCTTTTTTTTTTAATGCATATTTGAACACAGAAGTTGTCCAGTGGTCGGTTTTAATTGGCCTTATAATCAGATTTATACTTATTTATTTATACTATGCAAAAAAACCTACCGAGCATGACTTCAGTTGCCCTTAAAATACCAAATTATTACATCAGATTATCAAGCATTTGCAAAGAATTGCTCCCCATCGGACTATGGCTCTAATTTTCTTTTTCGCACCCATTGAACCCAAGTCTATTCACTTAGCGTTAATAACTGAAGATGCAGCAAGTATGGCATTAAACTGCGCTGGCAGCTGCAGTCTTCTCCACAATTATAAACTGGCAGAGACGTACATTCCGTAAAGGGTTTAGTCACATGATGGCAATAACACCATTTTTTCCCCCATTTAATTTAAAACCCATAGCAAAGAGCCCACATCATTACACAACGTGATGTATTACGAGATTAAATCTAAATCACACTGCGAGGAACATTAAATTCCATCTATAATTGGTTTTGGGTTGGAGTTCACGTCTTGAGCGGCTGATGGCGAAACAAAGCTTGGCTCTCCCTTAAAATTACTCGATGGCCAATAAGTCATGTTAAACAACGTGTCACGCAAATTAGAGGGGTCGAGCAGACGTTAGAACGGTGCAGCAGGGTCATCGGCCGAGGAATCCGTGGCTCAGGGCGACATTTTTAACTGTCCATGCGTGAGAGCATCACGTGTCGGGAGGGAGCCGCAAAGCAAAGCTTGACTTTCCACAAATCAGGAAGGAAATTAAGTCTTGCCTCCGACAACATCAACACGCAGCCTCTCTTCACACGCTGCCTTCCTGGCAAACAGATCTCACTGCCACGTCACACTTGAGATACAGCGCCGGTATGCAATTGGAAGCACTGGGCGGAATCAAAGCAATATTAACATTAATGTGTTTCCGACTGCGAGGCGCCCTCGTTTGCGATGGCGCGGCAGACAAACAGCTTGAGGTCCGACCTGCATCCCACTCACAGTGCAGGAGTTGCGTCGGGTGAAATCTACAGGCATCTGAGGGACGCCGCCGCGTTTGACTTATATTAATTGCATATTCATATTCATAGCACGCCCAAGAGCATGTCTGAGCAGCATAGCTCCGCAGGGGGTTGCGGGGGAGGGGGAGGAGGGAGGGTTGCAGAGGGGGGTATAGCGCACGCATCCAAATCAAGATCAGAGAGCGTAAGCGTTAAAGCGTCTCAAAGAGCCGAGCGTTAAAAGTGTAAACAGGCGCGCGCGAGCGCAAACCCCGGCAGCGACTAATGGGGTTTCAATCCGGACGCCGAAGAAAGTTGTTTGGTGAGTGACTGATGATCTCCACCGGAGATTACATCAAGCTGTCTGGCACGAACCAACCCCACCGGCCCAAACGGAGAAATCTAGAGTGGCAATTTGCTTATGGAGAAAACAAATAAAAAAAACAAAGCAGTAATAAACAGGGAAGTTTGAATGAAGAGCAGCAGGACAACCATGGCTAATGGTTGCCATGTTGGCAAAATTAAACTTCGCATGACATCTCGTTTGCCTGCTCCTCCCTGTTGATGTGTGAACAGCGTGTGTGTGTGCATGCCTGCTGCTGAACGTCTTGCTTTTGATTTCGGTGCCCATATTACAGGCCGGAGCAACCGCACGGCTTTAGTGAGTAACGCAGCTTGAACATTGCATCCCTTGTGTGTGTGTGTGTGTGTGTGTGTGTGTGTGTGTGTGTGTACAAGCGAGCTGCAGCAGAGCCTCAAAACAAAAGATATAGCTGTGCTCTGCGGACATATGCGTGCAAGATGTAGCTGTTGATCAAAACAGGTTTTATGCTCCTGCTCACATACCCTGTGTGGCCTTTCAGTCTGGGCCACCCATCCAGGGAAGTGGAGAAGAGCAGTTTTGGGTGGCCGGTCTCTCGATGGGACCACGTGTGCTATTAATGCATGGCATTTATTTTTTGTTTACAGGTTCACAAGCAGAAACTTTTTGAAGTCTAAGTTAAAGAATTTTGGGACTTTAAATTCCACTGGAAAAATCTACTGTGGAAGAATAAGCATTTACAGATAACAATTCTTTGGAAATAATATTGAACAAAAAATGAAGAACCAGTTCATTCAGATACTAGGATGCTCGTGCATCAGGGTCGCCTTGGGGTAAGCGGATAGACTCAAATGCAAACCTCATAAAGAAATTCGGGCAATGAAACAATCTAGATCTTAACCAGGGGCAAATACAACAAAAAGTGACTCAAAAAGCATGTGGCATGAGAAACCATGAGAGGCTCAGAGGGAACGTTTAAAACAGCGACCTGACACCAGACAGAAGGAGACAAGGACTAATTGCTCCAAGAAGGCAGGGGAACACAGGTGAGAACAATCAGGAGCAGTGTAGACAACAACAAACAGGTGAAAATCACGTGCAATCAGTGAAAAAGCGGGAAAACTAAGACAGAAAAAAAACCTCAAGGGAAGTAGAGGACCATCAAAATAAAACTGGAAGACCACACTTAAGGAGCATGGCGCTGATGTCCTGAATAGGATTTTTCAGATAGTCTGTGTTGAGAGTTTTCTATACTGTTCAAATATTTTATGTGTCAATATTCTGACTTCACATTCAGCAATGCAGCTTTACCAGCTTTTTTTTTTTTTCAACATGCAGCCAGTGCTCTTCCTATAGACAGCAACACCAACAACCGTTTACACAAGGACATTGCTGTGCCTTACATACATCATGTTTATCATAAATAGCACCTCTGTGGACCATGAGCGCCTCAGTGCACCTTGGCACTAATTAAATACAGCGCACACTCAATGAGGGAGCCGCACGCTGTGGATTTTTTTAAGGCCACGTCTTTGATTAAAAAAAAAAAAGGTTCGAGGCTCTGCCATAACATTTTGTGTAGGAGGCAGAGAGGAATCGTTTGAATTCATACCCTGCTCAAAGCGATGACTCAGATGCCTTGACTAATGCCATTTATTTTGCAGTCAAGAGACAGTGCTATTAGTAAATCACACTGACTTCTTTATGTTTGCAGCGATTTATCCGTGAACTCCTGATCAGTGGGGATTTTAAATTAGCCCGTGATGTGAGTGCAACCGCTCTTTTTTTTTTTTTTTTTTCACAGTTCTTATCCACCGAGGACACACTTTTATCTTATTTTGCATAATAAATTGTTGATCAAATGTCAACAGAACAAAAAAAAAAAGAAAGAAAGAAAACAAAGCAAAGACAACCTTTAAACAGTAAGTCTTAACAATGCACTACAAAGCCCTTTGCTTTGATTTAGTTTTTCCCCAGGCTTTGCATTTAATAATATTCAGTCTAAGCCTTCATGCTAACAAGCCACCCTTTAATTGTGCTGTCCATCCCAGAAACAGACGACTGGCTGCGGGATTAGGGGGTTAAAAGTTTATAGTAAATCAGCGGAGGAGTTGTTTGGTAAGGAGACAATGAAGAAGGAGTGAGTGGTTTAGAGACAAGGTTTCATTAGCGCCGGACGAGTGTTGACATGACATGAAGCTAAGAGGGCTAGGAGGGAAGACGGCTCTCTATTTCCAGCCTCTCGTTGAGATAAGATGAACAGGGGAGTCTCTTCAGCGTATCTTCAGGAGAGACCATATGGAGTCTTCCCACACTCTGCTCTACACGCTCACATGATAATAATTTGCTTGATTTATGCGACTGGTAAACAACGGAAGCTATTAGGGGGATTATTGTTCCAAAAGAAGTCGATTCATCAACCGTTTGTTGACTCCTAAACAGAGTTTTTTTTTTTTCCTCCGAAAAATTCTAATAAATCAACACGTTAAAAAAAAAAAAAAAATCCCTGCAGTGTCTGTTTTGTCCTGATTTGTTCATTGCAACCCCACGGCAAAAACCTTTTGGACACTGACTGATGGTATGATTGCAGGTTTTGACATAAGAAAAAAACAACAAAAAAACATGCAATTTTCTCATATAGGTCAATGAAACCTTTCTTCCCCATGCACGGAGGTGCTTCTGGATACAGCTGCCAAGCTGCTCCAGGAGGTTAGCTTTGCCGCAAATATGGCTTCAAAGATGGATTAAACAGCAATCGTTGAGGCAGAGGGTTCCACACACACAGCCCGGGGTTATATATTCACAAGCCTCCTACCTTCCTGGGGCTGAGGGCAGCTATAATAGCAGGTCTTATCCAGGGCTTTCTGTGTGCAGGCCCCAACGGCACGATGCTATCAGCTTTTCACAGCTATCAACAAAGGTCGGTCATTTACCTCTAATTGACTTTCTCTCTCTTTTTTGTTCGCAAGCCAAGACACATGATTCACAGTGCCATTACAGTCTGCGTGGAATGGAATATGGTGTGTCCTAGTGGGCAGTAAGTGGCTATGTAGTAACCTATAAGAAGGACTGCAATCATTATTAAATGCTGTATTGTGTGCTCAAAATGGCCTGCAGGAGTCTTAGAAGTAGCCCCAAATGTAAATAACAAAAATATTTCATGTCCGCTACAGGGTACGATTACCCCTACTATCTGCTGAATTTGCTTCTTTAGCATTTAAGGAATATATAACTGATTAGACTTCAGGGAAAACAAATTTTGCTATGCAAAGAACTAGCACCACACTACAAAAGGTGTGTTTTTCTCCTGCTTCTTGTTTACCAGCTGGGATGAGTGCACACTAATGCTAGCACAACATGAATCACTTCTTTCCTCCTCCCTCAGGAACCATCGGACAACCCACTGAAATAGTCGGAGCGCAGTTGTTAGCTGCTATTATCAGCAGCTAGCTGTTAGTTGTCATTAGCAAAATAGCTAATTACATCCGCTAATTATCCGGCTAATTGCAGTTTAACCAGACAGCCAATTGCGTTACTCATGACGATGCCTCTGTAAGCAACAAAATAGCAGCAAATGGTTGCAGCTCGATGCTAATGATAAGGCAGCCTGCTAAATGCTAAACTTTATTTGTAATTTACACAGACAAAAATACAAATCAAATGCACTTACGATGCACTTTATATACTGTACTTCTTTGCTCAGTGGTTTAAAGAGTTGCCGTGGTTACTCCACCTCTTGTTGTGGTGGTCATGAGAGTAACTACTTCACTAAGCAGTAAGCAGAGAGCAAAGAGTCAGATTTTCTTGTCTTTGTCTTTAAGCAATTTTGGTTCAATTTGTCAACAGGAGTTTTGTGTGACACTAAATAATGACCTTTTGATTTCAACCTTTCCTTGGTGTCTTCATAGGGGCCTCTGCAGTTGCAGTTTCCGACCTAAACATAAACAACTCTTTCCGCAAAGCAAACCACTTTCTTTGTAGCATTAGCTCCTTGTCAGTTCAAACGTTACATATTGAGTGGGTTAGCTCAGGGAAGTCAAACACGCGTGAGAAGTCGCTGCCTTGCACCATAGACTGATTAAGCGTGTCTCCGTCAAATCCCCGGCCGTGTTGGCCCCCGTGTGTGCGCGTGTGCACACGGGTGAGTGCACAGATGCGACGCGGATGTACAGCAGGAGCCGAGTTCATGACTCCGTGTAAGGAGGTCAGCTGCAGGGCAAGCGTGTGATTGCAGCGGTTTGCCGCCGCATCCATGTGTTAACACGCACGTTAGTGGCTGGCCACAAAAGCTCTTGTCACTTTATTTATTTATTTCCTGTGCACTTGCGGAAGGGAACAGGTGCGAAGTGTCGATGCGATGTGTCGCGTTAGGTCTTGCCTTAAATGCAGCGTGCACAATTGTAACTGTGGAGCTTTCAGGCGAACCAGGTTTACAGCCGTGAGGACGGCCACAGCCAAAGCTGAAACCCTGCAACACGGGACTGATTGTTTTTGATGCCGTAAACCATATTCTCGCATCAGTCAGAGATGTCAGTATGACCTTTTCACCTTATACAAACAAAACACAACACAAAAATAATTTTTTCGCCTACAATTCGGCAGATACTCTTTCACAGATCTGACAGGCACCCAAACATTAGGATGAGATCAAACATCCCAATGAATAGAGCAAAGATCAGTCGTGCTCTATGTTACAACACTGAACAATGTGTTTTACACTGCCAACAACAAAAACAATGGGACAAAGACTGTGGGTGAAATCCTGGCTAAGACAGCGTGGTGTGTTAATGCTACATTCTATTAAAGTGCACAACATCTAATGGCTGACACTTTCCCAACTGCTCTCTCACTTGTTGTTGTCGGACGTCTGCAGGAGGCAAAGAAAAAAAAAAAAGTGTCATCTCTCTTTTGACACCACAAACTTGGCTATTGGAAACAAAAAATCTTTTGTCGAGGTCAAATTGGGCTCAGAATTTGAGTCTATTATGGTCTTGTGTGATGCCGTCTTAAGGCGGAAAGAGTAGCGAGAAGCACGATCCCCGGGAAAATGGAAAGTTAATAAGAAGTTGGAGAAAGACAACAGGACAGCGGAGGGTTTAAAGACATGAAGGACACTTCCACCGCTGTATCTCACTATCTGTGCGGAGGCAAGGTGCCTGGACACCGCATTCCCAGGGAAGAGGGGAGATTAACATTCCTCGGACTCTGCAGTGTAAAGACCTACGAGAGAGGTCGTCTCCGGGGAGTTCATTTCCTAACAGGACGTAATGGAGAACGAGAGGTGGGGGTGGGAGTGGGGGGGGCAGGGAAATCTGATTTACTTGCAGTTTAACAAAAAAAATGAGGCCTGACTGTGATGTGAAATTAAACCAAAATCAGCTGAGGAAAATTAAAGCGCTACAGTTGTATCTGCCTTTCTTTCTTTTTCCCGTCTTAGTTTTATCGTCGAGCCGCCACCTCTATTTGTTTTTTTTTTTGCACGTACGTGTGCCTCGAAAACAGGTGAGGCGTGACTTGTTGGTGTGTGCTAAGAAAAAAAAAAAATGCAGCTGTTTGTTTCCCACCGTAAAACACACGGGATCGTCGCATCAAGGGTAGAAATGGAAAAAAAAAGAAAAAGAAAAACAGAGGCCGCAAATGATTGGTTAAGCGGTGAGGGGAGGGTTTGAACTTGGTTAAGACTGTCACAAAGTGAATTATGACTTCTTGAAAGGAAAGTGTTGTGACATACATTACGGCACTCAAGTCGTGTGTGTGTGTGTGAAGACTACAGGGCTGCCACTGTCTGCCTGCCTGCTGCCTTCCCACCACTTCCTATGAACTGGTGCAGGCTGGAGGACAAAGGGCTCCCTTCAGACGCTCTCTGTCTGTCTGTCTGCTGGCCGGCGGAGCAGCAGAGCCTCCGCCGTCACCAGAGGGAGAGCGGGATTTGCTACGCCGGTGCCCGCTCGGCGCATGCGGAACATATACATCGTGTGTGGACGCCAAGTTGTTGTGTGCCCAGCTGCAAACAAGCATCTGACATTCAGAATGTGGGTTCAAGACTGCAGCACTGGTGGTTGCGTAGTCATGAGAAAGTATAGTTCAGCGTCGCCCCTCGGGGTTCGTCCGCCTGCCATCTTGCGCGCACATTGATTTTGTTTCCGAACAGTTTTCGACAGCCGAACCATTATCAGCCAGCGGACTGAGTTGCGTGTCGGGCCGTGGGTGTGGTGATGACACCGAGCAGCCAGACGAGGCTGCTGAGTCCGGGCTCTGCGATGCCTCCCTCCGTGACCTCGGACCTTCATAAATCTCCGATTCCTCTCATTCCTGTGTCAAACAGAGCAGGGCTCTCATGCACTGGAAATTCCCCGAGTTCATACAGTGCAAATTTTACAGTAGCTTCACGAGTGTCATTTAGCCCTCGTGAAGTTCAGGAGCTACCTTTGACTGGCCGTGAACTAATGCGCATCTTTGATCGACTTGTTTTGTCGGTGTACCCGGCTACAGATGAAAGCAAATAAAATGCTTTAACATTTCTAAAGGTTCGGGAGAACCACGTCAGTCAAGCTGACACTGACGAACCACTATATTAAAAACAGCTGACAGATGAAGCTGATAGCACTGATCGCAGCTCCTGCAGTGTTCTCGTAAATATTGACGTGGCTGTTCTATGACTCATGAACCTGCATCTTTTTCGCACACACACACACACACACCATGTTGATCACCGATCACTAATTGACCTGCGTCATCTATCATTAATTAGATGTAATTATTGTTTGTAATAGTACAGTAATGACACAACAGGTAACGTCTTTTTTTTCTGAATGGAAAAGTTACATAATCATTTTTCTAATCACTGTTGGTATACAAAATGTTTGTGCGAAGACCTAAAAAAAACCACGCCTGGTGAAGATTATACTGGCTTACTTAAAAACAAGTTGCTATGAAGCAAGACTAGTGGCTGGCCATTACTATTAGTTAGCCCCACCAACAGCATTCAAACATGTTTGATCAAATCTTCAATCAGTGAGTCAAATGCATTCATGTGCCATTCGTGACGGAGATGCTTCCTTCGTAAAATCCCCAGATTTGATGGCCTAAATCCTGCAATTGGAAACTCTCTTCCCTTATTACCCTCCAACATCTTGTTCTTTTTTCTCTGCGGGAAATAAATCTCCCCGTGTCTTGGTTGTTGGCGTGTGTGGAGCTCGTAAAAAAAAAAGACTAGGTGAGGTGGTTTTGGAATAGAAAGTTGGCAGGGCCTCTTTAGTATGAGCCACCCAAATAATCCAAACCTGATGTTGTAATCACTGAGTCATTGGTCCATAAACACCGGCGCTTTGCTCCGCATCCAGCAATCAACAACGCAGGAGTCCAACTTGAGCGCTGCCAAGTGGAGCCAGGAAGAACTTCCTCATCGCGAAGCGTTTAGGACATATGAACTCACTGCAATGGTGGTGGAAAGGAAAAAAAAAAACAGAGGAACAAAACACCACAGCCATTGTCCTGACAACAAGTCGCCCATTTGTGCATGAGTGACAGGCCTTTAACCCAAAGTTTTGTGGTGGGTACGGGGGGGGGGGTTAAAAAAAAGGCCTCCACCAAATCTTGTTCTCCCTGGGAACCGTCATCTCTAAACGGCAATTAAAACCCCCTGAGTGCCCTGAAACTGCTAACAAGTCAGGATCGCTCAGACCGAAGAAGAAGGAATGCCACGACAAAGAGTCAGGAAATGAATAAAGAAAAAAAATAGAATAAAAGGGTGGGGAGGAGGGGCGGGGGGGGAGAGGGCGGAGGACCACTCGATTGAGAGTGACGTCCCGACGATCGAGTTTCACCAAGATTTGCTGCTTTAATATAAACCCAATTAATTTGGGTGAAGGGCCGACAGACACTTTGCAACATGTGGTATTAATGGGGCGGCTTCAAACTCCCCGTGTACCTGTTAACAGTGATCACTGTCACCGCTCCATATATGCCTCATTCAGTGTGGGATTGACCAACGGGGCTCCCTCCCTCCCGTCGCCCAGGCCGGACCCACGCAGTCGTGGAACGGACTTCCCCTATGAGCCCCCGCTGCATTTATTAGCCCGCTTCATGGAGACTTGTGTGGGGATTTACTGCTGGCTTCATCTTGAAAGCTCCTTTATTTTGTTATTTTCTTTTTTTACTGCTGTAACCGTACCCAACAGAACAGGCTGCGGTCCCGGTGCTGGGATGTATCCCACGCATGCGTGCGAGGGCCTTGCCTGCAGATTCAACCCCTGCTGTTCCTGATATGCCGAGAGATGGCAGAGACGTGCACCGCACATGCACGGCTTCCTCCTGGTCTGCGGGATTATTAAACAGGATTAATAACCACTTTACTTTGTAGTTTGGATGAACCTTCTTGCTTTTCACTCCCCCAAGTAGCGAGCGGACGCACTCTTGCCAGAACGCCAAAATTTACTAATTGAGAGTATAATGTACATGCATGGTAAATGTGAGATAAATAGCAAAAATGGCAGGATTACACCCAGGCACCTTTGGCGCAGATTTACTCCTTGACTCAATTTTGGCATCTGCGGAGCTCCAGAGGAATGTTCCGTGTCTGGAGCTGGGAGGGAGGAAGGTGGATGGCGACGAGGTTTCCAGGGGGATTAAAGAGGAAGGAGTTGTCTCCGAGGATTTTCTGTAAACTGTCCAAGTCTCTCTCTCTCTCTCTCTCTCTCTCTCTCTCTCTCTCTCTCTCTCTCTCTCTCTCTCTCTCTCTCTCTCTCTCTCCTCTCTCTCTCTCTCTCTCTCTCTCTCTCTCTCTCTCTCTCTCTCTCTCTCTCTCTCTCTCTCTCTCTCTCTCTCTCTCTCTCTCTCTCTCTCTCTCTCTCTCTCTCTTCTCTCTCTCTCTCTCGGCCACCTCGGCTCAGGTAGACACATCCGCGGCCCCGACCGAGGGAGAGAGAGAGCGAGAGAGACATATTTCTGGCCGACGGTCTCAGAATGCAAAGGCACCGGAGACGGGGAGAGGTCTTAAGGCGAGGATTTTTAAAGTGGCAGCGGAACAGGATGCAGAGTGAGCCGGGGCTGCGGGGCGAGGGAGGGAGGGGAGACAGGGAGCGGCTGAGCTGCGTAAATGGAGCGAGCCCTTCAGGGTGGCTGTCTCCAAAAAGCTGATTCCACCCAATTTAATCCTTGACGATCACGTGACTGAAAAAAAGAAAAAGAAAAATCACACCGCTGTCGCCGCCACCTCCTCTCCTCCAGACGGCCTGTGGATGTGAGGCTTTATCAGCCCGGGAATGGATGTGGGGCAGCACATTAGTAATTTTCCATCTCCACAACCGGCCGCTGTTTTCCTGTTGGCAGGAAATTTGCATGGAGCAGACAGCCGGTGTCAAGGATTTGGAGGCTGAGGTGGGCCCGCTACTTTTGGCGAACCTTCTGCCTAGAAAATAGGGAGGGCATAGATAGATAGATAGATAGATAGATAGATAGATGGTTGCGACTTCCAGAATCAATTCAGCTTGTGGAACATCTCATCGGCTAACTGTATCCTCCAAACACTCGAGCCATTGACTGTTTTTTCACAGGCGTACCCCCCCCACCCCCAATGGAAAGCAGCAGAGCAGCAAAGGTGTAAAATTAACCACAGGTTCCATTACCCTTTCCAGATATTTACTCAGACTGCGCCACACAGGCTTTAACCAGGAAGCGCGGCGGCAAAAGGCCGGCGGCCGAGTTAATGAGCGACGGCGGACAAACAGCGACCCGTTTCGTCGGGGCCGACTCCCTCGCAGGTGCGCTCGCCCGCGCTCCAGGTGCGCGGATCTCATCGCGCGCCAGACAGTGCGACCTAACAAACCCAGATTAGAACGGATCCGCGACTTGTCAAAACATCTGTCACTGTGCGGTAATCTGGGAAACACGTCAAAGCAGCTGTCGTATTGATCGGCCGGCGGAGGAGAGCCGTTAACAAAAGGACAGGCTGTGTAAAAGAAGAGAGAAGAAGTCATCCAGACTTAGTGAAGGTGAACCAAATGAAGGCTAAAGCAAATATTTGAAGCTTTTGTTCAATCTTCATGGTTTTTTTTTTTCTGGCTTGAAGAATTTTAAGTAAATTTAAAAAGAAAATGACATTAAAGATCAAGGACATCGTTGTTCTCTTAGTCGGATTTATTTCCATGAAGATTGAGCTAAATGTGGGATTTCCATGAAACACTCAACGTGAACAGCACACCCTTTTCTTTTGCAAGCTGATTTTTTTTGTATTGTCCTTTCTATCTGATGCAGCCAACGAGCGATAACTTACAGATGTCTGGTTTTATTATTGTTGTCAGAGCCTTAGGCATCGTCGCTGCCAGGTAATTAGAACTTACAAGCCGGTTGTACCCAGAGTTTTAACAAACGCTTAATGAATTGATCAAATCATAAAAATAATAATTAGATTTTCATTAGCGGGCTTATAAAAAAAAAAAGTGCGGAGGAAAAGAAAATCAACTCATTCAAGTGACTTGTCTAATCTCCTTCTTCCCCTGAATGTGAGCCTTGACCCAAAAACTCGACCGCATTCATTCAGTCAAGTGACTTACGAGTCTTGGCCGGTTCTGTACAAAAGCTCATGTCAAGCGTTGCTGAAATGTCACAACACACGCGCGCTCACACACACACACACACACACACACACACACACAGTCTCACTGGAACACACACATATCTGCCTGTCAGTGGAGGACACGCAGCTCTTTTTGCTGCATCAGACGGCCTCGTTGGACTCAGTTTAGCGGGACAACAAGCGACCGTATCGGCAGTTTTTTTTCCCGCGCCGTCTGACAGGCGGCGTTTACCGCGACGACAACTGCCTCGGCTGGATATGTAGATATCCTTATTAGAGGTAGCCACGCACTACTCGCGCCTGTCAGGCTGCCGTGGAGCTGATGTCGGACTTCCATCAGTTTAACGCCGACAGACAGCGTGATTCAGTTCATCATCGTTACCGTGCCGGCAGTGCAGAATGCGTAGAACTTCGGTTGCATGAGTGCCATTTACGCTTCACCTTGAGGAGAACACAATGACGGCGGGGCGGCGGAACACCTCGGCGATATTAGCCTCCTTTGTCGCACGTGGCGTAATGGCTATTCGAGCGGGATATTGACCCAAGCCGAAGCTTGCCCACCCCGGCTTTATGATTCTTATCAGAATAAATGCAGCCGAGGGCCGCGCTAAGAGTGATACGTTAGCCGTCCATTCGGAGCCATTCATCAGCGAGGCGGGAAGTGAGATTCCTATATCCATTAAGCCGTGATGGATTCACGGTTCCCTCGTGGCCATTTAAGTGTAAGAGAATGCCCAGAGGAGGTCAACTCTCTGGGAACAGCCTTGAACCTACCTTGAAAATTCAAAGCGTTAGATTAGCTGCACCACTCTGCGCCAAGGGAAAGTTGCAGCTCTAGTGTTTAAGTACTTCAATGCATGAAACAAGCAGTGTTTGGAATCTGAGCTATAAATACAAAAAATTTCTCCTCCCTCTTAAGGCTGTTAACTCGCCCAGCTTTGGGGTCGACCGCAGAGCAGGTTTTCGAGCTGTATGTTTAGTGATCGACCTCTTTGCTGTGCGCCCCCACGTTCTCTGACGCTTTCTAATCGCCCAGGCAGAAAAACTCGATTTGTCACTGCCTCCCTGTCAAAGAGGTGAGGATCTGGGTGCTAAATTGCAGGATGGATGTATTTTTCTTTTTTCCCCCCTCTCAAGTCGAGGCAGGGCTGCCACATTCAAGGACGTTTGACGGCCGTCTCAATTAATGCTTTTAAAATGCCATCTTGCATTAAACCATGACAGTAAAGGGCCAATCTGGAGCCAAAAAGAGCACATTGTGCCCAGTGTCGACAGCAAAACTCATTTCCAGAAAAAAAATTATCTGTGTTAGACAATGAAGCCTTTTGCCTGGATAGTTTAATGAGTGGACTACTGAGTTAGATCTAAAATAAAAAATGCTATATATCATCCACTGAAGGGAGCATTTCTATCTGAGATTATGACAGACGTTGAAATCAAATGGAATGTCGTATCTTCAGTCGCATGCTGTGAAAAACAAAAGACCTCACAAATGGATGTCCCCTCTCTATTAGCACACAGGCTTCATTAAAGTTATTTTTTTTTAAAAAAAAAAGAAGAAATCCTCCTCCGTCTGAAATTCAGACTGAACAAAGGTGGTCCAGAAGTTTTGACAAATGTTCTACTTTATTTTAAAGCACGTCTGGCAGCCTCGGCATTCGTCATTGTAATAGCGAACGAAACTGACATCCCATTCTAATGCGCGTCAGTCCATCATCCCGGAAACAATGGTGGAATTGCGGGTTCATTGCACCTAATAGTGAGTCACTTACTCTCATGTCTTTGTTAGCTATCGGCGTCCTGATTTTGGGATTCCGTGGAGAGGCGGCGAGGCCCGCCGACGTGACTTGTGTTTCGCTGTGGGGGAGGAGGCCCGTCAGAAAACTAATCCGGTTAGAGTGAAAGTCGACGACAAAGGGAGGAAGAGCAGCCACCGCATTGTGCTCTGGAACTTCACTCAGACGTGTGCTTTAGCCTTTGATGTTAGCATCCTTTAGAATGCAAATAAAAATGGATATATAGGTCGCGCTTGGAGAAAGAAAATTCCGCTCCTATATTCCTCCTCTGGGAACTTCAACATGTCAACAACGTAAAAGACTGAACATTTCAACTGTATCTGTTTTAAGTGCAGTGCACAGTGTGTAAAGAAATTTGGAAAATGTCGTCCTATCGGCACGGAAGAGTCTCCTTTGAACCGCTCTGCCGTGATCCCCCACCTCTCTGTGTGAGTGGGATTCACTCGCCTTTGTGCAATCTTGGACTGTGTGTCCGCCACTTTTGTGTGTCTATGTATGTGTTTGTGACAGCCGTTTTCTCAGCCGCTCCATGCCTCTGATTCTCTGTTGTTGGCATGGTGAGTGAGCAGCGGGAAGCCTTCACTCCAATTTGCCATCGTTTGTCATCACTTGCCCCCGTGACACGTACTCACATTGTGTCACACACACACACGCACACAACACCGTTCCAGCACCTCTGCTGCCGACGAGGACAACCTTGTGACTGTGATTCCGGCCTCCTGCTCAACAACCTGTCACCCTGTCAGTTGTAAAGCCATAAGAAGTAAACACAGCTTTTATGATAGCGGTTTTAAATATTTTTCCTCTGTCTATATTTAAAAAGTCTAGCAATAGATAGACTGAAATGGTAGGAAACCACATTATTTGTATTACTTGTCCTTCCTGATGTCCCCTGGATTACTGTGGGTACATGGTTGCATGATTCTTCACAAATGGACCAGGTCTTTGAAGGGTAAACTTAATTAAAACTCTCCTAATTTTTCAGTGTTTATACATGAACTGAAGACAGTTGGGAGGGGAAATGTCTTCGAGTAACACAGAGTTACATCCTGTTCTCTGAGCTGGATGACTGAGAACCATCATGGACAAACTACACCAAATCATATCAAACTTCATTCTCACATAGCACTTTTCCTGCAAAATAACGCAACACAAAGTGCTTCACAGAAACCATTAAGAACAATGTTGTCACCCGCACCCAGCCCCATTCGTCATGCAATTCTATTTCAAGCACACTTTTAAGCACAAATCATTTAAAAGTGGAATCAAGAACATGAGACAGAAAAAACAAACAACAGCCCCAAATGTGTTGACAAGTCATCCATGCTAACGACCATGTTTGTGCTGTTGAGATGAGTCAATGGGCGTATATATGCAATAGGAATATTTCTGATCTGTCTGTTTCTGCCTGGGTCTGTTTTCTTGTTCCTCAATAAGTTGTACTATTTTAGCATAATCCATCCAATGACACCAATGTCACAATCTAGGATGGCAGCCAGTAAATTACACAGACTCCTACACCGTTCCAAAGATAATGCAGTCTGAGCTTCTGAAACCACTGAAAATTTACACTCAAGAGATTAAACCTGTTCCTCTACAAACCTCCACTGATTGATCGAGATAACGTTGTGGCTTCTGTTTGTGTTTGTTATTTTTTTTGTAGCTCTATAAGAACTTTACATGGAGAGGAACAGGCGGATGCAAGGTCTTTTTATAGATTTAAGGTCTATACTAGAAACGAGGTCGACTTTTTATTTCCCTAGTTGAGATTTTTTTTTCATGCCAGTGAATGATAAAAAATAGATTTTGTATTGCTGCAGAGGCAGATATCAGACAAAGGCTCAGGGAACTAATCTAACAACCAAAAAGGCTAAAAAGCAAAAGAGATTTTGCTATTAAAAAACCTTTTTTTTTCTTTTGGTGTGATCAAAATGTTTCATCTGTGAGCTTTTCCACTGCCTCCTCTACCAACATGACTGTGATTTTTCAAACCAACTGTCAACGGTTTCGGGTTCCTGGGTGCAGTGCTTAAATACTGGTCCGATTAACTCCTCCGGCTCAGATCTTGTGGTGGCCTTTCATCTGATCGCGGTAATCACACAGAAAAAAAACAAAGGTCTCATTAATCAAATGACCTTGTTGCTAAAGAATTTAAAGTTACAAGCCTTTTGATAGTCGAGCTGTCACCCCTCTTTACCACGAAAAACTGTCAGAAACAGGAGAAGTGTGACAACTTCATAAGACCGTTATTTGTGAAAAGGAATTGAATTCTTTTTACATATGCACAGCAGAATTTCGATCCAGTGCTGCACACACAACCTTTATGTTGTGCTTTTCTCCCAGTGTGGTGGCAAAAAGGCTCCGATTTCTCCCATTTTGTTCCACTAAGATTAACAGCAATAAGACACCAAACCAGTCATAAATCCATCCCAGACACCCCACGGTTTAGATTCATTTTGTTGATGGATGATGGTCTAGCCGACTCAGGAGGGTAGTTGGAAGTGGATTCTATCTATTATTCTCTTCTCTGTGTCCTGGCTGGTCGCTGGCATGGTCAGTCGGTGCTCCTGCCTGTGGGAGAGTCCGAGCCAGAACCCTGGGATGGTCAGTGAGTGTGTTGAGGCGAAGGCCCGACGCCATCTGGGCAGCAAGGATTGACGAGATGACGGCCATAACTCTCCGGAGTTTGGATGGACAGGAAGACGCTCCTGTTCCCCACTGCGGTGGCGGCACCAAAACCCCGGTGCTGGAGATGAATGCTTCCTCGTTGGGCGCGCCACCGTCGCCCATGGTTCCCTGTGTGTGGAGCAGAAAGTCAGCAAACAGAGGGGTTTTTCATTATGATTCCGCTTACACATGCACAAAGCAACCTGGCCATGTTCCATAAACTCATTATGGTGTAATGCAGCATTCATTTCCTGCCATCCAGGTCCAGTATTACCACCTGCCAAGTGCCAAATGCTGGTAACATTCGCTTTTGGCAGATAAATCCTGCAATGTTCCATAGCCACGCTGGTTTTGGAGTTTCTGATGACATTGAAATGCCTTAGTGATACACAGTAAAAAATAGAACAGAGATAAAGTTGTGTATTGATAGAGAGCGATAGATAGGTGGACAGTAAATGTTATTATTTTGGCACTGCAGCAAAGGTTACAAAAACTGCAGCAATATAAATGGTTTGCTGAGAGTGAGGCAAACATTGCACAGTCACCACCAAAATTCCATGTTTTTTGGGATTCCAAATTTGATTTCAAATCTTAGAATTGTTTCCAAGACCTAGAGGAGAATTCTTGCCACGCGCTGCTCTAACTGAAGAAAAACGTTTTGGCCAACACTTGTCCTTCTCAATCATATTACTGTGTATTATTATTATTATTACCTTTTATTATTATAAAGTTAAATTGCTAAACCCCAAAGCTGCTCTTATTTGGGAAGCTGGTATGCTTTGTCTACATTGGGGCCAGCGACTAATGTTTAAACTGCACTTGGGATATCGGAGAAGTTGGAATGTGGGATATCAGGGTCGTAGATCAGGCAGCCATTGGCACTCCGGCAAAGAGAGAGCACGAGCTCTTAACTCAACAAAGTTCCATTTAGGGACACTGATTACATCTTTAAACACACCAAATACAATTAGATATATGTTACTGATTGGCTGGTGACAAGCAGTTAAAGTGACTGATTCATAATACTAAATGCAGCACTATTTTCCCAGCAAGAGTTAAATGGTTATGATATGCCTACTTGCACAAAAGTCTGTTTTATCAGATATATGTATATATATGTATATATATATATATATATATGTATATATATATATATATATATATATGTGTGTGTGTGTGTGTGTGTGTGTGTGCATTCCGTGGACCGATACATTGGTACATTTGTATGAAGAAAGAATGAGAAAGGCTTCATGTAATGGCACACGGCAGGTGGCGGTTGAGATCAATCAGAAGGAGGCGAGAGTCTGCATTCAATTTTAAATCATCACCAGCAGTTTCCTGAAACTGACCTTACCAAACTTGTCTCAAAAGGAATTCTTCACCCAAACCTAATCAGAGAATATTTTTTCCCAGGATTAGATCCATAAAACCTCGCCAGCGGCGCTGAAGGAAAGAAGCTTTTGGACACGAGTGCCTGACACGTGAGCAGTATTTCAAAATCTCTGAACATGATCATGTTTGGACGTGCCAGTACAAACACCTCTTAACTCTCAACATGCAGATTAAAAGAAAGAGGCTGTCAAAAACTGTCAAAAGTTTAATTTTGTTTTGTAACGAACTGCAACAGAGGAGCAGCCCAGTGCCAGTACAAGTGTACAAGTCCATCCTGCAGATAAAATTATGTTTCACTAAAGAATGGATCTGGAAACAAGTTCTGGCTTATTTTCTCTCTTATTATGGATGCTCTCTAAAACTGTCTTTTGCTGTGATTAAAAAAAAATAATAATAATTACATTACAAACTTCAGTTGGGGGAAATAAGTCTGATGAAATCTACCTGTAAAATGCCAAAGCTCAGTATAATGAAATAAAGGCTGTAATAAGGCGGTGGGATTAAGCAGGGATACTTTTCATGATTCAACATTTCCTTTATATGTGCATGGGAAGTGTAGACACACACAAAGACAAACACATACGTCCAAACTGAGTTTCCTGCTCCCAATAGATTACAAGATTAACTCATAATTACTCAGAATGAGCACATTTGACAGGATTTGTTTTCAGGCAAAACAAGTTACCTAATTCGGAATTCGAAATCATGTCTCCTCTTTGCAAAGTCGATCTGACTCATACTTTGGAAAAGTTTCAATCCAGTTACATAAACTGGCAAAGTTTTCTTGTGTTGTACTAAGATATGGACCGACTCCCATTTCAAACGTCTTGTCAGAGGTGCAATCAAAGAGCCTCCGCCGCAACCTCCGTTTGACACACAAGCACTGTAATTGTAATTCTTGGCTGTGAAGGCTGCCCAAAAAATTAGCACTTACGTAATGCAAAGTGAAGGGTCTGCTTGAATGTGGTTGCTAATGGTGCCTTTATCGGTGGCATGCTCTATACGGGAAAATTATAGAGTCAGTTATCAACCGTAAACTCAACCAATAACGAGAATCACAAGGAACTGACAGAGATTCTGTAGTTACCATGTTATTAGACTGAGTAAGTGGCTGCCTCAAAGTGGCCGAGGCTCTAGCAGGTTAATTTGTCGACAATTTAGAGGATATACCCACTTCCCAAAAATCGCTTCCACTTTGTGTTTTGTCACTTTTACCAACGTCTCAAGGGATGTCCGAGTGCTGCAGCCAGAATCCACTTTGCTCAGTTAATTCCCGGAGATAAAATTAACCCTCCCCAAAGTGTTGCATTTATACTGCCCTGCCCTGCGGACGAGCTAAAATCCCTTTAATGTCAAACGGACGACAAAAAAAGAAAGAAAGAAAAAACACACACATAGACGTTTCCGTAAATGTTATGCATTACACCTCCAAAGAGCCCATGCTTGTGCTCATTTTTCATGTGCCCCAAACATTCCAGAATCTGGCATGCTAATGCAGCCACAAAGTCTCCACCCAGTGTTTAAGCCTTCGACATATTGCGCAGGGGCCTTGATGAAATTTGCTGCCCCAGTCATCCACCTGCTGCCAGATGACTCTGAATATGAATGAGTCTCTAACATTGAATGTTGCAAAGTTCTGTCCTTGCTATTCCTTTGTTCTTGGCTCATTATCCAGGTTGGCCCCCTACTTTAATTCTTTTTCTTCTTCCGCGATTCCCCCCCCACCTCCATCATGAACTTGTCAGCACTTACTTGCATGCGCGCGTGCACACACACACACACACACACTCAGAGCATGGCAAGGTTGTCATATTTTACAAGCGTGCACAGCACAACGCTAATAAATTCTGATATAATACACATAGTCTTTTTGAGGACTGTAGCTACGAGGAGAAGCTACAACTTTGCACACCGGAGGCTGTAAATAATTGGCAGTCATAATTAAAATTTAACAAAGCAACACGCAAACAGTAACACCTATGTTTTCTCTGGCAGCTTCAATTTTGAGTCATGCCATTTTCTGCGTTCGGCAACATGCTTCTTTAGCACTCCCAACCCCTGATTTATATCCCTTCATAGGAGGAGTTGAGAGAATGATCGCCAATTTGAAAAAAAAAAAAGACAAAAAGAGATTACTGGCAGAGTCAGTTTGTGATTTAAACCGCTGAGACAGCTGCATTATTTTTCCAAATCCAATAGCTGTAATTTGTCCAAGACCTGGGGATGACACAACACTTTCATGAGTAAAATAAAAGTACCAAGACATTTTTATTGTTTTCTCATGGTGTTGGCTGGCTCTTTTGTTGTTTTATATTTTGCATCCTGTCACCTGCTAATCCTGGAGTGCTTGATTTTCCCTTCCAGTAAAAGCTGCTGAAAGCTGAAGAGCTTTACTCACGGGTGTAGTCGTATTGTCTATTACCAGCTCCCAGGTAAGAGGATACGACACCGTTTCCCATGCAGTAAACGACTGTTCTGATCATTTTGCAACTTTTCACCAAATCATGAAACTTATGTCTGTGTTAAAAAAATCCCACTGTTTTATTGTTACCATCCGGCTGTTGACGCCAGAAATAACCTGAAAGAACATTTGGTTGCAAAAACATAATTTAGTCACACACACACACACATTTGCACAAACACATATGTGTGGGGCCTCGCCTTTTGCTTGTCAGCGGGGTCTCTGTCAGTATTGACAGGCTGTGGTCCTGGACTGACTACAGACACACAAACACAGGGAGGGAGGAGACGCCTGGCTCTGCCAAGCACCATGGCCGGACAGCCCTCCAAGGTCCTGCGGCGTGAGAAAGTCCTGTGTGGCAAGTCTGGAAGCAAATCAAGTGTAGAGGAGTAACCATCAGACGCTCTTTTCCGATTTCATTATTTTTGGCAATTTGTGCTCCGGCAATAAAAAAAAAAAAAAGAGAAAACAAAACAGCCAAACAAACAGGACAGTCTTTGTGGGATGGAAATTGTCAAAACAGGATTGAGATTTATGCAGTGATGATTTCATTCACCGTGCTAAATTGTATGTAATAGATGCTGATTGTTACTTTTAAACCCACCAGCGACTGCTGCAACGGCCACGTTGTAGGAACAACCACACGGCCATTGTGCAGCAGCATTGCGTCCCAAAAAATATTGATCTGGGAGCGAGTTGATTTCAAGATGCTTTCAACGTCTGTTCCTTAAACCAGAACTGGAAATTATGCAAACTGAAAATGTGCTTCATGGAAACGCGCCCGTTTAACAAAACAAAACATTCATAATATCGGCAAGAATTTCAGGCTGAAACAAAGTGGTATTTCAGGTCTTTGGAAAAAAAAAAAAAGTCTAAAGAAAAAAACAAAATGCACACCCGCACTGGGCACTTCACATGCACAAAGAGTCAGATGACAAGGTGCAACATGAGTGGACAGAGAAGGTATTTTCTGAAGGCTATGTCAGGTTTGTATCAGCAGAGAAATGCTGGTAGATCATGAGAACTGCAAGCAGAAATAAGTGGCAGAGACTCTCAAAGAAGTCGTGGCATGTTTTGTTCCAAATGGAAAACTGTCAAATAGAGCTTTCTAATGGAGAAAAAAATGAAACTGAGAAAAACAAAAAAAAAATAAACTTCTGGGAAAGAGGTAACAGTTCGTTGACAGCGGGTGTAACTGTTGCAAGAAAGTAAAACGTGCCAATATTTTGAATGTCCAACTTTTTGTTTTCTGGAAGGACTAGACAGGAGAAAACACACGTTTTGGCGCCTTTCGTCACTCAGTGGAAAAAGGGTAATTTTGTTATTGTGTTACATCAATCCATAACGACAGCTGCCTATCATCACCCCCATCTGCCTCATCTGGGGCATGATCAGTGCAACCAAAGTTTAAAAATTGTTACCCGGGAACTGTAGCATTGCAGGGAATGTATTTTTTTGGGAAGCAAATGTCGCGATAATATAAATGCACAAAGCAGGCTCTCTAGAGTCTAGACTATCTAGACGTAGGCTATTCTTTTGGGGCGGCGCAGTATACATTTACTCCACAATGATAAGTTAATGCAGGCAAACTAGTCTGTTAAAGCTGTTTAGGAAGACACTCGGTGGCCACATATGGTGATTGCATTGCTTTAATCTGTAATGGCTATCTGACGTTATTGTGTTTTCCCTGACCCATGCGGTGACATTTGGATACGCTGAAGGGTTTTTCTCAGTGGTTAAGGTACAGCAAAGCACTCATAAATATGTACACTTTTAACGTCGAGTGGGTGGCAGTGTAACACAGGCTACATCTGATTTGCTCATCATAATAAATAGTGTCAGGGTTTAAGCCTTTTAGCTGTGCAACATGTCCACGATCGACAGTTACAGCAATTTCCCGGTTTTTGCATCTGCTGTCTGTCTAATAATGAGATAATGCTGTTATTTGTCAATAAAACGTGAATGGTTTCAGGGTGACCCGCCTCCTCAGATGGATTGCCGAGGATAATTGGACGACACGTTTGGGGCCAAAACGTCTCGCACACACCTGGCCGTGTGGCAGGAGGAGAGGAAGGATATTAATGTGATTCAGGTCCGGGTCAGATACCAGTCATAAAAAGGGATGGCCCTGTTAAGTACGTATATATTGGATGAATAGCAAGAGGGTCAAATGACAAGTCAAGCGCATATTACTTTCAACCTATTGCACATATTCTCTTCTATTTCGCTAAAAGGCCATGTGAGCGTCGCCGTGGCAAAGCGCCACACATGCTGTAACCGTTACGGAGGCACAGGAGGAGCTGTCTCCGGTTCCAAGAGGCCTCCAGGGGGAGCCGGGCTTAGTCTGCCCACATAAGGTAGGGGGGGACGGCGTAAAACCCTAAAAGGATAACAAATGAGACAACATTGGCAAGGATTTATGAAGTGTTGAAACACTCCCCTCCTCATACTCTTTCTTGACTAGAAAAAAGAGACACTCACACTTTGCTGGCTGGAGAAATGAAAAATAGCCATGAGGTCTCAAAGGTGAGGGATGCGGGGAATGGTGCGAGAAGCCTGTGCTGCCAAAAGGGAGAAAAAAAAAGATTTCCTTTGTAGTTCTGCCTGTAAAGGAATTTAAATTAAAAAAAAGAAGACAAGAGCGAGTTGAAGGAATCGGCTTTCACAGAAACTCCTGAGCACTGTTTAATGGTCATCACCGTCCTCCGATTACCGATGTCAAAGCACTTTCATGGGCTATTATGAGTGAAACATGTTGTCGGTGCCCTCAAGAGTTTTCTCCTGCGCCAGGTCGTCCAATTCACCTCAGAATTTATTGCCCAGGAAAAAAGGCTAACATACACTTAATAAGAACTGGAATGTTCCTGACAGTCAATGGCTTTCCCAGACCTGATTGGATATTGTGTCTCGCCTTTCTGATCTTTATGTTCTCCTCCAAATCAGTCTAGCAGATTAAAAGAGAGAAAAAGAGAAGTGTCTGAAGAACGTCTGCCAACACAAGCGCTCATGATTCTCGAGATCGTTTTGTATTTAAAGTCAAATTGGAGAGCAGGTGCTTCCCATCCCTAAAGAGGATCCAGCCGGATACAAAGACGCAGCTTAGTCCTACATACCCAGAGCTTTTCATCATCTCTTAATTGGTCCATCTGCAGTCAAGACAGGCTAGACTCGCCTCAGCAAGCTGCCTCATTCTGTCCTACATTGCCGTTGATGCCCTCTGCAGTGTTGAAATGACCCCAGTGCTCACCATGTCAGGTTTTTCTATTTCACCCTTCTTCTTTTTTTTTCAAACTTTGAACCAGATGTCCTACTTGGCATGTGAAAGACACAAAGAACAGGTCTGTATCTCTGAATTCATGTTATGGACGATTGCTTCAAGAAGATGCTGTGCATTGTCTTATTGAATACTACTGGGGCACAGCGTTAAAGGTGACTTATGGTGTTGTTAAATGGTGAGAATTTGGATATAGTTTCATGTTTCTAGGTGATCTTGGGCTCTGACATTCATATAGATGATTTGTTTTGTTTTATTTATTTTTTTTTACAATGCCCCCAGAGGCCTGCCCAAACATTTTTGGAGGTGTCAGTTGCACTCCAAGTCAGTGCATGAATCAAAATGGACTTTTCTGAGGCCAGTTCTAAAATTTGAAGGTCCTGTGTCTGCAAGGGTGTCTGCGTGGGTGTGTGTGTTGAAAGCCGGAGTTCTCAAATATGATATTCCAAGATCCAAATCTCATTTCTAGACAAGTTCAAAGGTCTGAAACAACCAGCGATATGCGAATCCCTTTTTATTAAACTTTAAATTTACCACCAAAAGAAGTGATGCAGTTTGCCTGCAGTTGTTTGCTTGTGGACCCAAGCAGCTTCAAAGTTTGACAGTTAAGCTTGACATGCACTTTTCAATTTTGGGGAGACATTTTAACTTGAGTGCATACATTATTTCTGATGCCTGAAGAAATAAGGTATATTTATTATTAAAACAAGGGCATAAAACAAACAGAGTGCGAAGAAGGTAGAAGCAGTCAAACGCACCAAATCACACCAACAGTCAAATCAAAAGTGTAACAAACAATCAGAAGTGTTTTCCAGTGAAATCATAAATACATGCAAGTGCGTTGTCCAAATCATGTTGCTCACACCGCATGCATACAAAACAAAAGAAAAGCCCATCTCAAAAGCAGTGGCTGAGCAGCCAGGTGGGGCTTATATAGCCTAATTAGAAGACTGGGCCCAGGTGCTGAGAATCAGGGGAAGCTCCGCCCTCTGGCTCCCTCCTGCATCAGAGAAACACATGAGATTTAAAAGGAAACCAGGTTCAGGGACGCCGTACTAACCTACTGTCAATATATTCTCTTGTCAGCATTATGAGTAGATTGACATTATTTTCAAATATATTAAATCATTATATTACTGACTTTCCCAGTTCTATCAAACTGGCTAAACATTGGCTTTATTGTTGAGGCTGCTCACTTTTGATCATTAGGCCATTAAAACACATCTTGGTGGTAAATCGGAGCCAAAACAAGATTACTGTATGATTTATCTGCTGCACAAAGAATAATCCTGGTGTTTAAAACCCAATTCTCTATAGATTTGAAAAAAAAAAAAAAAAGAAATCATTGGAAGGACAGGTCATCTTCTGTAGCAAATACACACACTCTTATAACTCACCTCTTGATGCGGAGCCTTGTTGTTGCGGTATTACATCTTGTTCTTTCCAGCAGGATCGTCCTTCCTCTGCTGGGACTCAGAGACCTTTCCTTTTTTTCCTCATTTGTAGTTTGAAATATGTTCTCTGGTAATTAGCGGCATTAATGTGAGCTCCTACATCTCTGATCATCCGCCTTGTCAGTGTGGGCTGCAGAGACACTCCCCCCCCCCCCTCTTCTTCACAGAGCTAGCTTCCTCTCAGATGTGCTTGCTTTGATTTGTTCAGTTTTATCAGGCACTTGAGAGGCTGACCTTGCAGTAAAGGCAAACTCCCCAAAGGACTCAGTCTGGTCTGAATCCCTCGTCTCTTGCCAGCCGGTTCCTGCCGTTGAACAATGCGGCTTCCGCTGGCAGCCAGATTGTCTTCGCAGCTCCAGCCCGTTTTCCCATGTTGACTCATTCTGGCGATGTGGAGTCTCACAGTCCGTCGATATCGAAGGTGGCTCCTTGGCTCTGATCAATTTTCGCTGGAGCTTCTTGATGCTTCTGGGCTAAAAGGAATCAATTGAGGCGCAAAGAAGCCCCGCGTCTGTTTCTCTCACCGATTCGCTCTGCCTCACTCATTTCCTTGCGGTGCATTGAAGCCGAGGCTGATCTCCATTCAGACGGCCGTCCTAATCGCCTCATTTGTGGGAAAAAAAAAGGAGCAATCAGGCCCATTTTCTCTGCTCTTCCACCATTGACGTCGCACACAGGAATCCGCGGAGCGACGCGCAGCTGAGATCTCTATCGTCTTTCTGTCCGCCACCATTAAACAGCGTCCTTTGATACCTCAAATCAATTGTGCGATTTAAGATTCATTTGTCAATGCGCAACGGAAAAAAGAAATATGCACTTTCACGCTGCAAATTATCTCTTGTTTAATCGCCCCACCACCACCTTTTTTTTTTTTTTTAAACAAGCCAACTTGTGCTGGACGGAGAAAATATATACACAAGTTCCTTTTTTGTTGCCTTGGCATAACACAGAACCTTATTTTTTCAAGCTGGGGTGGTGCAGTGAAAGCATTTGACCCGGGCAGTTTAAGATTCTTTGATTGATTGTGTGTTCAACGTCCACGCAGATGTCTGCATGTTTTTTCTTCTTTTTCTTCCTCCTTTTCTTTTTCTTCCCCCCCTGCGGTAAAAACCTTAAAAACCTGATGCGAGCATGAATTCAGCATTGTCCACAGGCCCGAGAATGGTATGCTGGGATAAAGATCTGAGGGCCAGGGGGATGCACAAAGTGCCAGCACGAGGAGAATTTGATACTGAATCTAGAGGTGCTGCACAGCGGAGGAAATATAGGGGGGCTTAGGGACCTGACAGAGACATAATTCAATATAACCTCAGGAATAGACGGAAGGTGCAGAAAGACACGCTCATGCACGCACGCACCGGGGGCGGGGGGGCCTGCACGCGTTTTCAAAGGGGGCCGGTGTCGTCGAGCTCGTCCTCCGCGTACTCACGACCGGTTTTTTGGCGGGTCAAGTTGCGGGGGGGGAAGCCGCGTCACTCGCTCCCCCCCGGCGGCGACAATAAACCAAACATCAAAGAACACGAGCGATCGTTTTCACGGGGCGCCTCTGAGGTTGCCAGCGCTATAAAAGACGTGACGAGCTTGCAGGAAGTTGTTGCTCCACTGAGGGCGTCCAGTACAGTCGGGATCGTCAGACAATACAGTAGGAGGCAGACTCACCTCACACTCAAGCACCTCTTCATCTGAACCTTTTTATTTTTCAATATATGGATAAATGTGCTGAATATATGGTTTCTTTGGAATTTGAATTGTTTCCTGTCGTGCTTTTTTTTATTTATTTTTTTTTCAAAAGTTAAACTTGGAGGTCTTTATAGAAAGCCGTCATAGCAATAACATGTGCAGGATGTTAAACTGCGATTGAATTTGAGATGAAAATTGAAAATGAACCTTCTGCCACAACAAATGTTGTATTCACACTGATTCTAAAGGTGAAATGTTGTGTTCCCTCCCAACATCCATTTAGACATCTCCAGAGCCGTGTTTTTCAACGCAAATATTTTTCTTTTCAATCGGCGCCGTGACAGGCCCACAAAGACTTCTGAACGCTCCCCCGACGTGACGGCCGAGGCGGTGGAGGAGGAGGGGAGACGGGGGCCATCAGTCAAACACCACCCCCCTGACACACACACACACATACACAATGCTACACTGAGCCCTCACCGAGTTCGCTGACACTCCAAAGTACAGCGCTGACCTTTCAACTGCGCTCTAATTACATTCATGTCCCGGTGTAGGCAGCGACCACAAAACAACCCGTCGTCTTTTATGAACTCACCGCTGGGTCTTTGTCCCGGCCGCCTGTCACCTGGGATCTTGGCTGCCCCCGCCGATCCCCCCCCGCCGCCGGCCCAGTGTGCGAGCGGGCCGCGCTCACTTTAGCAATGCCACGGTCCTTTCTGTTCAGGCATCTGGCTTCTTTCACATGACAGCCATGTTGGCTCCGAACGTGGCTCCCCTGCCCAAACTGGGCGCTCTCTCTCTCTCTCTCTCTCTCTCTCACCCTCTCTCTCTCTCTCTGTTTTTTTTTCTTGCTTAGTTGACTAGGAGGTGGTCGGCAGCCAACCCCGTGTCAGGCCCCATCAGCCCGGCGCGGTCAGATACGCAGGCAGCCAAAATTCTTCATGGCACACTGGCGAAGGAAGGATCCGGCCTGGGATTTGTGTCCAGCCGACGGAGTTCCTTGCTCTCGAAACGCTCCGCTGAACCGACTTTCTTTTCTAATCTACCGGGAACCTGTGCGCCTGCGGAGTCACGGGGGCGAAGAACAACACGAGAGTCAAGTTTTTTTCTCTTTTTCCTTCTTTTCTTCCCCCCACAGGTGGATTGATTGACGCCTGTGTTTTCGGTGAGCAGCTGCATGTGGTCGTAACACTGCTGCTTTTGTCTCTGGATGCGGTCAGCACAGCGACTCCTCCAGCTTCCTATATGAATCATTTATAAAGGGGAGATGTTGTAATTAGTGACATCTAAATAAGCGATTCTGCCTTCAGGAGGAGTTAAATCCAGTCGGTCGCAGTTCGCTTGGTTTCGCTAAGATGCTTGTGGCGGTGCACTCTATCTCACAGTGCATTTTTTTTTCCCCGTCTTCTTCTTCTTTTTTAAAATGTCCGTCAAGAGGCTGTGATCCGTGAAACTGGCAGCGATGGGTCCACACTGTCGAGTCGCAGAGTGCCAGTGCTGATGGACTGCCCTGTGAAAGGGTCAAATGAGAAAAAAAAGAAGAAGTGAGAATGGAAGGTTTCTTACAGTTCCATCAAATGAGTAAAATTGGATTCTCGCTGCCTCATGCCGACAATAGACACCCCACGAGGTGTCATCAAAGTGGGCGAGAAGAAGAAAGAGACGAGAAAAAAGAGGAAGATACGGGGTTAAGAAAATGAAACCCAGGCAGAAATGGAATGATGAGAGTGATGGAGTGAAACGGAAATTAATACAAAGGCGAGACTGGGCTTTTTTTTTTTTTTTTTAACTATTTCGTGGAGATACATGTAAGCGAACCTCACCTGTCGGGTTAGAAAAATAAAATCATCTAGACTTGAGACTGTTTCTCATAAGGATTTTTTTTTTTCCCAGAGTATTTGTGTTTTAAGCTAAGATATATTTTATTGTCCCGGAGGAAATATGTCTTGGGCTAAAAGTGCCAGACGCAGCTGCAGGTGCAGCAACAACAACAACACAATAACACATATAGATCATAAAAAAGTGCGCTGTGACCTCGGTGGGGGAAAGAGTAGCAGAATTGGAGATATATATATAGAGAGCACAGCGTTCCGTATGGCACGTGGATGAATAAGCAGACTGGATAAAAAATGCAACTATGGAAAAAAAAGAACAGAAAACATAATAGAGACGGGTGAAATGAATCAGACTTGAAGGAGAAAATGTAAAATGTAGATCGTGAGTGCAGATTATGTCTAGAACAGTTTAGCAGAGTTATGGATGACAGACAGAACGAGTTTGTGTCGTGATTATTGCATCTGCTGCCTCTATAACATCCTCCTGACTCGTATTAGGGATTCTATTTTTAAAAATTAACATATTCAGAAGAGGTCGGCACACGTCTGGCTCACAGTGCGTGCATTAATACACACACACACACACCGCCACCACCAATGGTGATTCTGCACGATGATAATATTACACAGGACGTGGACCCCGTGTTGGTTCCTTTCGGTTGTAACTGAACACGCAGTCGCCACGGGACATGAAACGCAATCGCCGTCTTCTTTCATGCTACACCCCGCCACGTTTTTTTTCAGCAGGCGGGTGCATTACATTTAGGTGCATGATATCAGACAGCGCTTTAAGGCTGCGATATTCTTTAAGAGATATCATAATCGTGCCCTGTGGATGTGAGACCGAGTCCCTGCGGCTGCCGCTGCAGAACGGGTTAGAATCAGATCTTTTAGCGCGTCAGCTAACGGAAACAAAGTTCACTGCACGGAGAAACACGGAGGAAAAACGCTCTGGATTTATTGTCTCGGGCCATCAGGGCTCTGTTCAAGGCCGTAATGGGTGCTTGCTGGGAGCCAAATGTGCTAATCTTTGCCTTTAAGTCTTTTATACAAATGCATTCATCGTTTTAATGGCATGAGAGGGGAAAAAAAGGAACGAAACAAAAGAAAACTCACATTCACGCAGACAGCAGACGCTCCCTGTGGACTAGCAGCACCGTGCACTGTTCATTTTCAACTGTTATTTATCTTTGAGGGAATTAATGCGTGTGCATATATTGTCTGAGTCCCTGCGCTTTCAAGAGTTGGTAGCAACCTCAGTTAATGGGAAGAAAAAGTCTGTTAATTAAGGCTCCTTTATGAAAACCCAATGAATATTAATAAAGAGCGCAGAGCCATTTAGTTCTGCGCTAACCCAAGTTTCCTAGCAGACACTCCTATATTAAATTGAGCCTGCTCATTATGTTATTTTCCCTATCAGGCATTTTCACCCGGGGAATCTCGCCACGTTGTTGTGGTGTTACGGGGAAGAATGGAAATAGATTGTCGCTTAATTAATCAGCGACCACTTAATTACTTGACTTCACAGGCGTTCAATGAAAGGACCTGGTGAACACAGGGGAAACATCACTTAGAGCTCCGGTATCACAAGCCTGTCACCATCGTCACCGTGTTTCAAGGTCCCTTTCGACCTCCGGCAAAATTACATTACATATTAGCTCCTGATAGTTTGTTAAAGAAAAAAAAATAGAGGAAAAGGCATGATTGGAAGAAACGTTCCACTGAAAATAAACATGCAGATAAAAGAAGCAAGTAGGCAGCTTTTATAACCCCTTTCATTTCAATGTCTTTTGACAGATTTGGCATCAAGACAAAAGCATAATATTTAAATTGAGCTCGATATCAGATCCTTAAATATGATGAGACATCCTCGGCTGACCTGAAAACACTCTAATTGCAGTGATGAAAACAGAAAACATGTTCAGCACTGCGATTGTTGATTTCCTTTCTAATTTTAAAATTTCCATTTTCACTTCCATTTCATTTTCAGTTCAGTTGTTTTTCCTCTCCATACACTAGATCTCCAGAAAACAGCATGTTTAGCCCTCTGGTCACAGCCTTCAGGCTAAAATGTCAGTTTCGGGCTTCCTGCTTGAACTTTGTGTCCCTTCCATGTGGTAGAAAGGGGACAAAAAAAGGACCGAGACGTCCAAAAGGGCAGAAGTGTGTTTTTTGTAGCACACACTCTCGAAAACAAACAATCAAGGTGGAACAAACTTCTCATTTCAGGGGAGTTGACTGACTGGAGACACTGTCAGAATTAAAGGGTGGTGGTGGGGTGATTGAGTCAAGAAATCAGACAAAAATAAACGCTTTCATGATAATTCAGCTGCGGCAGACAAAGTGCCGGGGGTCCCCGCTGCTATTTGAATGCGCTAACGCCGCCGCTGCTGCTCCAGCTGCGAGCCAGCAGAGCCGAGGCAGCGGGGTGTGTGGGCGGGGAGAGACGGTGGGCGGTGGTGGTGGTGGGGGTGCTGCAACACCTGCCTCGTAATTCGCCCGGGCTCCGTCTTGGCTCGCGTCCACAGCGGGGTCAGCTTGTCTGCTAATCTGCTAATATGGTGGATATAATTGCGATTGAATGGTCGGCGGCGTCGCGTGTCTGGGGGAGGCGGTTGCTCTTCGCCGCTGCCAATGTTGTGATACCCAATCAGAGGCAATCAGCGTCGCCGAAGCGCTCGGCCTAATGAAATCGGATGGGTTTTAATTCACACACCTGGGCCGGTGAGTGAGAGGGTCCGTGTGTGTGTGTGTGTGTGTGTATGGGCAGACGGTGGGTGTGTGTGTGGGGGCGGGCTCCTGCTCCACTCGGCGTGCTTCAGAGGTGCATTTCAATATTTGCACACCTGTTGTTGTCTCCGATCTATGTGTTTTCATTAAAACACACGCGCGCACGTGCACATGCCAAGCAGCCCGGCGTCTGAATACCTCTCACCCGCAGGTGCACGCGGGTCAACGCCCTACATGCGAGTTCTAAAGCGCCCGCATCATACATGTGTGGTATTTATAGAGCCTCTCTGGCAGGTAATGAGTGCAACCATTCAGTAAAAAAAAAAGGGGTCTGCCTGCTTGTGTGAGTCTCTCTCTCTCTATGTGTGTGCGTGTGTCCCGTGAGTGCGAGCCAGCACCATGAGTCAGTGGAGTTGGCCTCAGCAGAGACGAGCGGAGCAGGATTAAGAGCATCCTCATTCTGGCGAGACAGGAGCCTCTGTTGCTCCTGGGAGACGCGTCGACAGAGGCTGGGAAGAGAAAAAAAAGAACAAACCCTCCTCCTCCTCCTCCTCCTCCTTCTCACTCCTGTCATCTCTGCTCTCGCACAGTTTTGCACCCTCTAGCTCTCCTGCACCTCCTCCTCCTCGCTCCTTCATCCCTTTTGCCGCCTCGCCTCCCGTTTTCTTCTCCCCTCTTTTCCCCTGCACTGCCCCCTCTTGCCTCCTCCTCCTCCTCCTCCTCCTCTCAACAGTTGCTGCCTCCCCAACCCCCCAAGCCCCCACCCCCCCGTCTCTGCACCGCAGTGAGACGTTGCTGGCACAGTGGCGCGGCAGACGGCCCTTTGTGAAGTTCAAGGCGGTTTGGAGATTTTTTTTCGCCGGGCGCCAGAGGGTTCGTTATGAAAGCACGGAAAAGAACTGGCCATCACCGAGGAGAGGGAGCGGGACCAACTGTACCACTGAAAGATGCTGACTCTCTATTAAATGTAATGAAAAAAGAAAGTAGGGATAGTCAGGCAATTTACCAAGTTGGACTGATAGCAAATAACTTTGGGCACTTTCACATTTGCTTGTTGGGTTTTTAATCACCTTTCATTTTATTTTTCATCAGTTGTTTTAGAGATTACTAAACTGCAACCCGCTGCTGATGACGTCATCGAGTGCCTGGAATTAGCAGATAGCGGCCGATGCTGCAGCCATACCACGTCTGAAAATGCCTCCAAAATGCCTCATTAATGCTGGACACTGTCCGTATGGGAGCCGTTGAGTCCCACAGGCCACGTCTAGACATCCGCTTCCAGCTCTGCTCTGATCTTCACCTGCTTCCCCCGCCCCATGATAACAATGATCAACACGACCACGTCAAGCTGACAGAGTCAAGTCGGTCCACTGGCGGGTTCAGCCCGACCGGCATTAATTCTGCCTTCACACACACACACACACACACACACAGATCAATGTGCATGGCACATCTATTTATAAATGTTTCCAGATTAGGAAGAAACACTTTATTTCATCTTGTGACAGCCTTGTCACAGGCCCCCTGTCACAAGGGTAAACAACAATTACCTGAAGCTCAGAATCATTTCTTTAAAAGTCAACAAACAGCATACACAAGTCTGGCGGCTCCAATCTGCTCAGATAAGAAACAAAATTAAACATCAAAATGAATAATTAACATCAATGAATGGATCAAAGATTATTTGGAAAAGAATGAAAGGTCTTGATTGGTTTTAACTTTGACATCCAAACAAATGTATCAAATTTCCATTGCAATCATTTGTTCCAGTTTTCAATTCATTACTTCATGTTTAACCCTTTTGAATTGATATATTTTCAACTAATAAGTAATGAGTCTTGGCTGCAGCCAGCATCGTCTCACCAAAACATTCTCTCCCATCATTCTTTCTTCAAGACAGCAGGGGGAGAAAAAAAAACAAAACATCTCTGCATTCACCTCCCAGTTTATTTGGAACTTCACAGCAACCCTGTGGTTTCTCGAGGACCCGTCCTCCACGCCTGTTTATGTTCATGCAGTCATTGTTTTATTTACGTCAGAATTTGATTGGCTCGCTCCTCCATGCGGAACAAATCTTATCACGTGCCTCAAGTCAGTTATTATCGTTCAGCTGAACGCTGGATGTTTGCGATGCCAGCGTCCAACGAAAAGCGCTGCTGTGATCTTTTGAAAAGCCGAGGCGCTCCGGCACAATCGGACGGTTCATTTGAAGAGTTAGAGGAGGTCACAAAAGGAAGGTTCTGCATCCGCTTGATTAAAGTAACCTGGATAATCAGGCAACACTGACTGGCCGGCAGCTAAAAATACACCAGACTGCCGCCCACGAGCTCTCAGGCGCTTGAATTCACACACAACAGAAGCACAAAACATCGAAGAGGCTCAGACGGTGGCAGACGGAAGAGGGCCTTCTCCTAAAACAGCAAACAAGATAAAAGAATGAGAGACCGGGGGAAAAAAAAAGCCCAATCCAAACACAGCCACGAATTTAGACTCGCTCATAAATTTCATACAGTTTGTTTACAGAAAAAAAACAAAATAAAACAGCAGATACTTGCTTTATTCACACGGTTTTTTCGGCCGGCGCTGAGTATCTCCAGATGTGCGGCGGGCCTGACAAATATTCGCATACATTAAACAAACGCCCACGCACTTTGAAGTCCCCTTAAACAGGCTCCCACACTTCACCGCAGACACTCTGTCACACTTGCGCTGAGACGGGGGAAGGGGAAGTTGCTCAGACCGGCGACAGTAGAAACACGGACACAAACACAAATCGAACAATTTGAGCGAGATTCACGCAGGTATGTCAGCTTCGTGCCTTTAGCATGGACGCCACGGCGGCCGTCACTAGTCTGTGGGAAAAATCAAGGGATGGAAAGAAGTTAAAAAAAAAAAAAAAAAAAGCTCACTTCCTGTTATCAGCGCGACTGTGCGTCCGGCTCCTGTGTCATGCACACATGTGTCCTGTGGTCGAGGGCTCGTCAAGCGGCCCTCTTTGTTCCACAAACGCTCCTTTTTCCACCACAGACATGCAAACACGCTCCAATCTGGAGCGTCGCTGAAACCATCTATTTAGATTTCGGTCTTATATTCTTCTTTTTTTGTTGCCATTTTCCGTATGTCATCCGCACAATGTTCCCCTCCGCCGGGTTGGCACGGCTGTTTACGTTGATGCGTTGTCCTCCCCCGGCCCACCGTGTCGTGCGGCGCGAGGCCGTCCTCCAACGTCATGGTTCAAGCCGACGGGCCAAATGGGGGCACGCGTGTCGGGCTCGAGCGAAGCCCAATCCAAAAACTCGGAAAGTGATCGGACGATTAGCAGGCGCCGCCCGGAGCCGCTGGAAGAGAGTGTGACCTTTTCTGATTGGTGGGTTATTGCTCCGGTTTGGCTAAAGCCCGTTTTTCCTCAGGAGTTGAACGATCTTGTTTCGATCCAAATGACAAAGACGGGAGATTTTAAACAGGTGTCTGCCAGATTTCAGATGTGAAATCTTTGCAATCAAAACACTGCACAGCATTAGTTTTGACTGGAAATTGTAAATGGCATACTGTCGAATGAAACTAGTTTTTTTTTCCTTTTGTTGCCAACCTATTCACAAGCGCTGTTTTAAACCCTTTGTCGAAGGTGA
Source organism: Nelusetta ayraudi (assembly GCF_046127955.1). Taxonomy (NCBI): domain Eukaryota; kingdom Metazoa; phylum Chordata; class Actinopteri; order Tetraodontiformes; family Monacanthidae; genus Nelusetta; species Nelusetta ayraudi. The sequence goes on from NW_027466063.1 coordinate 460,811, forward strand.
ATATCAAAACCACTCAAGTCTCGGTTATGAAACGATGCATTTATTTAACAAGGCGGGCTTATGGTATTGCTGCTGAAGGCCCCCAGTGGATGTCGGGAGATATCTGCTGGTATATTGTTTTGAGTAGCCCATAAATCAGAGGCAATTGCCTGTAATGTAATTAGCTGATAATGACACCATGACATCATGCAGCCCCTCTCTGGTTTATTGTGCATACAGCTCCCTCCGCACTGGGACTCCAAATCTGAACTGAACTGAACTGAAAGTTGTGTGCAACAGCAATTTCAGTGAAAAACTGAAAATCTTGATTTATTTATTTTTCTATAAATGATGGAGAACACGCTCTCAAAAATGCATTAATATATATTGAAAGGCATATTTGCATTCTTGAGTAAATTTCTCAAGATATTGATCAGTGTGATACTTTTTCCTTTCAGTGGCTCAATGTTGAAGTTAAAGCAGGACAGAGAGCAGTGCAGGGTGCTGAAGGCGCTCTCACCCTCACGCCGCTGTATTTGGACTCTATTTTTACACGGTCATTGAGCGGATCGGCCCAGACTGTGAGTTACTGGTCAGAGCTCAGCGTTTTTTGGCCGTATATCTCTCCACCTCTCTGTCACTCTTCCTTCAGAGGTATCATCTTATAAAGACGAACTGACAGAGCCTTTATCGATCCGTGACACCTGAAGAGAATAGATGTGCTTCTCCGCGGCCACTGCCTCGGCCTGAGAGGACTGGTATATACTGCCTTTGCCTGACTTTTCTTTATTCTTAAATTGTTCTTTCTGGCTTTTTTTTTTTTCCCCCAGTTCTTATGTTCAGCCATGCACGTCAATATAAAAGGCTGCAGCTGCACAGCTGTATAAAAGCATGATTGAGGAGGCACGGAGGCAGCTGATTTGGGACAAATTCACAGGACTGAAGACCATAACCGTGTGCTGTAATCGCTGCGCAAGAGGCATTTGACCTCATTCCTTTTGTTTGTGGCCAGTGGATTGCAAACAGATGGAAAAATAACAAAAAAAAAAAGAATCAAACAAAACTTTGGCTGAGAAATGGCCGAACTGTTGGGTCTGTCTGCTGAGAAAGGGAAAGGGAACCAAACTTAGCAGCCATCATCAGGTAGGAGGAGGTATACAGAGTGAGTGTGTGTGTGTGTGTGTGTGGGAGAGAGAGAAAGTTAAAAGGGCTTATGCTGTCAGTGTGAAAGTCGAAGGGGACAGCACAAGAGGTCTCAGGCCGATTGTTTTTTTATTTTTTATTTTATTTTATTTTTTTTTTTTTGGGGCGGGGGGGTTGCACTGACCACCCACAACATTCCTTCCTGCCCCCCCCCTCCTCCCACTCCACACACACACACACACACACACACTGCCCCTTTGAAGTGGCCCAACTCCCCTAAGCCTCTTGTCACAGGTGAAGGAGTCGCACAATAATTACCTCCAGCGCGCAGACTCGCACCCCACCCCGCCCCTCCACCACCCTTTCCTCTTTTCATTCTCCTCGCTCAAAGCATTTCAAACATTCATTTCCGTGTTCATTTCCGAGCGGCCCAAGAGAAAACACCTGTCGTGACTCGGAGCCGCTTTGATTTTGTTTTTGTTTTGTTGGTTTTTTTTTTTCTTTCTTTCTTTTTTTCCCCTTCAATGGGGCCCCCATAACTGCCATTGCGCTGCCTGATAGTTCTCTCAGTTCAGCGGTAATTACATCTTAACGTTTAGCTTGATAGGATGTGAAGATGGTTGAATGGAAATGAGGAGGGGTGGCCAGGTGGAAAAGAGGCAATTTCCTTGCAGGTTAGGAGCATTTTTTATTTTTTTTTTAATCATTTTCAGCTAATGTCACTTTCAAAGTCAAGGGGTCAACATGCACTTGTGAGTTTTTTTGTTGTGAAATGTGCATGCGCAGTGTGAATGCGTGAAATTACCGAACTAAATCTTATTTGATAGCTTGGCAATTTTCTCTTCTGCATTTGTTCCATGGCGCTGCAGAATACATATATATATATATACATATATATATATATATATATATATATATATATATATATATATATATATATATATATGTATATATATATATATATATATATATATGTATATGTATATATATATTTATATGTATATATATATATATATATATATATATATATATATATATATATATATATATATATATATATATATATGCCAGTTTGTATGGGACCAGCCTACTGGTCTGGTTTGATCTGTTCCCAGCACTTTAAATATTTGTCTCCAGCAGCGGCTTTTTCTGTAGGTGCGGCTAACAGCTCTTTTATTGCCCTAGTTTATGAAGGCATACTTTGGGAACAGGACACCCCAGCTTTGCAGATTTAAGTGAGAGATAGACGGTCGGGTCCCTCCTCAGAAATTCCGATTGGATAATGGAAGACATTCCCCCTGGTGGGGAAGACAGCTGAAAAACTCCAGTATGGGTTATAAATCTTTCAGGCATAATAATCCACTGTTTGGCCATTTAACAGGGAGGACAATATTTCACATGCCTTGCCAGCCATGTTCTCAGGTTGACCTGTTTTTTTCTTTTGTGTCTTTTTTTTGTTTTGTTAGGTTCTAAGCAGTAAACACAGAAAGCTGAGTTAAACGTGTTATACTCAGCAATAGATTTGAGTGATGCTTGCAAAATGAACTATTCTCTGATGTTTAGTTAATGAAGACTCTACATGTTCTTTCCAAGTCCTGTTGTTGTTTTTATATGTCGGTTGTTGTTGAGGTCAGCGGGCCGTCCTCTGGCTCATCAGATATCTTCCAGTCGATTCAAAGGCATCAAAGATACTTATGGATTTTTGCTTATATCATTTGTGTCTCGTTGATTTATTTATTCTTTGTGGGATATAGATTTCTACGCGCTCCTGCTGATGAAATATTCATTACATATATTCGTCTTTACAACAGCTATATAACTACAGGGCCGGCGCATGTTACAGTATCGGAGTACATGCTTTCAGCCTCGCTGTGGCTGTCACTCCAGAATTCTCATGCCTGGTCAACAGTCGCAGTATGGGATCTCCACTTTGATGACAGACGAAAGGGCAAGTCAAGTCTCCCACAGCTCTTGAAGGACAAAAGCCAGTCATAATAAGTCAGGGCTGATCCCTGGACCCTGGGCCCCTGCATCAAGGAAGACAAAGCCTCGGGTTCCCTTCACAAAGGCGAGTTATTACAGCCGAGAGCCTCACATCGCTACATTGTCAATCAAATTGTGGCGGGACTGAGCAGCGAGGCGGTGCTGTTTTTCTTCACTTAATTCAAGGAAATCAAAAGTGTTCCCCCTCTCATTCTTCCCGCGTCCCCCGGCCTACTGTGTAAGCGCTCCCCTTTTACTCTTTAAAAAATCTTTCTTTTCTCATTACTTCCACTTGTTCCCTCCTCTTCAATTACAGACAAGTCTTTCATCTCCAAGGCCAAGGAATGGAGTGATAGGATCAGGAGGAAGAGTGAAGAAAGAGTCTTTGTTGGCCTTTACCTCCCCCCTCTCGTTCTCCACACCAGCCTTCTTCTAACCCCAGGGCCGCTGGGGTCACATCAAGACTTTGTTTTAAATGGTTTCAGTAATGTACCGTAAGGTAAAGACGTGGCCACTGAAATACGTAGACAAGAAGTTTGACAGACAAAAAATTTTGGCGAACACAATTCTCCATGAAGTAGGTCAGAGAGACAATTTTTGAAAAAAAAAAAAAAAAAGAAGGGTGGAGAGAATTATTGTTTGCCTTGAGAATCCTCGGCATTGTTGCACTGAGAAAAAGTACAGAGTCAATAGGGGTTGTGTGTTCGAGAGACACAAAGCACATTTTTAAACTCCCGTCAATTGTGGTGTTCTCGCCTCATGGATTTTCTGGCATGTTTGAAAGACCAAGCCCTGCTTGGTTTTATGGAGGCTTACTTTCTGTTAGCTCTGGTGTCCCACAAGTCCTAGCTAATCTGTTGCTCCGGCTTTATTGGCGAAGCTTTGAGACGGCGTTGAAGTAAATGAATCCAGACTACAAACACTAAGAAGAAGTCATGCTACCCATGGCTGATGTCTGAGTGGCCCCCTTCTGAGCGATATGCTCCTTAAAAAAAAACAGAGAAAGTTGCAGCCACCATAAGTTCCTTCTTTATTTTTGTGAGGATGATGTCCTGGTTCTTGCAGACCTACTATCTGACTTACTGGAGCTCATCATGCTCCGCCTCTCCTCTGCATTCTCTGTTTGTCTTTTGGATTTGAATACTACCAGTCCTGTTGGTCACTGCTTTGCCTCAGGTCTTTTGGCAGATGCCTGTCCCAGCGTTGGCAGTGAAACCTGAGTTTACGGTGGGCTCCCCAGAGCCAGGGCCTTTTCCAGGAGTGATGTACCCAATAGGGCCAGGGTAATTAGGCCAGGTGAATAGAGCAGCAGCCTGCTTACAGTGGGGCCTTGTTCCCCTCTGTAACACGGGCCATTGTCTCAGGGTTCGGGGCAGAGGGTGAGCGTTTCCCATTCTTCAGGAAATGGATCAGGGGATGGGGCTTTAATTAGAGTCACAATAATTGAGTATAATGCAGCCGTAATTGAAGATTCGCCGAAAGGATGGATTGAAGCAGAGTGCAGCACAATGGAGCGTCCTGGTGAAGAGGTGGAAGGGGACGGAGAGCCCGAATCACCTGGGGAGCACTGTCATTCCCCTGCAGAGTGAGTAACATCTGGTATGTGGCTGGAGCCATTTGGAGACCTTGAGAAGAGGGGAAAATAGACAGAGTTTCTGTTTAGATGCAAATCATGTTGTACCGCATGATGACTTGGAAAAAAAAAAGCATCGGTACGAAAAGAATGCCCGACGAACAGAGCTGGGGTTGGTCAGACAAGCCAACGGTGAAGGAAAACATGGGTGTGTTCTATGTTACTGGCCATGCCCATCTTTGTCTCCACCACTGCTGCCTTCCCCCCCTCAGGCTTGTAACTATGCTCTCTTCCAGGCTGTTTTTCTCTGGTGCATGGAGCTGCTACAGGCAAGATAAGGCTGGTCTCCCCGAGTAAGGGCTTAGCATAATCCCTCTTCCTTCCTCAGGAAAAAAAAGGAGAGAGAGAGAGAGAGAGAAAAAAAAACAGCGCTGAGGCTCATCAACACGCGGCTGAAGAAGAGAGAAGGAAGTGATGGAGACGGTGAGAGAGGAGGCAGGAGCGGGGAGGGGAAGCTTAAAAGGTAACGAGGGAGGGAGGAAAGTAGGGGAACAGGGAATATCGTAAGACTGCCGCCACACATTTAGCAGAATTTCACCAGGCGTGAAAGGAGTACAAAGGAATGCGAGCGAGCGGTGGCGGAGAAAAAGGGGAGGAACGGCTGCGCGCTCCTGATGATCAGAGAGTGGGCTAATCCTTTGACAAGGGGGTCTGGGGAAACCCAATCCCGATGCCCAAAGGCCTGACATGCCTAAAGCTGGCACCCCAACTCCTATGGCAGGACTCAGACAATGTGTCTGTAAGCTGGTGCCATTTACTGACTAGGAATGAGCTGGCACGGGCACAGTAGCTCCAAAGATGGGTTATAGACAGAGCCGCACCTCGGCAGACACAAAAGGAATTGTCTGTTGTGAAAGGGGGATGAAATGGCTTAAAGGAAAAACTGCCGATTCAGGACTGATGTGTTGCAGGGTAGACAGAGGGATGCACGCATGCTTGCGGGTAGATAGATGGATTTCAGGCCAGTGTGAACTGGAGGTGGAGTTGGCAGGTGAGATTGGGTGAAGGTGCTGCTTGAGTGTAAACCCACCCCGACTTCAATTGTTCTATTCCTGTTTTGTTTTGTGTTGCAAAACAAAAGTACGCTTCCTCCCCGTCTCAATTACTCATGCTAAATTGGCTGCGGGAGTCATCCAAGGACAGTCATATCGTGTTGTGATTAAGGTGGAGTATTGCATTGTGGAGAATAGTAAGACTTGAAGTAAGCCTTTCCCGAACAACATGACTAAGTTTTGGCATTTTAAAGCAGTGCTTTTTATTTATTTTTTATATAAAGTGCCTTAGAAAGCACTACATTGTGTGGGTTTCACTAATTATTGAAGTAGCATTTTCTAAAATCCTCTCTCCCTACTTCTGCTGTTCACCTCTGCTTCTTGAGTCAATTGCATAATTTGGCAATACATATTACCTTGTTAATTTGGATAAAACCACTGAACAGAAAAGTGGCACTTTGTTTAATTTTTAAAGAATATTTTCAAAAAGTGGTTTAGAATTCTATCAACTGTTTTTTTTAAATGCACTAATATTCTCAATGCTTTTAAATGGAAACTAAAAGTTTCCATGAACTGAGAGTCTTAAATCAGTTGGCAGTCTCGAGTTCAACTGGAAAGTGTTTGAGAAAGTGTTATTACTGACGCAGTCTCCACTGTCTGGGCCCTTCTGCTAATTTTCATGTGAGGCAAACCCTGTCACAAGTTGCTGGCACTTAACTAGACTGACGATGCAGCTCTTCATCATGCCGTATGCTCCCCTCTTATTTTTCAACTTTGCAGTTGTCAAGAGAGCCCAGACGGGTGTCAGACTGAATGTGTGCGTTTGTGTCTGGGATGAGCAGAAATTGTGCAGATGAAAGGATTACTGAAGATTTTTGTCTGGAGAGCAAAGTCACTGCTTGGGGGGAAAATATGTACATGGAAATTGGAAAGATGGTAGAAGAAATTCCAAATGGCCTTTTTTATGCAGTTTCATACACTTTTCTTTAAAAAAACAAACACAAAAAAAAAAAAACAGTGATGTTTTGATGCAGTCTGCAGTCTCTTCTCGGATTATTTCTCTCAACTATTAAAAACAAAAAAAAAACTCGGTAAGGCATATTGTCAGATTGGATCAATTTACTGGACGTTTTGTTTATTTAAAAGTAAATATGAGTGCATGACACTTTTGTTGATAATACAAATAGTGTGTATAAAATGAGCTGCAGTCCCATTTTTACTACCGTAAAACACCTAATACTGCATGAAAAACACCTACACCATGAGCAATGGGTCTGGTGTTATTTATAGTGCAATGGATCAATAGCAGCTAGGAAAGGAGCAGTTTTTGGCATCTTTCAAGACGGGTTCCTCAAACACGAAGAATGCATTCTCAACCTTGTAGAGATGCTGCTTTTCTCCACCTTTCTTATCCTCAGGAGGCCAACATTCTCTGCAGCAACATGATGCGTTTGGAGCAAAGGCTGAGCCTGGCCCGCAACCTCTTATTATTATCTCTCCACCTACACACATGACACATGAGCCGCGTTGGAGCAAAATCTTGGACGCCGTTGGAGAAAACAATTTCCAGAAATCACCTTCAGTGGTTGGGAAACACTCAAGCGGTGGATATTTACTGGATTCTTTCGCCTCTGGAATGCCCACACACTGCTTGCTGAGAGTTATGTTGCAGATGCAAGGGACCGGTATTGCATATAATGTTTAGTTTGGCTTTTGTTTATTTATAAAAAATCCACATGATCGATATTTTAGCATAATATGTGTAATTCTTCTAAGGAAGGCTTGGACGATGAAGGAAAGAAGGAAAACAACAGGCAAAAAACTTGGGAACAAAAGGAACACGAGCGCTGCTTTGTTTGGGATGTGTTGCTGCCACCTGAACTTGAATATTCTCCTCGGGTATTTTGTCTGAAAGAAGACAATTTTTTCACCACCCCAGCTTTCAAGCCTCGCAGCCTGACCAGACTGTAAAAGGAGGGATGCTTTTACAGCTCTGCTCATGTCCTTGGCTTGCCAAATGTTGGAAAGTCGCTTGAACTGTTCGCCGGTCAGGGTTATTCCCTTCTTGACATCTGCTGTTCCACCATCGTCCTTTCCCTCCAAGATTTTGTGAAACTCTCCACCTCCTCAACTTCACTCTCTCCAACCTTCAAATTGTCATCACTCTTGCTGTTTACTTTTTTGACTTGACATTTCTTTGTATTCAGTTTGAGCCCAACATTTGCAGACGATCCTCTCGTTTGGTTGTCTGAGTCTGACTCAGTCTGCATTGATGCGTTTCATCATAGACACAAAGATCATCCGTGAGTCATGCCATTTTCTATTCAGTGTCCTTCAGTGTGTATTTGGATCGTCTTGCTTGTGTAATAAAGTGTCTTTTGTGCTTTTTCCCTTTCTAAGTAATATTTCAAGACCATTGCCTATGTGTGTCTACAAGATAATCCGTTTGTCCAAATGAGCAACGCAGGCTCCTGTGTCTTCTGTGGGTAACAACCATATTTAGCTGGCAGCAGGTGCTGGAGGCGTAATCAGCAGTTTACAGATAAACAAATGGGTGCCTCACAGAGAACCAGCAGACATGCTGATTCACACACTCACAGATCCATCCAGCACTGACTGCGTGCTCCGTGCCCACTGAACAGCGCGGCTCTTCAAAATGTCCGGTGTCTCTGATTTAGAGGTTGCCTCCTCCAGCTCGCTGCAAGATCAATTCAATCGTTGAGGAGCTGCTTACCCAGAACCCCGCACAGATTAGAAGTTGCTTAAAGTTACAGGAGACGAATGCTGATTGTTTTCTCTGGGAAAAGTTCAGTTTATTTCCCCCCCCCCGTGACACTGTCTTCTCCCTTTTGTTTCATTTATTACATTGAAACCCAGGAGTTGCACCAGTTGATGAGGCAAGACGAAAAAAAGAAAATCCTCAAACATGGCAACATCATTTCCTGTTTTGTGTAACAGTTTGATTAAAGATTAGAGGGCCAAGCCAGATTTACTGTCTTGCCAATCGACAGAATTAGCTGATCTCAGTGCAAATCTCGATTTTGGGGGGGTTGGGTACTTTTTCTTTTTCTTTTTTCCAATTGTTTGGGAAAGTCAGTATCAGAGAAGGTGCTTAGTCTGATCTCCAGGATCAGCAGGAGGAACAGTTCAAGATCTCAAGCGTGTTCCAAAAATTTGATTAACCAAAAGTGGGACAGCAGGCAAATCCTGTACATTTCATATTTTTAAAAATTGAGTTATTCTTGTTAAACTGTTTTCCTCCAAACACAACTATTACAAAAAAGGAAAAACACTACAGGTCGTAATAATGAAAAAAAAAAAAGGTTTTGTAACAGTAATATAATGATTTTAGAGAATTTCCTTTTTTTTTTTTTAAAGCAGCACCTTACGCTGAGACCTCTTTCCAAACACTGCGCAGGTGAATTAAAATCACACACGGCTCTAATTTTGCCTCTGTATACCTTCGTCTGAATAAAGCCTGGGGCTTTGTCTCATATTTGAGCAAACACTGGCGCACCTCAAACTGATGGGTGCGCTGCCAAATTAAACATGTTTAGAGCTGTGGCATACCAAACTAGTGGCTTGATGCACAAGACTTTTGACAGCGCTACCTGCTCCCAGAGTCTAAATGGTAGAAAACTTGCCCAGGCCTTGGTGCAGTCTGTAATTAAAGTGTCAGGATGATATCAAGGGAACACTTGAAAATAATGATTGATGTTGACAACAGGTCTTATATCTCTCCCAGGGTTTAAGGTTGTGTCGCGCTAAAGCCGCTTTCGAGTTGAACTTTACTTCTGCAAAGAGGTTCTTCAGGCTGTCTAGAGTACATAAACTACTTTTTGTGTTTTTATTGAAGCCGTTTTATGTGACATAGTTTAAGCATAAATAAGCAAGGACCGAACAGATTAGCAGAAAATCTGCTGCACCATTAAGTGTAAATGCCTTGAGATTAAACTTTCAGTGTTTTGCTGCTGCTGCAAAAATGAATTCAGCAAATTAATGTTAGTGGATTTGTGATGGTGTGGATGTCTGCTGTGAGTTGTGTATGACAGTTACAATCTGCCTTTTGTCTTTTTTGTGTGTGTTTTGTTCTAATCCCACAGATTTGAGCGTTATCAGAATGTCACTCCAGATAAACCCCATGCCTAAAAATAAAAATTGCGAAATGCAACTACTAATTACTTGGACAGATGTCAAGTGTGTTTCTCCTCAAATCACGCGGGATTGGCACTGACAGCTTCCCTGAGTGCTGGTTTTGAGATGGTTTTAATCCCTGCTTTAGGTTATGATCAGCCCGACAGGTGTGGATGCACTGCAAACTACGTCTCGCTGGGGAAAAAAAGAAAAAGAAAAAAAAGAGAAGTTCTCTTGGGGAAGAGCGACGCCCAGGAGGGCCGACTCAGTTTGTGAATTTTCATACACAGCAGGAGGTCTACATACGTTGTGTGGAATTAAATCCACCGTGTAAGAATTTAGCTCGGCTGAATTTAGCTCCAACTTATTTATGTGCCAGCTAAGTGGCATGAAAATAAGCAACGGGGTTCTTTTTTCTTTGCGCCGCTTTCTGTACGTGCCGCAGATACAATGTTCTTCACCAGGGGGGTCCAAGGCTGCTCGTTAAAAAGCCCGTAAGGCCTCATCATGACGTTAACAACCAGCTGCATGCAACAAATAGGAGTCACATGTTGTTTACACTGATTCTGCAAATGAAGTCTTTGTGTAGGTCGTAATTGCGTGTGTTAAAATACCTCACACACCGAAACACGAGGTACAGTATGTATATCGAGCAGGAAAAGGACATGCACTTGCACACACACACAAACACACATACACGCACACACACACACAAAGGGATTCCGCAGTCTGACCTCCCACCTTTCTCTGGTTCCTGGGATGGATTGGGCACATTCGGCGATACACCCAACCTCCACCGAGGCTGCTGGCCACTGTGTTTGCTTGCCAATTGTCTTGCATCCCTGCACTCGCTGCTTCTTCAGTATTTATTTCTGGCATTAAAAGAAAAACCAAAAGAAAACAGAAAAGAATTGTCTGCACAGTGCACCATGATTCCTACCCCAAACTCTTGTAAAAGAAACAAACCTCAAGCCCATACCTGACAATGAGGTATTTAAATTACACCACTTAAAGTGGGTGTGGGTGGGGGTCGGGGGGTTAGCAGGCTTATCTGTACATGTGTCTGATGTTCCCAGAGACTGAGGAGGTGTGTGTGTGTCTCTCTGAGAAGATGTGGTCGCTCGCTGGCCAACCACCTCGTCCTCGCTGGCCACAAAACAAATGAAAAGCCAACTCGTTGTGACAGCAGCCATTCCCTGTTTTGCCCTCGGGGGCGGGGGGGGGGGGCTTAACACCGGGGTCGGGGATAGTAAAGGGCTCGTTATCACAGAGAACGGTGGCTGGGGGCTGAACTCAGAGCAGTGATGTGGGCCAGAGTGCTGCTAGCTGAGCCGGGTGAGTTGGTTTCTTTTTCTCCCTCCATCCAGCAATGACGTGGGCGAGTGTGTAGCGAACTTTTAGCTTACAACAACAATTTCACCTAATTGTTGCCTATGGACTCCGCCATTAAACAAATCAATGAATAAATAAATATGTCTTGTGTGGGTCCCTTAAAACGACAAGGCAGTCCATTTGTCTTAAAATGGCATTGATTTGAAAATGAAATTGCCATGGGTCTTAGGTCATGTGACACACACATGAACAGTGAAAACCCGCGTTTCCCATAAATATGATAATAAAGATATGTCATCCAGTATTCACTTGATTGTGCTGCTTTCCAGTCTTCTATACTATAGTGGAGTTTTTATTCAATCGTACTACAGCTAGCTTGTGTTGTCGGGTTCAGTGAAATCTGCCTCAATGTTCCTCAATCAACGGAGCAGGCTCCTGTGCCAGTGTGTCAGCTGTGATAGCCAATCAGATCTCGAGTCTGCTACATCAAGGCCTGCTGGAGGTCTTACACTGGACTTCACATGCACGCATCCTGTGATTGGTTTCTTGTTTATTGTACAAACTTGTTTAAGCTCGCATCTCGTGCTTTTGGCAGACTTTGTTGACCAGTCTCTTAAGATAGCTTTTTTATTTTGTGATACAGTATTGATAGTTTTATGAGGTCTATTAAGTTAGGTTGGACTAATTGTGAAGTCACTGAAGGCCTAGACGTGAAATGCACATGCCACAGTTTGCAGGAAATAAGAAAATGGAGTGCTCGCTGTGCCACATTCTCGCTGATGTCATGCTCCCATGAACACTTGGTTGACATGTGACACTTAAACGACGTGTAATGTTCTTCTTCTTCGTCTCTCGGTGAAATTCCCGAGCAGTCATGTGGATTAAAAGAAGCGTCAGCATTAAGTGGTGGGTAGCGAACTTGTGAGCTACAGTATACCCTGTGTGAAATACCCCTTTACAGTTGTTAATGTTGGCCATGAAGTGTGCATGCAGTTGACCAGTTATTACTATTGATTAGCTGTCAGTTAAATTGACCATAACTCCAAGTGAGCAAAAAGGAAAGCAAATGGACATTTATAAATATTTTAACATAACATGTTATGTTAAAAAAAAAACACACACCACACAGTCTACTAAAATATATAACACATTAATTATTATAACTCATAATTTGTCATTTTTGGTTTTTATCCAGAATAAAAACAGATATTTTCTAAGCTGTAAATCTTAGCGTCTCCTTTTATCCCTGTGCTCCCTCTCTTCCTCCTACTTACACTGTACTTATTAGTCTAATGCCACTATCTGCGGCCTGAATTGATTAAAAAGAATGTCTTATGTTGGAGGGCAAAAATGACAGGCTTTGTGCAGACATTCTCTAATCATTGAGAATTAAGACTTAAGAAAAAAAAATAGCGTACATCTGAGAGCACTGTCCTGTTATGAGAGCAGGGATGATGAATGAGAGTTATTCGCACACACAATAGTATAACACTTTGGGATAGAGGGCAAATGAATACAGTAATCAACTCCAGAGGGCACACATGCCAATGATAAATATACACTATTCAATTATTAAAGTCCACCGTCCAGTCCGTACGTTGGAAGCTGGAAGATTTAGCGCCATCCACAGGTAAGAAAGCACAGTGAAAATAATGTCAGTGTCAGTCCCCATTTTCTGACATCCCACTTGAACTGACTCATTTCTTGCATGAGCTGGAGGAAACTCTCAGCACTTCTCTGAGGTCTGCAGATACATTGCAGTATTTACAGCACACTGGGCCTTTCAATATTACGTTCTATCTGGCCTGCTAGACTATGCCATTGGATTTCACTCTGGCTTCCTTTTAACTCTTAAATCTTATTTATGATTTCAAAATCTCTCAAATAATCATCCAGGGTTGGAAAAAAAATGATAAAATAAATCCATACAATAAATAAAAATGTTCTGTTTATTCTGGACTCCCTGAAGTCCGGCATCCGACTGGCTGACTAAATAGAAAATTCCAAAAGACATTTTCATAAAATAAAATAAGCAAAAGCCTGCTTTGATAGCACCTGAACAAACAGCGGGGAGAGGGGGTATCAGCCACGTCTAGTCAAGTGTGTGCTGGGAAATGAAGTGTTTATTTGCTAAGGACCAGGAACAAAAAAGGAACAGTGCTGCCACACTGACAGACTCATCCATAGTCATGAGTTCCCTTTAAAAAAAAAAATAAAAAAAAATAAGACAAACTGAACACTGCAATGGAAATTACAAATGCATGAGATTTTTTTTTTTTATATATATACTGTCAGCGACACCCCCCTCAACCGCCTCCGTTCTGTCACTCACTCCTCTTGCCTAATCCCAATCCCCTCACCACTCGGTTTTTCTTTTCCCCTTCCTTGTATTCTTTCTGTGTCACTCTCTCACTCTTTTTGTCCCCCTCCCTTCCCTCATTCCCCCTCCTCTCACTCCTTCCTCACAGCCAGTCTTGGTCTTAATTGCCCATCTCGTTCTGCTCTACAGTTGGTACTTTGTTGCTGATGCCTGGCCATTCCGGTGTCTAATACGCAAAATATCTGTGACTCCTGTCAGTCACATTCCAACCAAATCCATTACTAATAAGTTTATGTACACTAACCGGCCACTGTATAACGGTGACTGGTGAATTCCTGCTGCCATTCGAGGCTCTCGACTGCCACTCATTGGAATGTATCCCCTTTTGGGACCTGTGCACCCAAAAGATGGTTGTGCATTGTGTTTATCAGATACTCAGTAACTACAGTATGTTCACCACGTTCAAAATCCCTTAAAGGTACAGTGAACAGCACGGCAAACTTGTGCCCTTTAGTGGTCAGATTGCAGTGCACATTTGCTTACCCTCCCTCTCCCAAGCTTGGCAGTGAACTACAGTGGCCTTTACACACAAACCAGGGTATCCCGTCGACCTTCTTCTTCTTCATTGGTTTGTTTTTCCACATTCTGACGCTCAGTGTGACCTCCAACAAGATGTATTCAACACGTGATTGAATACACACTTACTGGCTTTGCTTTTTTTTGTTCACTTTGGTGAGGCCGGTGAGCACACGCCCGTGTAGTGCAGGTTTCTGGGGGATGTTTGCTTATGGAAGCGCAGTTATTTATGCTCCTGGTTTGTGGGCAACTGTATGTCACTCGCCCTTAAGTCCGACCACTGGGACCATCTCGTCCCAGCAAGAAAAAAACAAGACGCGGCATTGAAACAAATTGGGTGAATGCAATACATTTAACTTCATCTTGCTGCGTTATCGGCCGCCGCTATTGATTTTCCCTCTCGTGATATGGAGATTCATTCGCGGCAACGGCGGCAAACGTCTTATCCGGGGCTAAACTTTTTAACCTTGGGGAAATATGCAAGTCCGGGCAGTCCACATACACACACACACGCACACACACACAAAACAAACCGCCCGTTGCACCCAGGGCCAAATTGATGAACTGGCGCGCATTAGCATAGTCCACGTGTTCCCCCTAGGGAGCGCCAGTGGCTCGGAGCGGGGAGTACGACTGCGTGGGCGGGGGAGGCGTCGACTCCGGTGAGCGTGGCGCCCGGTGGCCCCTCTTGCGCAGGTGGGCGGATGTGTGTGATCCTGTCAGAAGCACTTGGAGAGAGTCTGCCAAGGTGAGAGAGAGAGAGAGGAGGGGAGATAGGGGGGGGGGAGTGACCCCAGCCACCTGTTCCTGACACCAACCTCACACACACACACACACACACACACACACCTCACCTCACCTCACCCCCTCCCCCTTTTTAAACACACAGCGCAGCCATTGCTCTTTGCCCAGGTGATTGATTGCGCCAGATAGCCCAGGCATTTAAGGCTGAATGGGTATAGGAACCTGGTGGGGGAGGGGGGGTGGGGTCGGGTGGGTGGGATGACGGAGTGGCTCCTGTCCTGGCTGAGTCAGAAAAAACAACCAGACAAACACCTGCACCCGACCGTGACGCACCACAGCCACGCAAAAACATTTCTGTTTTGTTTTTCTTTTCTTTTTTTTTTTTCATAACGCAATCCTTATAAACACCATTAGCAGCAGTATTTCACGCATGGGCGACATCATAGACACTGGTTTAATACCAGGGCGGCGATTAAAACATTTTCAGCAGGGTTAAACGCCAGCACGAGTCTCAACACGTGTCCGGATGATTATTTTTTTTGGTTGTTGTTTGTTTATTTTGGGAACACGAGCCTTGTGATATTTTGCTGGAGGAAGAGGTTTGTCTGTCTGTCGACGGCTTTCATGGCAATTTCCCTCACACAACCCCCCTTTCTCCCCATCCCCCGCCCCCTCCTTCCGTCCCTCCCCGTTTCCAGTCAGTTTCCTAATCTTTTGACACGCAACGAGGTGAATCCTTGGATGAGACGGAATACCTTGCACAGACGGTGAACACACACACACACACACACACACAAACACACGCACAGGCAACACAGGCGGTGCAGGGTTGGCGTGAAAACGGACACGTCCTCACTCAGGCTTCTGTGTTTATGCTCCTCAGAGACTCGTGAAAATAAACACTCTTCCCTGGCAGTGGGAGCAACGTCAACTCTTATAACATAATGATTAAACATAGCGTCTATTTGGCCATTATTCTAAATAGCATTAATCACGAAATGCAGAGTTTTGGGTAAACAAGAAGGGAGCCGCTTCCCGATTCCTTTCAAGTACTCACGATATTTTGTCATTACCTGGATGGGTTTTCTTTCTCTTTTTGCTCAGTGAGACTGATAGGCATTTGATGTTGCTGTTTAAAAGACCTATGACTCAGGCTCGTTTTGAACTCATCTTTCACGCTGGGAAACATTGTCTGCGCCCGCCGATCCGTCTTCATTCGATCAGGTAATCCAATAAACTGTTGCGATCGCTTCGGGGAAATTGCCGTCCTACCTCCACGTTAACCTAATTCAACTCCGCCCCGCTATGCATTTGCAAATGTAAATAAATAACTCCGAAATGGATAGACTGAATTGAGATCACTGAGAAAGATTGCACCGGAACGACAAATTCTTCATGGGAACGCGGCGAATGTTGAATGCTTGCGGTTGTTTGGCGTTCTGAGCGGCTCCGCTCTGCGACCAAGTTGGACTGCTGTGCTCACTCAGGGCAGGACCTCGCGTTTGGAAGCGCGGCTATTCTGAGCTACAAAAAAGAAAAGAAAAAAAGATTTGGTCCTGAACACGCTTGCAGCTAGCGCTACATTAGTGACCTCTGCAACAACTTCGGTTAAAACAACTCAGACTGACGGAGAGTCTAATAATGTAGTACCGTCAATACAGAGTTCCCTTAGGTTATCTTAGCGCGGAGAGGCTTCACAAAAATGTATTCAGGTCAATGAAGGCAGCCGCCTGGTTCTCATTTAAATTGTTTACATTTTGGCTATTCCGATGATTGAAAGCGCGCCGACTCAACGCTTGCAAGGTATGACTGCCTACATTAAACAGAACAAAAATGTCACTGATTTTGATGCAGAAGCCAAAGGGGATAAAGGGTGTGGCTTTTTTAATTTGGTGGCCTTAATGAAATCGAAAAAAAAAAAAAAAAAATGTAGGGAAGAAAAGGGATCAGGCACACGCATTTTCATTTAAGGGGAAGTGGATTTTTTTGGGGATAGCCAGGCACTGCCAAGGAAATCCGCACAAACGCTTAGCTGCGTTGCTTCAGGGCGTCTCAGCAGAGAAACGGAAAAGCTGGTCATGCCCTGATACCCGGTCCAGGGTTTCTTCGTACGATCCAAATTATGCAAAGTGACTTCTTCACCATATGTACACGAACGAGCATCCGACTCGCTGACTGGGACTTTTATTCACTCGTATGCATGATCTTTCTGGTGCCAAAAAGCAGGAATACACAGGAATCACACATGGCCTCGTTGTATTGAACTCGCAGGTCAAGCTGCAATTAACGTGCCCCGGGATGTCAACGATAACACAAGTGTGTTTTGGTGTTAACCAGCTTACCCAAAGTTGGTTCCTGTGACCTCAAAACTTTCACTGTTTAGTTTGCGTTTGATTACACTGGGACATTCAGGCACCTTGCAGCCAAAAGCTGGCCAGAGGAAGGGTAAATAAACAAGGAGTTCTGGCACAGTGTCTAATATACAAACATATCGGCATGAGAAAGACAGTGCCAGGGGACAGGATCTAAACATCACAAGTGTGTAGGTCAGTGAATCCTGTAATTTGGGATTTCAACCTTGCAAAACAGTTCCCTAAGCTTTTAAGCTAACAAAGAGAACCAACAGGCACCAGCCTTGTTTTCAGCTTTTGATTGTGATGGCTGCAGTACTCAAAAAGGACTTGCGTCAATGGTTATTCTCCCCAAATGGTACAAAAGCTGACTTTAACCTTTACTTTTCTTCACAGGAAGTTCACACAGACATATTGTAGAGTAACAACAACATAAAACCTTAACCTTCAGCTATGGCTTTAGACAACTGCTACAAACAAGTTTCCCCATTCACTTTAAGAATAGGACGTTATTTTTCAGCCGAGGTTACTTTTTTCCTTAACATCGCTGGCACTCAGGTAGGCTGGGAGCATCAGGATTGGACACATTTAGGCTGAGTCAATTTGTCCTCCACGGACGCAGAAAAGTTGCGTCTTAAATGTAGAAAAGCGAAGGCTTGCAGGACCAAAAAAAAGGGGGAAAAAAGAGCCATCTTCGCCAACGCTGTCTGCGTCGTAGCATCCAATTGTGTGTTGTGCCCTTTCACACTGGAGATAAATATTGCAAGCTTCAAGCCTGTGACACTTCTTGCAGTCCGACCTCTCTGCACCTCGCTCAACTTTTACATTAAAGCTCAATGTGCCAGTGCATTTCATCATTTATTCATTTGGGCTAACGGCATCGTCCACGGGGACTCCATGATCCGCCGGTCTGAGGAGATGCACTCTGCACTCCACCCACATGCACACACACACACACACGCACACATGCACGCACGTATGCACGCACGTATGCACGCACGCGGCTCTCCTTGCTTTTGCAAATTGCATCTTTATAAAAAGGGCCGAGGACAGGGCCATTTCATCACAAACACAGTTGTTGGCTCTTCGGGGAGCGCCTTGGACCTGTAATTGATGCGCAGACGCTGCCTCTGTCACGTCCCCTCTTTTCCCCAGCTGGCGGCTGAGGAGCGTATAAGTAGCGGGGTGGAGCTGGGTTGCACAGGGCCAGGGTTGGATTAAGAGGCTGGTGCAGTGAACGCCATTAGCGCTGCTAAGACCCGATGGCTCTCTGGTGGGAGAGCAGAGCTAAATGGACTAGGACAGTAGCATTTTAGTATGGAGTCCTCGGGGACTGTCGCTCTTAGTCTTTTAAACCAGGCACAGCCCTCAAAAGTCCTCAAGATGGCAGGGCCTGCGACACTGCCACTAGTGCTTTTGCTGTCAGAGAGAAGCATTCTTAACCAGAGTGAACGTGTCACATAAAGAATTTCCTTTAGATGATGAAATGGGATTAAAATCACGTTTTTCACCTTTGAGACAATATCACTTCTCCATAACTTTACCCTCACAATTAACTATGTCCATTAACATCCTCGCACCATTATATATTATGTAAGCCATTAAAATCAAGGAGTTCACACATTACCCACATTGATTAGGTGGCTATACAAGGACTCTTCAGATCCTCCCTTTAAATAAAGAAAGAAGGTTTAGTGATTAAGAAAAAGCCCCCTTTGCACCTCTTTCATGGAGAGAAGTGTATGGAACCGTATGATGTATTTCATAAGAGGACAAAAAGCACGGAAGGAAATGAAAAAAATATATATAGCTGTTATCAAAAAGGGGTTTTGAAGTCTCTAAGTACAGAAAGAGAAAACATGTCTTAAATAAATGAAGAAAAAAGAAAGAAAACAGCTGACAAATTCGGCTTAAGGGAAACTGCTAAACCATAAAATGGAAGCAAATTTGACAACACTGAAAGTTTCCTTACAGCCAATATATATTCAACCTATGTGAAAACCTTTGGTGAAAATTCAGAGGCAATGAAAAATGTGTTTGTGTGTATATGTGTGTGCATGTGCCTCGATGCACGTGTCAGTGGAGGGAAACGTGGAGCTCACCTGCGTTTGACCTCTTGCTGGCAGCTGGACAGGTGAGCCATGTTGCTGCCTCATTATATTCAGGCACTGCGGAGCTCAGCCTGCAGATACTGACACAAAGCAACATGCTTAGACACACATATATATTATTTTTTTTTTCCCCAGACTCATTCTCCCTGCCTGCCAACCACACACACACAAACACACACACACACACAATGGAATGAACTCATTATCACTTTCTCCTATTCATTTAGCCATATCCATCATTGGACGTGTTCTGTGTCTCAGGGCCAGCTGCAATGTGACTACTGTAGCCGCTCACTTAATAATTCACGGATCCTTTACGGCAACTTAATAATGGGAGGACAAAATCTTTAAAAAAAAAAAAAATGTGGACACAGTTTTTATTGGATGTTCATTGCAAAAAAGTGTGTTGAACTTCCAACCATTAGTGCTGTAAAACAAACATGAAACTCTCTGCAAATGTATTAAGCAAACACATTGTCTGCCTTCTGTTTAAAGTAAGCATATAAAGTGTCCACATTCAGGATTTTTACATGGCCTACATTCATCTTCCGCTATTTAAATTTCAGCTTGTGTGAATACGCAACTTTTTCTAGTTCTTTCTCCTGTCAGGACCTTCCCACTAGGTTTTGGCAGGGGAACCCAAAGAAGACACTCCAGACTCATGCACAAACAATGCGGTTTCATTCAAACAAAAAAAAAAAAAACAACAACTGAGGTCTAATGTCTAATGTCAAATGAACAACTAACCAGAAAGACAATCCAGCAGGAACTGACCAGGTGACGCTGATGACAGAATCAGAGCAGGTGTGGATGTGCAGAATGTGCTGGAAGAGCAAGGGGGCGGGGACTAGGATATAGGCAGATAAAAAAAAGCAAACAAACGAGCACGAGCAGCAGCAGCTCAGAGCCAACTAGCTAACCGGAAAGGAGGTTGTGTGCTGGAGTGACTGCTGTCGGATTTGCTTTAATCCTTCACCAGGTTCCTGGTTCAGGAAGTCGTTTCGCGTCAATGACATCATCGTGACACAGTTCGTGACCAGCTGAAGAAGCCCGCCCTCCCTCCCCCTTCACCACGCTTCAGCAATGCACCACCAGATTCCCAGCCCACCTGAGGCCTCAAGGCCGTGGTTGGCAAGGACAGATGAAGACCTTGTCACGAGTGAATTCAACACCAGAAGCACATGCAAATACATTCGCAGGGTAGACGACGACTCTGGCTGTTTCAAGGCCGCGTTCAGGCACTTGAGGACAAAGATTTGATGGGGAAACAGTTGAAAGCAGATGTGGAAGCGTTTAGGGTTGAGGCCTGATCCTGCGCAACAATTTCTTCCCATGCGGATGTGTAAGACAAGAAAAAAGAAACGTGATCAACTGGAAGCACTATCATCTCATTGGACTTAAAAAATTCAGTTCCAGATTAAAATATCTTGAAATTATCTATCTGTGTTTTGCTTTTGTGTGTTTATGTGTGCATATGTATATGTGTGTATATACATATATATATATATATATATATATATATATATATATATATATATATATATATATATATATATATATATATGTTTACATATATATATATATATATATATGTTTACATATATACATATATACATATACATATATATATATATACGGAGCCCAATTTAAAGTGGAGTACCAGTGTGCAGCACCATTACGAATAATTATCATAATGATTGTGGTAATCTTGATTAAAATCATGCTTAACCAATAGCAGGCTGCTCCAGTACAAGCTGACGGACATCTGCGTGTGTGAGGGAGTGTATTTCATATCAAACAGGTCAGTTTTAATCAGGATTCCATCGCGCCTCACAGAGAACCATCTTCAGATGATTAAGATGTCTTTGTTATGCGTCTGTATCTTTCCATGGCAATCCTCTGCTTTATCAGGATAATCATGTGATAAAAAAAAAAAAAATACATCAATACACAAAAAATATCATAGTTCCTGGCCCATTTCACTGTGGGTTTTTTTATTTATTTTTTGAATAGGATGAATCGTCTCAGCCCTTTCTCTCTTGTCTAGAGACAAGGACGGCAAAGACTCATTATCACAGCGTTATGGACAATGATGCTTACGCAACCACGTCTCTAAAACTTAAATTCTCAGACATGCTCTGAGCCATAATATTGTGCATTTCCTCCCTGGTCTATATTTAGCCGGCAGAACAACAGATACTTCGGCAGGTGCAAACACGTGGGAGAACCCCCCCCCCCACACACATCGGTAGACTCACTAAGACGTGTCTCCAAATGATGGACATTGATCCGCTCAATGAAGCAGAGCAGCACTGAAGGCTATTTGAATGGAAGTCAGCTCCCACTAACAGGCGCTGCCTGCCCGCCCGTCCGCTCCTCCAACCTGGGCTCCCCGGCTGCTATTGGCATGCTGCTTCTATTGACGCACGCAGACACACGCTTTGATTTCTCCTCCGTCTAGAAACCGGTGAAAACTTTTAATCGCCGGCGTGCCTGTAGCCGGGGTTATCACGGAGACCTTGAGGAGGTTTAGCAAACTATCCAGAACTCTCAGCTGCAGCAAACACAACTTGGAAAAGGTGCATTATTGAGAAAAAAATGTCAAAAAGTACTTTGCGAAACTAACGGCATCATCAAAGTTTTCCTTTGATGATTGGAACGTGTGCTTAATATTCTCAGGCAAACGGCTAAAAAATGGGTAACAAATGGAGGACAGGTATCATGTGACCACAGGTTGATAAATCAGTGGAGTTTGGTGGAATGGCTGCGGCCTCTAGGGATCTCCTAAGTGGGCTTATTTAGCAGAGCAAGAAGTCTCTTAGCGCCAGCGAATGAGCAAACAGACAAACATGTGGCGATGGCGCTCACTGCTTTGTAAATATCTGCAATGGGGGAGTCGTAAAAGAAGCTTCAGGAGAGCGCTGGGGGGCGCAATTAAGACTTTTCACACAAAAAAAAAGCAGCTTGCGTTCACTTCACCCCACCCCTCACCTTCACATCTCAAATGTCTTTGACCCAGAACACCAACCAACCCCCCTGCCCACTCCCCCCCTGCCCTTCCCCCCGCCTGCCCATACCCTCCCCTTTAGTTAGCTGTCAGTCTCCCAACCTTAAGGGCACCCACTTTACGGAGGGGGACTCAGAGGTGAGGGGTCGGAGGTTAACTGCGGCTCTTTGGGCCGAAGCAAACTTTGATGACGAGCTGTGCTGGCGGAGCGCAGGCAGAGGAGGTCAGAGGGAACCTGGCGGGGTTGCTGGCTCTTCATCACTTTAACTGCGGCAGAAACATTTCGATAATCAAGGGCCGGACGCAGGAAATTAATTCTGCCGCGGAACATAGTAAAAAAACACGGTTATTTTTAATGTATAGTATCAGTATTATATCAGAAAAACTTCAAATTGTCTTTTTTCAAAAAACATTTTTATAATGCAGTTACAAAAGCTGGTTTAAACAATTTATTTTTCTCAAAACTGTTATCAATAATTTTGATCTATTTCCTCTTGCTGCAGATTGCGCAGGTCCTCTTTTAGCCATCCCGCTAACTGATTAACTGCTGCATTAAGAGCAGAATGCAATAGTTGCTCGGATAAGCAAAAGCACCATCTATTTTCATTGGGAAAACAGAGGCACCGCGTCGCATCGGCTGCTGCTTGACCTTTGATTATTGATGGGCCATTTGCAGACAACCTTAACTGCACAATATGCCTCACCATTACTTTCCTGACCTCATTCCGGCTTGGGGACAACATTACTCATGTGGGAGCCAAAGGAGTGGAAAGCAAAAAAAGGAAAAAAAAAAAGAGAAGGATGAGGCCTGAGTGGGTGGGGGGGCGGGAGTGGCGCGAGCGTGTGCGCGCTTGTTTGGAGGTAACACAGGCCTGAGGAATTATCATCAATAACCTGCCTTCATGCCTTGTACATGGAAGAAAGGTGGGCGAGCGGGGAGCGAAGGGATGAGGGAAGAGTGACGAGGAGGCTGGAGCCCAGTCTGGAGGGGTCAACCATTAGCCTCGAAAAAAAAAAAAATCAAAAGCCCAGTCCGTCTGCTATTTTTTAAAGTTTTTTTTTTTGTCTTTCTCAACAGCTTGGGGTAATTCAAGAGTGTCCACACACAAGGCGGTGTGTGAGGTGAAGGGCATCCATCACTGGGAGAAGACAAGCGTGTTTGTGGGGAAAGAAGGACGAGCGCCTTAAGTGCGCGTAGTGGGGAAAGAAGGATGGTTTGAGGAAAGAGAGGGGGAGAGGAATGGGCGGGGGGGCACCACTGTCTCGCCTGGGTGTGATCCTGCAGCTCGGAATGTGTTAGCGTTATCAGGGCGCGGGAGCTGATCACCACAGTCGGCCGGAGCGCCTGAGACAGTCAAAAGGGATCGTTTATGATTTCGCCCATCTGCTCTCCCACTTTGTCCGCCGAGGCTCTGGTGACATTACCGAACACATGTAAGCCTTCTGGATTTCCAACCACTGCCAAGACAATACTGGCCCATTGTGGCTGGTGTTACAAAGAGAGAAGAAAAACATTGTGGGGGGGGGGGATCCCAACGTGTCCATGCGACTCATGTGGCTTCATCCACAAGGTCTGGAGTTTCAATTTGACTTGGAACGGTGACATCGACACCGTCGCTTTAGGCGAAAGGTCCACTGTAGCCTCCTCGTCAGAGCTGTTTGCACATCAACTCTTGCATGCTGCAGCAACTTTCAAACAAAAGCAGCTCTGAACAAGAGGCCACATTGGATACTTTGTCAAAAAAAAAAAAACAGAGAAACCACCGCTGTTCCAGTTCAAGTTGGCTTGCCGCATCTTGGACGGCTCTTCCACTTGATGGACACGTTGGATGACTCCTTGTGAGGTCAGCTTTCTGTCTTTTCTTTTCCCAATGTTGGTTTATGTGTCCACAACAGCCCTCTACTTTTTTGGTTTTAATTTACCTCCTTGAAATCACAGAAAGGTAATTTGGTGACGTGTCACCTGGGCCTCCATTGACAATAATGCCAGTACAGAAATGGGTGAGACATCACAAAAAGCTGAATGTTTTGTTTGTCATACAGAACTATTTTTTCTGTTTAAATTAGTAAAACCCAATAATAGGAACACTCTTGTGTTCAGGCTGAATGTTACATTATTAGCTGAACTATGAGCAATTTCTTTCCATTGTTTCAGACTCAGCTTGAATATGTCTTTGACATTTGCAAACAATAAAAATGTTTGCATAGTGTAACATTTAGACTGACATATAGGAACATGACTGCATCCTTTCAGATTTTTCTGCAAAAACAAGCTCTCGACAGTTTGTTTCAATCAAACCAGTTTTTGTTCATCATACAGGTGCTGGGTGTCTCTTACCAAAACACATTCAAAAAATTCAATAAAGTAGAAATTCAATTCTACTTGTTCTATATACAAGGCCAAGATTTGACCCCCTGCTTGTCATTCCGCACTCACCTGTCCGTAAAGATGACGCCTTTTTCTTTCACTCTGCAGACATGGGAACCTCTCCGGCGGAAGGAATGTCCTACAGGCTGCCTTCAGGTGGAGGAGCAAATTAAAACTTGTCAAACCGATGTTAGCATTTCCAAAGGTAGTCATGCAGAGACCGACAACGCCGGCTAATGCACAAAGTGTCGTAATAACACTACCACTGTTAGCACGCATGAGTGGCTGTCAGAAGTAAGAGGAACAGCAGAGGTGACTGCACAGATCATAGATTTATGACAACTAACCTTTTTTTTTTCTGGGCATGACAATGAGCGTAGGGTGTTTTCAGAGGTAGACGCCTCATTAGAGCATTTCTTGGCAATTAGTGAGCGCACTGTCATCCAGAGGGGAAAACGTATAGTTAAATGATGGCCTGCATTCAGGATGTGCTTACTTTTAGATGTCAAAAACATAGTATAAATAGTATAAAATAGTATTTGAAAAGTCCAAAATGACCTGGATATGTAAAACTGGTCTTCTAGATTTTGGATTCACATGATTTGATCATACTGCAGACGATCCGATTAGTGAATTAGTTTGCCTGTGATGGAAAACTAAAAGGTACACGCAGTTGCGTAAACACACAGATAACACACAAGACAACCCAGTGGCTACATTTTCAACTGAGCAATTCAAAAGAATGAAGCTAATGTTTCACAAACCAACCATTTGCAGAGTGCCATGGCTAATGAGGAGAAGAAGGGATTGAAGGTGAGAAAAAGGAGAAGAATAAAAAGCATGAGATGCAGAATCCACCAAGAGAGGGAAAAAAGATTAAGGAATTAAAGCATGACAAGCGCGGCAAACGTTTAGGCCACATGAACACAACAGCAAGGCGAACAAATGATCACCCCTCACAGGTTCACATTCACAGTATCTCTGCCACCCCCGACATTTAGTTCTCCTCTTTGGTAGACTTAGTCAGGGTCAAGGTCTGTTTGATTCCCATCCAAATCCATGTATTGATCTTTGTAATAAATCCCTCAAAGCAGTTTTAGGAGGGCAGAAGAAATCCTCTGCTTTTTCACAAACACCAGCAACTCGGTGTGCCTCTCCACTTCATCTCCAAGCCTCACTTCGTGAGAGATGGTGATACGATGGAGGACAGTAAAAACGGAATAAATCAGGAGTGACCCAAGGCAAGAAATAAAATGCGTGATCCTTTGAAGGCCGGGGGCAGATGGCGTTTCTCCATGATAACCTTTCACCCTAATGCCCTTCACGTCTAAACAGGCGAAAAGGATGTAAACATGTTTTACGGTGGCATAAAAGTCAGAGGAGGTCGCAGCATGTCTGGACTTCCTTCAGGACTTTTATTTGCCAGAGAGCTGAGGCGCATTTCTCTTGGAGCTCTTAAACGCCACGGCTGTAAACAGGTATGACTAAGTGTAGCTTAATGGAAGAGGTTGGTTACTAATGGACAAAGTGAAGTATCAGATTCAGAATCTCTGGAAATCAGGAAAGTTCACCCTTTACTTTTGCTTCCTCCACTTTTCAGAAAGTGTGTGCCAAAATACACCTCTGGGAATCACCCCTTTGTGATGTCATAAAAGGCACCGATATGTCACTGATACCGCTCCAAGTTGGCCAAGCTCCCGGCCAGGAGTTTGTTTTTCCCTCTGACACCGATTTATGGCCAGCTTGTCTTTTACTCCTTCCAGATACATCTTTTATTATTTACCTCTGAAAATACCTGACTGACCTGAAAAAGAAACCCCTACAGAGGTGAGAGGACCAGCGCCTTGTGTTTAATAGTTAAGAGTCAGACACAGGGTGAAACCAGAAGCGGCAAACAAAGTCAGAAACATCTCTTCCTCAAGCCCAACTCAAGTGTTTTGCATCAATTCAGCAAACCTGTAGCCATTTCTGCTGCAAGAATGATGTTTCCTATTGTAAGTAGCAAGGATAGTTTTAATTCTGTGCATCGCTGATGGAGCTTGAAAGCTTATTCCATATGCATTTGATCCATGCGCACAAGTTCATGGTTAAGTTGTTTATTTTCAATGCACATTATTGTCATGGACATGAAAGAAGTTGGATGGTAACAAGTTCACAGAGCGATAAGACATTTGGTTTGTTCCATGGCACAAAGCTTGAAAGATGGCCAGGGGGGACACTTTCAAACATGAAGAAAGTACAGCAACATCTCTACATTTACAAAATTTATGAGATTTTTTTTATTTGATTGAATTTTTCTGAGGAGGCATGACTGAATATTAAATGGACCTGGAGGTTCTCTGGATGGGTCCGTGGTCTCTTCATCAAACAAGCAAACAAATGTGCAACTTTTGAACAGCAGTGACACCCAAAGCCATCGGAGGAAGGAAATCAAGTAGGGATTCAGATTGGAGAGTAAAAACTTAAGAAGGCCTGAAAGACCAAAGCACGTCACACTCATCCACCCCTTCCCCTCCCTCGCCAGCACACTAAACAACATGACGGCGAGGAGATAAAATCTCAAAAAGTCGAGCCCCTAATACACAGGAGGAGCAGATACAAATCACTCCGAATACTGCGAGTCGCGGCGTTTAAAGCCGAGGGCCCTCCACAGTGAAATGAGCGGATCGAGTCTATCTCAGGTATAAAGCTCTTAAGGGCCTCCTCTGCTTCTGGACTCTGTCACACCATAGTCCCGGAGTTAACCTTTGTTTTATGTCCTGGTATTCCATTACACATGTGCTCTGATGGGCCAGGGGAACAGCACAGTTGCCAGTCATGGGAGTGGTTGACATTTTGGTGGTAGTTAAGGTTTAAACAGCTCGCCCGCAGGAGGCACCAGAGCGAAAGTGGAGGCTCAGAAAGAATTGATACGAGCCAGAAGTCACTTTTAGGGCCATTCGCATGCAGTTCCCTTTGCATGCATAAGTGAAGGGACCTTTTGGAAATACTAAAATAGAAAATGCCAACACTCCGCTGAACTTGGGGGTGTGATTTACTGTGCCCGTGCCAATCAAATCATCAGTGATAAGCAGTATGCAACAGTTTTTATCCCCACATTTATCCTGAAAAATTGGGGGATGCGTTGTGTCCTCAGTCCCGATCACCTGAGAATGGAACATTTATCGTCAAACAATCAAGAAGGTCAATCCGCCAAAAAAAGGCGATAAAGCACACGCATTTTTAATCAAGCTCTTTTGCAACCACGCAGTTTTTTTTTTTTTTTTTTTAAAGCCTTTGGTGCTTTTAATCCATTAAGCACAAAGAGCCGCATCAGCTTTTCCATGTCGGATGACTAATTGGGCCCGTGTCGCTCCTTTGGAGTTGGAGAAACAAAACAGAAATCAAATACGAGCATTCGAAATCCCTAACAGCCGCTCGCTCCTCGCGTCAGGACCGCTTCTGTCTGGACTGATCCATCACGGACCCCCATTTGTAAAGCCCTCGTCCACCTGGGCCCCCCCGCAAAAGGTCATTTATCTTCCTCTGCCACTGCTGATGGATGAAATCAAACAGGGATGAATTAATAACAGCGTTAGCGTGATTATAATGGCGGCACCAGATACAACGTTATTGATGACTCAATCAAGGGTCGCCCAACCTGCAGCCGGCGTTCCTGTTGCATAATTAGTTGCCGCGTTGGGGAAATTGCATTTCATCCTCCACCCCAAAATATGCCGAGTCACCAGCGAGCGCCTCGCAAAAAAAAATGGAGGACATATCTGTTCACCGGTGCATGGCGGGCCTTTCTAATTCCGCCGCTTCCGCCGCTTTATATGGAAAGAGCCGTAATTGTGTTTCTCACTCAAAGGTTTTATCCGCGCCGCTATTTCATTTTATTTCCAATTAAAGTGGAAGCCAGGTGTGTGCAGCCAGCTTCACATTTTGCCACTGGAAGAAAGGGGACGCGTGCAGCATCTTAAGGTTCACCCCTGCCTGCTTTTTGTGTACACCTTCAACATTGCAATTCTAAGAGGACCTTCACTGCTTCTCAGTTGCTGCTCAACTCGCACTCAGTTCCCATCCCGTTGATTCTGAAGCACTTCACTGTCCTTGAACGAGGCAACGCCATTGTTATTACCTTGTCGCTGGCCCTAGCGTTTTCACGGTGCGACTGTGTCATATGATCCGTATCCAAGAGCTGCCGATACACGTGCGGAAATAAGCACCACCGAATGTAAAGTTCAGGCAGGAGGCGCTGTCCGTATCTGTGTGCATGTCAAGTTGCTCGGGTAATTGTTAGATGTTGAAACATTGTGGAATTCAAACTCATCAGCAAGCCCATTTTGCACGGAGGCGACTGACCGAGAGCCAAAAGCCAGTTGATGGGAGGAAATCAAGTGTTCCCTTCCTGGGGCCAGAGAGGAATGACAAATCTGTCATATTGTGCTCGGACGGCGCATGTTTGAACAGCTGCGTGTCAGTGTGCACAGGTCCATTAGCGTTTGCAGATTTGTGTGCGATTGCGTGTCTCCGCATCTGCTGCCGTGCGCACGTGTGCACTCTGTCTGAAGCGACACCCAGAGGTCTCCGCTGCCTCGGGTCGAAGAACCGTTTCCTCCATTGAAAGTTTTCCCAAAAGTTGAAGATATCTTTGTAAAGCCTTTCATTTTCTCTGTCTCAATTTTATGATGAGAGCGGTGATCAGACAGACTGGAAGCACCTCGAAATCAACCCTGATTTGTTTTGATTTACAGAAGCAGCAACTAGCTTAGCGTAGCTTTAAAAAACGAGAGAGAGAAAATAAGAAGTGCAGTCGAGCCCAGCAGACGGCGGCGCTGCTCCAGCTTCCCTTCTGATTTGTCGGCAGGAGTAAATCTCCTCTGTTGGGTGACTTTTAAAATTCAAAGCAGAAAACAGAATGGCGTGCGAGCGGTGGGGGGGACACGGAGGGGGCGGAACCACATGTGCAAGTCGTAAAGAGTGGCCCTACTCATATCTGGCCAGGAAGTGGTGCGGGCCAGGGGTCTGCCCGCTGCGCTCCCGCAGCAGCTTTACGCGGCTTTTCATCTTCAGTCACTTCGGGAGATGTTTCGGTAACCTGAGCCCCCCCGCCGAGGCAGACGCTGCTTATTGCTGCTATTAATCAGAGGACACGTTCGGAGAATGAGTCTAATGGTTAGTGGCAGAGTAATGGCGCGGGTTGAATTCATTAAACCGAGGACTGAATATGTTGTTTTCTGGAAACTGGTTGAGTTTTTGTTGAGTCTGAACCTGACTTTGCTTCTTTTTTTAAATCCTCCTCGTTTGTATTGCGCAACTTTGACCTGTTCTTTTTGCATTCTGTGGCCAAAAGCAGGTTCGCACACCAACACACACACCAACACACACAGATGCATGCACACATACACACAAACACACACACACACACACACACACACACACACACACACACACTTCTGCCGGCTTCTGTTTTGACCACTCGACGGCAGCTGTAAGAGCCTGCCTGGAAAGCTGAAGCAACAATTGCGTTCCATTAGGATGAAGTGTGTGGGTAAAGGTGAGTGTGTGTGTGTGTGTGTGTGTGTGTGTGTGTAAAGGTGTGTGTGTGCGCCGGCTTGGTTTTAAAGATGACTTTCTTTTTCTTTTTGTATTTTTCTTCTTTGCAGTTTCCACTGTGCTGCGCTCTGTGTGCCGCTGCGTTCACCCAGAGAAAACCTTGGCGTACCTGTTTATCTTTTTGTCCCCGTGTTTTTCTGAAAGTGACTGCCTCCTCTCGGTCGGCCGTGTTTGGAGCGGGCGACCAAATGTTTACCTCCCCTGGGAGGGGTGGGGGGGTGGGGGGGTCGTGCACAAACGAGAAAACTTTCACGGCCAGACAACAGTCTTAAGAATTCCTCTTTTCGCCAACGTTCCGCACGCGGCTTCTTCAGCCGCTTCCTCGCGACGGCAGCCACAGACGGCTTATATTTAGACGAGGCCCAACGGACGTGTGGAAAAACGCCGCATCCTTTTGGTGTCGGCACGCCGTCGGCATGTCGTGCCGCGTCTGTGACAGTGCGAGCGGAATGAGAGTGCTTATCTTGGAGTTCTCCAGCGCTGCGCTCTGTGCTGTATTTTCGGCACCCGGGGTTTTTCCGGTGTGGCGCAGATGACACTGCGGTTGTCTTTCCTCCCACGCTCGCCCCGCTCCTGACTCACAGAGGATCCGCTAACAGATAAGCGGTGGGAGAGGGACGGGCGACATCCTCCTGCCGGCTGCACTCGCGGGCTGACGCATCCCGGTGCAGACAGGGGTGGCGAGCGCATCGCTGTGAATGTGGTGAAACAACATCGGACAAGGTCACAGCATTGTTTTGAGGACGTCGTTACGCATGCCGCCTTCCTGTAACGACTCTGTTTGAACCTGAAACAGCTGCACATCAAAACTTTTACTCCCCATTCCATTTCCTGAACTTCCCATCAAGGTCTGTGGAGCTTTGGCTAAAAATACGTTTTCGTATTTTACCGACACTGTTTTTTGTTTGTTTATTTGTCTGCTCTGCAAAATCTGCAACTTCAAGCCACTATGTCTTTTTGATGGTCCAGGTCAAAGGCCACGGCCATCAGCTGATGCTTCTAAAGATGATCTTGACAGATTTTGATGGGATGTGGGTGTGAAAAGCGATTTTACTCTGATGAGTAATTTCCTTTTTAGGCTGGCAGTACCGAAAAAACCTCCACGATCATTAAGTGGGAGGAAAGATCCATTAGTCATTGCTCATCAAGGCTTCTGTACACATTTAATAATTATGAAATTTGATTCAGGTCATTAACTTCCACACTGTGATAAAAATTACAGGGAGGAACCGTTATCTAAACTTGTATCAGAGGAATTGTGTTTTGTGTTTGCGCACCTACACGATGTTTACAAATGCCCATTTAACGCCTACGGAATTCCCGAAGCAAATATCTGACTGAGACAGAATATATTATTTCACGATGAATCCCATATTCTCACATTGTGTATTTTTAAACCTTGACATTTACAGCGAGTGGCCAGACCCCCTTTGTGCAGGAGGTTCTTCAGCGGTTAAGGCATTAGACAATGGAGAAAAAAACAAGAAAAACTCCAACCTGCATAAATTTCCATCCCAATATAAAATCCTCGGCTCATTGTGTACCAGCATTCAAAACAATACAGGGACCACCTCCAATAAAAAGGCTCAGTTTCAGCCAGTGGGACCTGAGAGACTGAAAAATTTCTCCTCCCACTGCTGCTGCTGCTTAATTCCTTCCCCTCACACACACACACACACACACACACACACACACACACACACACACACACACACACACCTCTCTTCTTTAGCGGACTCCGGCAGCTCTCTGGGAAGAAGGGATTTTGCTCTGCTCTTTCCAGATGACCTCCTCTAAACTTGGGTCCCGGGCTTAGCACACGGGAGGAACACAAGGGGGAACAGTGTTGCAAATTTGTCACCCAAAGTGTTAAAATTCCCCCAGGAATGTTAATCTGGCTGGTCCCAGCAGCACACACACACACACACACACACACACACACACACACACACCCACACACTTCGATAATCCCCCAACCCCGTCGCTTAAGACGGATTTGGTTGTCCACTACCACTACTTGAAACCAAGTCAGTTTGCCCAAACTAAATCAACGACTTATATTGTGGCTCCTATTTGTCTAAAAATCCCCGTAATTAAATAATTACGGAGGGAGGGAAAGCGTTATTTGTGGTGACTGAGAGCCTGGGCCAAATCTTGTATTTGCCTCAGTCTCTTATTTTTTATCACATTTTTAGTGAGCGGCTGCCGACGAGAGTTTTGTTCAGTTTATGGAATAATGTCCACAGGATTTATTGTAATGAATCTCAAAATATGAACGCATTTTCAGTAATTACCTTGTCATTTACGAACTGATGCTGCTTAGGGAAAAGATTTGATTTACCTTCGCGTATCAAGAGGTTTCAAAAAAACTTCACTTAATTCTTGTATAATGTACTTGTTAAAGATGCTCGTCAAACTGTCATTGTTTACCTGTTTGCTTAAGTGGCATCCTTTCTTTCAATGCTCGCAAGGACACCGAGGAGAGCCGGCTCGTGCACGGCGCGCCACTTTAAATAAAAGATAAATTCCCCTCGGCGCTACTGTTTATGTCCTTCCTACGCTGAGCGAGTCCAGCGCCGAGCGTGTTTGCGTGCTTCTCCAGAAAAACGAGACATTGTTTACTTCCTCTGGTTTGGAATGCCTTCTATCCCACCACCCCTACCCCACCCTCCACCTTCCTACTGCCTCCTCATTCTCTCCATCACACAGACTGCGAGGGGCAGAACTGAAGAGGCAACTTGGGGCTTTTTAACTTCTTGACCTTCGGACAAGATTGAATCTGTTCGGCTGCCAAGTCCGACAAAAGGCCCCTGAAAGCGAGGAGTCAGCTCACGACTCGGCCTTGCTGTAGCCACGGATGGACGCGGAGGAGAGGAAGGGGAGAGAGGGAGTAATGATGTCGAGCGCATTTATTTATTCAAACTGTCCATCTGTTGTGTGGCTCGAGCTTGGCTGTGGTGCGGCGTACACACACACACACACACACACACACACACACACACACACACACACACACACACACACTTGCACATTCGCACACACTGGGACAGACACAGACAATTTCAGGGCAATGAAGGTTGGTTGGTGCAATATTCTTCTCGGTAATACAAATCACCATCATGAGGTTCACAGCTATTGATTTTTTTTTATGTCGCTTCATTTTGCAAAAAGCTAGTTAAATTATGTGGTCGAAACACAACAATGCGGCAAGGGCATGTTTCCAAGCCTCTGTTCAAGCAATGTCACATTGTGCACACGCATTCGTTTAGGGTAAATTTATTGCGTCTATTTGTTGCAGCTAAACAGTCAATACTTAAAGGGGATTAAATGTGGTTTTATTGTTTTGCAGTCATTTATTAATATATCTTATTTATTACCATTATCATGATTATTTTTATGTTTTTAATTCAATCCATTAACCCCTCATGGCTAATAGTAGCAATGGCTTTTTTGGAAGGGGAGTTACATTGGAAAAATTCTTAAGTGCTTTTAAATACCCCAGACTGAAAGACTTACTACTGTTTGTTGCACATCGTGACATTTGTGCCTCAAAATATATTTATATTATTCATACTTTTCATATTCCTATATGGCTCTTGGGTCTATAAATACTTTGCTTTCACACTTTAAAGGCCAACTGCAAAGTACCAAGTTTCCGAAAAGTGAAATATCCTGATATGAAAAAGAAGGAAAAGGCAACATGTTCTATTATTCGGAGTTTAAAAGTTACTTCTTTGTGGAGTTTTCATCCCAGATCTTGAACATTTCCACTTTGTGGTTGTTGCCTGAAAAGACATCAACAAATTTTAAGAAAAGGGAAAAATAATAAAGAATGACCGATGGGATGTATCAGCGGCCGTCTGTAGGGAAGTGATGGCTGTACAGCGGAATCAAAGTCACATCTTCTTACCTTTTTCAGTTTAGCTAATTAAGCAGATCAAACACAAGCAAAATGTAGCCCAGGCCTAAAAGACTGTGGTGTTGTGGGAAACATATGCTCTCGTCTCACTCGCAACATGTCAAGTTCAAAGACACAGCAAACCAAGAAGAAGAAGAAGAAGAAAACTGCTCTAATTAGGGCAGCAAGTACTTTTCCCACACAATGAGCATTTATTTATTCATTTTTGTTTTGTACACAGAGCTCCACTCTGCTCTTTCATCAACAGCGTGCGATGTGAGCCAGTGGAATGCCGACTTGAACGAAGGCGCTGGCGGGTAAACCTTCATATGTTGCCGCTTCATTGCACAATCTCGGAATGAAGAAAAAAAAAAAAAAATAACATGGCCGGTGCCACTGTACTGCCGTGGGTAGTGATGAGAGAAGGCCATAAAGGAAGCAGCTGCGCAGACGTTGGCTCTTCAAACAGTTATGTCGCGCCCTTTTGTGCCATCACTCAGAAAGTGCATTCAGCGCGATGACGATTTGCTTCCTCGCGCGACGGTTCCCGTCGTCAGACGCCGTCGGTGGGGGAAGAGAGGAAGCCGCGACACGCGGGCGCTGCGAAAATAATGAGGGACGATGTTTACGCCCGGCGCGCAACGATCCCACGCTTGCATGTCGAGGCACATGCACGGCGTGTTGCTCGCCAGAGAGAGAAGTGCGAGTGGAGTCGTGTCACACAAAAATGCACGAGAAAACCATCGTCGGCGGAGCGGCGGTGACGAGGCCGCTGGCTTGTGTTTGCACTTTGATATGTTGACTTTCCCCAAAGACAAAGACCTTTCCCTAGAGAAAGCAGTCGACAGTTGAAAATGATCTTTGCCTCTCCGGTGGAAGAAAGATCCAAACTCCAAACCTGTTCCGTTACGTGCTCTGGTTTCAACCTGCTGATTTTCACTGAATTACATTTTTCGTTCTCTTTCCTCTCTGTTGCTGTGCTTCACAGAACTAGGAGCCATTGAGAACTGGGCTGTTATTTATAGGACGTCATCCCACCGTTCCCAGTGTCCAAGCCAAGCAGGAACAGAAGGTGCCAAAAGTTGACAGAATTATAGAGAATGATCATGTTTGTGTTCTATCAGAGCACCAATACTTGTCTCTTGGGTTTCTTTTAGTTGCATTTTCTCTTTAATGTTACAGCTTTTGACTTGCCATGTGTTTCCTCAGCCGGTGGAAGCACACGCGTATTATTTCAAGACTGGAGAACACAATAACAGATGATCAGATAAATTAAGCATTTAATTTACTGTGTTTTTCCTCCTTTGGACAGTTCCCTTAAGGGCCTTTCAGCCAATCATCTGCTCCCAGCAAACCTTTCCCCTGCATCCTCTTCTCCATCATTAGCTAACCTCATGTCCTCTTTCACTGCATCCATAAATCTCCTCTTTGCTTCTCCTCTGGGTCTCCTGCCTGCCAGTTCCTCCGACCAAACCATATCAGTCTCAGGCTTCATCTCCAAAACATGCTCTGGCTGAACCTCTGCTGTCCCGGTCACTCCCAAAGAGGAGCTTGACATTTGAATCTCCACTACCTCCACCTCTGCCTCCCATCGTTTCGTCATTGCCACTGTCTCTAAACTATATTCACAGTAAAATATTTCACTTGGCTGTCGGAAACGCAATTTAACCATGAGATTCGTTATGATATAGCTCTATTTGATAGAATTTGGATTAGTTTATTTTATTAGATCTATGCATGTTCCAGACTACCAAACATTTTAGCCTAAGGTTAAAAGTTTTATACCAGATTTAAAGTTACTGCTACTTTTGATGGCGTGTTCTTGATGGAGTGTTCTTTGCCGCTTTGGTCCAGACACCACGGACAGAGGCGACTGCCAGTTTCTCAGCTGAATAGCTTGAAACAAAAAGCCTTCTTAAACTCCATAGGACGGCTCACCCGCTGACTGCAACAGCAGGTTTTCGGATTAGAATCTACTTTATTTACATTGCCTCCTTTAGCGGATTCTCTCTGAGGCACAGAGCGGCTCACCTCCAAGAAATGCACAGAGGCCGGCCCTCCCCTCCTCCGGGTGCCAGCAGCCTGAATGAAGTCCAGTCAGATTTAATCCAAGGTATCAGGTGTAGTTTGAGTGGACGTGGTGGCGAGGTTGGCGGTGAATGCATGGATAGATTTACAAGGGGGGAAGAAAAAAAAGAAGAAGAAAAAAAAAACGAGAGGGAGACCTGGCACTGCCGGCCAGCGCTAAGAGCTGATACCCGTGATGAAATGTTCTGGAGCGCACACTGTTATTACCCCAGCGGATGTTATTGTACAAAACCCAGGACGGATAATGAAATGATGTATATGGTCTTTTACCGAGCAGGCTGTGTGTGCGTGTGTGTGCGTGCGTGCGCTTGCACGTGTAATAGTGTACGTGTGCGTGCATGTGCGCGTGTGTGTTAACTGAAGAACCAGGCGGCACCATCTGCCCTGACAGCAGCAACAAAAGATGATGAGATTGTGTCCGAGGACGGATCTGTTCCTGTTTGCTCAGCGTCCCTCAGCTCCACCTTTAACAAGCATGCACACTCATATAATAATAATAATAAAAAAAAAAAAGAACGCACACATGCACGCTTGCACACACTCTCACTCTTTGTCACCTTTAGCTGCCTGAAAGAGTAGGAGTAGGGGGGAGGGTCAAAGCAAGAGCACAAACACACACATACACACACACACACACACACACACACACACACACAAAAGCAATTTGCAAAGCGTTGAAGGTGTCACCCCGCGGCTTCCAATCTCATTTTTGGGTTTCCAGGCGGCTGAAGCCTCGAACATGGCTGAATAAGAGATGGGTTGGGCAGTTAGAGAGAGCACTGGCATGCACAATTACAAAAGAGAGCGAGAGAGCGTGCGTCCGTGCGACTGCAGACAGACTTACAGCTTGTCCTCCAGCTCCCGGACCGAGCGGCTCTTTGTTTAACACCTCGGCCGTAAGCGGAGCTCCGCCAGGCACGTCCGCCGCTGGCTGACAAACAGCGTATCCTGTCTCCGCCGTCCCGCTTTCCAGCCAGCCAGCCAGCCAGCCAGCCAGCCAGCGGGGAGGGTGAGGAGCAAATGAGAGAGCAGGGAGGGAGGGTGGGGGGGTGACAGAGTGGCAGCGAGAGGAGGGGGGCAGCAGGAGGAAGAGTGACAGAGCCAAACAGAGGAAGGAATGTATCGAGTTTATCCACTCGTGCCAAGAAGGCCGCTCGTCGCTGGCATTTTTCATCTCGCCATCGTCTTGCGCAGGGCGTCCAGGTTCGCCAGATGCTTCCTTGGAGATCTCCGGTTTCACCCGGAGAAGAAGGCCCTTTGTCCTCGCGCTCGAGGACGCGACCCTCGCCAGCCTGCGCCACGTTCAGGGTGGAACCACTCCTTCCTGAGCCGAGCGTCCGCGCTAATGTTGCAGCGCTGAGGAGGTTGAGAGATGCTCCATTGTATTTTATTTATATTTACCAGAGCTGCTGCGACATGTCCGCTGAGGACGACTGTCGCCCAACCCTCTTTGTCTCTCTCTCTCTCTTTTTTTTTTTTTTTTTTAACTAAAAGCTGCCACCACTCCCCTGATTGGGGAAGATGGGATGGGAGGCCGAGAGGGGAGGTAGAGGGAGAGGAAAAAAAAAAAACAGGACAGATGGCATGTTATGTGTCACAGAGCGCCCAGCAGATGTTTACTTCTGGGGAAGGAGGAAAAATGTGACTGGCCATCTTGAGTGTGTGTCGTGCGAGGCCAACTGGAGTAAAGAGTAAATCCAGTTAACACAGCGCCGCTTCCTGTGCCGCCAAGCAGCAGCCCGGCTCCACTTAGACTTCAGAGAGTTTTACCGAAGCTGCGCTCCCCCATCGTCAATATCGCAAAACTGCATTAAAGGAAAAAAAAACATGTTTCCGTGAAATATAATCTGCAAAACATACACAGCACC
Organism: Nelusetta ayraudi; assembly: GCF_046127955.1. Taxonomy (NCBI): domain Eukaryota; kingdom Metazoa; phylum Chordata; class Actinopteri; order Tetraodontiformes; family Monacanthidae; genus Nelusetta; species Nelusetta ayraudi. Next base: position 498,936 of record NW_027466063.1, read on the forward strand.
CTCTTTAGTTGTGATTCATTTTTTCTCTTTTTTTATTACCGTCACAGACAGCTAACACTGACACATACCGTGCAGCACACATGCTGGTGGACACATACACACTGAGGGGAAAAAAATAACAACTCTATTATCTTGAAAACTGTTAACTGATTGGGTAGCGAACAAACTAACTTTTTTTTTTTCTTAACGAGCACAATATCCAAAAATGTTTAGACACCCTGTAACTTCATCAAGAATAATACAATGTGATGTTAGTCAAGAGATCATTGCACTTCTCGGAGGGGGCAGCACATATTACAGAAACACGAAGATGGAAAATGTCAGTGACTGTTTTTAACCGCAATACACTGGTTGGTAACCAGTTGGTAACTATTCAGCTTAACTCTATCTGTCTCTTGGACAGCAAAACACCCAAATATGGCACAACCAATGTAAGGATGCATTTACACCCAGACCGTTTTGCAACAATGCTTTATTGTTGAGTGGGCTAAACGGCACGCGTCATCGCTGCCTCACCTTGGTTGCTCTTTGAATTGCGGTACATTGTCATGACAACGGCAGCACCAGCAATATGAGTCGCAGGTCAAGCGAGACCAGCAAGAAGGTGAAATGTCTCGTCAGCATCTGGCCAGAGGGAGACTTTTTCCCAGATGTTGGACACGGAGCAAGAGGGGCACTTTGGCTGTCCTCGCTGACTAAGCACTTGTTGCCGGGCAGAATTTATTCAGGCTCTTTGTTACAACTTGCTGTTCTCACCACCTTCTTCTAAGCTTAAAACCTGTTATTCTTAATTGTGATGTTTTGGCTGTCCTTCAACACCAATTTGAGTCAAGGTGAAGGAGGCGACAGGAATTTGTGCAAGACACCATCTTTCACTTTTCTTAAGCATGAAAAACCACATCAGCCCACAGGGGACTCATCTTATTGGCCCCACGCCTTTCTTTTCCTGTCTAATTGTGACACGGGCATCTTCTCAGCTTTCGCACCAATTGCAATAACATGTATTTTCAGAGCAGTGTTTTTGAAAGTCCCTGTAACATTGTGCATTTTGAAATGTCACTTTGCATCTTTGATCTGCGTAGACGCGACACACACACGACAATGTTAGTTTAGATAGTCCACAGGAAACAGGAAGGCCCGATCACTTTTCCAGCATGTCAGCTAATCTCTAAGTGGGAACACATCAGCTGATGTCAGTTAAAACAAGCTTGCTGAATGTTATTTTTGGGGTGGACTACAACGAGTCCCTCTTCCTGCTTCTCCAGATGTCCTTTGCGGAGTCCGTTTCAGCCCGGTGACCTTTTAAATTTCTGTATTGCTTTTGGGCTTCCGTGTATGCCTGTGAGCTGCAGTAATTAGAGTTGAATCACAGCAGAATGACACATTAAAAACAGTGATCGCTACAAACAGCAGTCGAACGAAGTACAGTCATGCGCTTGCACCGGGGGGGAATACCCAGTTGGCACTCCGTGATGCTGCTTGTTGTGGAACTCACGTGGGATTACTGCCAGTTAAATACTAGGTTTCGTTAAAACAATATAAATGTGTAGGTTTATGCATGAGAACACTCATTATGTGCGGAAATTGACGGGGGTTAAACGTCGACTATTAAGAGATTTAACGCATGATGACATTCCAGTGTGAGACCCCAAAGCCCGACTTCCCAAACATGCATGCGCGTGCTTGCAGGAGTCTCTGCTTCGCGGGTTCCTTCTCGTGTGAAGATGAAACAACAATGAAGTGGGTTCCCAACTCAAGGCTTAGCGCTGCTTTTAGCTCTCAGCGACAAACCACGACTGATCCCAGTCTTTAGGCCCAGACTTTGCGAGATGCCAACGCATGATCGCTGGTGATGACACACCGTGCAGAGCTTAGGGCCAACCTGAGCAATCAACTTCAAGGGACTTTCCAAATTATTTCTGCTGAGCAAATAAAGCTACATTTTTATTCTGCTGTTCATCTCCGTGCCAAAATAATAGAGGCCGGTGATTCATGGCGTGGACCTGCGTGCAGACATAACAAACCAACCCGTGCAGACAACAGTCCACACACAGACACGACTAGCAGTCTAAGCAGTGAAAGAAAATCGGACCCAGACTGATTTAATTAAACAACTTAAATAAAGACCTTGCTAACGATATAAATATCAAGTGTCCAGTTTTCTGAATGTCCAAAACATTCTTTTCGTTTATAATTTGAGTGAGTGGCTGGCGCGGAAAAATGAAACAACGCCGTTATTTTTTCTTGAACATCATTTAGCTTCATAATAAACTCACTAAACGCTGTTTTGTGAGACACGATTACGCCAAGTTTCAATTTACCGTTGCTGAAAGGAAGCTCTGTTTGATTTGGTCCTGGTCAGCGGGCTGACAACGTGACTGAGGGGGAGCTGATTTAGTTTGTGGTCATTGCCCAAAAGGAAGGAAATGTGACTAAAAGCATTTGTGTAAACTGGTCGGAGGTTTAACTGATCTCAACTTGGACTCACAGAGGGTACAGTCATCCCCAACTCATCCAGGTGCAAGCCAAGACTGACACACGCACGCAGCTGAGGGAACCATGAACGATGGTTTCAAACGCCCGAACGACCATTTTTACCGGATGGGAACAATGTTGTTAATATAATGTGTAGGGTGGAGTAGCCCAGCAGCCACTTATTTATGTTAACACGTTATTACTTTGACCAGCACAGTGCCGCAGTGCCAGAACCGCAGTGGTCTTGTTGAGTGAGTCAGTGCCACACAGATGCGACTCCCCGTAGAACGACTCCCGGTGACATCATCTTGTGGCGACGCACTCAACCTCAGCTGTGTGCCTTCGCTCGCCCCAAAATGGGTGTTTCTCATGGCGGAGGTTTCAGGCAGTGCAAACGTGGGCGTTTTGTTTTGTGTGATGCCAACGCTGCACAATAGTTCCCAGTTTCCAACTTGGTTCTTTCCCTGCGTGGCTTTCCGTGCACGCATTTCAACCGTTTTTTGATGCTTAATGAGAATTATTCATCATTCGTCCCTTGTCAGTCTGAATCCACCACTTAATCCCTTCACTCCGGCGCCATCTCGCCCCCTCGGCCTCTCTTCCTCCTGCGTGTCCTGCCATTGCTTGCAGATTCAACGTGGTGGAACAGCGGCTGACGCCGGCTTTTTCTTCCTCTCTGTATTCAGCGGGCCCTAATTGCCGCTCGCTCGCACAAACAGGCAGAGGCGCTTTATCTCCGGCCGGCCACGGCGTGCTTCAGCAGACAGCTCAGCAGCAGGCGGAGACAACTGCAGCGTCCACAGTTCGACGGCCTCCCCCACAAACACTGTTAAAGGCTCCAATTAAGCCATTACTTTTTTTTTTTTTTACGGAAGGGAAGGAAGCAGAGGACGGCGTGAGGGGAAGCGGGAGTCAGGCAGAGGGGCTGGAGGGCGAAATCAAAGAGACTCAGAGAATGAGCTCGATATTAATGGGAAATTAAGCGTTGTTTTTCCACTCAGTGGGAAAAAAAAAAAATAAAAGACGAGGAAGCCAAACATAAAAAAGAACGCACAAACAGCAAGAGATTTCTATTTTTAATTGCCCGGTTGCGAAAAAAGACCGATCCACCCTGTAGCGCCAGACGACATGCAGCTTCAGACAGGGGGAAGGAAGTAAAGAAAGGAAAAGGGAGACAAGATATTGAGGCAATAATTTACATTCCTCTTTGTCTTGGTCTCCGCGGTGCCTGGGGGTGAAGGAAATGGCAGAAGGCATCGGCAGATAAGAGTCGGGAGTTCTATGGAGGTGTAGAGATCGTTACATTCCACTAAATAGCCTTAGCCTCCTGTCTAGCTCCACCGACTGGAAATGAAAGAGAGTCTTAGTAAGTGTCTGAGCAGACCAGACATATTTTATTATGGTCTATGGTGAGCGGCCTTGGATAATTTCTCAGAGGCTGTCTGTTGCACTGCCTGTTGAGGACATTTCTTTTTTTTTTTTTTCTATTTTTTAAGTTGTTAGGACATGCAGACAGCCAGACTTTACTGTTCAATTATATGAGACCAACTTGACTTGTGGCTGTGGCCTTTTTTCAATATTATAGAGCAGGGCCTCTCACGGATAGGAAAATGTAATGCTTTTCTGTCATGAAAGGCTGATACGTTTTGCAAAACGGAAAAAAAACAAAACAACTAATTATCACTTCAAATGGTGAAAAGGGCAATTGCCAAAATCTTTGTAAAAAAAAAAAATGAAGAAGAAGAAGTCTGTAGGCAGGATTAGATGCTTACCGTACCTCCTCAACATCTAAATGGGTCAAACTCTTTTAAAGGGTTTCAAATAAGCAAACAAATGCGATTATGAATCAGTGTTTAGTTAGTAGGTGAAACATAATAGTGGCAATTAAAAATTGCAAATTTTAACATTCTCGCCAATGACAAAGAACTTTTTTTTTTTTTTTCTTTTAAGCAAATTGCCTATTGCATCTGAATGTTGCTTGGGTAAAAAGCCATTTCACTTTATGTCAACAATGCGACTATGGCACAAGTTTTGGAAGATGAGCAACCACAGCTCCAGAAGCAGGATGTGACTGATAGAGCCATTCGCTCATCAGCAGACAGAGGGTCAAATGTTTCATCAGCCGCGCTACACAATTCGCCATTGACCCGTGGCTACCTGGAGGCGGGTGATACATGATAAGACCCTCTGCTCTGTTTGTCATAAATTTCGGGCCGCCAGACAATACAAAAACCCCGGGTCTGCTGAGTGCCGGCGCTACCTGTTTATCCAAGGCGACCAAGCGTTGAGCCATCTGTGCCTGCTAGTTCATATATTCACCAGCGCGCCGCGAGGTGTGATACATCAGATAAAAAGGCTGGGGCTGGGGCAGGGTCAGACATTGGCCATTATGTAGTCAGAGCGGCGGAAAATGACACGGGGTGTCTGATCGTCTCTGCGGCGGAGCCAAAAGGTTCTCCTGGCATCCTGTCGCTTGTGGCGGCTTGCCGTTGAAAAGGGGGAGGAAAAAAACAAAAAGCGTCCCCATCTAGAAACATTAGGCGCTGACAGGATGCTCTGATGCACATTTGTGAAATCAAGTGTTGTGCATGTGGCAGTCTTGAATGAAAGGCTTTAATTGCTTTGCATTCCCACGGAAGGTTAGCTTGAGATTGTGAAAGTTGTCAGGGCAGAAATTATTATTAGGAAAATGTGAAAAAAGTAATTAAGCGTAAATATAAGCTGTTTGGGTGTCTGGGTATGAAGTGAGATTTAAGGGCCACCCCGGAGCCTTTTCCTGCGAGTGTGTTTGGTGAGGGATGAGTTAAGGATAGAAGGCGAGATAAGATAAGATAAAGAGTGGTGGGTGTGGCTGTCTAAGTGTATTTATCCACTGCTGTTGTGGGTGCGTGGCTCGACTTCTGGGGTCAACGCGGCCTGGGAGTCATCCCGACTCGGCTTGACACCGGGGAGACGGATCACTGTTGAAGAAAAGGGCGGAGGACCGGCGCGCACACAGGACGCACGGCGGTGTTTGTTAGCGTCACCGTCCTCGCTCAATACAAAACGTCGGAGGGGGAAAAGACGGATGAGATTCACCCCCTAACTAAACACAAAATCACCCCCTTGTGTATTTTTAACTCCACACATCCTGCAATTTCCACCCACCTATCAATCCATCCCGGCTGTATGGGATCACTGGAGGCACCGGCAGGCTAAAACGCCATTCGCTGCTTCCATTAATAGCAAAAACACCCCACTAATGGACAGGATGCTTTATTACCACTTCAGTCATTCCTGACATGTGTATATCTGGTCTGGTCTATATGTTGGCCCCTTGTTTCACTGTGGCCATTAAAGTAGCCATCTCCCAAGCTGAGGGTGTGCAGGTAAAACAGTCCTCCCCCTAATGCAACTCATACATAACCTGTGAGCTGTTAGGAGGTCACTACCCCGGGGCACAGATGAATGATAATGCTTCTATTGCCTCTGTTAAGTGTCTCTGTCCTCACTTATCACTTACGTGGTAGTGGGGGTGGTCATTGTTTGTTTTTTTGTACTATTATTTTACTATGCTTCCTTTAAATGTGGAAGTTAAATTTTGCCGTTTGCCCCCACGGGACACCAGTTAACTCCTCATCTAGTGCTTTTAATTCAAACATCATCAACTGGCAAACCTTATTCTGGGCCCACACCCAAACACTGTCCTATCTTGAATTGATGCCAAGCTCTAATAAAGTGTAAGAATGATAGTACACAATAATAAACGCTGTGAATCGCTTTATTGAATGGCATCACTGCAATGCTTAATACGTAAGGGCTTTGCCTGTCAAAAATTGTGTCCAAATATGTTTGCGTTAATGTCTAAACAATAGTCTCACTTGATAGGCAGATTAGACATTTTGTTGTTGTGTCAATTAAAATTGAATAACCTACCTGGATGAAAAAGACAGTTAATGACAGGTAGATACTGCAATATAAGATGCCGTAAACACACTGTGATGCTGACATTTCTTATTTGTGTCAATATCATTGGATTAAATTGAAAATAAATTGAGTAATCGGATGCTTCATGATGATCCATGTGTACACGAGTAAATTCACCATCACAAAAGTAGAATGACATCAGCCACACAAGGTACAATAGATGATTTGTGCGTGCTGCAGGTGGTTCAGTCGAAATAATAATTTGTTCGCCTGAACAATGGGGGGCTAGACGACATACTGGTATTTTTCAGAATAAAAGAAGGCTTGGTCTATACCAAGCAAAACCAGGAACATTGTGAGCCTTAAATACATAATGAAAGGAAATTACCAGGTGCGCGACTCCAAAAGAGATTTTAATAAAAAGAAAACACTTTGAAGACTTAGTTTGTTTGCCACACCCTTGTCGGCGGGAGAGCGTGCTGCTGGCTAATGGTTAGCTGCGGTTAGCTGGCAGCCTTTGTAGAAGCGTGCTGTACCCACACCAAACATGTGACACAGACAGGCGGTGCGCAGAAAAAGGTGCCAGTGGAAAAGTTCCACGTACTCAACAGTCGCATTACGCATTGCACCTTATGCCCATTTGATCTCCTTGAGGAGCAGCAACACCTGACTCTGCATTTTTCTCAAACCTAAGTCAATAAATTACTTCAATCCAGCCAGTGTGTCAGAGGGCTCTTTTGATTTACCGGATGACTGATAGTAGATAGTGGAAGATTTCAGTGAATGGACTGGCCAAAGCGAGCCCTTAACGTTCCATGAAAAAAATCATACGATTATCAAGGAGAAGTAGCCGTTTATATGATATATTCTCTACTAAATAATGAAACTGACAAATTCGTAGAAAGGATGCCCCGCTGAGTTAGATGTGAACGGCGTGAGCTGATTAAAAATAACAGACCTGACACGCAGAATGGAATCCTGCAGAGTGCCTCTCATTCATCTTTGGGCCTAAAGTTAAAAGCATTTTTCTGCCTTATTTAACAAAGGAAATGCACTGCGTGGCCTGAAGGTATAAGAAGGGCGACAAGAGCTGTCCGAACCTGTCTGCAGATTCCAGCAGCAAAAGAGCAACGCAGGATCAACGTGCACGCACTGACGCTATTGTGGGAAAAAGCTGGGTTCTACATGGCGAGGTGAATAAGAAGAGGTGGGAAGGGGAAACGCTGCAACTATTGCTCACGTCTGAAATGTGCACGTTCGGCTAATTCCCCGCTGATAAAGCTGAGCAGCTCAGACAGTGGAGTTAGGCGAGGTAAACACAGATGTAAGATGAGATGAGAGACTTGGGGCACAGCAAAGCAATCTTATTATTAAAAACGCTGCCTCGCACCATAAGTTGGAAGCCTTTCATCGGGTCTGATGACGGAGAAAGGCAGCATGGGAACGCTTGTCATGTGACCATTGTCATCAGGAAAACAGGAAAACAAAACAGGCTAAGCATATACTTATGGTCTCGTCTGCAGCCAAGCGCGTATGCAAATTGTCTAGGAAGCGTGTAGCCTAACACCTCTTTTCAGATTTCTGCTTTTATCTTTACAAAATAGATGCGCTGATTTACACATCTAAGGGTAAGGGGGGCTTCAGATGTACTACTTTAAGTATGAACGCTAGTTAAGGTCAACATTTTTTTTGAAAGATCAGCACAATGTATTTCCTCTATTGCCGTCAGATTTTTAGGCATTTAAAACAGGAAGGGATATTTTCACCTCAGATACGCCCTTCAAATTACGGTGCAAGGAAGTTGAAATTAGACGCTCTCGTGAAATAATACAGTAGGTCAGCACCTATTTACGAGAGGGTAAACATAGTTTAAAATTCCTTTTTCAGATAATGTCTCTGTCCCCGGGGGAAACAATGGTTACAGAGCATAGTTCAAGAGTTGAAGTGCGTGGATACGAGATAGTTCTGTGCGGTGCTCATAGGCAGTATAACAGTGCATGGTTTATACAATACATAGGGCTTTTTTTTTTTTTTTTTTTTTAGCCAATATCAACATGGAGATAATTCTCCAGATGAGTTCCTGGTTATCCTCACTTGCCTTTGGCTGATGCCTACATGTTTCAGCTCACATGATCCAACAGCTCATAGTACAGACATCTAGAAAACCTCAAGAACACTAGGAAGACTTCACACTAGGGTCCAGGACCTGGTTGATATCAACATTCAGTTCAGTTGATTTGTACTTGCACTCACACACTGCAGTCATAACCAAACAGGAGTGAGACCTTTATGAAATTGTGGACGAGCTCTACCCACATCTCTCTGACTTCTTCCCTAATTTATCAAGGCAGGACTCCTTTCTTTCCCAGAACTGCTATATTTAAAGGAAATGACCAATTTCACGGCAGTCTCTCCCCAGATTGGCATCATTTCACAAACTCTGTATCCTGCCCTAACGTACCCTGATGTGTCTGTTTAAGTTAACTGTCAGGCAGCTGCTAAATTGGAAGGATATGACTGTGATTCAAATTTGAAATGGTGCGTTTTGTTTTTTGCTTGTTTAATGGGTCAGGAGAGGAAATTACATCATGTAATAAATGGGACACATTGAGACCAATTGGCAATAAATAAAAAAAAACAAAAAAAAAACAGGACCAACGCTACAGAGAAGAGTCAGCTATTAGCTATCATTTGCAACGTTCTCACATGGGGTGCTCGCCACTGCCTCACCCATCCGATGCAGCACTATTGTTTAAATGCCGGCCGTGATTTCTGCGTTTTGTCTCACTTACCCATTCCTTTTCTTTCCTGTCACACCCCAAGCTTGAACCCTCGCGCCGCGTGGCGGGCTTTAATTCGCTCCTCGCCGGCCGGCGATATTGGCGGGCAAACGCTGTGGGGGAAATCGATGGGAAAATGGGCTGGAATCTGCTGAGTGGATCACAGTGCGTGTAGTCAGCTCTCGTGGGGATAAAGGGAACACTGGAATGAAAAAGTCTGGACAATGTTTTTAACTTCTTCCAAGAGGCTGACGGCAGCAGTCCGCTCCCTCCACTCCCTGCGTGGAATGCGCTCAGGCCAGATTCATTTCTTTTTTTTTCATTTGGAATTGATCGCTTCTTTATGGACTCCTCTCTGCATGATTCCCATTCAGGCCTGTCAGGCGACTCCTGAACGCGGGGGATTTCTCAATGTAGGGAGTCTGATTGGCAGTTTCAAGTGCAGCTCTCTACTTTATGGGTAAAGGAATGATGTCTGCTTCAAAGTTGCAGGTTTGGTTTAAAGGTAACATTGGCCAGGCGCAAACACCCATCTGACACAAAGCTTAATAACACCTCCGGATTTAAGTTCAGAACAGTTTGGCTGGGAACGGAAAACCAAACCGAGGAAGGAAGTGAATACCTAAGGCTGGTATTTTCATTTGTTTATTAAAACATGACTGGAATGAATTCTGCCCCGTGCCAATATGTGGTCGGAGAACAGTTAAGTCGGTTGGCACTGCCGGAGCAAGAGCGTTCAAAAGTTCACTTGCAGAGACTTTTGGATCGGGTACAAAGAGGGCGGGGGCGACCAAAAAAAAAAACTTTAATTTAGTTCCAGGTATAAAAAGCTATGATCTTAAATTTCCGCCACGTAACGACTAACAGATGTTATCCTCCATGTGAATTGCTTAACTACTTTCTTTTGTCTTACATGCAACCCCTTTCCCCCTAAAGCAAATTGCTGCAGTTTTTTTTTTTCCTCCCCTAGAAATGACTGAAAACCTTTTGCCCGGAACAGAGCTGAAGATTATCCCCCAATTAGCCAGAAAGCTCTGCCAGTAACAAGCTCTCATTTTCTGTCATCAGATGGTGTATCATCATCATCATCATCATCATCGTCATCGTCGTCGCGAGCCCACCTCCGCAGCGCCGGCTACCCCGTGATGTGCTGTCGTCCGCCGGGGCCCCTTCAGTGTCACAGCAACCTGCTGTACGTCTGAGCTTCTGCCAGCGTGACACACGGCGCTGTCAGTGACTCGCTTGTAGCTTTCGCTCCCTCCCCACCCTCCTCTAATGCTTACGTCCTACAGCATCAGCTGCTTTTGTACTGCCCTTCCCAACTTTCCCACGTGCCGACGTCCCCTGTTCGTCGTCATGCGCCTCCTTTATTATTTGCTACTGCTGCAGATTCTGTGCCGTTATGAATACACATAGGCGCAGGTACAGTTCAAAGGTTCAGCTGCTTCCTCTGACAAGCAGACTTGGGTTGTCATTCCCCGACGCCGACGCTAATTTTAAAGCAGCGAGCTAAGAGACGATACTAATGTTTCGCCGCTCGGTGGAGTGACTTTGATTGCGAGTCGTTAACAGCGCTTCCCCTACGGGACCCAGCCCGGCTCGGCGCTCATCTAGTCGGCGGCATTTAAAATATTATACCCCAAAGCTTTTTCATCTCTTAACGTTGATGCTTCCCCCACGTCTCCATACAAGTCTCTTCATTTGCACACAAACATGGTTCTCAGTTGATAGTAGATGGGCTCTAACAGACAATATGACCCAATGTGGATGAAGAAGCTGCTGGAGTAATATTAATGTTTGGACAGCTGCACGGTGTCCCCTAACTGTCTGTCATCCCCAACAACTGATGTGCCAGGCAGGGGCAGGGAGAGGAGGTTAAGACAAATATGTAAATAAGAGTTTTCTTTCAGTTCTTTTCGCGCAAAGCGATTGATTTGCCTGCCAAGGAACCTCGGTGTAGTGCTACCTTCTAGTTTGCAAACAACATCAGGTATTCCCACCTGCTTGTTTGTTTATTTTGCCCAAAAGTTTGCTTTAAATTTGCCATTCTGACAGAGAAAAAAAATCGAATACTTTCAGCAGATACACATGATATCCGCATATTTCTTTGTTTTAAATGAGTGTTTTCAAGCTCTGCAGATGTTCAGATGTGAATTGTCGGGTGAATTACTGTTTAGTCATACATGGGTTCAAGTTCCTGCTGTTCCTCTTGAATTATTATTATTATTACGATCAAGGTTTGAATATTTCTAACAACTGTAATTTACTTGTAAAGCAGTTTTTCCCTCTTGTAATGATACACATATCAAGCTCAATGTGGTCTGACTTTTTTAGGATACTGAGTTTCGTATCGATATGGAAAAGATAAAGAATAGACACACACACACGCGCACACACACACACACACACACATACAATGTAATGTAATTAAATGTCATTCCGTGTCATTGTCATAGTAACATGAAGTATTTTTCTCTCAGCCATTCTAATTGTTAGCCCCCTACAGTCTGGGCCAGGACTCTAATGATCATACTGGAACGCTACATAAACACATAAAACCACTCAACGGCGTACTTAATAACAAGTGCAGGGTTGGAGGGTTTATAAGATGGCATTTAACAGATACAGTCTCCATTTCTCACGCAACGACGGGAGGCTAATTATTCCAGCATTGTGCTGTGAGGACGGCTCCTGCCTGGGTGTTCGCAGTATGGGAGCTCCTTTGATGTCACAAATATGTCCAGTCTTCGAAACTCAGACTCCAGACTGCTAATGATTATTTGGCTCTCGGTGGCTTAGTCATCCGTCAGCCACCTCGCAAGAAAAGGTAACCACAGGACAAACAGGTTTGACACAAACACACGTACATACGTGAACGCGCGCGCGCACACAGCCTAATTTCTAATGGTTTATTGCACTTTGATCAACGTGTGTAGTTGTTCCCACGCTGTGATGCAGAGCCCTAATGCGACGCTAGCCTCAGAATTAAGCGCAGACGTCACAAGTGTGTCTCTCAGATGGTCAACATGTCGCCTAGCTAATCCTACAAAGTGCAACATGTAGGGAGTTTCCTTCCACCTGGACAAAGGAAAAAAAAAAATAAAAGTGAACCTGGCATGCATGCGAGCCGACCGCCTTGCTAGGCTGCGTGCGCCGTGTATAGTGACACTTAACAGGATGTCAGGGAGCCTCCCTTCCTGTCACTGACAGCAAGTCCACTTGAGACTCAAGCACCAACACACATTTCAAACAACCACTCAAAATAACTCTAGCAGGTTGGGGACCCACGTAGCACAGTTAAGCATGTTAGCTGCCAGGACGTGTACAAGATAACACAAGCAGTCTTAACGGCAAACATCGATTCACTCGCAAGGTTTCCTCACATCAACTTATTTTTCTTTCCTGCAGCAGCTGCTACATTTGCACTCCAACATGTGAATTAAGAAATGCGCTTTATCCGCTCGCGAGAAACAAAACGGGCCAAGCTGCTTGGCCATTTGAAGTGCTACTACAGACGTCTAATTAGTGCCATTAGCTTAAAGACTGGGATAGCGTCGCATTAGCCGGAGGCTGCTGTGTTGTCAGGAATTTTCTGCCTCTGTGCTGTTTTTCAGGCTTTCTGCACTGTGCTGGCGGCGGCCGAGTAGGGGCTTGTCAGCCTCTCCACTGAATCACAGCGCGCTGTTTCCCTGCCTGTAATGAAATTAATGCCACTTTAATTTGCATTGCCCTCTTGTTAGGTCTCAGCTAGCAAAATGAATGTGGCATTGTTTGACTGCAGGCCTCGGCGGAGAGACGAAGCACGTTAACCGGCTCGATAGCGCATGGTGGAAAAGTGTCTTACGGGCACGTCGAAATTGCTGTATATTAAATTGTGTGTGCGGTCAGCCTCTTTTTCATTTAGTGTTACTTCAAACGAGCACTTGTGGCATCGCCGGCATCACTCGTTGCCCCTCGATGTCCATGTAGTACTTGTGTGTGAGGAAAGCCAATGTTTGGAGACGCATGCGTCGCGTCTTCCCGGCAATTATGCAAATCCTTTAATGAGAGAATCAATGATGTGCTGTCTGACTGTGTTTATCCTCTCAAAGGTAAAGTCATTAACCACTCAGAAGCCTCTCATCGCTTGTTTCAATCTCCCAAGGCGAAGGAATCTGGAAATGCGCGTCGTTCTATATGCTGACAGCCACCGTTTCCAGCGTCTGCAGATGAAAGGCGCGCTTGACGGAAACGAACAAGGTAAACAGAGCCTGCGCATCTGCCGGAGCTGCTCTGCACACATTTCACAAGTAGCAATGAACATGAGTACGCGTTGCAGCGAGGCATGCTCGCCTCTCAACTCCTGAGGCGAATTTGAATATTTGTGCTATTTTCGTTTTTTACTGGACACTAATCAGCGAGAAGTATCGAGAAGCCTGCAGCCGTAGAAGAAGTGTTGTAAGTAGCAGGAAACAATCTATAAAATCTCCTTCTAGCATTGCAAGTTTTTTTGTTTTTTTTTTCCCCTCTCTGAAAATCAATTCTAAAGTTTCCTTCTTCACCATTCAGGGCTGGGAGGGATAAGCAGCAATGTCAGGAAAGGCACTGAACTGTGCAGGAAAGGTAAATGAAGCAGGCATTCGAGGGGATTTGGAACGTTCCACCTGCAACTTGTCAAATAATTCAACTAGTCAAATTGGGTGAAGTCAGGCCCCGCTGACTCTGGCACAACACAGCCATCTGCTTCTGTTTGTCTCTCTGTCGCCGTTCCCCTCCACACCGCCGCATATTTTAGCAGCGTGGCGACGATGATACACGTTTCTAAAGCTCGGCAAGTATGCATTAAGTCTGACTGTTTTCTTTTCTCTAAGGGTTCCATGCTGTACCCATTTTCAGACCTGAAATTTCTGGACCCCAGTGGTGCGGCATCAGGCAATATGTCAGGCGATTCAGTATAATGGACACACCTCCAGTAACCAGCATATTTAGCCCTCTGTTTACAGCCTACTATAAAAAAAAAAATGCACTAATTCTAAAACCTGCCAAAAGCGAGACTTTCACTGTGTTACACATCCACGTGTTTAAAGGGGTCGTAAACAAGACAGAGGTCTGGCTTTGGATGTTGTCCCTAACCTGGGGAAGGTATTAGTGCTCTTCATGACATCACAAAGGTGCTGGGGGTTTTTTTTGTTTTTTTTTTAGAACTAGAACCACCTTTTTTTTTTTTCAAAGTGGATCAAGGACAAGAAGTAAAAGATGGAGGTGAATTTATCTTTATTTTGGACAATTAGAATATAAAGATTATTTCATCTTCAAAGTCTTCAACCAAAATCTCACCTGTCTCAGTAAAATCAGCAATAGAAAGGAATGTGCCCTTTTAAAAAATGTCCTTTTAAAATCTGACATTGCTCCTGCTGAAGATTAAGTGGAGCAGCACATAAGTGCTTAGCAGAGGTTCGGGTCACACTCAAACTTTTACTTTCCCTTGGTTTGCGCGCTCGCTCTGTTTGAATAAAAGGGCCCAAATGAGGTGGCAGAGGTGATCTCGAAGGGGAGCTTTCAGCCGCGTTTGTTTACTCAATTAAATCACGGGAGCCATCTCGAGTGTGACAGGTGAGCTAAGCAGACGGTGGAGGCTTTTTTTTTTTTCTTTCTTGCCCCTAATCCTATGGAGACACCCGCATCCAGGAGCCTGGCACTAATGATTTCATTAACATGGCTAACGGGGCATCAGTACACCTGTTCACAGGCGTTCCAGCAGGTACCTCGGTAACCTTGAGACAACGCTCGCCAGCCCCTTGCCAACACTCTTTGTTTAATGGCTCCTGTCTCAGCATTGGTCCCAGTTTCATTCAAAGCTCCGCTCAGTGTGTTGTGGTTTCCAGATTTTTTTTTTTTTTTTTCGTCTTCTTCTTCCAGCATGAAATCTCTTCCACATATGTTGTGCACTGGGTCAAGGTGTCTCTTCAGGTTAGGTCATGCACAGTGATATTCAACCCGTAGAAGCGTTTGGAAGTCGTCATTTTTTACTTTATTTAAAGCAAATTTATCCTGTAATAATGTTGTAAAATGCAGGTGGAACCCTATACTAGATACTACAAGTACTACTCAATAAATACAGTACTTATAAAGTCATATAACAAGAGATGCTGATGCGACATATGACAGAGGAAAAAGAAAACGCCCATATGCTATGTTACATTAGCAACAGCAAAGTATTACAAGTCTTCTTTTTTTATTCTTGCTCTACCGCTTTTTCTCTTTTTGATCATGTCTCCTATTTCTTCCAGGAACTCAACCTGTGACCCTCGCCACTCACTTTTCACACATCTGCATGCTTAAAACAGCCTGCTTCTTGTCAAGAGGGCCGACCTGTCTCCCTGCCGACTCACCCGACATCCTCAGTGCGTTTCCTCCCGTTTCCTGCCTCGGAGAGTGATTGATGGTCCCAGAGCCCGCCCCTGCTCTCCCTCTGACACCCACCCCACACCCCCAACCATATTGTCTTAACAGGTGGATGTCGTTAAAAGACGGGGAGAAGAAGAAGAAAAAAAAAACAGGATTTTGTCAGCCCTTGGAGGAAAGTTGAGTGACTGCATCTAGTTTTGAAAGGTAGAACATGTATTTACAGACCAACCTGCCCGATGTACAAAAGTTGCTGATGTGTCTGTCATGATTAACGACACAAATGGCCCAGGGCACATGATTTGCATGTGTGTGCTGCATCTGCTGGGACGCTGCAATGGCAACATGCAATGCATTTCAGAGGACAAATTACGCTAGATTTTAAGGGTGGCACTCAGGGTGGCCAGACAGATTTCAGGGGCCACCAGTGCCGCCCGGCTGGTTCTGCCTCTGGTCAGAACTTTTTGCAGAACTAAAAACCTAATTAAGGAGCAGACAGCATCCTTCCCGATAGTCATCTGTCACTGGCACTGTCATCTGTCACACATGCAGACATGCAGTCGCCCAGGACTGCGCACAGACCAAACACTGAGTGACCGACTACTTCTTGAGCACAGAGGACATATTTGCCAACCCCTGATGAAAGGTCTGTTGTTTTAATGAGAATTTGTTTTCTCAAACACATCGGAGGCAGCAAAATGTCATCCAATTCTGCTTTAATGTCGGAGATAAGATTAGAACTGATTAAAAAGGCAGGTTCGGTGTGTGTTTGAGTAATGTGACAACCGCCACTGTGTCCATAACAGGTTAGAAACCATTATTATTTCCTTCCGCTGGGGTGTCTTCACATTAACCTCCTATGTCATTAGAGTGCGTGAGGAGTCACGGCAGCTTCCAGGAAAACGCTACATCTGCCACAGAGTTGAAGGCAAAGTGGTTCCATGGTGGAATAAGTGGACTGCAATTTGATTCCAGAATAAATGTTACTGTTCGAACTGTCTATAAAGAAATGTTGCTTTATGTCTTAAACACAACCAAACATGATATATACAATAAGTCTATACAATAAGGAGTCATACAATGTGTCACCAAAATAAAGCCACCAACTCAAGTGAGACCCAGATTTTAAACACGGTGCATCGCCAAGTCCTCCTGAAGAGATTAAATAAACAAACACAACTGGGAGAAGAGAAATTGATCTCCGACTCCACGAAAACACATCTTGAACAACCAAAAATGAAGGAAACTTTTTCTTTTTTTCTAATACAAGCACATTTTGCAACCTCTAAAGTATATTAGTAGTACTTTCTTGACCATATGGTTAGAATTCTCACCACCTGATAATGCATTAAGTCATGAATCAGACCAACCATTGTCTGTTCCGTTCTGCCAGTTGGTAAGCTGGATAAAGTAATTTGTTGAAACTCTTTTGGTCAGTGACCACCAGTTTGGAAAATGCATCATGCTTTAGGTATTTTTTTAAGCAAAAGATGAAAGAGAGACTTGCTGAAGAGGACAAGTCAGAGATACTGAGTTTAGTTGACTTGGCGTGAGGGGAGCTGAGGACAACAGCACTGCCTGGAGCTATCGA
The DNA here is from genome assembly GCF_046127955.1 of Nelusetta ayraudi. Taxonomy (NCBI): domain Eukaryota; kingdom Metazoa; phylum Chordata; class Actinopteri; order Tetraodontiformes; family Monacanthidae; genus Nelusetta; species Nelusetta ayraudi. Next base: position 516,072 of record NW_027466063.1, read on the forward strand.
GGACATAGAGACCCTCCCGTCGTCTATGAGTCCTCCTCCAGGAATGATAAACCAGGAGGGGAGTGATGGGAGAACCTCCCTACGCTCTTTATTTGACTTGGCTTGCAGATGACATCATCATTATCAGGAAAACAGCACAATTTTTTATCACTGGACAATGAGAGTTTTTTTTCCCAATAAAAACAAGTCTGCTCAGTGTAATATTGGAAACATGTTTTGGGGTCAGGCGTGTGTCTGTTTCGCATCATGAACGGACCGCTGTAAAATACGCTGAATAGAACTCTGCCCGTGTTTATTCTAGCATGTTGACGATATGCCTCCGGTCTTCTTGCAAATGTGTTTCATTACCTCCCAGTTCTCCACTCTCTTTGTCATTGTCTCAGCAGAACAAAATGTTTGCCTCTGTGTAATGTTCAGATGCCAAAAAAAGAAAAAAAGAAAAGTAAATCAGTTATGGCCCTCTCTTTTGGACGTGACCATTCACTGAATTCACTAATCTCTTTTTAATGGTGGCCCTCCGTCCCCTTCATTCAAGCGAGCGTCACTTTAGAGAACAAACCCCCAGTGGAAATGTGAAGAATATTAGATTGTGAAGCATTTCTGATTCCCTGCAGACCCTCCTGATCGACAGTGAACCCTAAAACCTTCCTGTTCTTTTGGATCATACAATTTGCGCCCCAAACCCACGAGGCAGGGGGGGGGGTCTCAAATTTGAGGTTGTCCATTTAGAGAACAGTGACCCCTGTCGAGTTGTACTGTCCCGTTTGGAAAGCAAATCTAGGTGGCGCCTTTCGGGATGCTAATTTATGTGTCCCCACTGGCAGCTTAAGCCCTGCTCCCTTCTGAATTGGCAAGGCCACCAGCTGCCGTGTCCTCACTCTTCTTCTCTTGTTGAAAGACACATTGTCTGTGGGCCGCTGAAAAAGAAGTGTTGCGCGTTTTGGGGGTTGACAAAAAAAAAAAAGGCCTAAACCTAAATCTGATAGAAGTGTGGGCTTAATGGGCCCATTTTAAACCCTTTTCCAAACAGTCTCTGTCACATGCAGTTTTTGGGTCGGGAGGGTTTTTGCTGAAGGCGGCCCGCTCTGTGGTTTCTTATCACTCTGCCATCAAGATTATTATTTGTATTCCGGCAAGGAAAATGAACAAGTTGAACCCACTCTTTGTGTGCTTTGAATAATTTCCTTTAGCTGATTTACGGTTATGCAACACTGTTCCAACGGTAGGGTTAATGGTCCTGGAGCCCACTCCTGTTTATCTTTTCCCTGAGAATTACACCCTTAATGTTTCCAGTAAGATGCGTCGATTAGGGAGGCGAGCAGCGTTCGTTCCACTGCCAGAGTAGTTTAGGCAGCGTGCAAGCAATTTCAGCCAATTTTCAAATTTAAGGCTTTTTTTTTTTAAATGTGCTCAAGAGGTGTAAGGGAAAATGTTCCCCACAGAAATTAATCAAACTCAACTGACACATCTCTCTGACCAAATTACCGTTTTTGTGAATTCAGTGTTTCGCCTTCAACCTCCCTTTTTCTTTTGGAAAAGAAGACAAAACAAAGCAGCTGCACATTTCACTGGCTACAGAATGAAGCCAAGTGCAGGTATCATCAGTCACACACTGTTTTCTGACTTAAAAGAAAGGGCCGGTGACTGTGCATTGCCTCCTGCCAGTTGTAGCTCTGCTGCCTGGAACAGAATCCTCTTGCCTTTTGTTTTGGGACAAAGAGTCAGTCCGACTTTATATATATATATATATATGTATATATATATATGTATACATCAAAAAGCACCAAACAAAAAGCATGGCAGTCGTGTCATGCGCTCTGTGGCCAACTGTGCAATCCCCACAGGCTGCTGTCATAAACAAAAATTGCTCTTAATGACTTGCCTTGTTAACTAGAAGGTCACATAAAAACACATCTGTGGAACTAGAAACGAATGCCATCTGACAGTTGGTTTTTATGACTTTGCATATAAGCTCGTCAGAAAGAATCGTGCAGATGACTGCACAGTAAGACATGCTGCCCCTTAGTGATTACCTACTTTCTGTGTGGAGGGAACACGGGACGGAATACCTCCTTTTTTTTAATGTGCAAATATGGCTCTTGTCAAGGCGACGATAAACTTACTTGGTATGTCTGGCGCTGGTGTTTTTACCTGTACAGCCAAACAAATTCTCTATTTATAATGCTTTCTGATAATTACAGGCCCAAGCACAGGAGCGTTTGAATAAGACCCAAAGCCTCCTGAGGGCAAAGTAGACAAAGGGATTTTAAAGTAGAAATGTGACTCCAAAACCTGTTTAATGTGGCTTTAACTTTTAGCTCAGCAGCTCTAAATTAGGGGTGTGCGTTAAGCTGAAAGGAAGCAGGGAGGAAATTCAGCATTTACCGTTGGAGGCACGCATAAGTCTCATTTTAATTTGAACACAGGAACCACTTTCAATTTGTAAGCCATGCTCACAGGATCGTGTTCTCCCACAGCATAAGGTACAACCACTATTAGTCATTTTTGTGGGAGGGCAGAGTTTCTCAAGGAAATTAGTTCAACTTGAGGAACACATGAGTAGTGGCTTGTCCTCCCTCCAGCAATTCATTTCAAAATACTGTGGACAGAAATACCGGTAAATGGAGTGACAATCCAGGGAAGCATTTGCAACGAGATGAAAATGAAAATCAGAATCTCATAACATCGGGGAGGAGGATCCGGTTATTCAGAATGCTGCAGCCACAAAAAAAACAAATACTCTCAGTCTTCTTCATTTAATATCCGGTGGGCTGCTGTTGTTGTATGTATACATATATATATATATATATATATACATACATACATATATATATATATATACATATTGGCATATATATATATATATATATATATATATATATATATATATATATATACATTGGCATATATGTATATGTACATATATGTGTCTATATATATATACATACATATATATATATATATATATATATATATATATATATATATATATATATATATATACATATACATATATATATATATATAGATGTATATGTATATATATATATATATATGTATACATACATATGTATATGTATATATATGTATGTATATATATATATATATATATATACATATGTATATATATATATATATATATACACACATCAAGCGTTACTAATAATTTGGATTCACACCATCCATGTATGCAGGTAAGAGTTTGAACACTCGCACGCTTGCAGCAGCCCAGTGAGATGTTTTCTTCTCACAAAGCTCTGTTGTCAGTCACATTACCAGGAAAACATGTTTTTTTGTTCACAAATACACTTTTAGCATTCCTTCCTCCTGGAAGATGAGTGGGACGAAAATAAGACTGGAGTGAATAGGGCAGTGATCACAAGACTGGAGAAATCACAAGATAAAAAGGCAGATCTGGCAGGATGTGTTCTAACCAGACATTTAAAGATAAGAGCGATGAAGGAGCAGGAGATTGGATTCAACACAGGCATCGTTGCAGAAGTTTAAGAGCAGAGGCATCTGCAAGTCTAAACAAGCTGGGATGGGCCAGAACTCACTTTGTGCCGCGACGAGCACAATAAATAAAACTGATGAGAGAAGCACGTTGGACTTACTGGCTTTAGGTGGGATCATGGGATTTTCACATGAGCAATAATATTATGGTAAGTGGGCAACAACGTCATTTAAACGGAAATAAAGGCTTCTTTCTGAGCTAATATTACCTTAATACCCCCCCAACACTGATGTAATGGCACAGATGGTGCGGATGATAAGACTTTAAAACTGAAAAAGGAGTAAACCTTGAGCTCCTGACGTAAATGAACACCTGCCCTACCGGTTACAGCGGGCAGAGAAAAGACATGAATTGAATTGGCGAGGACTGAAGCAGTGAAGGGAACTGCAGGCGGAGAAAAGATGAATTGACAAAAATACATTGGGACTTGTCTCAGGAAGTGCAGTGGGACATTTTTTCGCCCCAGCTTATGATCACACTGTCCTTTTGCACACTTTACTGTTCCAAAGAAGGCCATTGTCTTGATTTAATTGAAAGAAATGAAATTGGAAGTAAAGCATAGTAAAGCAAAATACACTTGGTATTTATATGGAAACGCACTTGGATACACTGCATACACTTCAGGCTTGAGTTAAGTTGTACACAGCTTTGTTTCTGTTGATTGGATTGGCAACAAAAACTGAAAGAGACTCTGCAAGTCTGCTGTTCGTGTCCCCTATCAAATCCACTGTCTGCTCTCAGACTACCCAGATTTGCATTTTTGAAACTGTTTGTCTTATCGCAACACAAATACCAGCCATAACTGGTTGTTTTTTGTTTTTCTTAAGGAAATCTACATTTCCAGTCAATGCTTTGATGAGGTCCCGTCCTTTCACTTCCAGTGCGGGTGCATTCTTTGCCGACCCGCACGACTCCGCCAATCTATCGTCGCCCTGCTGTACAGTGGCTTGAAAACAAGGGATGGCAGAGGAGAGGGGGCCGGAAGGAAGGATGACAGAAGAGCGAGAGCTCAGAGTTTTCTTCCAGGGTGATGAAGGCTGTCCGCACCTCTCCGGTACAACAGTCATCAAAAACCAGTCGGACTCGCTGTTCAGCCTTGCGGTTCAGAAACCTTTCTGGTTCACACTTTGAAAAGGCCTGATTTCTCACAGTAGCTTGTTTTTCTTAGGTCGCCTCCACCTGGCGATCCTGTTCATCCATCATCCATAAAGATCAGGCGCAACTGAATGGGCCGCACCCCGCTTGTCCTCACTCAAACTCACTGTCCGACTTGTTTAAAACAAATGGAGCTTTGCAGCTTTGCCTCGGGATGAATGCGGAAATCAATAAGAAATACTTGGTCATTTAATAAGCGTGTTACACAATTTATCAACTCGGTGTCAACTCAAGCTCATGAATATATAAAAAAACTCATAACTTGTGTATAAACTTCAGAGAACGACACAAGAGGCACATTTGTAAGTGTAATTTGTATTTGATATCAAAGAAGAAAAAAATGCACTTTGCAGCTTTTTTGCATTTTCATCCTTTTTTTTCATTCATTTTCCATACCCGCTTAGTCCCGAGCTCAGGGTCACGGGGGTCTGCTGGAGCCTCTCCCAGCTGTCTTAGGGCCACATAGAGACAAACAACCATTCACACTCACATGCACACCTACAGACAATTTAGATTGTTGAATTGACCTCACATGCATGTTTTGTGGACTTTGGGAAGAACCCGGAGAGAACCCACGCAGACACAGGGAGAGCATGCAAACTCCACACAGAAAGGTCCCAGGCCCGGAATCGAACCCACAACCTTCTTGCTGTGAGGTAGCAGCGCTAACCACTGTGCCACCGTGTTGCCCTTTTTTTTTTTTTTGCATTTTATTTGGAATAAAATTGTTCAGCAAGCACTTATAAAGTAGCCAAGATTATAGTTTATTTATTTGATTATTTATTTATGCATTTAATAAATGCACCATCTTTATCTAGTGAATCACTTGAATGCATAAAATATCAGCCAATGATATAGATATCCCATAACATCATGAAGCTGCTCCAGCTTGGTTGAACCAAGGTAGCCAAAGGCTCTAGAACCAGTATGAGCAGGCGACGTTGAACTTGATTATTATGAACTGGTTGGGCTCACCAGTCAGGGGACACTGACCGCTCTGTGTAAATACTGTTCCACACTTGTGCTTTTGTTTGCCTTGCCTACCGATGTTTGTTTGTAGGTGCCAAAGAAAGGAAGTTGAGGCTTGTTACAACAGGTGCACCAGGTTACCTTGGAATTCCCTTACCTGTTTACATCTTCACCAAAACCAACTGTCTGTGGCGTAATCAAACCTTTACAGGACAGGGTGACCAAATGTACCGTCTTCACCGCCTGCACTGGTTGTCCTGGTTTTTTATTCATGAAGTGATATAAATGTCATTGTCATTGTCATTGAAACAAGTAATATCTTTAATTAAAAAAATTACATTAAAAACTTTGTGAGAGCCATTTTGTTAATGTTGTATTAATGGATATATCATAGGTATTATTTAAAATATTATTTCATACTATTTGTGTATATTGTATTAAAGCCTAAACTTTTTGTCACTGCAAGGACCTGTGCGCTTACAGCAAATCAGATGGCTTCAGTTCTCATTTGAAGCGCCGCCAGGCATCGCAGTCGAGTGCAGTTTTATCATGCTGATAGCTTGGACTCTAAAAATAAAGTTGCATTTACTTCAAGTTACACTTCAAGGTGCATCCGCGCGCTATCAGCTCTTCTGGTCAAGTGAGGAAGTGACAGCCAAAGTAGGAAAAACACATTGGGAGGCCCGAGCGAAGAAAAGATAAAGAGTTTAATACATTGTACTGCCTACAGCAATACATCTCCCGGGAGAGGATAGCACTGACAACAAGACATAAAGACAGAGAGAGGGGGGGGGGGGGAGAGAGAGAGAGAGAGAGAGAGAGATAGATAGAGAGATGATGCTGGAGACAAAGTGAGAGGAAGGAGTGGGGAAAGCAAGCACCTGCATGAGAGGAAAGAAGATGAGAGCTTAGATTCAGTCACTTCACATTAGTGCATAATCACTATGCTCTGCACTGCATGCAAAGCAACCTCACGCAACCCTTTTTTTTTTTTTTTTTTTTTTCTTTAGACGAAGCAACCGCGGGAAATATGGGTGTGGCTTTCATGTTTTGCTCCAGTAAAGTTCACTTTACATCAGAAGTGTCAATTTTATCGCCTACATCCAGAAAGGCCAACCCTAAATTTCAGCCGCCGTAATTTTTAGACTGACCTACTATGAACACGTCCATAAGGATTTCGGGATTGCGTCGGGAGCTTGTAGGTCATAAGAGAATATGCGTTGGCCCCATTAACATTTTTTTCTCTTTTTACATCTGCTTGCGTCTCGTTTAAGGCGAACGGACCCAAAACAGACAGTCCAATCGGCTCCATTTGTCATTCCATGTCTGAGATGAGTTCCATCAAACTGAAATGTGTCCCAGCGGTGCCTCTGCAACTCGCAAAAAAGAAAAACGCAGGCGGCCTCCGACTTTAGTTCCCCTCTCAGAATGTTGACAGGTGCTCGCAGATTGACGCTGACTGACTGACGACGCCTCTGGGAGTCTGGCGTAGGGCGTGCACCGCTAAACGTCGGCACGGATGACTGTAAGCGTCTGAGCGCGCTACTTTGCGGTGACAAAAGAACGGACGGCTATCAGATTAATGGAGCATTCCTGTCCGTCAAGGTCGGGCTCTGGCTTTTTAATCTGTGAAAGCAGGTCACGGCAGCTGATCCCACAGTGTCGCGTTCAAATGCGTGGGCGCCCGCAAACGTGACCGGCAATAATGCCGATGTGTTCAGGCGAAGCTTCTTCTGCATGTCTTGCAGTGGCATTCCTAAGGGCCAGCTGTGTAGCTCATTGACTCCACGGCGTTGTGCAATACTGTACATTGACGACTGAATGTGACGTAAATAGTCTTGGCTGTTGGGGGAACGAATTATCTTGTTATCCTGTCGCTACACAGCACAAGCAGGTGGGTGGCTGATGGTTTGGAGTGGTTGAAAAGTTTGACTTCTGTGATTTGATTGTTTGTTTTCCATTCAGAAAATATTCAACATTAGCTACGGGGATGGATACAAAGACATTGTTTTAACCGCATCAAATATGCGTCATACAATTTGACATTTCAGAAATGTAGTGCAGCGAAGCTCACACTGTGTTTCTTGGTTGAGGGCATTGTTGGAATCCAGTTGAAATGTTTGACTTCTCCAGTAGTAAGAGGAGGAAGTGGCAGTGTTCATGTTTGTGTAGGATTTCCTGCAGACAGCGCACCAAGGTTGTGCGTATGGAGAATACACAAGGAGACGAGCATCCCACTGGGAATGCCAATGCACGACACGCACACAAACACCTGGCGCTAGTGCACCTGCACTGCTCTGAGGAGCGCCATCTCACGGCGCAAGATCAGCAAGATTCCACCTGATGTCCAATTACGGCATACCCGTGATTTTATTTGCCTTTGTGGCAAGCGAAGATCCACCCTGATCGCGAGAAGTAAGGACAGGTCTTGGTGATACAAAAAAAAAAAGCCAGCAGATATGAATCAAAAAGAATAACAAAGGCTGGGAGGGGTTGTAAATGACCTCAAGGTTTTATGATCCCAGCGGGCCAAATTTACCAAATGGAAGTTCTTGCAGAAGGACACGTCGTCTGTGAAATTGCTTCCCCTGGGATGTGACGCCTGTAAAGTCGCCGCCTTCGCATCTCCGAGCAGCGGGTGGGGGGGTGGGGGTGTGTGCCTCTGGTGAGGGGGTGGAAGGGGGGTCAAATCCAGGAGGAGATGACCTCTTCCTGCGCCGCGTCTGCTTGTTGATCCCATCCCTCCTCCCCCTCCGCAGCTTCATCCCAGCTTGTTTCCCTCCCGCGCTGGCCGACATCTCGGCCACCTCCACTGCCACCTCCACTGCCACCTCCCTCTCCCCGCTGCTGCCGCTGCTTTTAAAGCTACTCATTCCCACTCTGCCCTCTTTGTCCCTGTTACCATGGCTACTGTCTCTTTTTTTTGGAATAAGATTTGGGAGGCAGGAGAAGTGATGGGAGATACACTGGCCTGCGATGCTCTCACCATTCATCACTGTCCTTGTTCCCTCTTAAATCTTTATCTCTTTGCAGTCTGCAATTAACCGCTGCCAGGGGAAAGTCACGCTGAACAAGTGGTGGAGGCGCACGGTCTCTCGCTCTTGTTTTCTCCAGAAACCTCGGCTCGGAGCCGTGGAGAGAGCTGCCGAGTTTAGTTGAATGGGGAAAGAGAAAGAGATTCTACGTCGACTCGTGTCGGTGGCAGGAATCATTATAAATTCACCCCCACCACCTCCACCCCCCATTTTAATAATGTATCGAGCAAACAACCGAGAGTTGCGGCTACACCTGCGTGACGCTATTTAGCACCAGGGAGGAGGAGGCGAGCGTTAGGAAACCGGCAGGAACCGAGACTTGAAAAGCGGCGTGAAGGGAGAGCACCGGGGATCAGCGATGGAGGAGGAAGAAAAGGGGACAGAGATGTTCGCGTCTGTGATGCAGATCAAAGTCTAGCCGATGCCCAGGGAGGGAAGTGAAGGAAGAAAGGAAGGGAAAACACACCGACAGTATGTGTGCGTGTGTGTGTGTGTGTGTGTGTGTGTGTGTGCGTGTGAAGCCAAAGAAGGAGTGAGGTGTGTAAAAAGAAAGGGCAGTGATCAAAGAGGAGATGAGACGCTGGAGGAAGCTGGGGGGAGACGAGGAAGAGTGGGAGGTACAGTCAAAGACCACAAAGCCCCTGTGCATGTTGCAACTTTATTGTTTTTGTGGGCATTTTTTTTTCCTTGTGTTTTTTTTCTTTTTTTTCACTTTCATGATGCTACCCTTCCACTCCCCCACTACCATAACCCTCCGCCTCTTTCTACGCCCCCACCCACCCCCCACCCCAACCCATTTGGCAGTTGCACACATCCACCCACACGTTAACAGTCAACTCCGCATCTGCCAGGCAAAAGGAAGCACGGCCATAAAAAAGGTGGTCACACAGTGTCACGCTACTTTTTGATTCGGCGCTGTACATATCACGCAGCCTACATGTTTTGCTGTATCTGCTCAGCTTGGTTACCCTAATTAACAGGCACCACGTCGCAGAAGAAGCGAAGGGAAAGCTGGAGAAAAAAAAAAATAAAACACACGTGTCTGCTGCCTGACAGCAAAGGAAGTTATTTACGTAATACCGCTCTGATTGTCCATCTGCTAACGCTTTTATTGGTTGGTCTGGGTGAGGTGGGAGAGGCAGAAACAACACGAGCCAGTTTCTGATTTCCTGTGCAGTGGCGTGATGGCTAATGAGATACTACTCTGACTACTCTTAAACTCTGACTTTCATGGCCTTGGGGTGCACAGATCAAAGGGAGATTTGTTTTCTTAAAGTGGAGTGCGTGAAATTTATCTTATTTCCCGCAATTTGGGAGCTTGGGGGTTTATTAATTATTTACTTTGAACAAATTTACATTCAGACGGGGGCAGCACGGGAAGCCTTTGACACCCCCCCCCCGCCCCATCCCCCTTTTCAAACTGATGCCAGCACAGGCATATTGCAGGTCAGTAGGCACGAGTCCTAGTTTTAAATAGGTTCTAATCGTGATTCACTGGTGAATAAGCAGCATACAACACAGAAAAAGAACACTTATCATATTTCTGGATGTCAAACAAGGCTTTGTTTTTGTTTTTTTTCAAAGTCATCATTGTATAACAAGTCACAATTGAAGAATGCTTGCATTTCTAAAAGTACTTCCCTGTATATTCACTGTTGGTGTGCAAGATAAGCACTGAGTCACGACTGACCTTAACGTAGGATTACTGATAAAAAGGTGTCAGGCGTGTCGGCGCTTGTGTGGCTAAGTTTAAAGTAACACAATGTGGTTTCTTACCTTAAAATGTTTGTGAGCAAAGTTGCTTTGAGAGTCATTTCTATGATTCATTGGCTTTGTATTGGGAGAATGGCAGTCCTGACCTGGAATAAGACCCTAAGAATCATGTTGGTTGCCTGCAACAAAGTCAATTGCTTGAATATAAGAAGTAAACCAGCCTCTGTGTGTTCATAATAGTTCATAAAGAGACAAAAGGAAGCAAGAGAAGAAGAGTGTTGGGGTTCTGTTCTGCCCATTACAGAAGTGATTTATTCATTCACTTTCTGTTGCTGGGGTCACAGAAGAGTTAACGTGAGAAGCCCAGCAGCAGTATATCTGAGGCTCACTCCAAAATCTGACCGGTGGGTACTTTCTCATTTATTGGTGTTTTCTGTTAGCTGATGTTGCAGTCAAAAGGGGAGCCGTGACCTGAGTGTTTACCACTGTGCCGGATGTACAATGCATCGCCACTTAAATGTAGTATCCACTGTAACTTCAATTACCTCCGCAGCACTTGTGTTTTCAGCGAACCTGCATTCACAGCTCTAAGTGCTATTTGTGGCGTTCTTGGATTTTCTTCCTGGCTGATGATGAAAAACAAGAGATTTCCAAAACGCAGGGGACCACAGACACCGAGACCAGCCAATTTGTAACATGACAAACACAGAGGAACACCAACAACAGAGTGATCAGTCAAAAAAAAAAAAAAAAACAAACAAATACACCTTCGGGATCGTGTTCGGCAGTGAGAAATGAGCTTCATGAGTTTCAGGCCGGCACCTGAGAAAGAAGGTAGCATGTGGTCGGTGACACCTGCCAGTCTGCTCACTCGTTTTGGCTGTTGCAAGTATTTTGTCAAAAGGAGGGCCTGGACTTCCTCTTCCTTTCCTTCTTGCTGTTCCCTTCAGAGCTCACTACAGAAAATAAGATTGAGTGGCAGATTTGTTTGGCCGAGGTTTGTGTCAGGTTGCCCTTCCTGACACAAACCTTTGCACAAGGAGGAAATTTGTTTGTGCCTCCCTGAGGTTGCATTGTTGGCGTGACGTGGATCAAACTCTGGGTCTCCCATGGTCTCACCTGCCAACGGTTTCTACAATTCTAACTTAGATAGATGCCTGTTGACACCCCAAGTTTAGCAGTTCTTTTGGACAGTGCCACATTACTTTATAGTGTGATTTCTAGTGTTCGGAACATAGACCCAGCCACGGTATTAGCAAGGAAGATTTCACACAACTAGGAAAAAAAAACCTACGAGCTCATTATTTACAGCTTGTCATAAGAGTCATTACCACAACAAAGCAGTCAACACTTCTACCCAGCAACTTTTGCAGACAGGCAGGCGAGAACGGAACTCGCACAGGGCACCGAGGGGCCAGCCTTGGCCTGGAGGTGAGACCGTCCCGCAGTTGCCAAGCTTCTCTTTACACCCCTTATGAATGATGCATGGCTGGCTGCAGCTCGCTGCACTGCGAGGAGGAATAGGGAGTATGTGGGTGGGTGAGCGACAGCAGCCATAGAAGCAAATGAGCATTGATCAAGGCCACTACAATTACACTGACCTCAGCTAGTTCCTTCTGACGGCCCCAGGAGTCGGTCGGGGAAATAGCCTGTGTGTGTGTGTGTCAACTATGGGAAAGCCCTTTGCTTATATTAAGGAATTTTCCTTTTTGGCTCAATTTAATCTTTTTGGTCTGCAGAACAGAAGTGAGGCATTAAACAATAGCAGATGAAAGGGAGACTTAGGGAAGTGGGAAGTGCCACTCTTGCAAAGGAACACGCCGGCGGTATATGTGCGTGACATCTCTGTTCAGTGGCAAAAACATGTTATGATAATGGCTACGATGGCACTCTGAGTAGGTGACAGGGATGAAGCCGGATAAGGAGGGGGCGTCTGGCGGCACTGAGTGAGGTGTGAGATAAAAGGGAAGGATGGGAGGAATGTGAGCGGGGAGAGGAAAGGTGATACGGCGGGCTGTGGAGTCGACAGATTGATGGATAGCTTGGCCGCAGACGGATACTGAGCAGAAACAGAGGAACACGCTTAAGCCGACACACACGCACCAAAAAAATGACACTCACACACGCAACTTTGAAAAGCAATCACGTCACATGGTCACGTACGCCAATCGGCTGCGAAAATCAAAACCACTTAACATGACGTCAGACACTCTCATGCATTTCTGCAGTGAAAGCTTTTGCAGTCTCATCTTATCTTCTTTTTATTGATAAAATTAATAACTAAAACCACACGACAACAAAGTGTGGACATTTTTGGTGAAAACTTGCGCTGTTTCCATCCTCCCTAACAGTTTCTGTACCATTAACACTTGATTGCACAGTTTCCCAATTTGGGATAAATAAAGTATATCCATCTATCTATCTATCTATCTATCTATCTATCTATTTAAAAACAGCCCAGTGCTCCCAGTAGAATATTACACGGTTAGCGAGAGACTCTTTTTTTTTTGTTATTTAGGATGGCTGCAAATGGTTTTAATGTCTTGGCTGATTGGTGTAAACAGACACTCAAATTTATCTGCAGCACTCAAGTGCACACGTTCTGCTTTAAAACACTCCATCTCGCCCCTTGCCTGACATCGAGACATACTGTATTAATTTGGATTATGCAGCACGGGGCGGCGCGCTGACTATAAGCTGTAAACAAATATCACCATGGGGGCCCATCACGCACCACATTAATGGTTATTGCCATAATCACTCTGACTGAAATGATTTTGAGCCCGTTGCTTGGGTTCGCTTTGCAGCACTCGCAAAAGGAAATCGGAATCGCACCGGATCCTCTCGGCTTCACTCATTTCCATCCGAAGCACATCTGCTCCGGAGGTGGCGGCACCGGGTGTCTTAGGGCGCCCCGCCCGTCAGAAAAATAAATAATTCTTCACTTGAAATATATGTTACAGGCAACGACTAACGACCAGGCATCTGCTGATGTTCGGCAGGGTGCAGCGATCGCGACGGTGCAAGCTGGGGTGCACGCAGGGGGGCACGCAGGGGTGCGAGAGTTTGCGGAGGCGGATCTCTCGTCGGGAATGGGAAGAACCGTCCAAAGAAAAATAAGCAGTTGTGAAGCTGCACTCGTACCTCAATGATTTTATGATCAGTCAGAATATTTTAGACGCAAAAATTAATGTGGCAGAGTCCAAGATTGCTGGGCACTTGTGGGGATTTGTGCTGGGATTAGCTCTCCCTTTGAAAGCTTTGTCTCTTTGTCCACCAGTAAGAAAATGAAAAAAAAAAGTTGCATTTTTTCAAAGGTCAAATGGAGTCAGTAGCTTTTCACTTTGCAGTCCCACAAATACTGAGGCTGTGGGTCAAAGAGAGGAGGAAAACATGATTTGTGTTTTCTAAGTTTTTCTTCCATTTTTCTTTTTTTTTTTTAAAAAAAATAAAAAAAATATCCTCATTGGTTCTGCCAATGCTTCTTTTCAGTTTTATTTTTGTCCTTGGACTAAAAGGGCAGACTTCATTTCTTTTATCACTCTGCGCAGCGCTGCTCCTGCACAACCCGGCCACATCAATACCTGATGCTTTTGGATGATGTGCTGAGCTGCAAGGGGTTTGAGTGCCATAGGCATGTCCGTGATCCTGGAAGCTTTTGACCGTCACCAATGTCAAACGTGACCAGAAACGTTCCAAAAAACCATTTTCAACAGACTAAAATCATCAGCAAGTGAGGGGAGGTGCGGTGCGGGCGAGGGCCGATGAGACGATAAAAGACATACAGTATGTTTGCTTGGCAAAGATTTGGATATTTTATTTACTGTGGAGGAGATAATGGGCACGGCTTCAATCACGCAACATGACCTCAACAACCACTACTGAAGCTGCGGCTAAACTGGGATTTTATTTGAACCCCTGTTTTTAATCTTCTCAAACAAAGACAGGCATGATTCATTAATTCTTGTTTACATTCTGATTGGGTCCTATCAGCGCAAAACGTCCTTCCCAGCTGACACTCTCATTATGTGTGTGGGAGGAGGTGGGTGAGCGGAGGGGGTTTGAAACAAACAGCAAACATACATGTGAATCAAATCACTGGCCTCCTGATGGTTGCTTTTAATGGGATTACGCATGTTAGCATTGATAACTAATGGTTCCAATCTAGCAGCCGGGACCAATGTTGAGTTCCAAAGCTCCAAAGTTTCTCAGCTCACAGACCAAATTAACCAGGGGGTGTAAATCACCTTGTGCAACAGTACCAATCTGTGACTTACCTCAGAGAAACCAGGAAGGCACAAAGGAACTCAGGTGCACGGACTACTACACGGCACTATTATGACTGGAAACACACTTTGACAATCTCTGCATATACTGGCAGAGCCAACCTAGCTTATATAGACTGGGGAGACAACGAGAACCAGGTGTAACACATTGGGCAGCTAACTGATAAAAGGAAGAAAAGACAAAGACAATGCAAAGGACAACAATATCTTCAAAATGAAACAGCAAGTCATTGTAACAGCTAGCTGACCCTGACTAGTAAAAGTAAAGTGAACCAATATGTTTTTGACTTGGACGGAAGGTGAGGACTCAACTTTTTATACATGTGGCTCGATCCGTTTTCCAGGGAATTACATGTATGTCTTGAGTGAATGGGCTTCTGTCTGTCACTGAGCTCAGGTTATTGTGCTCCTAAGTAAAAACCCAGGGCTGAATTTCATTGTTTTTCCAAAGGCAGGTATTCTTTTCCTGGCTTCTGCAAACAAATTGCAACGGGAATCCATTACTGGCGCCAACATGCTGCAAAGTTAATGGGGTTCAGGAAGGCACTAAAGGAGGGTAACACGTTGCCGCAGTTGCCCTGGGGATTAAATAAAAGCACAGTCAGGCCTTTTTCAAGATGAAATTAGAATATATATATAAAAAAGTGTAATGCAAAAGACAGACGAAAGCACCATGATATGCTGAATATTTAATGAAATAGCGTCACATTATCTTCAATGTTTCTGGTTTGAAATAAAGAGGAAATAAGGGAAGTTTTACTTGCGCTTTAGCGCAGCAGACTTGTTATTAATACCATTTTGTCATTTTTGGCCCTTCAGTACAAACAATAACAGAAGGGCCAAATCCTAAAGGAAGACTGGCAGATTTTTTGTATGACTTGCAACACAGAGTCTGTGTTCATGGCTAACAAACCTGCAGATACTGATACATCCCTGAGAGAACACTAATGAGTAAAAAAGAAAGACAAAAAAGAGCAGTTTAACCTGCTACTAAAAGTAAACCTCACGTCCTGCCTGGAGGGCACAACACTCACAGTGAC
This sequence comes from Nelusetta ayraudi, assembly GCF_046127955.1. Taxonomy (NCBI): domain Eukaryota; kingdom Metazoa; phylum Chordata; class Actinopteri; order Tetraodontiformes; family Monacanthidae; genus Nelusetta; species Nelusetta ayraudi. Next base: position 531,784 of record NW_027466063.1, read on the forward strand.
ACCAAATTCAGATGATATCAATTACAGACACAACAAGTTCTGCAAACACTGTCACCAACAAGTAATCCATGAAAAGTCAAACAGAAAGTTGACACTTTTTTTTCCCCATAGTTTCCATAGTTGCGTAATTTCTACTTAAATGCATACCAAGATTGTAGAGCAGCAAAATTTGTTATCAAGGTGTCAACGTTTGCAGTTTTCTTATAATCGGCTCTATTAATAAACTCAATTTGTGTGCAATGTTTTTAGTTGAGATACATGGTGCAAGAAGTTTGCTAACCTTCTGTCCACCTATATAAACTAGCCAAAGGATAATTGACTAAAAAGTTCTAATTTCGATAAAACTTTTTTTCTTGAACAACTTATTGACGCTTTAGAGACAAAACTTGCAGTTTTCTCCCCAAGAACACACCACAAGTGGCTCGAGGCACTCCTCATGGATTGTCAGCCCACGACATTAATAAAGTGTTCTTCTCAGTGTTTACTAATACGCATACTTTGGTGCTGCTTGACGGATCATGGAGGCTCAGATGGAAAACTCATTCTCAAAAAGTAATTAAGGAATACAACGGCGGACGATTAACAGGAATTATGGGAATTGTTGCATGGAGACGCGTCTCACGCTAATTCTGCATATAGATGCCATCCAATTAGACGGGCGAGGCACAAACAGGGCAGGACCTTCACAGGGCTGTTATGCATTTATTATCTTCCCGTTTTCGTTCGCCCAGTTTTGCTTTCCTGGAGCGAAAACGTCGCAGTGTGCCACGAGGCTGTTAATGTGCAGACAGAACGCGGCACTTTTACGCTCCCGCTGGACTCACTGCATGGGCCGAGCCATAAACTAGTTTGGCTTTGTGTATCTTGTGGTTCTGTTATTCCCCGTGTTCCCCGTTCCAAGGAAACAAAGGAAATGAAAGATTTCCCATGGACGCAAGCGGCACACATGACCATAGAAACCCGATATAATAATAGTGCGAAACAATACAATGAAGTCGCTGGACGACGTTCATCCGCATAAATCCTGCAAGTCATTTGTTTGACTTGAGGCGCACGGGATGCTTGTGTGCAGAAGGGAAAGCCCATTCATGAAAACAATCAGGAGGACAAAATGCCACACTGAGCGCTGACCAATCAGATTTTTTTTTAACTGACTGCCAACAGCCAGAAAGTAGAAATATCTGATGGAACCTGCTTCTTATATTGCATTTCACTGGCGTTGCAGCTCCCCTTCGCTTTGCTCTCATTCTCTCCTCCTCATTTAGTGTTAATTTAAAACAGTAATAACACCAGAGGCTGTGCCCATCTTGGGTAATAAATGTTTTTTTTTTCTCTCTCTCTTATTGACACAGAGCAAAATTAATCCCTCTCTTAACAAGAGAAATACTATTCAAATAGTTTTGATTGTGAATAAAAGTGCCACTGTGATTTATTCGAGTGCTTTTCAAAGAGGTTTTTAAAAGTGACTCATTTCAATGATTCAGATACTCAAAGTAAAGTAATGCATGTTATTTGTTAATAATTATCAGATTCCTTAATTTCAGAAGTATGAGAGGGAAGGATCATTATGCAAGCGTACATCATTTTTAAGGCCTTTGATGTCAGCATCTCATATTATGCCACTGTAGCACTGAGCTGCATCCTTTAGAAATATGTATAAAACATTTAATATATATATATATATATATTTTAGGGAAACTATTACGAAATCTGAAATTTAAGAATAACTGCATTAATAACCAGAACACAAAGGCAAGCGTTGGCGGTCCAATCCACAAGACAGGAACATAATAACTGCAATTCTGTTCCCAGTTTTCTAACCATCTTCCAATTTGCTTCAAACACCGATGACATCACAGCATGAAAAAGGCCAGAACGTGGGGAAAAAAGGAAATGTACTCAGCTGGGGAAACAAGAACCAAAACAAGCCAAAAAAAAAAACAAGAACCAAAACAGAACCGTATCCTTTGTTGCACCAAGAATAAATTGCCAAGAAAACTTGTGATTATGGAACACTCTCTCTGCTGGGAACCAATTACAACAATGCCCTGCAAACTTTCAAAGCACATAGAGGAATGGACTGCAAGAGGGTTAATAGCAAAGATGTATTTTATTTTATTTTTTTCATTCCTGGTTTTGGATGTGGAGTCTTTGTGTGTGTGTGTCCGTGCACAAGTGGCAAGATGTGCTCCCTATGTCATGACACGAGTCTATGTACAATCCATCTGCATCTTCTACCTCCATCCAACCCTCCGCACCTTCTTCTCTCACATCAGCTAACTTCATGTCTTCTTTCACGGCATCCATGAACCTCCTCCAGGTCTCCCGCCTGCCAGTTCCAACCTCAGCATCCTTCTCCCAGTAGATTCACCATCTGCATCTCTCTGGCTTTATCTCCAAAAACATCGGACTTGCTCCAGATGGCCCTCTGATGTTCTTCCTGATCTTGTCCATCCTGGTCACTCCCAAAGAGAAACTCATCATTTTGCTCTCTGCTGCCTCCATCTCTGCCTGCTAGATTACTCCTCACACTTTTCTTCATCCGTTCCAGCGCTGCTTGAAGCTTCTCGTATGGTCCATTCAAGCTGTGCAGGGTCGCTGCCTGTTTTTTTTTTGTTGTTTTTTTTCATGAAAGCTCATACATGCATGTGTTTCATGCTCCACTGTAAGAGACGCACACAACTGTGTGCGCACTTCTTCACCCGTTTGTTTGAGTGATCACCCAGCAGCCTCTCGGCACCCACACCCCGACACAACAAACACACACACACACACACATAGCCGGGCCATATGAAGGGGAGAAAGAGGCCCGGCTAAAGGCGTATTAGCCACCTGTGGGCGAGCCAAGTGTTGTGTAAATAGCCGGGGGAGAAAGGGGATGAGCCGTGGCGCCCTGTCAGCCCTAATCTCGGAAGACACCCAATCTCTACAGTCCCCCTGCTCCTCCCCTGCACACACACACACACACACACACACACACCCAGCCTTCTGGAGCATTCCCTTATGAATAAGAAAAGGAGGTGAAGGAACACCATGGAAGAATCACTGCAAGGGGATCCAGCAAACAAAGGAGACCACAGGCATCAAAAAATAAAGATACGTGGATCAATTAGACGCTGCTGCCATTGTGCTCTTACATCTTTTTGCACTGATGCGGAGGGTCTGATTTCATTTTCATCCTTTAATCATATCTACCATGAGAAAACTTTCACAACAAAAAAATGTTTCGCTTTTTTGCTTCTGCTGGCATTCAGCTACATTGTTCAGTGTTTTACACTGAATATATACATATATATATATATATATATGTATATATATATATATATATATATTTTTTTTTTGTCTGCCTTTGTTCTTCCAAAACTTAATTTAGATAATGAAGCAGCTTCTGATTTCCTTTTACATCACTGATATCAGTATAAATGGGGAGAGGTGTAACTTTACAACCACAAGGGGTATTGCATTTCTTGCCAAGAAAATAATGAGGTTCTACATTTTAAAGTAAAATTAAAAGTAAAACAGTTTCTTAAAGCTCAACCTAAACTTGTAAGGTGTTATGTATAAACAGTTCCTTTTCTGGACGAGACCCTCATTCTTAAACCTCTTAACAGACAAAATCAAAATTCTCGCTTGACTTCTATTCAGTCTATAACATAGGCAAGGAGTGGGATGGAGCTTTTGAGACACTTTCAGATTTTGATCTTTATAAAAACCGTAGCTCCAACTGTACAAGTTATTGGCTGCAAACATAGATATTTCATAATTTAATTGGCCGCCACTGAAGGACATCCAGTGCGTGTTCTTGTTGTCTGAGTGTTCTGCGAGACCGACTGGCCAGGATAAAGCGGCGAGGAGCTTTGGTCCTGTATTGAAACGAGCACTTATCTGTGGAAGGGCATTAAGCAGAATCTCTTTATCCTGTTACTCGAGCCACAATGTTGCTATTAGCGCGGCCGCTCTTCAAAAGGCACTTCAAACGGCGATAGGAAGGGGGGTAGAAATGACAACAAGCTTGATTTGCATTTTTTTTTCGGCCGTTGTTTTGACAGGTGGATTGGTAATTAACAATTCATACGATCCATTAAGGGGCGTCTCGTCGGTTGCGCGGCCATCAGCGCAAAGAGCCACTTGAGTTCCCGTGTTTGCACGGCTGGATCACGAGGGTCAACATGGCGGACAATGGCGTTGCTCGACCCGCAGGAAGCCGCTCCGCTCTGAAAGTCGGCTACACGGTTTGTGCCAAACTCGCGTTGCAATCAAACCTTTTGACACTCATTGCCACGGTGTAAATCATCCCCATTCACTTTCTCGTCAGTGTTAGCTTTTGAAATGGAGTCGTGCTCTGTTTGTGTGAAAACAGGGAGATAAACTCGCTGATTCAGAGCAGAAGCGTGGCGGAAAAACAAACAGCTGCAGCACGTTGAAGAGCTTTAACCGGCTGATAGTGCGGCGGCCTGCTGTGGTGGCAATGTTGTCCTGATCACCGCAAGATATGAATTCATCATCCACACACTCGTTCATCACACCATTAACCACTGCAGGTTCATCTTTTGCGGGTTACAATTTTGTCATTTTGTTGGCAAGAATGAAAAAAGATCTCATGTTCCAAACGTGCAGTGACAGGGCTTCACTCACGAAAGGATTTGGGTTCGGTCACAATTTTGTGGAGTGTATTTGAGGGAATTTGTTTTCAAATGGGATTCATTCAGGCTGAAAAACAAGTTGTTTTCTTTGGGAAATGTGGCATTTTTTTTATTTTTTTATTTTTTAGAAATACTGTATTTGAGGTGTAAATAGTAGGTTCATAACATTGAGTAATTCATTTATTATGAGCATACAATTGGTTGAAATGTGAATTCGTAGTGAGACAAGATCACAATATCATTGGTTTCACAATCTGATATTACACCTCTATCTACATCCTTAAGAGGGCAAACGCCTCACAACCAAGGGCGTCGACCTTCTGCGCACGTCCCGTGGCTCAATTAATGCCGTTACCTCCCTCGTATCTTACATAATTCCCAGACAAAGTTCCCCCCTCCCCCTGAGGCTCTCCTTGCAGGATGGCTCGTTGACAATTAGCGCAAACACTATCTATTCTCCGCTCGCAATGTAGGCCATCTTTTAACAAGTCGTGAGGATTGAGATATCAGGGATGATTACAATGGGAGCTAACAATAGCACAAACGCGGCGGGGAGCGCGCACCTTGGTGTCTCATTGCCGAGCAGGAAGGGCGGGCGAACAGGCGACGCTGTGCTGGCGCTGTCTGGGTTTGACCTTTTTGCAAAGAGGGGGAAAAGAAGGTGAGCAGAAAACAGATATGTGAGAAAGAAAAGGGAAAATGCATTTACAAATGGCAGGGAGTGACAGGAATATTGGAGCATCAATCTTCTGAAAATCAGAATGGCTCATAAAAAAAAAAAAAAAATGAAAACGGAAGACGCACCGGGAGCTAAATTCGATTAACTTTGCGCACATGAGGTGTTCACCCTGGTAACACGTCAGCACGCCAAGATTCGCTGCACCCCTTCTGTTGAATTAGCCTTCGTCATGAAACCCAACATGCGGAATAAACAGCAGGAAACAGCAGGAATATATACATATGTATATATATATATATATATATATATATATATATATATATATATATATAAAAAGAAGTTTAAAAACCAATTGTGTGAACAGCGTCTGTCTAAGGACAATTAAAAACTGCGAGGCGTTGATTGCAACACAGGCTGCCGTTGGGCGAGACAAACGAGGTTGACTCGCCAGTTTATGGCTGCAACGGCGACGCAGTTATTGTGCGCCGCATGGGTTTCCGCCTCACACCGCGAAACGTTAAATTTATGTCACAGCCGTTATACAAACACTTGACAGGGGGTGAGGCCTTAATGAGTCCAACATGGAGAGTCGTTGGATGCGCAGCCCTGAATGATTTATGGGACTGGCGGTTAGATAACAGCCTGCCGAGTTAAAGTACAAGCGCGGGACCTGAAACAGAGCATCTCATTTCACTGTTTGCCATTAGCCCATCACATGATCACTTTGGGACTTTTTATTTTCCTTTCAGTTCTCATATGTAGATTATCAAACACCGGTAATTTTGACAAAACACACCGTTGGTGGCAAACGAATAACAAAATGCTTTGCGGATTAGCGTCGGGGCGGCATGCGAAATGTTGTTGACACTGATGAGAAAACGGCTGATACGGGAAGATAAAGGGTGGAAGGGGAGGGTGTGGAGGGTAGGGGTGTGGGTGGGTGGGTGGAGGGTGTCGGGGGGTGCATCAACTTCTCCAAGGCTGGGAAATTCAAACAGTATCAATGTCCGCCCTGGACGGGGAGATTTTCCGCTCCGCTATCCCTCCTCCCGGCTCCACCGTGAATACTTGAACAGGCTCCCAGCGTTACTCATGCCCACCTCCCAAACCCCCCCATTCCGCCCACCCTCACCCCCCCGTAAGTGATGCGCAGTGATATGCAAAAGCGGTGGCGGAGCTACTTGGGAGACAAAGGCGGAGACAAAGCAAATGTCAAACTGTGTTCCTCTGAGCTGGAACCAGCGAGGAGGGTGGTGGTGGTGGGGGCGGGGGGGCGGGGGGGTTTGGGAGCGAGTGAGGGAGCGGCGCTCCCGTTGGTTTTCTGTTTGCGTGAGGTTAAGCGAAATTTATTTGGTGCGCTACGTGTGCGCACGCATGAGCCCGGGCGCTTATTTTCACCGCGCGCCATCCGCAACGTTGAATACATCACCCGTACTCGGGTCAGACGGCACCTTGTCACTCGCCACCCACCCACCCACCCAGTCAGCCAGTCGCCATCCATGCAAGCGCACCCACATGCGCCCGCATGTCTCACAAGGCCTGGGACTTATCGCATGGGTGGGGGGGCGGGGGGGAGGGTGAGGGGGGATGGGGAGGGGAGGAGGAGGCTGTCTGGTGCTACTGTGGGGACCTAAGCCGGTTAATGACGCCGGGCACCAGAAGCCTCACAGATGGCTAATCTAACCATTGTCTTCCAGCACCCAGCCACAGCGAGAGCAAACTCCCATCCCATCCCGTCGCCAAACCCCTCCCCCGACCCCCCGCCCCCGTGCGGCATGGCACTGTTTACCCCCTCCCATTCTAGCCAATGCTAATCCTGTTTAGCAACAGTCTCAGAACTCTGAATGGCCTTTTCCCTCCTGCCATCGCCCCCTTGTCTGTGTCTTCCCCCTCGCCTTTTGTTTTTTCAAATGATAGGGGGAAAAAAAAAAAGCGAGAGGATGGCTGGGTGAAGAGGGGCCGCGGGTTGATCCGTGCAAAAAAAGCAGAGATAGGGGCGGGCGGGCGGGTGGGGGGCAGAGGTGGCGCGGAATAAAAAAAAGCCTCGGGGAGTGTGGGAAGACCTCGGAATGTTCGGGCTTCCTTTCAAGGCAAGTTCACGCCCCGGCTAATTAACAATTATGCTTCATAGTTCTTGCGTTCACTAATACGCCTGTGTGATGGATATGGCGCTGACATCTTCGCCCTCCTAATGCCGCTCCTGGAACCTCTCTCTTTTCTTCCTTTCCCCCCGACCCGAAGACCCGTCCCAGTGTCAATTGGGGGCCCCTGTCTGTCCGAACCTCCAAAAACACCCGGAATTCCTTTTTCACGACCGGGACGGAGATCTCTCTCTCTCTCTCTCTCTCTCTCTCTCTCTCTCTCTCCCTCTGTCTCTCTCTCTCTCTCTCTCTCTCTCTCTCTCCCTCTCTCTCTCTCTCCCTCTGTCTCTCTCTCTCTCTCTCTCTCTCTCTCTCTCTCTGTGTGCGAGGGTGGCATTGTTTTTCGCAAATAAAAAAAAAAGAGGTCCCACTTGGATGGAAACCCACTGCTCCTCAGCATTAGGTATGTGCACGCGCACGCACGCAAGCAGTCCGTAACCTCGACCAAAGCAGGAATGTGACAAAGCGGCCCTGAGAGGATCAGCGGATCGTGCCTGTGCGTTCACGTTGCCCCCTTTGCCGCTCTTTTCACTTTTGTTTCCACACATATCAAAGAGATTTTTCGCATGCTAATATGACACGTTGCCGTTTACACTGATTTGAATAAGTGGATAAGGGGCCACAAAGAGCAGCGCAGAATAGCGCGCGACTCCGTACTCTTTCATCGCCAGGCATTGTTACTGTCCGACCCCTTTCACAGGCGGCGCGGCGGCGCACGGAGATTACGGGTGACGAAGGAATCCACTTAGGGCGTTTTTGTTTTGTATTTTCATCGTTTCTTCCCCTCCTGTTTGCTCAGCGGCCGAGCGTATGAAAGGGTGAAACGGCACGCACATGGGACTGCCGTCTGTCTGGTAGCTCAGGTATTGGCAAGCCGTGACTTCAAAGGCCACCAGGAGTGTTTGAAGTGGAGCTCCGAGAGAGACATCTGCGGCTCTTTTTTTTTTGATTTCGGTCTCCTCCTTCTGTTAAATATTGTTCTGCACTCTGACACTTAACACCGCGCCAAATGACAGGGTGGATTTTCGTGAACGCGACAAGGTCCAGTTGCTCGCAGAACCCTCGAACCCATCGTCAGCCGACCCTTCCATTACTGGCTGAAGGTGGCTGCGACTTGCTTGTCAATTACCGTCTGTGCTCAGCCTGCGGCTGGGAGATGATATCTGATTTGCCGACGCCCCGTTGATGAATAAAACGTAGCGCCACCTGCCCGCGACGTCTGGTTTTCTCTTCAGAAAAAAGCTTTGTGACAAGCGGTTCAGGTAATCAACACAGCTGACTGTCAAACCCACAAGGCCGCTGCCTCTGCATGCACTTGATCTTTTTCTCCAATTATTTAACCATGCAGCATGTCCCGGGGCGGTGCCCACAGTACGGGAGGATCAGAAGGGCAAGACGTCACACAGCAACGTTTCCATTTGTTGCCTCAGCTTCTTGTTTTCAACACATATTCATCTTTTTATCATGTATTTATGCATTTATTGATGTGTGTTTATTTTTATCCACCTACTTATTTTTACATGACAGTACTTGAAAGTGGATGCATTTTTGAGCGTGACTCGTCTTCAATTCAGAAGCTTTTTGCTTTCAGGGCCTCCGACAGTCTCACAACTAGCGCCACCAGCGCTATAATTTGGGTGGGGTGGTCAACCAATCTTGGCTTTTACACACATCAAAGTTCAGAGTTTCTCATCCTTTGCTCTAAAGACCAAGCGGCTAATCCTATCCACCAAGAAGCTCCGCAGCAACTCTGGATTTGCTCATTGTCTTGGTTGCTTCTGTCACAAAGGCATTGTGACACAGTCTTTAAGCTGAAACACATCTGGCACAAGGCACTGTGCTACATGAGAGTGGAAAATGCACTAACGTCGGACGCAGTTTCGATGTGAAGCATCACGTCTGTTATAGAAGTAGATATCACTTCATCCACTCATCAGGGAACATTTTTTCGGGAGCACGGAAAAGGAAGGGTTATTTTACCCATTCTTTTTTAAACTAGAGTGGAAAGTATGGAAGAAGGACAATTTCTGGTGGAGAGTAATTAGAATATAACCAACAAATTTGTTGGTTTATTGACCTGGATATGTGTTTCTGCCTTAAACCATCCAAACTAAATCCAATTTATTGCTACATTTTCCCTAAACTGCAGAAAATGCCATATACTGTAAAGTAAAAACTCGCTAATTTGAATGAATTTTCCACAGATTGTCTGAATGTATTGCATCCCAGTCGGAGATGACCACATATTTTCTTAAACTAACTGGTCATTATGAAATCGCCCCATCCCCGATGGCCCTGCCACAGAGCGCCGCAGGCCGGCAGCAGCATGATCAGCAGGAATCTTTCCTATGGCTTCCAAGCGGAGAAGCTGAGCAATAGGAGGGGTCCGACACAAAGAGAAGCACTGTTCCTGTTCCACCCCCCCACTGATGAGCCAGCAAAAACCACCAGTCCCTTTACTGAATCATTCACCTAGTAAATGTCCTTCATCATCGACTTTTATGCAGCCCAGCTCCCCGGCCTAGACTTCAGGCACTGTAAACGGCAAGCAGGGTCAGGGTAATTGAAATCATTAATCGTGTTTTATTCCACTTTGGGGCAAAGTAAGCCAGAATCGGAAAGGGAAAGGTAATGGCTTTGTATAATGCACCCGACTTCCAGGGAAGTGAATGAAACAATATTGAGTTATAAAGACTATTGAGTCTCAAAAGGTGGGCTAGCGTGCTAGATCACGCACTATATATGCTGTCAAAATAAAATCACAGATTTCTCTTTTTTAAAATAAATTCATACTGTGTGTTTTTTTTTTTCCTTTTGTGAAATTAAATTACAGTCACAGCGACACAAGAAGCGGAGAGATAAGCTGCTCTCATGCACAGTTTGTCTTCAATGTCTTTTGTTGTCGCTGCAAAAAAATTGGTTGAGAGTCAAAGGGGAGACCAACACCACTCAAGCAAGGACATAATATGAGAGGAAGACGGTCAACGAGACCCACAATTCTGGGAAAATAAACCAACAAACAAACAAAAAAAAGCTTAGAACAGCCCCCTGTATCAACATCAAAGCCATCAGTGTGTGATTAAAAAAAATAGTTCTGCTTGTTGGCTCAGATGCCGCGTCAGCTATTAGGTTGCATTAGCCTTAGCAAAAGCAACAAATCAATCATTTCTTGGATCCCTCACGTCACGTCACAGAGGCCACAGCCGTTAACCGCTATCACATGTGCCCGGACCAGACATGGCTGAAAGTTCAAAGGTGACTCTCCAGTTGATTGCATGTCTGAGCACCCCGGGGTGCCAAGACACAACATGTCCGGTACCCCTGAGAGAGATGAACGGTGCGTTAACCTCTGGCCCCGCGCTCCCAGTTTGGCGCTGACCTCGTGAGGCCCGCCCCCACCAACCACCACCACCACTGACTGGGACAGGCCACCAGTGTCAGCTCCGAGCCGCCGCCGTATCACACACACACACACACACACACACTGAATGAGGATGCTAAATAAAGATGCCCTACTTGCTTGGCAACTAAAAGAAAGACGTACACATTTTTATTTGCTTATTTACTTTGCATTACCATGCACTATTATGCATATCATGTTAATTAGACTAATTAAACTCTTTTGGTTTCTTGGAATCTGTATTAAAGTTTTTTTTTGTCTTGGTCATTTCTAGCAATAAGATGGCGTATTAGAAAACAACTCTACTATTAATTCTTGTTTCCCATGTGCCACTTGATCTCACATCATTTTTTTGTTTTTTGTTTTTTCTAATCTGATGTCAGTTGTGATATCTGGATAAAAACAGCAAACATGAGCAGATTCATGTTCTGACCTTTGGCACAGTCTGGTTGCCTCCTTACAAGTGGCGCTTCTCTTTATTGAACTACTAATTCTCGAATGAAATCAGTTTTCCCTTCCACGCCAGTAAATCTTCTTAAACGTTACATTTTGGACCTTTGATCCTGATTGGAGAGACGGCTTGTTCTAAGACGTGTTTATCCGCTATCCAGTATCTCGTTGACGCTGGAGGTCATCGGCCGAGCTGATTAATACTGCTGCCACTGGGGGGTTAGCAGGAACAGAAGAAGTGGCATAACAACACCTGTTGGCCCAAAGGAGATTAGACCTGAAACAAACAAACTGCTTCTCCTGGGTGGCATTTTGGATTTCACCTTAAAAAACAATTAATAACCCTTGGCTTTTGTTCTGGTGGTGCCTTAGCTGAATTAAACTGCCTGTTGCGCACGCTAAGCCCTTTCACTGCCGAGAAAATAAAGGTAATCAAGTTGCAAACAGTTTGGACTGGGGTTTTGACGTTTCTACTGGTTGTTTGATTCTTTTGATTTGAGGCCTGCATGACAGCAGTCATAATCATCATAATGAGAAAAAAAAAATTATAAACTACTGGTGCTTTGAGGTCTTTAGTTGCCTCGGATCTGAAATTGTAAAAAGATTATGACATGATAAATGAGGAAAAAATCTTTTTGGCTTTGCGGCATGGAAGTATTTTGATTACTGGCTGGCAGCCCGGGGAGGATGTTGTTCTAGCGGCGGCTCGATCGCCTCGGGGCAGAGCGAAGCATGTCTGCAACCTGGCAGCCTGGCATGACACAGCAAGCTCCGAGTGCTACTCACCTGAGACGGGTCCCGAGTTGCTTTCTCTCCCGTCATGCCAGTTGGCAGGCTCATCTTCATCAGGTTACCTGGCTCAGGACAGGCTGAATGTGTCACTGGTGGCGCACAGGGGGAAGAGGGGCGACGTCGGTCAGCTGACAGAGGTGAAGTCATCAATTATCCGAGCTTTCTGTCGGGGTCCTTCATCAGGAGTGAGTCACAAATGAGTCTCGGTACTCGGTAAGGGTCGAATCATTTGGGGAAATGCGTGACAGCTGTGCAGGGCAATCAATGCAGCTGTTGGAGCATCATGGGAAATGGAGTCCCAGGATGAAATGATTTGCCTTTTGCGGAGCGCCGAGACTCATTTGTGCATCGTTCCCGACGACGGTCAACGTCTGAAAGCTGAAATGATTATTGGTATTTTGCGCGCTGATTGGAGTGAGCGCATTCTTCATGTTGTGTTCTGCAAGAGCTCGTGTCATTAAAACAAATGTAATCACATCAATCATCGGCTGGCAATAGCAGCAATAATAATCCCCTCAAAACATTCCTGTTTGTTTAGTTCAACTGATGACAAGGTGTGACAGTGGCAGCTGATACTTTCAAAAATACAAGTCTATTATATATATTATTATATCAATATATTAAGAATGTTTGTCTTTATTCACTAAACAATCGTGTAATCAATATTTCTAAAAGATATTTTGGGGGGATTTTTTTTTTTAATATAAAAGAAACCTTAAAACTGTTGTGCCACAGCTGATTTTCTTTTTCCAGCACTCGATCTGTCCACACACTTTATTGGCATGTGTTTGCAATAAGTGATGAAACAATTTGACACAATGGAGTGATACAAATAGATGAAGCCGTAATCTAATTTTCATTTAGCTTGATTAAATTCTGCAAATAACAGAGTGCCTCCTTATTTCAGCCAATGTTCAAACTTGGAGGCACAAAGAGATTGTTCACTGATCGCGGCACTAAAAACATCCCTTCCTAGGAAGTCTCCAAGGATACAAGAACTTTTACAACTTTGCAAGTTCAAATGATTTTATGCTAACCGCAAATGAAGGTGCACCCATGTCCCCATGAATGTTCTGCGGGGTAATCTGAGTAGCTGATATCCAAAGTAGTAATTATGTCGATGACTAAGCTCCCTCCGAAGGCGTGTGAACTATTTCCCTCGTCCTCTCTCTCATGCGTGTTCGTGTGCCACCTATGAGCCTTCAGCACCAACCTCACATTTACAGAATGTGATGGTCTGAGATTTAGTAATATAAAACAAGTTTAGCAGGTGTTGCTCAAGCTTTTCATTGTGGTGAAAACTTTATCAGGTTAAGGATTTGTCAAGCATTACGTTGTTGTTGTTGTAACTTGTAAACCTTGATGGACAACACCTACGTCTGCTGCGGTTATTTCACCCTTTCACCTGGTAAGGAACCTATTAAAAACATTAGCAAAGCTTAAGAACCTTCACACTCAAAAGGTAAATGAAAATATTTCAAAACTGACGCATCAGACAGTCACTCAACACTGAGCCCAGGTGAAAACATACCGGAACTTTGTAAAAATGGACAGGCAAGATTTCAAGAGCGAGTTTTTGTAGCCGCCTGAACAGAAGGCTGAGCACAGTATAGGACAGTAAAGATAGCGCATGTACACACTGGACGTAGCGCTCGCATCAAAGACAAATTTAACGCTCAGGTAAGCATCCGTTTCCTTAAAGTACAGGAGTTTTAGCCATAATCACAGTGTTTTCATGTTGTGGTATGGAGCACAGGCTTTATGTCAAGAGTCATCAACGTGCCTGCAGGAAGGAGGGTTCAGGAGGACGGCGAACGCGGTGGAGGGGAGGACCACTGCGGCGTTCTCATCAACTGGCGGCAACAGCATAATTTCTCACTTGAGCTGAATTCCCATTTTGACAAACATGACCGCTCTTTGACCCCGCGAGCAGGGGGCAGATGGTGATGAGGGTTAAACCAAATGCAACAGATGAGACGTGTGTGTGTGTGTGCGCGCACGAGCGTGTGTGAATGTGTGTTTGTGCGTGTGTTTGTGCAGGGATCAAAGAGGGAAGCACAAAAAAAAAAAAAAAGAGTAGCGGAAATAATTTACGTCCCTTTTAGAGGTTAGTTGATTCTTTTCCCCCGATGTTTTTAATGCCACAACAAAGATGTATTATCACAATCATCTCTTCCCCCGCCATCGTCAAATCGATTCCATTCCCCTCCTCCGTTCTCACAGTCCTCACAGAGACAATAAAGCATTAGTGTCTCTGTGCTCAAGGTTAAGCGTGCGCAGGAACGTGTGTTTGACACACGCAGCTAAAGTGAGAGTGTGCATCGGCAGAGGCAATAAACGCTGGAACTCCCTCCTCCTGTGAGACGCACAACCCAAAGAGCAGTTGTTCTTCCTTCAACCTGCCATCACATCGTATCCATAACTTTTTGGCAAAAGCAAAAAAAGAAGAAAGTACGATCACAAAAACAGAAGTGGAGAAACAGCCAGTGGATGTCATATGCGTTTTATCGTGTATGTGACAAATATATTCAATGTTTCAGGCTAGATTTACAGCTCATGTTGTATTAAATAAATAGTAATGCTTTTGATTGGGACGTTCAGGAAGCCAGCGCTGACAAAAGTAATCCACACTGACAAATTTAGCCAAAACAACCGTTGCAATGATTTATTGCCGTGAAAAAATGACTGCAAAAATTTTCCAACCAGAAAAAAAACACAGATTTATTTGTTCCTGTAGAGGGTTGGAACGCGGTGGAAATGCGGTTTCATCATGCTTCACATTAAATTGTGCCATTGAAACCGTTGCATAAGCTGCAAAATGCCAGTTATTTCTTTTATTTATCTCTTCCCCCCCCCTTCCGAGGCGATCAGTGTGCCAAGGGAGGTAGCTGCTAAGGATAGCGCCGAGTTCGTGCGTGCCTTCCAACTGTCTGCCGTGCCTTTTTGGCTCGTGTGATGGTTTTTATCACATCACACACGGGGGTGCACTGGAGCATGTGTGGTAGGAGGTGTTTGAGCATTGTTGTTTGTCAAGCGTGCCTTCATTTTTTTTTTTTTTTCCCTCCCCAAACTGAATGCTAATCCTTTTTTCTGCTCCCGCCGAGGGGGGCAGAGAGGGAGGGGGGAGCTTGTGATGCTAATATGTCAACACAGCAAAAAAAAACAAAAAAAACAACGGCTCCTGTGAAGACACGCACACTTTTGCAGCCGAGTATGAAAACGCAAAAGTAAACACGAGCTGCCCGAGGTATGACCACACACACGGGCGCACACTGACACACAACGCAGGAATGCTACAGGTGCAAACTCGGGGGGGGGGGAGGGGGTTTCTGGGGAGGGAGCGAAAGGAAAACGTACACGAGCCGTCTTCAAAGATTTCTCGTGTGGAGAGCTGACGATGTCAAAATACAATATCCTCTTTTCACCGTCAAACGCCGCGAGGAGAGGTCGGATCGGGTGGAAACTTCCAATTGTCTGGAAAATGCCGAGAATTGGCGAAAGATTAAGAGAAGAAAGGGGGAGATTTGAACATTTACCAGGTCTAACATTTCCTCCCCGCCTCTTTCAGAGCTCACGACGCCCCCACCGCTTCGCAAATTAGCACACGGCGCGGCGGCGCGGGCTGGCGCGCGGCCTTTGATGTGAGCGACTTCGCTCGTGTTTCACATCTTCGGCGTGTTTATGACGATACCTCCGACGATCCAGACTGTAATGAGAGGTAATTGCCGCGGCTAACGGCGCCTCGATCGAAAGCCTTTATTGTTCTTCATTGGACACCGTTTAGGCCCCAGATAGCGCGCGCGTGCGCGCGCTCGCTCCGCTAAATTGGGCTTGATGCAAATCTTTGTTAATGAGCAATATGTGCGCGCTGTGTATTTAGGCGTGTCTCACTGCAGCCATTAAAGGCGACGCTGGCTGCTGCGCCGGGGAGTCGACCAACGGCGGCCCCCGTGCCGCTCGAATGTCTGATTAGTTTATTTAAATCGTCGTCTCGTTGGGCGGAATCGCGGCTTCCCCTGTTTACCAGATGTCCTACATTTCTACGCTTTCACCACTGCCCTCCTCCTCCTCCTACTTCGGAGAGAGGGGGGAAAAAAAAAGGAGGGCGCAGATTACCCAAGATGCACCACGACGTGGCCTTTGTTTGACCTCTTCCGCCGTGATGTCGGAGTCTGGCCGCGGGCGGGGTTATGCGTCGGTCAATCTCGTCCAATGGGGAGACTCTCCCGCAGCCGATTGGCTGCGGCCGCAGCGGAGACGCAGCGCGTCGATGCCATTGGCGTCGAGCGAACTCGTCCCGCATTAACGAAAATGGAGAGAGAAAAAAAGAATTACGAAACAAGGACAATCTTTTAATCTTTCAAACGCGCTGCCCCACTTCTCATTGTTGGTTGATTTTTTTTTTTTTTTTGTCGGTCAGAAAGCGATTTAACTCTCCCGCTGCGATCGCGCTACATTTTTTTTGTTTCCAGACCGCCCGCCTTTTGTTTCCTGACAAGTGCGGGTGACTCAAACTGTTTACAGGTCATTGGCAGCGCAGGGAGGTGAAGCGGAGTCCGTAATGAGTTGACACTGGGTTATTCAGAAGAACACCTCCGTGGCCTCCGAACCCTCGCAGCTGCGCCGTCCACAAGAATGTTCGCACATTAGCCGCCGCCCCCCATCGGCCCACCTTTGTCAGCCTGCCGCCTGACATTAGGCGGCTTCACTTTGGCCTTGTGAGGGGGGCTCGGCGAGGTCAAAGGGGTAAGTCTGAACACCTGACGCTCTGTGTAAACCATTATGGTTTTGAAAAATTACTTTGCTGATGTATTTTGTTTTTTTTGTGTGTGTGGTTGTGTAACTCCTGTGTTAAAATAAAGATTTCAACCAAGAGAAAAATTTGCTTCAATAAAGACTTGATAAAAAACGGTAAAAATGAGAACAGAGGCTCCGGAATTGTTTCCACCTTGTCGACCACTTGCACTGCTTGTGGTCGACAATAATAATAATATTATTATTATTATTATTATTATCATTATTATTATTATTGTTATTAATAATAATAATAATAATAATAATAATAATAATAATAATTTAAAACTTTTTTTTCCAGCTTTTATTTCTTTAGCTGCTCCAACCTACACACATGGGGATCTGTTTTCCACGGGTTTAAATTTTGAACTAATTTGTCATTCTTTTTTTTTTTTTTTGAACAATGCAATAATTATGTACTGTTTAAGTGGTATCGTATCTTCATATTAAAATATAATTTTTTTTTAACAAATTAGCAATGTTGCGCTTCTTTAAAAATGATTTAAAATGTTTGAAAAAAACTAAAGACAACTGTAAAGATTAGTTAAAAATTTTTATCTAAAATAAATCATTTGTACGATTTTCAAGACAGTTTTTTAATAATCCATACCTATTTGTTCTCTTTTTCTCTTACACACACACACACACACACACACACAGATATGTATACATATATATATGTATATATATATATATATATATATATATATATACATATATATATATATATATATATATATATACATATATATATATATATATATATGTATATATATATATATATATATATATATATATATATATACATATGTATATATATACATATGTATATATATGTATGTATATATATATATATATATATATATATATATATATATATATATATATATATACATATATATATATATATATATATATATATATATATATATATATATATATATATATATATATGTATATATATATATATATATCATTTTATTTTTTTCTCTTTACACACAAACTCCCTCATTTGTGAGTTCTGAATTTCTGGAATAGAAAACTATCATTATGGACAAGCTTGAATGCTTAAACCAAGTGTGAAGGATGAAAGTCTGATAATGTGATCGTCTCGTCCCATCTTCAACCCCGCCTTCAAACTTCTTCACATGTACATGACAGTTACCCCCCCCCCACCCCCCTTCGTAAATCAAGGACAGTGGGGAGGACGAGGTGTGATTGCTTTCACACCCGGGAAGTAATCACACCAGACCTAACACAGTTCTGATTAAGACTGATAAATATCGACAAGCAGTTAATGAGATGTCAGGCGGGAACAAGGCCCTTCCCTTCATGCCCACCGATGACACCGGCGAGGAGGATAAATGACCTCCACTCGGCAATGTCACTGTCTTTCACACGTGCAAAGTGCGAGTCGTTAATTATGTTTAGCGGCAGTGCAGGATTATGAAAGGTGCAGCCGGACTATTCATGTTCTGAAGGCAAAGGTTCACCCAACTAGTATCTTTCCTAATTAGAGCCTGTAAATTGACATTTCCTTGATTTTCCATTCAGGGAGCTGGGTTTTACCACCTGTAGCCAGGTCAATGGGCCAACTCAATATCATTTAAAGTGGCTGCATTCGCTAGGGCAGAAAATCCTAACCCTCACGGCCGTGCTTCGAGTCGACGGCGGCTATCATAAACGCGCAAAGGTTGAGGTTTCCGAGCAGCGGAGTTTTCTGTTGAGTAAACGCGCCTAAAGACATTTGCAATCGCTCCACTTTACGAAACCTCCACACGGACGCTCGCCCGCTGAATGGCTGCTGACCCGTGATGAGTGCGTCAAAGCAGCCGGAGCTGGAAATGATATAAATTCACAAACTCGCCATGTGTCACGTACGCACTGCCGTATGCGAGCCTAATCCCTCCAGAGCGCCGGCCACGGCCTGATTTATGCGTTATGTTCCCGGTGTTTGGCACTGTTTACAGTAAATTAAGGCTCTGTCTTGATAAGTGCAGCCATGAGGACGCCTTATCTTCCCGCAGCCGCGTTTTGATGCGGCGGCCCGACGGCTGTGACGCACCTGAAGGCCGCCATCGCTCTGGCGCGTGATGGATTCCCGCCAACTGTCCGCCGTCTGACCGTGAACTCTGGGTCACCCTCTCGGTCTCTCGGTGCTGGACTGTCAAATATTGTTTTCCCTGGCAGACATGCTCGGCCCATCAGGCAGGAAGACCATGCAGCTGCACCCAAACACTGAACAATGGGATGCCTGTTCTGCCTGTGACAGAAAAGGTTGGCTACCCCCCGCCTTTTTTTTTTTTTTTTTTCTTTTTCTTTTTCCCCGGGTACAGGGTATGATGTAAGCGGGTGGGCAAATATTTCACGGGTTCTGCAATCCTTTGTCACGTCCGTGTGAACATGTGAGCAAAAGTTGAAGCTGTCACAAAAGGAAAAATAAACAAATGAATATATAAATAAATTCAATCATCTTGTTTGAAGGTTTACCATTTTGAATTTGGGTTGCAAAGATATATGAGCATGGTGTGCGTATGAGTGTGTGTGTGTGTGTGAGTCAAATAAATGAGTGAAGAAAAGGTAAAGATCATTAAATTTCTTCAATATCTTAATAAAATAATCAAGTATAAGAATAAGTGAAGTCATCAGACAAAAAGAAAACAGAAAAAGGCTAAATGGTGACAAATACTAGTAGGAAAGCATGACAGCACCGAATAGACAAAGTCTGGGCTGATCTAAGAAAATCAATTAGTAATTGTAATTAGTATTGTGCATGTTGACAAAAGTAATTCAACGGCAACACATCATAGGAACAAGTGAAACTGGAGCTGAAATTGTAGTCTACAGGAGAAAAACATAATATCACAGCTGTGATGATGTGAAAGTGATGATGTCGCCGGACTGCAAATCCCTTGTGGTGTGTATCATTTTCTCATGGCGCTTCTTTCTACACAAGATCTTAAATGTAGTAGTTGGGAGGAGGAAAGTACAAAACAAAAATCCACGCACACACACACACACACGCACACACACACACACACACACAAGCTTGCGTCTCTTTAGTTGGGAGCGTTTGCCAATTAGCAAGTAGTGGGGCTGGGTTGGTAATTAGGCTTTCCAGTCGACTGGTGTCTGTGTGTATAGCTTAGCCCAGACCCGGTCCGAAGCTAACCACCTCACTATTTGTCCAGCAATTATGTCAGGTCCCGATGTCACAGCACAGACGTGACCAATTAGCTTTGCCAAGCTAAAGAGACGGAGCGGGATTATGGCAGGAAAGATGAAAAACGCAGACAGAGGGAGAGAGCGAGAGAGAGAGAACTGGGTGCGGGGGTGTTGGTGGGGAACTAGCGAGGGAGGAGGGGGCGAGTGAAGGATGGTCTGAGGGGAATAGAGAAGATAAAGGGCGAGTGAACTCGCTTTGGAAAAGAGGCGTGGGTAGGGAGGGTGAGAGGAAGCCGGTTTCTCTTTTTCTTCGGCGTCTTTGCTGCGCGATGACCATGTCTTGCAACGATCCCCGACCCCGACCGACGTGTGGCTAAGATATGCTAATGACGGAGGCTCTTTCTGCTAATGCCGCCTCACTGACTGGATAAGAAACTGAGCTTCACTCGCGTCTGAATAAGGAACTCCTCCTCACTCTACGTGACATATTTTGATGAAATGGGCCTTTACGCGCTCCACATATTTCCACTTTGGGTAATGCCACACAGTAATAACGGCTGTAGAGAAGCACAAATTGCTCTGCTTCCTTTTGAAAATTGCACTTGAGCTGTCAAGTTTTACAAACCTCTCACTAAAGATATTTTATTTTTTTCAGTTTGTTTTTTTCTGCCGTCAGCATTTACTTTGGCCTGCCATCTGGACAAGTCTAGGAAATTAGCACTGCGGCATGTTATATGGTTAAAATACATATCTACTACTTTTTTTTGACTGCAGAAATGTGAAAACTGTGCCTAAAACTTTCCACAAGGCTACTTTCCAGACGAAAGGCAGTGTGCACAGCATGAGTCGCTTGATCTTGAGACACGGGCCGGCGAGTCTGCGACCCGGCAATTAATAAAGAGCAAGAGGCTGCAAAAAAGTGTTGTGCCATCTGCAACACAATAAACACCAATATATCCCTCTGAACGCTCTGAGCGCATCAAGGGAGGAGCGTCTCAAAAAAATCCGCTCTACCCAGACACCGAGACCACCCGATCCAAGACTGTGCATCTAATTGGACGGCGTGAGAGGCAGAAGACGGAGCCAGGGGACGAGACAAGGGGTGGATGAGGTGGAATCTATGATCTGAACATCTCTCCTCTTTTTCTCTTGAAGGAAAACAAAGCTGCCACCCCGGCGTGTGCAGAGATGAGAAGGGCTCATATAAATTAGCGGGCTCGAAACACAATTTGGAGGATTTTGTTTGCTTTGCTTTTTTTTCATTCCAACATGTCATTAAAACTTTTGACAGATTGAGTGGAAACAAAAAGCAGCCGCTGTGATTTTTTTTTTTTTTTTGTAGCTGGTTGTGCGTCGCTTGCGTTGGTTCACGGCCGGGAAGGCCCTCAAGCATCACGCGACGAGGCCGCCTCTTCGAACGCAACGGCGTGAGAATCAGATAGCCTTTAATGGAGAACGCGGCTCGAGTGAGGACATCGGGAAAACAAGCAGAGTCATTCCACACAGACTCGCTGTGTTGACCTGATTGCGCTTCAGATTGACTTCAAGAGGTTCGTTATCCAGTCCGAGGGTCGCATGCAGGTGATAAGGCCCTGGAACGCGACAGGACGTTGGGCTGAAGATTGCGGCGACGGGCGGCGAGATGGACAAAGCGATAGCGGTGAAACTGAACGTCTTTGTCTCGGCTCAATTACCCGCCAGGGAGGACGTGTACACACACATGAAGACTCAAGTCAGGAGGCGATCCACATTTCTTAAATAATTTAATTGCAAAAAAGGGTCTTTTTAAAAATATTTCTACAAGGATGCATCATCATCATCATCATCATCATCATCATTTTTTTTTTTTTTTTTAGTAATTTGCAATATGTCGTAATGTCTGCACCATTAAATACATCTTAATGCTTCTCACACAGGAATTAACAGTTGCATTTCTCAGCATTAAGCCCCCTCCCCAGCCAGCCCGCCCGCCTCCCCCGTCCCCCAGTTTCCCTACACATGTACAGTAATCTCTGAAACATATCACCTCCTGGTGCGGAGTGGGCTCAGGGGGGGTGGGGGGATCTTCAAAAGTACGAAAAATTTTAAAAAACAAAACAAAACAAAAGCAAAACGACGCGGGCAAGATTGTTAGAGGACCACGAGAGCACTGAGTTCGTTCATCTAGAAACAGGTAAGTAAAGGAGGAGCACAAAAAAAGAGTTAGAGGTAAGTGGCGAGTGGTGTCGGTGGGGAGGGTGTTTGTTTGTTTGTTTTTGTTTTCCTCTGGCGGAGAAGCTGAAGGAATGTCGGGGTGATTTGGATCGCCGTCGGCACGCGTGTCGTCTGCGAGACGCCGACGCTCCTGCTTTGCAAAGCCTCTGTACAAAATGGCAATCTTTCTTTCTTTTTTTTTTTATCACGAGCACGCACGCGCACATCCACGCACATACAAAACAGTCTGCCTCACATTAGCAAAGCACTGTCAGAATGGTGATCTTCCAAAAGATAGTAAAATAAAACACAAAGGTGATCTCCTTCCCTCTGCGCGACAGGCAAATATTCAACTTTCTGCTGAAAGATTCATGACATGCCGTTGATGTTCTTCCTCTTTTTCTTTTTTTTTAGGCTGTGCAACAGTGCCAGCGGAGCTCATCACTCATGGCTGGTTGTCTTTGGTGGACCCAACTACAGAACCCAGTGCACCATGTGCACCTCATCAATAGTTCATGCGAGCTCCGAAGCGACTGCCATTTCTCATGAGCGGCCACGTCTGCCATCTGATTGTGTTTAGTCCCCATATGCCACTCACCCTCCTTCTTTCTTTCCTTCCCTCTCATCAGCTGTGTGTCTCTCTTATTTTTTTTTTTTATTCCGGTGTCACATTACTGAGCATAACTGGGGTTCGGCTGACTGGATGATTGAGCCGATGCGGGCTGAGGGGTAGGTGGGGTGGGTGGGCGGCTGTTAACGCTGCAGATTCCCAGGGAGACTCCCGGGGAGCAAGATTGGGGAGTCTGATTGCATTAATTCTGCTCCTTTGTCTCCAAATGTAGATGCGACTCCTGTCCCCCCCCCCCCCCCCCCAATCAAAGTGCCGTTCCGCCTTTTTTCCCCGATAAAGACTAAATATTTCTGTGGGGACGATATCAAGAAGTGAGTTTCTGAATAATCTGGCAGGCACTTTCAACGATCGCGAGAAATCAGGAATCGGGCCGGGAAGTGCGGGAGGGTTGGGGGGGTACTTTGTGATCCAAATCTAAACTAATGCCTTGATTGAAAAAAGTGATGATACGCTTATTAAATTAACAATTGCCACACCTCTGGATGCTGGGTGCTGTTGAAAGTGTGAATGCCAGAAAAGAAAACAGTTTTTTGCATATTACTTTACAAGGTAACCGACTAAAACACCTACTCTCGTCTTACTAGCTAACCAATAACCGGGAGACCGGAGCGACAGCGCCCCCATCCCTTCATCGACCGCCTTCAAACGCCCCTCTGCGAGAAATGCAATTAGCCTCCGTGATGCAGCCGCTCTCACTCAGGACGAGGCTTCCTACAGATATCGCCTGTACGCGTGCCAGGATGTTGATCCCGCACTGTACTAATCACGCGGCAGCCTTCACCGAGACAGGATGATTGCAGGCTAGACAGGAAATGAAGAGAGATAATGACAGGTCAGGCCCGCCGTGTGTCTGCCCTGGGTGCGCACTCATATCCTTACCATGCCAGATTGGCCTCAGCGCTAATCGAGCTGACAAAAAAAAAAAGGAGAGAAGCCAATAGGTTTCTGTTGTCACAGCTCCGAGTTCGCTGATGACGACGCCCCCGGAAACCCGCTTTTATTTTCCCTGCAATTCTGGCAACGATGGCAGTTGGAGTGATTGGCAGCCAACATGTTTCTCCCTGATGGAATACACGAGGTCAGGGTGATTGCACCGCGGGAGGAGGTGTTGAATGAGTGAAATCAAGTATGCGTAAACACAGGTTCTTTTTTTTTTGTTTTGCTTTGTTTTAGTGGTTTGCAGGAGGTCTAACGTTGAAATAAATGTGCCTGGAAGACCGTTAAGTGTTCGCTTTGCCCTGTTTTTGACGAGGATGGATCATGGAAGCCTGGTAACCTGTTCGGGCGGTCAACGCAGCGCACCGATGGACACACAATCACACACACACACACAATGGACAAGGACCAAGTGGGGCAGCAGTTGAAGCGTTTGTCGATCGAACACCCCTCCTATTTTCCCAACCGGCGAGGTTTGTCGTTGCTCTCCGTGGATTTCTCCGGATCAAACATCTCACGACAGCACTCCCATTTTTGTCAAAACACAATTTTTCTTGTTATTTATCATATTTTTTTTGTTACAAAACATGTACAGGCTGTTTAGAACAACAACAAAAATACAATATCCAATTTATATGCAATTTCTTTCATTCAATGATCATCGATTCATCGTGGGTGGATCCCTACTGGAGTTCCGTCGTCTGTCTGATTGTTCCAATGTCCAAAAAGTTCCCAAAATGGTGTCCGATCCATTTTTGGGCGTTGGCGGTGGAGGGAGAGTGAGGGGGGGGCAGTGGGTAGAAATAAATACAGAGGGCAGGATGTCGCGGAAGCAGAACAGGAATTTTGCTATTCTCTAACTCCAGATAATAGTACGTAAAAAGTAAGGTGTCCGTGATGATTTCTCTTAGTTGCTGCATAATGCATATATATATAACCTTTTATATATATATATGTATGTCCTAGGTTCCTTATTTTGGATTCATTAGAAAAGGATGTTTTAACAGTTGTCCACAGAATATAGCGTAATTGTTTCAGATAATATTTGCTCCTTGCCACGGTTCAGTTCATGCGTTCATTCTCGGCCGCAACAAGTACCGGAAGCTGTATTGTACAGTATACTCGTGTCCAAATCCGACACACCCGCACATCCAAGCGCACGTTACCACACGCGCACACACGCGCTCACACATGTGTGCAGAGACGTACAAAAAAACAAAAAAAAACAAAAAAAAAAACGTAAATAAAAATAAACACACGCAAAAGGCCAAGTGGTCTTTTCATTGTGTTAGCAAAGTCTCTGTCTCCCCTTTTTGCAATCACGTCAAGTGTCCAGTGGGGTTAATTAGGTTTGACCGGCCGTTTTGTAACCACATATCTCCAAAAGTGTGGAGGAAAGCAAAAGGAAAAGGGAAAGAAACTATGTGTGAGGGTGGGAGTGCAGGGAGATGGGGGTCGGTACAAACAAAACAAAACAGAACAAAATATTTCTCAAAGTGTTACAACACAGATGGTGAGCAGGTGATCCCGAGCCGTGGGACTATTCTGAGTCTCTCCAGGTCAGGGTTTGGAAGTCATTCAGGACTTGGCAGCTCAAACAAGTGTCCAAAAAAATGCGTCTGGCCCCCTCTGTGACTGCTTGTTGTTATTTTGTTTTTTTAACCTCTGTCATCCTCTCGGCTTTTTGACCTGATCCCTCCTCTTCCGCCACCACCTCCAGCTCTCCAGCAAGTGGCCTTTTAGATAACACACCTTCAATATGAAGATGGGTAACAACAACAACAACGCTGCCTGCATCGGGGAAAAGCAACTTCCGCGGGGTCAAAGAACCGCCCGTCTGTCTGTTCAAGTCGTCCTCACGTTGCTTCCTACGTGAATTGTTTGTCCGTTTCCTTTTTTTTTTTTTCTATTTCCCCCCATTTCTGGGTTGTCCACTCCTCACCGTCTGTTACGTCCAATGAGGCGAGGAGGAGGAGGCGAGGGACGGAGGGAGGAAAGGAGGAGGAACTCCTGCGCGTGGATCGGATTGTGCCGTACGGAGCTCAGGCTGACCTCGCTGAAAAAACAAAACAAAAAAAAGAAGGAAAAAAAAAAAACTACGCAATGCATGGCTAACGTCGGCCCACAGCAGAGCTGGCGAGGCACGCACGGGGCACATCGGGGGGAGGGGGGAGTCGGGTTAGCTCCTAACACTCTTTCAAAAAACACGCTAATCTTGATTGGATGGAAAAGGAACAAAAAAAATGACACGTAACAGAAAAAAAGCAGGAAGAGGAAATGGAAGTAGTAGTGAACTCAAGAAAAGAAAAAAAAAGTCAGAGGCACTGCAAGCCAGTTTCATAGCAACTAATTGGCAGAGATGGGTCAGGCAGCTAGGGTTTGTTTTTTTTGTTGTTTTTTCTCCAATGGCTCTCTCTGGTACAGTTCCTTCCCCGTTGTTTTTTTTCTCTTTATTTGCATTTGTCCCCCCACGTCTGGCCGTCCATTCGACTGCATCTGTATGTGTCCTGTCGCTTCACACCTGGACAGGAAGTGTTTGGTTCATCTGTAGTCTCATGTCCTGAATGCTACCGAGAATCTTCTTCTGATGGCCGGCCAGCGTCACGCCTATCCGCAGCAAGTCCCTGTTAAACAAAAAAAAGGAGAAGTGAATTAAAAACACATGGCAAGTTCACAGGGAAATAAACCCATAAAGAAAATGGAGCAAACAAGATTCTCCTGGCTCACAGTTGAAAGAGAACTCTCTCTTTGGTCCGGGGGAGTAAACACACAGAGGCGGCCGAGCACCTTGGTAACCCCACCCCCAACACCACCACCACCACCACCACCACCACAACCACTTCCACCCACCCACCCACCCTGTAAAAGTGGCTGATGAAACGGAGTACGAATCAACAAAGCGGGGGCACTTATCTAGCGACAGGGGCTCTAACGTGCTTCTGTTTCCCGGCAGGTGGTGTCAAACAGCCATAATGTATATAGGTTAATGATTACAGAGTAAACCTGGCTACTGTCCCACAGCTGGTGGCTTCGCAAGGCTCCCAGCACTTGAGAAACCAGCGGGGGGAGGAAAACACTTTTTTTCAAGATACTGGATCGAAATCTCGTCGGTGAACGAGTCGATGTTTCTATTACTTCAGAGAAACGGCCAAAGCGTGTCACCGCCGTCGCTGTCACTTATCTAAACTGTGAGGCAAAGCCCCTCCGCTTCAGGTTGAGGGGACAGTGCGAAATGAAGGAAGCGCCAACTTCCAGTTAACAATTGGCGGCGCCGCTCTGAAGCCTGGGAGAGTGCACCTGCTTTGGATATATCAGCAGCCGCGCACCGTAATCTAATCGCAGCGGCCGTGTTAGTTTAACTAACACTGCGCAAGACTCTGATGAGAACTTTTCCTTATTTCCGTTCCCTCGTTTGATTTCTCAAATTGATAGCCGAGAGCGAACGCCGGCTGGGGTCCAGATTGTTCAGGCAAACACAACAGAAACAAAAGCTGGACAAATTAAAATTAAACTCGCACAGCATACACTGCGCTGCGAAGAGAGCCACCATTCACATCTGTTTGGTTTTTTGGGGTTTTTTTTTGAGCCAAATAAGAGCTCCTGACCAATATTTCACACAAATGAATGTTTTTTTTTAATTTTTCATATTCGACCATCCTCATCAGTGTTGCGATGGAGGATGAAATGATAATAAATGGGCGCCATTAGAGGAATTACTGGCCATTAAGAGCAACAGAGAGCCACAGTACGCCACACCTGTCAGCCCGGCCAAATTGAAACAAATTACCTCCACCTCCATTGCCTATTATGAGGCTAATGAGGAAAATTTATTTATCATTATAATCCTAATTCATTTATTTGATCCTCTTCTGGCTTCCACTTTTTCCGTGGCTCCGGTTGCATCATTTTTTTGTCCGCTAACACGGCACATGGTGGGTGTGTTGTGAAGGTCACCTCGGATATGGAATATTCATGCGTACAAAACTGACCTTGACTCTTTTTTCTGGTGGGTTCATTTCATTTTACAACCAAAATCTCCCTCTTTGCTACAACTTCACTGATGTTATTTTTTCGACTAAATGGGAAGGCCTCTGAGTTTTATCCTGTTTTGATCAAAAATGAAATTTTAATGTAAATCTGAAATTTCAACTGTGGAAGACCTACTTTATACCACCAATCTGAGATCTTAGCACAACAAATGACTTCCTCAGGCGTCTGCTGAACATTTTAAGTCCTATTTCTTAGCCTGATACCCAAGGTCCCTTTTCCACCACTTATCACAGTTAAATTGGGGACAAACCCATTTCCTTAAGGTAAAAACCAGCACCGCTCTATACTTCCACTCAGTCGTCCTAACTCCTAATTGGCTCTCCACTCACTCTGCTGTCATCTGGGCCACCAGGTCAAAGGAGGCAAATCCGGCGTTGACAAAGTTGTCACGGTAGCGGCTCATCTTGATGGCGTCCAGCCAGTCCCCCACAGTGGTGAAAGTGGTATAATCTGGCACGCAGCGGTCAAGCAATGGCTGGGACACCCTACATAGTGGGGGAGGCAGGGAGGGAGGATGGAGAAACAGAAAAAGAGAGAGAGGGAGAGGGTTAAGGTCGTCACTCGACTGCCTCTGCAGGCCAACCTCACCCCGAAACGCCCCCCAGCTGAGCGCCACCTCTCTGTCTCTCCTCCTCTCCTCCTTCTCCTCTCCCCTCATCTCCACACACAGGGAGTCGCATGCAGAGGGAGTGAAGGGTGGAGGTGGGGGGTTGGACATTGCATGCAGTTGTAATGGCGGTGGTGGTTGGCTGGGCTGGGGTGGGGTGAAGTGAAGTGGGTGGTGGGGTGGGGTGGGGGATTTATGATTGTGGAGAGACTGGCTGGAGGCTTCGGGCGGTGGATGTTGGCGCTGCAGCTGGCTCGGCGAGATGGAGCTTCTTGTGCGTGCGTGTGTGTGTGTGTGTGTGTGTGTGTGTGAACACGCAGAGCAGGCAGTTGTCGGCTTCGGTCACACACAGTAACCAGAGGGGGAAAAAAAAAAAACCCTGGAAAAGAAATCTCATCCTGTTTTTCCTTGTTGCAGGAGGATGTCAATGAGTTGTATGTGTGTGTGCGTGGGGGGGAGAATTGGGGGACTGGGGGACTGGCTAAACAAACAGAAAAACCCCACATGAAATTTAATACCATCGCGCTTGAGTTGCCTTTTTCTGAACAAAAAAAAATATATATATATATATATCTATATTTATTTATTTTTTTTTACAAACCACCTACAAATGTGGTTTGGATCAGACCTGGAGGGGTTGGATTCCACGCGGTTTTCTTGCTGGACAGCCTGAATCAGATTTGGACTGGCCCGCGTTGGGTTCCCTGTGTCAACATCAGCTCAACTGGTGGGAAACAGGCCAAACGTTGCATCTGTTTGCGCGTGTTAAAAAGCGCGTTGCCTCTCGTGTCGGCATTTGCGTACTCCCCAGTGGCGCTGGAGTGACTTTTGCGTTGCTGCCGCGCACCTGTTGACAGCCCCTGGAGGACCTTTTCCCAAAGACGAAAGTGTGCGCCGATCAGCGGCGAAGATAGAGAGGCCACCTTGTGTGTTTTAATAAAACTCAGCGACGACTGGGAGCAAAGTGGAGCGGATGAAGGGGAGAGGAGGAGGCGGGGTAGGAGCGCGAGGCGGGCAGAGAGGACGACGCGGCAGGCCCCGCTGAAAGAGCGCCACTGTCTCCTCCTCTCTGCTCCGTTGATCCCTGTCATCCTTTTTGATGGAATTAGATTCATTAACAATTAAAGGAGGAATGGAGGGAGAACGGAGGAGAAAGGAGAAAATGCATGAGCGGAGGGGAGTTAATAACAGTGATACAGAGGCCCCATTGAGTGGTGTAGATGGAGTGATTTTTAATAAGGCCTATACTTGGGTGCCCAAGACCTCGGGCCATCGTTAACGCCAGACTCTGGCTGCTCCTAATGGAATATTGTTAGCCCGTCCGTCTCTTAAGTTGGCTTCAAAAGGTTGCAGAGTGACGCTGGGCCTCGTGTGGGCAGCAGGCAGCCACGAAGCCGCAAAGATGAAAAGAATGACACGCTCGCATCCAAGACCGCATCGGGCCGAGTTCTAACTTCAACATCACAAGTGCTGCTCAGCCTTTCGAGGAACACAGTTTCTCAAGAGGCCGGCCCACTAGACTGCTGGAGCCTCTTGTGGACATGCTTCATTTTTCAAAAATTTGCATTCAACAGCAAAAAAACCAAAGGAAAACACAAGATCACAAGAGTGAAATCTAAGTCGCTTCTGAAGCTCAACAGGCCGAGGTCGTCCGAAACGGCAACGTGAATTTGGATGATGCAAAACTACGACGACGATGCCAGACAGCGTTAGCTACTCTCCAGCCACCCTTCAATGGCGAACAGGACGTCGGTGTCGTTGCTCACTTTTCCCAAGTTAGGTTTGTCGGCACGAGGCCACCTCTCTCCTGGCCCCTTTAAAAACTCGTTAGCGGCTAATTAAAAGGCGCTCCCATCTCTTTTTTGCGTCGCCTTAATCGAGCTAATTAACCGCAAGCTTAATCTTCCAAGAACGTCACTCCAGTGGCCAACCGAGACCCCGGCTTCCCCCCTGAGCCCACACTAGGATTGTCGGCGGCCCTCCCTCAAGACCCAAAGACCCTGATGCGGGGACAGATAGGTAGGTCATCCCAGCCCCCCCTTCAGTGCCGACTCCGCCACCTTCTATCCTCTGAAATTCTTTCCAAGAAAGCCGGCTGCAGTAGGGGTTGATGCGGCTAAATGTAGATGTGACATCATTGATTGAGCTCCCTGTTTGCAGGAGGGCCGCTCACAGAACCGCGTTGAGCAACGGTAATTCGAATCTGCATAATGGCCAAGGCTCGGTTCCCGGGAACTAAAGAGCCGCACATGAGGGAATTCACATTTTATATTGGAGGTTTGGGGTGGGAGTCAGACAAAGCGGCCGCACATTGTGTTAAATTGGATACGGAATGTGTGGACGGAGAAATCATTACTGGGGCTGCTCAGGTCCAGGTGTGATGAAAATGGCTCGCCGCTCGCTCTCCACTCTCTCACTTGTATAATAAGCCGTTACCATAATCATCACTGAACTTTGCGGCTCTTGTTTAACACATCACTCAAAGAAAAAGAGGGGCGTAAAGAACACCACCAGCACCACTTTTCTCAATGTGTTGAGTTAATTCCTTAATTACACATAACTGCCCTCAATAAAAAAACGAAAACCACACTCGACATGCTCAGGAAACGGCATTTGCTCTTAAGACTTGGCTCACGGCAGTTATTTGACTCATTCTGCAGTCTGAGGAACATGCGGACTTACCCAGTAGACTGTGTGCTATTGGTGACCACCTTTAGGCTGGCGGCATTGCGGATGAGCTTGTCCAGCGTGGCCACAATCTGGGTGAATTTGGGTCGCAGGTTCCTCTCTTTTACCCAGCAGTCCAACATAAGCTGGTGTAGCGCTGTGGGGCAGTCCATGGGTGGAGGCAGCCGATAGTCCTGCTCGACAGCGTTTATCACCTGGGGGAAGGGCGACAGAGAAAATCGCAATCACTTCTGACCTCAAAGCGGGTGGTGAAAAGACGGCAGGGAGATGCGTGCAAGAAATGAATCAGGGGAAGGTGGAGCACGGAGGAAAAAAAAGGGCTTTAGGGAAAAGCCAGAGAAAGATTAGAGGTGTACAGTAGCTGTGGGTGGGTATGTGGAGAGCTTCGGTATATATTTAAAAAAATGGCAGTAGGCAAAAGTTTTACAAAAGGCGTGCAAACTTGGCAATATGCAAAAAGGAGAAAGAAAGAAAAACTTCCATGGACTCACATCTTGATTGCTCATGTCCCAGTACGGCCGCTCGCCATACGACATCACCTCCCACATGACGATGCCATAGCTCCACACATCGCTGGCAGATGTGAACTTCCTGTAGGCAATCGCCTCGGGAGCCGTCCAGCGGATGGGGATTTTCCCTCCCTGTGGATATGCGAATGAGTAGGTGAGCATGAAATACTGGGGGGAGATGGAGTAGACACGCAGATTCACACACATATGGGAGGGAGAAGAGGGTGAGAGAAACAAGTCTAAGGGGAAGGTCGGTGCACAAAACAGAGTTGCAAGACACTGCGTATGCATAGGGTTAGTAGCGGAGACAAGTGTCACACAGCATGAGGCATGTGAGTATTTGACGTGATACAGTCTGTCATTTTTTTTAAAACATCTGTAACACATATATAATGTGTTACAGTGTAGTACCTTTACACATTGAAAAGGAAAACACAAAAAAACAAATGGATACCTCTCAGACAAACACGTAGACACACACAGAGACACACAAGGACAGACACACTCACCAAGGAGCTGGTGTAGGTGGGGTCTGAAGGGTCATCCTCCAGGAAACGGGATAAGCCGAAGTCAGACACTTTGCACACCAGGTTACTGTTGACCAAGATGTTGCGGGCAGCCAAGTCTCGGTGCACATAGTTCATGTCTGACAGGTACTTCATGCCTGCTGCGATGCCTCGCAGCATGCCCACCAGCTGGATCACCGTGAACTGCCCATCGTTGAGCTGGTGCAGATGGAGAGAGGAGGTGGAGGATGAGTTTCACTGCAGATCAGGGCTGCACCTTTGAGGGAAAGTCTGTCTATTTTCAAAAACACATTTCTCTTTCCTGTCATCGTTTGGTCATATCGACTTGTGTTTGTGTCTGTTTTTCTCTCCCGTCTGTCTGCTTGTTTATGTCTTTTCTACTTTTCTGTCCTTTACGTGCTCTGATTCACAACAGCAAGCTGTGATTTCATGGCATTGTTACAGTATATTCAAGGCCATAAACAAGAATTGTGCGTTTCCATTCATGTCTTACCCTCAAAAACGAATCCAGCGCTCCATTCTCCATGAACTCAGTCACAATCATCACAGGCCGACTCTTGGTGACCACACCCTCCAGACGGATAATGTTGGGGTGGTCGAACTGGCCCATGATGGAGGCCTCTGACAGGAAGTCTCGCCTCTGCCGATCAGTGTAGCCCACCTTGAGGGTTTTGATGGCTACAATGATCTCCCGGCGCCCGGGCAGCTTGAGGCGTCCGCGACAGACCTCCCCGAACTCTCCTGTGAGAGCCCAGGTGAGACAGACAGAAACAGCGAAAAAGGGACAGAAAGAAAGTGGAAGGGGGAGAGAGGGATGATGGGAGAGTGGAGGAGAGTGGGGGCAAAGGGGGACAGAAGGAACAGTTAACTGGTTAGAACCAAGGAGCCAGGGGAGGGTGGTAGGAGGAGGTGGCACAGGGGGAACTGCAAGAAACGCCACGGCTGGAGGCCAGTTTCAAAAGATGGGGGTGGTAATGGGATGCGTTCACGGACTGTGTGCGGTTAAGTCACAAAACAAAGCAAAACGAAGAGGAGGACGACATACTGAGGGCCAGGCATGACGACAGAAATGTGAGGACGTATGTCACGAAACACTGAACATGTTGGAATAATGAATGATGTTGACATGGTGAGGGGTGCTACAGAGGGGCAAGCCAGGGGTAAGAGAGGGGGAAAGGGGGGAAGGGACGGTGGGGCGGCGCTAAGCTTCAGACGGGCTGGTGTAGCGGGCACAGGAGGAGGAGATGGGTGGCGACAGAAGCTTGAGGGCCTTGGGGGTTGCGGACGCCTTTCGTTTAGAGTCTACACCAAGCGGATGTGAGGAGAATGCAAGACAAAATGAGGCATTGGGAACGAAGCGCGTCAACGTGGTTGACAAGGTGATTAAGCAGTGGAGGTGGGGGGTGGGGTGGGGTGAGGTGGGGTCGTCGATGGGCCGAGCAGGGTTGTGGAGAAGATGTAGGGGTGGATTGAGGAAGTGGTAAGGAAAGGGGGGAGGGAGGGGAAGACAGGGATTGAGGGTTTGTCACTTTTAAGGTGAATGCTGGGAAGCGACGGGTTTTCAAGTAGTAGCCTCAGTGGTAGACGAGCTGCTGTAGCAGTAGCAGTGGTAGTAGTAGTAGCAGTAGTAATGGTAGTAGCAGAAGTAGAAGCTGGGACTTCCGTCTTTGCCATCAAAACATCCTTCACTCTGGCTCAGTTACAATGCTATGAAAATCATCCGGCACAGTCCTGCAGCAGAAATATCACTAACAGAGTTTTTCAGACACATTTAATACTTTTCTATCTATCAACAGAGTAAAGGGTGGGGGTGGGGGGCACAATCACATAGTGGAAAAGGTTTAAGTGTCAGGAAGCAGGGGCCAAATAAAGACTCATCTAATAACGGCCCTCTTTAATAAAGAGGTTCTCAAGACACTGTGAAGTGGGCAGGGTCAAAGATTGCCAATCCTGGACTAGAAATGTCTTGTGCTCTGTCCAAATATTAATATTCTCCAGGCAGCAGCAGCCAATTATTTGGAGACAGGCTCCCAACTAAATAAAACTTGCTATGCGCCATCCGACATAACCCCTGTAATATTAATGATAATACATTAAGGTAGGCATGGCCTGCTTGTTGAAAACATAACTTCAAATTCTTCACAATTAGTATCATTCACTATAGCAAAGCACATAACTGGGTTTGTGGTCCACACACAAACAGAGTCAAATAAAGTGTTAAAAAAACAATGTGATGACTCTCAAGAATACTTGAAGAAAAATGAAGAAAACACCTTGGGCAATTACTTTGCCGCTACATTTTCAAAGAAATGGCCACTGTTAGATTTTCACACATAATATTCCTTGTGGCGAATAATGCTAAGCCCAGGATTGGAGTATCTTGAAAGGATAACAGGTGAAACAGCAATCTGTGCTACAAAAGGTAAAACTATACGAAACCAATGCCACAGCATTCCGGTGCATGGGGCTCAGTCAAACTAACTCAAGGGCTAAAATAAATGACCTACAAACAACAAAGGAGATGCTGTAGGGATTTCTGATAAAGGTGACAAGTTAAGGGTAGAGGAGGGAGGGAAGAAGGGGTACGAGGAGAGGACTAGCGATGTATTGAGTGAAAGTACCGCTTGGTGTGATGTCCTCTAACGGTATGGCCTGGAGGTGACTAGCAGTCTTCCCCCTGTAGCTCAGGAGCTTTGGTGGGTTACCTGCGCCGATGACCTCCTCGATCTTCACGCAGGAGACGTCAATCTCCTTGGCAAACTCGCGCACTGCCTCATTGGGGTCCTCGTAGGTGAAGGGGTCAATGTAGACTTTCATTCCCGGTGTTACTATTGGGGATTCAGTACCAAGAACAGGGAAGTGAATCTCTCTGCCGTCAAACAGTATGCAGGCAGTACATTTCAATCAAAAAAAAAGGGAACAGGTCAAATGAATTTGGCATGCAAACACTGGGGGCATGTCAGCGAAGAGACTTACTGTATTGTTGCAGTTTCTCTGTGTATTCTGACTCTGAGCCATTCCGCTGCTTTCTGTAAGGAGAGACAACACAAACTGAGTTTTTGTGACAACTACGCAGCATGGCGCAGACACAGCGAGGAACAAAGGCGCGGAGGGGAAAACAGATCCGTAATAATGTCTGCAAAAACATTGCCAGGCGGCGGCGAGGCTCGGGCAAAAAATGTCAGCTTGCATCGGAGGCGAGCATAGATTAGGACTGGATCAATGTCGCGCCCTGAAATGATTTATACTCGGGGACTGCAATCCAAACAAACAGATATCGTACCATTGTTGTGTGGAGCATCGCGTAAGACGCCTCCACTTCTGGCGCTCTCAGAATGGCCCAGACGAAAACAGACCCAAACAGCAAGCTCAGCTGTTTGGCTGTTCGCACCCCGCAGACATGGCAGCGCTCATTCCAATTTTAAAAAGGTTCTTAGTCTCATGCACACTCTCCCTGTCATTCCGTCTTTCCATTATCATCCATTTATCTTTTCTCTTTTAGCTATTACTCGATGTGCCTGTGTCATCATCTACTTGAATGTGGCCCTCTTCCACCAAGGGGTGTGTGCAGTGAGATGATGACAGCAAGGGGGCTGGCTCTCCGAAATTACATGTTAATGTGCTTCCTTTGTTGTCTAACCAGTAACCAGGGCAATTATACCCAGTGGTGATTTGCATCTGATTTCAAATTTTAATTTGGAACCGGAATATGGGCAAAGCTCCGCTTTTCCCCCCTTTGTTGCAGCAGAAACTAAGCCAAGACCCTGAGCGGGAAAGACTGTCGCGCTGAAACGTGGTGGAGAGCATATAGAAGAAGCCGGGGCGGCAGAACTGATGGGCGACAAAGGAGATTATCTTTCAATCTTGCATGATAATAATGCCCCATTTTTTTGTCGCCAGCTGTCTGGGTGAACCATGTTGGTGCTGTGAGTCAGTGGGGAGCAGCAATATGTCTTTTTAATTTACATAAACATAGGAAGTGCATTTCACGTTTGGACAAATGAGTGTGCTTAGACACAGTCAGGCTCTTTGAAAAAGCCGGAGCTGCCTCCCTGCATCTTTCCAGTCAATTGGGCCCAGCAGACAGGGGCTCATATGCATCTTTGCGGTCAGACAACCTCACAATTGAGCTCGAGTGCCAGACCATGAGGGCAGGCCTATCAGGCCCAACAGCTGCTCCACCATGCTGTGTCCAGTGAGCAAAGTAGCATTTTGGCCAAAGCTGTTTGCTATTCAGTTTCAGAGGGCTAATCTGGCATTCAGCGGCCTCACAGGTGGCATGACCATCCACTCCGTGTCTCAGGGTGGTTTGGAGGACGAGCAAGCAAAGCTGACATTTAAAGCTGCCGCTAAATCTTTCTGTTTTAACTTGAAGGAGGGATCCACAAGTGAAACACTGAGTCTTCACACTTCTTAGATTTGGCAAATTCAATTGGCGATATTATTTTCTTTTTTATACATATAGTAGATGTTTATTGGGTAAAGACATGCGTTCTTATCTGATTTAAATGCTTTTAATTTTTGTTTTTCTTCTGACCTGAGGCAGACAATCGCGATGACCACAACTGCAATGATGAAGACCATGGCGGCGGTAATCGATCCCACAATGAGTGGGAGCTGCTCCTGAAGCGACTTAGGGGGATCAGCTGGAGGTAGGAAAGAAAATAAATAACGTTTTTAATGAGATCTTGACACAAAAACATACCAGTTGCAATCGATTTACACGACACTCCGATGTGCACTCGCATCTGACCTACATGACCAATCCATACACCGTGGCCAACAATATTAATATGTTCTTAAGGCTGTGAAGGAGGGGAAAGATTTGAAATGAGAAGGGAGTTCGGGGTTCCTTTTGCAATACTTTTTCAGCGATGAGTGAGATGTTGTAGACGAGGCGGTTCTGATGCTGACTGATTGCTAAGACATGGTAGAATTACACCAGATCACTTGATTTCTCCTGATAACTTCTGTTCTTCTTTGTCGCAGAGAAAACGAGGAAAACTTGCTTCAAGTCCTTTAAGCTTTTGAGCCTCCATTATGTCCAACAGCTTTGGCAGAGCGCTATTACAGAGGTATTGCTGCTAAGCCTGGGAGATATCGCCGCATATCCGTTAGTAATGAAGTACGAATGAGAGTAACATACTTTGCAGGTTGGTGCTGAAGTCGGCTGGGCTGCTGTAACGGCCGTAGCCGGCTACTGTCCTGGCACGGACTTGCACCACATAAGGGGTCCCGGCCTTCAGACCCTCGATCCGCGCGTTGCTTCGTTGGGCGGTCATTGTGTGGGCGATGGCTTCACCTTGATCCTGCAGGACAAAAGACGTGAAATAATGAGAAAACACAAGCCCCGAAATATACATTTAGCTACTTAGGACAGCTGTGTAACGCAGAAATTTAGCGAGAGGGTTAGCAGCCGGTATGCGTGGGTGTGCAAACTGCAAATTTGAGCCATTGTTTCCTTCCCCGAGGCATTCGAAACTCTCTGGGCTCGTGGAAAATACCGAAACTTTCAAAAGCAAAAACTCTGAGAGGATGAGGGATAAGAGGAAGGAAGGAAGGAGGACAAGAGGGAATGTTGGTATTAAGAGTACCGAATAGGGCATGGAATAATAATAAAAAATGCTAGAGGAGCAAAAAAGAATACAGAAGCAGAGTTAGAAAGTTCTGAAGAGGGGAATGAGTCATGGAGAATGATCACACAAGCAAAATAGGAAGTTGGCTCGCAGAAGCATTGTATGTGTCATTGTTTTCCGAGTTTACAGGATCCCGGATGACATTCTGACCGCGGGAGACAATAGAACCAGACAGAATTAATAACTCTGATTGCTTCTTACCTTCTCATGGTACTTAATCTCATAATCCAGGATGATTCCGTTGGGTTTCTCTGGAGGCAGCCAGGACAGGCTCATAGTGCTGGCTGACGCCGCCATCAGGTGAACTGTGGGCACCGCAGACGGAGCTACAGAAAAACAAACAAAAAAATAAATAAATAAAAAAAGGTGGCTTGATTTATAATTTATCGAATTATGTCTTTTCAAGTTAGGTGGCCTTTGTCTGTCCACAGAAATGCTAACACAAAGTCTTGGGGTGAGGGCTTTGTGGGAAGCTACGGGCTATAGTTAGTATGCGGAACCATGTCCCACTAATGCCCACCCCCCACCCCCTCCGTTGTGGAGGAGAATGTCTAATTCCTGACAAGGGAGGAATCAAACAGCAAAACTGATGCACGACTTTCTCCAACATTCACTTTCATCCATGCAAGCACCCACATGTATTTCCATCCTGCTTTAAAGTGCATGGCTGCTCCTGTACGTCTGCTTCCTACTTTCATAGGAGTCATAGTCTCCACTGTCCTGATAATCTTTTTTTTTTCTTTTTCACCTTATCTGGATGGGACTTTTAATGGCCACAGGCTGTCTGTCTGCTGCTTTTTCTGTGCCTGACTCACTCTCTCATCCCCGTCTAATTCACTGTTAGGGTTGTAGGGCGGTGTAGTTTCATAACTGTAATTCTACCTAAAGTGGAGGCTTCCCCTCTCTTCTTCTTTAACTCTCACTCATCTTCTTTTTTTTTTTAATTCTCCCTGTCTTTCCCCTGCGAGACTTTTACTTTTTGTTTCCCTTCCACAACTTAAACACCTTCATTTCAGCGGTGGGTATTCTTTTGCGCACTGTTGCCGGTGCATTTTCCTTCACGCTTTCCCCGTCTTTCTGGCCAGACATCACTCTGCTTCTTTTTTCTCTTTTTGTGCCCCAGACCTTCCTACTCCTCACTCTTTCACTCCCGATGCTTGCCCCATCCACCCAGGATCTCCACGTCTCTCTTTCTGTCCCAGAAGACAATGCATCCTGGGCAGATCCCTTGGATCCAGCCAAAGGATTAGGGGCCCTCCTCTGGGAGAAGACCTAGCGGTAACTATGGCGGTGGCCCCTGTGGCTTATCACCACACCAGTATTTATTTTGCTTCTTAAAAGGTGACCGCATATGCAGGAATGGTGTTGGGTCTACACCAGAGGATAATCTGATCACAGCTGATGTTCTATTGTGTCCTGCTCCCCTTTTACCTCCTTCTTTGGCACCCGTGTGACCTTAAACGTGTCCTGAGATGGACAGTGGTCCCTGCTAACCAACTGCCGGACCACTCATATAGCAGTAGGTGGGGTCCTGCAGGGCTTTGGTTCTTGGATCCCCACAAACAAAAAGCTTGCCTACTGATTTTGGGAGCAGGAAGCGTTGCAGTGGACAAAACCAAAATAAGAATAGGAGTAGGAGTGGAAAAGGAATAATAGGTAGTGCTGTCTAAGCCTTGCAGAAACACAGAAACTTAACATATCAACGGCTTAGGGGGTCTAGAAGACGCGGATTGTAATTTGCAAAAAGAAAACTGTGAAGCAAACTAAACAGCACTGAAATTGAGGTCACTTTAGGTACACCGACCCACATAAAAATTACACTCACGTGAATTACTACATCTGGATAAATACAGTCGCAAGCCACAAGCCCATTCTGTTAGTTTCTAATTCTATTATCCCCGACATTCAATTTACATCTCAGTGTATCAAAGAACTATACAAGTTCTGTGTGCATCAGCTGCTTTTCTTCAGAGCCCATAAAATTTCATTTCAGCGCTGATTGCTACGTGGCCTACTTACTGTTGTTGCTGCGGGCTGGAGGAGTGGTGGGTTGGAAGCAGTGGGCAGTTGGAATACTGAGGGTTCAACACTCTGAATGCGCTCTGCCTCGCTATTTGCTATTTGCAGCGGCGTGAGCGCGGAGCGCGGTGTGGGCGTGTGAAAAAGGTCTCTTTTTCTAAGCTCATTCAGAAGAACGTCTCCTTTCTCTGTCCCCGCTTCAAAGAGAAAATATGTAACACACTCCTACGAGCGCAGAAAAGATTGATCCCCACTTCTTGAGTACAAAACGCATTAGCCAACTTTCTTTTGTACATTTTCAAAAGTGGCCAAAAGTTGAAAGGGAACATCATTTTCGGACGAGGCCCGGCGCTAACACCTACCAGCCTGATTGGTGGTGATGTTGACCGTCGAGAACTGCGGCGTGTAGGGGCTCTTGTTCGAAACGCCGTTGACCGCCTGGATCTCGAAGCTGTACTGCGTGTGGGCCTGCAGGTTGCGCACGGCGACGCGGCGCTGGGTCAGCCCGAGGTGACGCGGCGAGATGTCCACGTTGTCATCGCAGCGCGAGCACAAGCCCCGCTCGGGCAGGCACTTCTTGCAGATGACGTTGTAGAAGACGTCGTCGCGGCCGCCCAAGTCGCGCGGGTCGCTCCACTCCAGGACCAGCGAGGTCTCGTTCACGCTGGAGATAACGTTGCGTGGCGCGGAGGGCACGGCTGTGTGAGGGAGGGAGGGTGGGAGGGAGACAAAGGGTGGGTGAGGTGGGCACAAATAGGTTTGGAATGAGCAAGGATTTCATCTGCATACACAATGCACGTTAAAAAAATTGCCTCGATGACAATACAGAGACGTGGCAATATTCGCAACATTCATTACTCCGTAATATGTATCAACACAATTCATGACCCAAGTTATTTCTCTCGCGCTGTGGCATCGGTGCATTTTTTTTTTCATGCATTCAGGAGAACATCGTTACAAGACTGTTCCAGCGTTCCACTGAAAAAAAAAAAAAAAAAAAAAAAGAAAAAAAAGAGGACATGAGCGCTGCAGGGATTGAGCGAGACTAACTATTGGCAGAACCATTGCAATTTTTATCCAATTACCAGAGCCTTATCTCCCACAGCACTGTGGGAGAATCAGCACCCCATCCAAGGGAAAGAAAGAGGGTAGAAAAAAGAAATCCTCCTCAATAGCGATTCAATTAACTGCAGTGTGTGCCGTTTGTTCTGTGAGAAAACAACTGCACGTAGCAAAGTCCTCCGCTACCTGTTTGGACTGTGAGAATTGGGAGCTAGGAGGCTGGAAGAGGCTTGGCGATAAGGTCTTTGGATAACATTGGCGAGGCAAAGCGGAGTTGTTTGCGCTTTTTGTGAATTGGTGGGAACATAATCGACATGGGTTTTTTATCGAGGACACAGTGCAAGTTTCATATGCATGACAACACCGGCACGGGTGCGTACCCATTTTTAACGGTAATTTTCAAAACAGACGATTTTCAGCAATTTTTTTTTACGTTTCAACACAGGAGAGCGAAAGCCGGTTGAAAGTGGCGTCTACTTACTGGTGCATGCCGAGTCTGGAGAGTCCGTGTCTGATCGGTAGTAACCGTTTCGACAGGAGCAAACGCTGGATGCCCCCGAGCTAGCACGGCTGTTAGCAGGGCAGGGCACACAAAAGCCTTCACCCTGCTTGGACTTGAAGGTGCCAGGGCTACAAGCTGTAGATGAAAAGGAAAAAAGAGAGAGAGAGAGAGAGGGAGAGAGAGAGAGAGAAAAACATTTTAAAATATTGGCAGTTAACGGGAAATTGAAGAGCAACGCATTAGAAGGCCACCCATTTTTTGTTAACGTGGACACATTTCCCACACGCATTCATAAGGTAAAGCCTGCAGCGCCATGCGTCTGTATATATTCATTAACCGTGCAGACCCGCATGATACCCTGAGTACAACTTTAACTGCCTGGCGGCTGGAGCCAAGTTAATAATCACTTGGAAACGCAGCCCCGTCTTTGTAAATGCCCGATCGCCATTTATAGCAGCTGTTTAGACGTTTATAACTGAGGTGATAAGTTGCAGACGTGCCGGGAAAACTGTGGCAGCAGCGCCGCGATCCCCGCCACTTTTGGCAGGGCCCATATCTTTGATGAACTGTCTTGTTAAAAGATGAATGAGTTTGCCGCGGCGCTTAATAAAAAAAAGATGAGAGCAGGTACGACAGGCAAAGTTTACGGGGGCTGGGTGATTAGCTGACCCAGTGGTGCGGCGGCTCGCCAGTGTCAAGGACAGACCGCCGTGTTTGTTCCTCTGTGCGATAACCATCGCCATACAGCTCCTGCGTTGGAATTAATTTGCTGCGTATTAAAAAAACAGCCAGGCCTGAAGGTTAAATACCAAACCACCGCTCCCTGTTTCTGCTGTTTCCGACGTTTTTTTTTTTTCTTTCTTTTTTCCCCCAAAGTTCAATATTAGCACAAAGTACAAGTTGACTTGTGCTGTGTACATTCGCACTAAGTGTGTTTGTTCTCGGGCCATTAATCAGAGTCGTCCTCACCTCCGGCTAACAGGAAGCCCGGCTTGATAAACAGATAGGGAATGACCCTGAGTGTTGGCAGGTGAGAGAACAGCTTCTTTGGCTCGGTGTCACGGCTGCAGACAGTTCATTAAAGGGTCGCGTGAGGCAAAGTACGGCTCGGATGCTTGTGATCCTGGCTGGAAGGAGTTTGGTTTTATAAAAGGTAGAAGGGCTAAGGGCTTGTTTTCTTTGAAGAAAGATGTTTTTATTATATTTATTTATTTTATTTTAGAAAGAAGCTGATCGATCCCTTAATAAGGTAACCTCTCCTCTTACTTTCATCCTCTGTGGAAGCAACAGAGTCAGCATGGAGACACAGCAAATTAGAGGGACAAAGAGGTGAAAGAAAAGAAAATGATAGAAAATGCTAATCCCTTACCAACCAACCAAACACGCACGCATGCATGCACACAGTCCCCATCCTTTGTCATAACCCCTCATGCGGAACATAGAGCTGAAGGAACTGATTAGAATGCATTCTGAAAGTGCGGAGCATGGCGAAAAAAGAATATTGGTGCTCCCAAAAAAAACAAAAAGGAAAACTGTGGGGCAAACAGGTGGGAATGCAAAG
This sequence comes from Nelusetta ayraudi, assembly GCF_046127955.1. Lineage (NCBI taxonomy): Eukaryota > Metazoa > Chordata > Actinopteri > Tetraodontiformes > Monacanthidae > Nelusetta > Nelusetta ayraudi. The sequence goes on from NW_027466063.1 coordinate 574,769, forward strand.
AGAGGCTCGTTGATTAATATTAATGCAGACTTTTCTACTGTAACACTAGTGGGGTATTAATGAGAGCGCTGGCCTCAAGGCTATGAATAAATAAGATAAGGAGAGGTAAAGACTGGTACAGAATGAGGTAGGAGGGGGCTGGATGGTGGAACAAGGACAAAAACGCAGAGAAATGAGATGATGTATGGAAATGAGTTTTAAGTTAAAAGGTGGGCAAGATGAGAAAAAGGAGTGAGGACCTGGGAAAGTCCAAACTGAAAAGAAAAGAAGGTGGGGGTTGATCCTCTGTGGATTCCAGTGGCGCCTGATTAGAAAACGTTCAGTCATGGCCCAGTCACCCGGTTTTAACCTTGAGCTGCCGCGAACAAAACACAATGGGTTTCTGACCATGCGCCGCTGAAAACGCACAGGTCTCTCTCTCAGCCACACACAGGGGCAGTCAGTGCACGTGCTTTGCTTACAGCCTGCGAGGAACCGGGCTGCGGACTAGTGAGGTGAGCGTCCGACCGCCGTCCCGATGGCCGCCAGCTACCAAGAACCAAATGGAAAAGCTCCCCCCCCCCAGCCCCACGGACCTGGTGCCAGCGTTTCGGTTGGAAGGGGAGTGATCTCCCTGCGCCCGGACAGGTGAGGACGACTGCCAATCCATACACAGCCGCCTCCAACCTGACACTCCTGATCGATAGTCCTGCCAGCGTCCCGTCTCTTTCATACAGTCTCCATTTGACCTGCCGCGTTCTAAGCCTAATTTCACGCCCGCAGACCCCTCCGCACACACAACACACAGACACACACACACACAGACACATTTTCCATTATCCTTCCCACTTCCCCCGCTGTCACCTGCGTTCTATTTTAGCCGAGACCTTGCTGTTTAAATTCACCTTCTCTCTGAAACCTCTCTGACCCTGTCATGTTTTCCATCAGAGGCGAAACCGTCACGGAGGCCTCTCAGAGACGGACAAGCCCCCCTCCCCCCACCCACACACACACACACACACACACACACACACACACACACACACACACAGCACTGCATTTCCATTTATTTAGCAACCGACTGGCAGGCAAAAACCGGGGTCAGCGAAGTGAGCAGCCGCCTCCTGATGGCGTCACCCAGAGTGCATCACTCTGGCTGTGCGCTGGGCGAGTACAGCGAGTCAAAAAAACAACAAAAAAAAAACCACGGCAAATAAACATGCCGCAATCATGAGGCAGGCGGACGAGCGGACGCCAGGGGACGCACCCGGAGCCGAGACAATACCTATTCACATTCTCCAACCATCAGTGTGTCCACATGTGTTGGAGTGAAGCGTCCTCCCGCGAGGTGCTGACCCCTCCCTCATTGAAATTCAACGAGCGCCCAAGTATCAGATACTCTGGGTCTAAAATGCAAATGTAACCTAAAATGCTAATGTAACTTTTTCGCGGCGGTGATAATGTGATACATTATTGATCGCCATGGGGAAATCCCGCCCCCCCCTCCCACGCGAACCGCACATCCTTTCATGGAAGTGTGAGACTCTGTGACAAGTTGCACAATGACACGAAGCTTCGTAAATGATTTAAAAACAAAAAGCAACACGTTTGCATTTTCAGCATTGGGCTGAAATTATGGCTGTGGCAAACGCAGTTACCTTGGCACTGCGTATCCTTCATAGCTGGTTCGAACCCGGCCGAGCAGGTGCAGGCTCCCACGGGGACCATCCACTCGCCGTCCCCATTGCAGTAGAGCTTCAGTGGCACCGAGACCTCCAGCGCGTTGGGGACGCACGTCCCCGGCGCGATGACCAGGGACGTTGCCTCGGCGCCGGTGGCCGTCTCGGGGAAAACGGCGAAGTTGGCGATGGTGGTGGAGCACTTCTTGTAGAAGACCCTGACCGAGATGAGCGACATGCACGCGCCGAGGTCCTGAAAGGCGAGGTAGAACCCCGCTTTGGACAAGGGGCCGAAGCTTCTGACTTTCGTATTCACGCTCCCAGACTCGAGGATGGAGAAGCTGGCGTCCGGGGCGATGGTGTCCACCTTCACGTAGGGGTTCTCCATCCAGAAGGGGCTGGTGGCGGTGGCCGAGTCGGAGTCGGACTCGTAGTAGAAGAGGTTGAATGTCTCTTTGCAGGAGCCAGGGATGTTTGGAATGCTGTTGCAGTCTCGCACTGTGAATTTCATTTCCACATAAACGCGCAGCACATCCTTCCTTGGGATAAAGTCACTGCGTAGCCAGTTATTCTGGTTGAGCTCACGCACATTGCACACTTGGTATGTCCTGATGGGGTTCATAGCGTCATCGTAGCCGCTCACCTCTTCCCACTGCAGGCGAAATAACAGAGAAACATCAACATGTTAATGGTGGGAAATAGATAAAGTAGCTTTTTTTAACACAGGATGTCGAAGAAATAATTGAGATGGTTTCTGAAGAATGGGTAAAACAAAGCGACCGCGGTGTAAGGCGTGGATACAAAGAAGCGATGCGGATTTTCTCTCCACTCTTTTTCAATTTTATCCCCCTGCCTTCGCCTTGCTACGCCTTCCAATTTCTGGTTAGTGTAGCAAAAAAGGCTGGGGACAAGGACTGCAAATTCATCACAATTACAGCAACCTGTCACCCCCTCACCACAAAGCCACACCAGAATGTTTACCTCATATCTGCTTGGAAGCGGCGTTGCTTCACAATCATTCACGGTTCAATTACAGAGCCATGATCGCAACGTCCTCTAATAAAGACTGGGGGAAACGGCGCCGCTTAACCTTCATGCGTTTTTGTTTTTTACTCTCCTCTACTTTGTTCAAAGCTACTACGGTACCCAGGGGGTGAATTACTCCGGATAAAACGGGATTAAATTTTCTAAACTTTGATTACCGTCCTCATTAAATGAACACAAGCAAACTAGCCCGTAAAAGATTTACTGTCAGCCGCTGTAGTCTGGATGCTCCTTTCCCCAACCTCAAATAGGGGCACCAGGGGAAACCATTTTATCTGAAATAAAGACTCCAGGACATGCATTACCTAATTGTTCATGCACATGTAAAGGATGGGATCTCAACTCAACTTTGTTTGAGAAAGCAAATCTATGTTAAGATTATATGCAAATTACTTTTTACTTTAATACAGATTCAGTTAATAGTATTTTGCATGAGGCGTGGCATTACAAAACACGACGCAGAGGGAACTTAGACTGAGCCTGACTGTGCTGGACAAAGGGGTGAAAGTCTATACTGTTTTGCATGGCGATTGTCGGAGATGCTCTGCAAATCCATGAGATGCAACTCCTGACCTTCTGCTTGCAGGATGGGCTTTCACATCACTCAAGACCACCTGCCACTTTAAATGTCAAGGCACGTCTGCAATGAAAAATTAAACCCCCGGGACCAAAGTTTTGCCCTCAACGGTCTCAAGTTGCACCTATTTGTTCCTCTAAAGGAGCTGCTTCCATTTGAGGTCTGAGCATCTTAATTAAGGATGGGATGTGGATGCAGCGGTTAGACAAGGCTATTCATCCTAGACCCTGGAGGCAGCGAGGTAGTAGGGGAAATGGGCATAGCTTGGCTGTGCCATTAAAGCCATAGCCTGGCGAGGAGGGGGGGGCACCGGCAAGGGAGAATCAATAATAACCAGCCGGGTCAATTAGATGGCTAAAAGCATGAAGTGTCAATGGGTATTTAGTTTAGTGTAATAAATCACCCACAGCAAAAAAGCAATGCAGTGGAGTCTGGAAGATGGAGGATGCTTGTGTGCGTGTCCTCCGCCTCAGTGTTTGCTCTAGTGTTTCCACTTCTGGTTTTGTTGTGACTGCCTTTTGCATGTGCATGTTTGGACGGTATAGAGGTCTTTCCCCGGAGACACTCTGAGCGACTACTTACTCGCGCTGAATGAATTAATAAGGTCGTCTGGAAAAAAAAGAGGAAGGGGGGGCGGTGGGGGGGGTCGAGTTTTCTTGGCATCGATTTCTAACGAGATGAATCGTTATCCAACATTTGCTCTCCACTCCATTTTCCTTTGCCGCTCCTCAGTCAGGGCCTTTTAAACGTTACACAGTCAACTGGCGATTAACAATACTTTGGTGACGCACCATCGAACTCTTTGAAATCCCAGCGGGAGAAACATACACTGTTCAAATTCCTGCTTTTCTTTTTGTTACATAAACTATCTAAAAGTGGGAGGGCGTAGGTAGAGTTTCCCCAAGATGACTCGGTTTAAGGGAAAAACAGACGCAGCATTAATGCCAAGTGTGGCTTAATTCTTTTGTTTGTTATTACCACTGGGAAGCTCTTGGAGCTTTAATCTTCAGGAAATGTTGGCTTGTTGCGGATGCGTTTTTTCCATGAAGGCAGTCTGCAAAACAGGCACCGACAATAGACGCTATCTCTGGCTAAATTATTTGGTTGTAAGCGTTGTAAGTGCAAGTTTCATGGAAAGCCCTCCGGGTGCCGTTCCAAGTGTGCGACGAGCCCTGTTATAAGGTGGAATTCCCCTTCCATTAAGCATCTGGTTGAAAGCATCAATGATACAGTGCTCGGAAAAGGAACGCACACAAAACTGAGCGACGCGAAGAAAAGTGCTCATCGAGGCAAAGACACGCATGGCATGAGATTAGCATCGGCGCTTGCTGCGCGTGACACGCAAGTGCTACGTGCCTCACAGGCGGATGCAGACGGTGTGACCAAATAATCCGCATACCAAAGAGCAGACAGTTCGATAAAGCATTGCGCACGGCCGAGAGAGTTCCCGTGAAAGACATCAGATTTTAATGTTTTGTTTTGTTTCTTTGTGTTTTTTGCACCCAGAGAAGTGGCACCGGGAGGTCGTTCGTGTTCACTTGAAACTAAGGCACGCAACTTCTGTTCTTTCTCTGTTGCCTTCGGTCTGTTGTGCATCATGAAACGAGACAGAGACTCTGTGACTCCTTCTTGGCCGGACAGAAATCCTCTGAGCGACAGCGTTTTTTTGAAAGATTTTTATATGTTTCTTTTCCTTTAAGATTGATTTTTCTTCCTCTCCTATATATACTTTCCCATTCCCCCTTGATGGACATCTCTCTGGGACATATATTTTCTTTTCAAAACTCACTGCTCTTCTTCATCCCACCCAAGTGCTCCCAGCCACTGTATCGCTTTCTCCTCGGCACCTGTCACCCTGAACAAAAACAGGCTGCGAGGACCTCGAGCGCGTGAACCAAAATATCTATACAAGGCATTGTGCATGGAGAACTGACAGGGACGGTTAAGGATTGTGTCTGTGTGTTAAAAAAAAAAAGGGGAAAAAAAGAGCAAAATCGAAGCGGGTTAGGAGGGGCTGAATGATGACTCATGGGCCTGAATTGTCTGGCATGTTGTGTTGGATTTAAACAAAAAGGCAGAGATGTCTGGAGAATCTTGCTTTCAGATGCTGCCCTGGTGATTTGATGGGAATCTGAAGGGAGGGATTCTCTTCACCTCGCGCACTGTACATCTCTTTTAAAGGCGGGCATCTGCTGCAGAAACAGGGAGGTGGTTTTGGTTTGTGAGCATGGTGCTGGTGGGAGCTTTTGCTATTGTGCTGCGGCTTAATGAGGGGAAGAGAGGCAAAGGAAGACTGGGCAGATGGGAGGAGGGAAGGTGCGAGGGGACGAAGGCCACCAAAGGCTGTGAAGGGTTTTGTCCTGGCGATTGTTGCGGCCAATGAAGCCAGTGCGTCCGGCTTCATTAGTGCTTAGTTACTTGGAAGTAAAGGATGGGGCGAATGCGAGGGGTCGGCAACTTCCAACAGCTGGGGCGGAGTTTTCTCCCGCTGGATCTCTGAGGGTTAAAGGCAAAATATAGGGGGAAAAAAACAAAAAACGGGGGCCCACCTTTCACAACACATGCCCCGAGTCAGAGGGCCACACAAAGGCGAGGGGCGGAGTGCTGGGGGTCTTTGAAGTACGGCTGAGGAGGGGTCAAGACTCTTTTTGCTCCTCTTTGGGCCATTGTGTGGACCACATGGGAAAGCAAGATGAGGCTGTCACTGGCACTTTGTGTGTGGTAGATTTGGATGCCTGGCTGTGCAACGGGTCAGCGCCGAGAAGTATTTTAGCCTTTTTAAAGGCTACTTTATGAGGGAAATGGCTTTTTTTTTTTTTTCTGCGTTTCAAACACGGCGGGGTGGGAGGGGAAGGAACATCTGCGACTGGGCGGGCTGCTGAAATTGGATTGCGGCGTATCTTTTTTTCTGTTCTCTAAGAGGCGCATCCTGTCGCGTCAGAGGAACATATTGTGCTGTTACAAGGAACCCTTGTAAATCACGATTAGAGCGCAAATCTCGCTGGCGCGATTTTCTGGTTTTTCTTTGAGCTAACGGGATTAGAGAGCAAATGAAACTCACCCCGGTTTCCGGGTGCGACGTCCAAGCTAACTCTGTCGTAGCCCACTTTGTGTCCATCAGCGTCTCTGTGAGAAGAAGAGATAAAAAGAAGCAGAGGGAAAACATCCAGGTCAGACCAATAGGAACAGGAAGACAGATGAGATCAATGGAGACTGAGACTTTCAGCTGTTTTACAACAATGCCATAAAACTAGTGTGCAGAGGAGATAAAACACTTTGACCCAATCTGGTTCCCAGGCGGTTTGGGGAGACAAAAAAAAAATATATATATATATATATATATCTGCCAACACAAAGCGCGGGCTTAGAGCGATATTAGATTTAATTAGACATTGAAGCGCTGCAAGACCGCCTGTGACAGGAAGACCAAGAGACAGCGGGGGGAACGAGTTTTGGGAGATATTGCGTGACGTTTTATTACAGCTCCTTGTCTGGCTAATTAGTCTCAATTAGACGTTTGCTTTTATTCGGGGGAGAGGAAACAACGGCGACTCTGGCTGAGGAACGGCTCCGCTTCCCACAGGGCACCGAAAGTCGCACACAAGCGCGCCCGCTCTTGATGAGACGCACACACTAACACACACAAGTAGGTGGTTGTAAAACTCTACAGGATATACAGCCTCACTGTTCTGAAAAGGGCTGGGTTATAAAGCTTAGTGTCACTAGAGAGGGGGGCTCTTCAGCACAACAGAGGTCAACGCACTTCAATGTGATTCACTTTCTGTCAATAAGTCAAGTTCGCCGCACTGTTTTACACCCAGGCCCTGCACATACACACCTTATAACACACTCCAGCTCTCCAAACTCCCGATTTTCACAACTTTCCCAACTCGCCTCTTACTGCGAGGCTGTGACGGTGGCTTTTGCGAGAGCCGGGAAGCCTGCGATGGGAGGACTATAAATGTTGAATCTTTTACTACCTGGCGCTCAAGGCACAGTGTGCAGCCGCCGTTATTATCTCAACCGCCGCGCTGCTCTACAAGATAGTAAAAGATGATGAAACGGCACCGCCAGCCGTTCCCAGCCGGCGCTCGCAAAGGGAAGCGTGAGATGTTTCGGCTTTCCCGTCACCCGCTTCCGGGGCAGATTCCAGACGTCCACCCCCTGCCCACTTTTCTACCGCACGTGAGATTCAGCCCCCTTCCTCCCGTTTGTGTTTCATCTGGGCGGAAAGCAGACGCGACGCTGACAGGAAAGTGGAGCCAAAGCAGAGGAATAAATTCGATTCTCCTTTTGCGAGATCTCCCGCCAGGAGCAGCGACAGCAGCAGCGGCAGACGCTTCAACCCTTGAACTCCGAGACCTCCCTTTGAATTGTGTGCCGGCCTGCGGGGGGACGCCGGCGCTCCCGAGGGGGATTTTCCCCGCCTTAGCCTCGGCCCCCCGGCCCACCCCCCCGTCAAGCCAGGACAGACAGCGCGTCTGACACTTGCATCCCTCTGGTTACATCAGGAGCATCAGACAAAAACACGATTCCCTGCCAACGTGTCTTTGTCCTATTGTCTTCCCACGCGCGCCCCTCCCCCAAAACAATGGCAGTTTTGACTCGATGGCTACGGGCGGCTTCCACCGCGACATTTACTGCACGGCGAGCCGGTTTCACACGGCGGAGACTTCCTCTGTGGGTGCGGCACTGCGAGCGGAACTGGATATCATCCGTTCTCCACTAGCCGCCGGGTCAAATCAGCTGGGAGTGTTCGACTCAAACACTCCCGCCTCCTGCCGCTCTCCGCCGCTAATAATAGAAATGCTATAAAAACGCATCGTCACGCTCATCGTGTTAATGTTTCTTTCCTTTTTTTCACCAATGACTCACAATTGCCACTCGCGGCACATGAGAAAAAGGCCCCGCGAGTGTCGTTACTCCAGAAACTGTGTCAGCGCGTCGCACCTAAAAGGCAACTTCCCCCCCTCGCGCCTCTTGCGACAGTGTGTGTGATTTGGGACCTGTTACGCAGGCACCTGCGATCAAGGCAGCGGCGGTGGAAATGATACACCTCCGGTGCACTGTTGTTTATTGTTATGACTGGACTAGCGTGCGCGCCGGCGCGCCGGCTTGTCATTAGCGCTGACCGTGCTCGAAAATGACAGCGAGTCGGAACACAATGACAGAGCGGCGGGCCTGTTCAAAGGGAGGCGAGGAGAGGGGGTGGGGGGGGGAAAGATCGAGACCCGAGGTGCGAAAAGAGAGAGGTGTAACGCGCACGCACGCCAGCACAGCTGTGCGCGGCCTGACTCAGTGGTTTGCGCCGTGGACTATTCCAGAGTGCGTGCGCAGCAGAAGCTCCTCCCATCATCTCGATGCGTCTGCATTGTTTAACCTGCGCACGTGCGTGGGCGCGCGTGAGCGCGAGTGTGCTAAAGGTAAGTCTGTGTGTTTGCCGCAAAGCCCCGCATTGTGCCCAAAGTGGAGCACCAATCCTGAGTCAATGGGCCAGAGCAAAAGCGCTGAATGACCCTGACCTACACTGGCCTCTCCCCCTCCGTCACTATTTGTGTGTGTGTGTGTGTGTGTGTGTGTGTGTGTGTGTGTGTGTGTGTGTGTGTGTGTTTGCGCCGATGCTCGGGTCATTTGTCTTTGCGTGGCGCGTTAAAACCGAATTTGAATGAAAGGCAGCCGAATGGAAGCGCCTCGACGTTGGTGACTGCGCGGCCAACGGTGCAGTCAAAGCAACTGCGTGCATAGAAAAAAAAAAGAATAAAGCAAAAAACGACTAAAATAAAAACAAACCTACGCAGGATACAACCCCTTTAATGCACCGGGCTGAAAACCACCAGTGCTTGACAGATGATAAAAGGAGCAGCGCAGCATTTTTCGAAGATTAAGAGAGAAAAGCATTTTTGCCATTGTTGTTTTTTTTTTTTTTCTTTACTTCTCCTTTTTTAAGCTACAACCTCTGAGAGCTTCTAAGACCGTACTGGCAGCCAGCCTAATGGCCTAGTTAAGCGGGGGGGGGAGAAAAATTGTTAGTGAAGAGAACCAGAGGAACAAGTTGAGGGAGAGGGGGAAGGGGAGGGGAAGAAAAGAGCAAACAGGGAAAATCAGGCAAATGAGCATGCAAACGCAGCACCATAGGACGCAGGGCGGCAATCGTGGAAGCATCCGGACATTCAATTGAATTCTGATTTGCATCCACTCTTTCTTCTTTTCCTTTTTCCTCATCTACCTCTCAGTCATCCTGGTGACAGGACGGATCTGATTCCAGGCTGTTCCTCCTGTTTCCACAGCTTTTGTCTTTCTCTTCTCCCTCTTTTTTTCCCCTTTTTTTTTATAATCACAGAATTCCTCCAATGTCTCCTCTGGGAAGTGATAGCGCTGACCTATTTTCTCGTGCCTTTTAGCTCTTTTTCGCCCATATCTTTTATCCCAATCTCTGTATCTATCCTTGTTTTTTCATGCCGTGATGTGGCGTGCGGAGAGCCGAGGTCTTTGATCAGCAACAACAGCAGCAAAAAAAAAAAAAAAGAGAGAGAGAGAGAGAGAGAGACACGGTACTGTTTTAATAACTCAAAGTTCGACTTGGATGCTGTGTTATACCTGGGATTAACCGAGCAAGCAAACCAAGCTTTCTCTGTCAACCCCGGTATGAGAAAACCTTACAGAAATGCAAACAGGCTTCCGAGAGATCATACGCCGGCGAATAAACACGCACATGCATGTATGGATGCACGCAGGCAAAGCCAACCCTCTGCGCTCTAATCCTGTAATGACAGGGCAGGACTAATAACAGGGGAGGGCACTGAAGCATTCGTCCCCACGGCCGCATCCAACACACCCTCGCGAGCGCGGCAGCCAGAGTTACAAGCCTCTTAAAATATTTCTCTTTTCTAACGAGCGGACTTCTTGAAAGAAAGAAAAGAAGGAAACGACAAAAAGAGGAAAAGGGTGGAAGAAAGGCCATTATTGAGAGAGAGAGAGAGAGAGAGAGAGAGAGAGGCAGAGGGAGGAATGTGCAGTCGTTTCACTGGGCCGAGGCCCCGGCAGCAGACAGGTGACGCGTTTTTTGGGGGTTTTTTTTCCAGCTTGGATCACGATGGTGTTAGGCTCTTTAGCGCAACTCGTCTTTGTTAGCGTGACCGCGTCAGATGACAAGTGAAAGATAAGCGAGACGAGCTCCCGCGGGAGGCTAAGAGATATGTCCCGACAACCTTCCGACATGGTGGGCGTGACGGAGGCGTCCGAAAGCGTTAACTCAGAAGCCTCTCGCGAAGCCGCTTCCTGTTAGCTTGATTTTCTTGCTTTCACCCACAGGAACAAAACAGCTTGTCCGCCTTCCTGTGGCGTTAGCTGCTCTTTCATTGAGATGCCGTGACGGCATTATTTTTTTTTTTCCGTCTTAAGGCCTGAAAGAGGCAATGAAAAAATACTTCAAACCCCCTTCGTCGTGACTCCGTCCCCTAAAAATGCTTCCACACCTCAGGCTTCTCCTCTAGTTAATTATCTTCTCTCCCCCTCTTCTGCTTTTGTTGTTGTCCTCCCCAACAGTCAAACAGACCAAGCACATGGCAACCTGGCATGGGGTCGCCACTCCATTAAAATACTATGCCGCCCGGTTGCCAAACACTCCAGCCTCTGTTTAGCCACAGAAACAGCGAAATGTGTCAACACGGGGAGCGAGGACCCCACGCTCGACTTATTAGCGCTATTAGCCTGATTGCTTTGTGCGCGATCTTTGTCCCCGCGGCCACCCTCTTACCCCCCCCCCCCCCCCCGCCCCCCACCACCACCTCTTTTGGGGTCGGTCGACAAATCAGATGCGGGGAGGGAGGGAAGGGGGGGAGGAAGAGGAAGAGTGGAGACGTGGAGAAGGGGAGATGCCATTCAAATTCAAATCGTCCCCGCAGCCCTTTTTTGCCTTTGTGCAGGGGCCAGAGTGCAATGATTAGGAGAAGTCCCCTCCATTTTAGGGCCAGAGCTCCCCCCTTTACCTCCCAACCTCCCCCACCACACACACACCACCCTGCTACCACTCACTGTCAGTCATCCCACAATGGCTGCCTCATAGAAGGTTTGTCCCAAGTGTGTGTGTGTGTGTGTGTGTGTGTGTGTGTGTGTGTGTGTGTGTGTGTGTGTGTGTGTTCGGAAGCCGACTTTGCCGTCAAAGCGGAGCAGGAAATAAGCCCTCTTTATTTTCCGTCTCCCTCCCTCCCTCCTCATCACCTATACCCCCCTCTCCCCCACCCCCACCCCCACCACCACCACCCACCCCCCCGCTCTCTCCCGCTTCTGTTTCATCTCTCCCCGTGGGGAAGTCTAATGAACACAAAGTCTTTGCCCTCTGCATTTGTCACCAGGCCCCTGCCCTCAATTATTCCCTCCTCGTTGAGATAGACCTCGCGGCTGAATCCTGAATTTGGGTTGCGGCGGCACCGCCGCCGCCTGTTTTCCGGGAGGGCCAGCGCCTACTTGGCCTATAGCTTGCGGAGGCTGCCTCTGACGAGAGGCTCTTACGAAGTCGCAGTAAATAAAAACAAACATCCCCGCGTGAGCTCTTTTTTTCCCCCTCTTTTTTCTTTTTTTCATGCCAATGAGTTCAAGGAGCAGTCGGAGCGGCGGTGGAATAAATGGATCATTAAAAGGAGGTCGCTGCGCGCTTGCATTTCTTTCTCTTTTTTTTTTACCCCCCCCCTTTTTAAAAACACACTCCTGTGCACATTCTTTTCTCGGCGTGAGCGCAGTTCCTGTACCTCTTCAGGAATGGACCTCTTTGTCTTTTAACCCCAGCATTCTGGGCCCCTCTCCACCCCTCCTTATCCCCTTCTCTCACTAACTCTCCTAATTACAAAGCACAGAGAACAGGTAGCCCCCAGGGCAGCTGTCTGCAGAACCAGGTGTGCCCCCGCCAGCGTGCGTGGGACGCCTGCGCCTCAGCGCGTGCGTGTCCCCCGGTGATTGCAGGTGAGTGTGTGTGTCTGCGCGCGTCTGCGGGTGCATACTCAGCCCTTCCGAAGCCAACGCCTTGCCGTGACGAGCGCCGAGTAAGCGATTACAATCATTGCCTGTTTGCGTCACCGATATCTGCGGAACGGGAGTGTCCTCTTTGTTTGTTGCTCGGTCAGCGAGGCTACGAGGCCGGCGCGACATATGAACCAACTTCCTGGTGATATTAATTAAGATTTCCCTTGAAAATTCATCCCGCTTCAATACAATTCCACCAACCTCCTGGTTAACCAACCAACCAACCAACCAACCAACCAACCAACCAACCGACCAACCAACCGTGGCCCTGCCCAGGACTCAGGCATTCAACAGCTGTCTGCATTGTCCCCCCGTGAGAATCTGTGAATGGCCCAGTGTTTGGTGGCTCGGCCCCTCCATCAACACTGCTGACAACATAATGTGTGTCGCCACACAAACAGAAACACACACACACACACACACACTGGCAGCCTGCGTCGAGCCATTAACACTTGTCGTGTCGGCTACCTGCTCTCTAAAATGGGCACGCGCGCAAGATCGGAGTGGAGAAAGGTTTTAATGGGAATTATCGACGCCCGCGGTCTGTTTCTCGTCAGCCGTGTCATATTGCCGCAATTAATGTGCGGCGCCGGTTTCCGCCATGAAGGACTCAAGGCGAACGCGAGTGAGAGCCCGGCAGCAGAGTGATTGATCTTGTGGAAAATAATAGGCGACTACAAAGTTGGTAGGGCCCCCTGTGAAAATGAATGGATCTGACACACGGTTCAAAACGAGACTGGCAGCGCTCACGTCATTTGTGGCAGCTGAAAAGTTGAGCTGGATTTGTTTTTTGTTTTTGCTGGATTCCACAGTACAGGCACAGCTGTACGGCGGGGGGGTCGGACAGTTTTCATGACTTTTGTTTTGCGAACGCAACCTTTGACGTAATCAATTTAACAGTGAAGGTCACGTCGTCGACACTCTTTCAATGCTAGGTCTTCCTATTAAAATGTAGGACCACGTTTCTATTGAAGCAACATGCTAGGATAACTGAGCAAGAAGTGGTTCCACACAGACATGGACCTGTAGCCAGGTGTCAAAGCTGGATATCCCTCCTGCACATGTGCACATCTCATCCAGTCAACCTTCTTGTCAAAATGACGCGCAACAAACTGAAAGTTTCTAAAAAACGCAGACGGAGCTCACATTGGTTGCGCCACCGTGGACCTTCAAACAAGTTGTGATATTCTGCCTAAGGAAAAAAAAAAAAAAGGAAACCAGCTTAGCTTTGGCTTAATTGTTTTAGTGTGCATTCCTCCCGGTATAACATGTTCACTGGCTTTCATATCCCATTGAAAGTTCCCTTTGAAAGAGTCATCCCAGACCACACTGATACACGACACTGTTAGTTTTGACGTCAACTGAAATCGAATTAGGCTTGCCAGTGCTTTAATTCAGGCCTAAGTGGAAGCACAACACGGCCCCATTCGTTTGATCCTGACATCATCTGAAAGGAGACACACCCTGAAATCACCTGCAAATGAAGATTTTTTTTATTTTTTATTTTTCGCTTCAATGACTTTGAAAAGGGAAGTCCTGAGACCGAATAATAATCCTGCAAGTGTTATTTCATTACATCGCCGCACTTTTCAGGTCGAGTGTCACACTTGCCAGTTTGGTTTCTTTGTGGAGAGGCATGTTCCTCATTTGCAAATGATTATGTTAAGGGCATCAGGTCTGCCTGTGTTTAAGCGCTGCCAGGAAATGGGCACGGAACCAGATTTCTGTCGGAACACGCGATGTTTACATCGCTTAACATGGAAAGTATTGCCTCAACCTTCACCACAAATTGTGTGTGTGTGTGTGTGTGTGTGTGTGTGTGTGTGTGTGTGTGCGTGTGTGTGCTTTTTTTTTCTCCCCAGCCCTCTAACTCACAACCTCTCCTGGATATTCTCCACACATCACTCGCTTTACGACAACTCATACTCCACTCCGGGTTTGGACTTTGCTTTTCCTTCGATAAAATTCAGCGTCTCACGGCGATTAGCATTACATTCTGGCCAGACATTGGACGGCTTACACCAGGCACGAGGCGGCGTCGCGTCAGCGTTGCGCCTCCTGCGTGAGACGGAGGCCCGGACGCCGCCGTCTAGGGTTCCTCGCAAATAAGTCGGTCAACTGTGACTGAAAAATGCAAAACAAGAAAGAGAAGAGCTGGTACGCTATCATCCCCGGAGACGCTGCACATGGCGATATGGCTTCGCTTTGTCAATTGCTGTGTGTATCTGTGGAAATTTGTATCAGCGTGAGTCATGCAGGAAGGAACCTAGACGGAATAATTAGGGCGTCTCTTTTACGCGTGAGTTTGTGTGTACGTTTTTTTTTTTGTGTGGTTTTTTTTCTCCCTGCGTCGGCGATGCCGCGGCCCGGCTGCTGATTTCATTCCGATCCGCCTCACGTTTCTTCACGTCTGCGGCGGCGGCGGCGGCGGCGGCAACACCTGAAATATGACTCACACTTACAACACAATTCCGGGCAAGTGCAACCTCAGCAGGCTGTGATTGATTTCGCAGCACGAGGGAGAAAAACAAACAAATACAAGGCGCCTGTAAACCCCCCCGATCAGCGCCGAGGCCGCACGCCTCCCCAAATCAGCCCCATTACCGAGCTTTTAGTCACACCTATCCTTAACACGTGCTATTAAAACTGTCTTCACTGCCTTTTTTTTTTTGCGCACCCACCCCCCCAAAAATAAAAGCACGTACCTACGGGCTCTGGCTATTTGAGAGTTCAAAGCCTTGCTTGAAGGCACTGGAGCGGCAGAGGGGAAAAGAATCGCAGACTCTGCTTTTATGGTAAAGGGTTCATTTTTTTCTGTACGAATAAAAAAAAGTCTGTCAAAAAGAGACATGTCTTTAAGAGGCGCCGGGTCATATTCTCCATGTGGTTGCGCGCCCTTAAAAGCTTGTTAGCGATACTCAGTGGTTGCCTCATTAAACGCTCATCTTAAAAAAAAAACAGAGGAGTACTAAAGGGGAAGGTCGGTTACTTCTGCGTTGGGGAGAAGCAGCGGTGTTTGATTTTCGACCCGCAGACGCCTCGGACGACTCCTCGGTGGCCGTGGCTAATGGACAAACTGTGCTGTGCAGTTATAACCCAGATAAGCAGGGCAATAAAGGTTAAATGGCAAGAGGTGGGAATATATTGCAATTAAAACGAGCGTCACTCTTTCTCGATAATCCGTCTGTCTGTCTCACTATGTGTGTATGTCTGCGTGGTATGATTCACCTGGCGCCTCAGCCTCTCTGAGGGATTTGGGGCATTAGCGTTGCAGACTAACACCGTGACAGGTCGATGTCAGGACTTGCTTGCACCATCTAGGTCACTTTTTTTGTTTTTATGTTGTAATGATTTCAGCAGATTACTCTCACGCTTCCCCTTCATCAGCAGCCCACTGGGACTTGCTTTGAGAGCACTGTTTTTTTACTGACATCGTGGCCGGTATGAAGAAAGACCTGAGAGCAAGTAGGACAGTAAAAATAGAGATTATCATTACCTGCCATCTACTTTGCAACCATGAAATGCTACTAAATCATGCCCATTGGGCCATTCAATTTCACAGTGTGCATTAACAGGGGTTTCCGTGTGTCCACCGTGGGCTGTTTAAAAAAAAAAAAAAAAAAATCCTTCCGAAAGAATAGCCAGGGGCAAAAGTGTCCCTTTGCATAGAAATGAAATTGTTGTTGTTGTCGTTGGCGGAACAAGATGAAAAATGCCCCATGCGCAAGCAATAACAGAATAAGTTCCCAACAACACCCTGTGTTTCAGATGCATTGGTTCCTAACCCGCTACGGCACAAAGGGAAATAAACGTGAGACGCGCAAGGAGAGAAAGGAATGGAATGAGAAAAAAAAACTGAAAGAGGCAGAGAAGAGGCGACGGTGCCCAGCATCGGGTGTGGCTGCCAGTGATTACCATAGCAGCCACTTAGCGTACAGTCGCTCAGTGTCGCTTGTACACATTTGCATATTTCAGTCAACAAAGACACTGAAAGGTTTTTTTTTTTTTTTTTTTTTTTTAAAGGAACGAAAGGAAGAAAGGAGGGTCGAAAATAAAAAAAAAAGATTTTCGGGGGTAACAAAGGCGGGAGCGGGGAGGAGGAGCGAACACGGAGCAGAGGGAGATCAGCGGATGGAGAACCAGTAGGGTTTGTCTGTATTCCCCACAGCCCCTCCGCTTCCTTTGTTGCTGCTGTGTTTTTTGGAATGCTGACGTGCAGCGGCCTTTAGAGACTGTGAGCAGACGTCTACATCCCGGGCATGTCTGCGTGTCTGCCTGAAGTGCCTGTGTTCAGCCTGATGGGAACCGTTTTTTTTTTTTTTTTTTTTTTTTTTTGCTCATTTGCCTTTTTTTTGCAGCTAGAAGCTATCGTCTACTTCTCCTCTCCTCTCTTCTCCTCTCCTCCCCTCTCCTCTCCTCCCCTCTCCTCTCCTCTCCCTTATTTTTTCTCTCCTCTGCCTCTGTGCCAACCCGGGCATCCGTTCACAACGGTTGCAAAATCTCTGGTTCAAGACTGTATAGGAGAGACAGCGGCTCATTTTCTCTGACCAAATAAACAAAGCGGTATGTGATAGCGGAACCTGGTCCTGTGTGAATTCCAGTGGTAACAAAGGCAGTATTTGGTGTGCGGACACACACACTTACACACACACACACACACGCCACCTGTGTGAATAAATGAGTGTTTTGTAGATCGGCGAGAGGCTTATGATTATCCCTGTGTCTCATAGGCACTTAAAGCATAAACATGCACCAACACAAACACACATTCACGCTCCTTTGTTCTGTCGCAGGCCGGCTTTTGTGCTGCCTGCGCAGTCAGATTAGCAGTTAGCTCGCGGCCCTAATGGCAGGTTTTGGGAAATTTTGTGTGTCAGCGAACGGAACGGGGCTGACTCAGAAAAAAAAGCAAAAAAAAAAAGCAAAAAAAAGCACAAGCTCAGTCACATGCACGCCCAGTCCCATACTGTACGCTTGCGTAATGCTCACGGTCCATTATTTCTACGGTACTAAAACTAACACACGTACAAAAAGAGGCTAGAATGGGGCTACTGAGGCCGGCACACATGTATCCACATTCTCTCTCTCCCCTCTCTCTCTCTCTCTCTCTCTCTCTCTCTCTCTCTCTGTCTCTCTCACACACACACACATGGTCACAAACAAATCCTGTTTGTTCACTCGGGGAGCAGCCTAGAAAGAGCCAGAGCCGGGCATTGAATAAAAGCTGTGGCTTTTTGAATGGCTGAGCACCACAAGTAAAGGGCTTAGCACCCAGTTTTTGCCACTCGGCTTCAATAGCTACTTTAGCTCCCTCGCAAACACATGGCGCCCCTCTCTCCCTCTCCCTCTCTCTCTCTCTCCCTCGCTCGCACTCTTTCTTTGCTCTCTCTTTCTGCGCCATTGTCTCTTTTGATGCCCCCCCGCACCGCTCACCCCCTCCCACTTATACAGTCATCTGCCGGGCGCATCAGATCACCTTACGACGTGCTCTCGGCCCGACGTGTCGCGATCACGCCGGATCTAATTAAAGACGGCTACTTCCTGTCCCACCCCGGAACAGCTGCCGCCGTGTCTTGCAGTGCAAGAGCACAGTGGCTGCCCGCATTTTCTGCATGCCAGTGGCTTCCAATTACTTTTAAGCAGATGTATAAAAAATAAATATATATAGATACCGCGGCCGCTGCGACCGGGAGCACTTTGAGGCTTTCGCTTGTTTCTACTCCGATTCTCTTCGGAAACTTTCACAGACGCAATAAACAACCCAGGGACCAAAATAGCAACCGGGGGGGGGGGGGGGGGGGTTCCCCTATTAGCATGAGCTAGACATGCTGGAGAACGTCCTTTGGCTCATTGAGCAACGGCTGATGATTTATGAAGATGTTTGAGTGTAATTATCAAGTCAATTATTGCGGCGAGTCGTGTTAATTTCCCAGGTATGCCTTGGTTTACCTATCAGGATGGGTGAGGAGGAGGTGGAGAAAAAATGGGGCGAGTGAAGGGAGAAAGAAAAGCCGATGGGAAGTTTCAGTAGATGAGTAATTACACTCTGTAGCTCTGCCACACATAGCCGTCATTGCACCAGTACTCCACTAGGCCTCTTTTTGGTTTTTTTTGGTTTTTTAAAGATGGACAGGGGGGAAGAGCAGGTGATCGCCCCGGTCGTTCAGCCGCGTCGCGTCCAAAAGGCGGGGAGAACAAAAAGAAGGAGGCGAGGGCAGTTGGAGTCAGGAATGCAACCCACCAGGTCAGGCCTCTGCAGGCTCGAGTGACTGCCGAGGCTCTCCCAAGCCGCACACGCCCAGTCGGTTGCCGCTGCACAAATCCGCAAAACAATGGCGGTGAAAAAAAAAAGTGCAGGTAAGCCTCCGAGGAGCCTCGCACGGCAAAAAAAAAAACAAAACGGTGAGATGGATCGAATGGCGCGTTGCGTGACACTGCAAATGCGAACAGGAAATGTAAAAGAAAACAAAAAAAAGATGCACGCACATTCAAGGAGCTGTTGATATTACACACACCAGGCCAGTTCATTTGTTGTGACCTCTAGAAAATCCCTCCTGCTACGTGTGTGCGGCTCCTCTCTGGCTCGGCCTTTATGCTACACTGACTCCTTCACACGTACACGGCCACTCCCTCCTGTTTACTGACCACAACTTGCTAACTAACCCGGGCCGCAAATATGATTTGACATTGAATTACTGAGAGCTGCATAAATATATGTTTTATTACCCGCACCTGGCTTTTAATTAATTCCAGAAACGAGTAGAAGCAGATTGATGTGTTTATTATTTGCCATCGTTAACCAAGAGAAAGTCTTGCCAAGGAAGACCATTATTTATGGCTATTTTTGTTGTTTTGGTTTTTCTTTCACCGCCATATCCTCGTAAATGGGTAAGTGGGATTAATCATGTTGATCTGTTTTTGGAGTGGAGCCGCTCTCCTACACAATCTGCGTTCCTCTCCCCTGACACCCCCCCACCACCACCAATCCCTCTCCCTTGGCTTACGGAGATTCTCGTCGGACCTGCATTTTTAATCGCCACTGAGTTAATTAATCTCACACTTGGCTGCTGTAATAACTTGACTTGTTAGACCTCCTCTGTGCAAATGGACTTTGGCTTCTTAGCGGCTAAAAGCAGCAGTAATGAGCCAGCCAGGAGGCCAGTGAGGGAGAATGAGACGGGTGGAGGAGAAACGGCGAGGGAAGAACATTAAAAACACCCGGAGTAAAGAGGTGCGAGTCGCTGCTCTCATCAGCTTGATCTTCACATCACCTCACATTTGGATTTGAATCATTTCACATCCCTGCAAAAGGCTCCTGTTATGTTTCAGAGCACAACGCCGGCTCTGTGGAATAAGCCGCAGTTTAAGGGTTGCCAACACTGAGATTGTGACAGGAAAAAAAAAAAACTGACAGCACAACAGAAGCAGACAGGAAATGCTGTCAAAGTCAATTAGTGTCCAGAGCATTCATGAAAAACTGAGAAACTGTAAAAAGAAAGACTATGTACAACATGTCTGGCATATACATGGATACACACATAAACACACTCACAAATATATACAACATACTGACAAAATAATTTGCCTCTGACATTGAACAACAGCTAAAACACTGAGAGGATTTTTTTTTTCTTTTAAGGTAACTCTAACATCTATCGTGTTCACAAAAATATTCCTTATTCCGTTTAAAAATTCCAGCACTATGATCTTAGCTGTCAAACTCCTGTTTCCGTTCTATCTTTCTGACAACTGGAGTCAAAATGGTAAGAGAATATAAACTAGGAATGACATCTACTGGGCACGGCTGGGGACTTATGAGCAACCTGTTCCGAGCCTGGCTCAGCATTATCTGGTCAATCCAGTGGTGCGGGATTGGTTGGGTCCCAAACCTTATTACATATTAATGTATTTAACCTATGGAGAATGAACCCAATAGATAAGTCACGGCCCAGAATCCCAGCACTGGGCAATTAAAGGAAATTGATGGATGGACGTACAGACATCCGAGGCTGCTGGGCTCCATATGGCAAGGGGCTTTCAGAGGCCCGTTTCAATTACATAAAGACCTCTGCGCATAGGCATGACATAGTGTGGGCCCCAGACAGCGACGGCAGAGAAAGATGGTATAAATCATGCAGCGGTTAGTGCCGCGCGCGCGCACACACAAGCACATGTATATGCTCATACATGTTGCCAACAAGGGAAAGACTGGCAAAGACGCGAGTCCCAAAATACACAGCCTTCAATCAAGTGCACACATACTCACACAAAACACAAACCACAGGCAATAGTCGGTGTTCTTTTTTTTCCCCCCTCGCGACAAAAATACTCAAACGGGATCTCATCCTGTCGCCGTTTGGTATGATGGACGTGTAAACATTGCGCCGTTGCACTGAAGGACGCTCAAAAAGCATCAAGACTTCTGCAGTGAGTCTGCCAAAAGCGAGACCACTTGGCCTGAAGTGAAAACGCTGGCTCGCCTTTAATCTGCAGGTGTCATATCCTTTGCAGGTTTGTTGAATGGAAGTTAAAAATCTAGGGGGGGAAATTGTGTGCCTTGCAGGTCTGCCATTGTCTAGGAGGAGAAATACTGAGGCATTCTTCCCCCTCTGTTGATGTGTAACTAAAGCTGGTAGATTGTTGAGGCCACGCAGTGTCACCAATTATCCCCACACACCACCACTACTAAACCACACACACACACACACACACACACACACACACACACACACACACACACACACACACACACACACACTAACACACACGCGTGTGCGTGCCTAACCCTAAGGCGCCAGACACCCATTGATTCATGTGATAACACAGTGTATTTCTGCCCGGGCACACATTTTCCTGCATCGAAAAACATAGATTTCCAATTTGAATAGATGTGCGGCCATATTGCATGTGTGTATGAGGGACACAGAAAGGTCATTAGGTTGCCCAAGTGTGTGTGTGTGTGTGTGAGAGAGAGAGAGAGAGGGAGAGAGAGAGAGAGAGAGAGAGATAGATGTCTCAAATGTTCCATGAAGTAAGGAAAATCCAAATACATTTACATGTTTCGAGGTATTTAGCACTGAACAATGATTTTCATACAATATTAGCTAAATTTGAAAGTTCAGGTTTGCTTGACAATGACACCTTTTTTTTTTTTACATAATTGTAAATTACTGTATCTGTATAAAAATTGTCATAATTCTGCTTGTTGAGGTGGTAAGTCCTCCAATGTTAAGGGGCAAAACTTCTAATGGATTCTACAATTAAAGAAATCTGGATCAGCTAAGTTGAACCAGTGCCTTCATAGAGTACATAAATGCGGAGACTCTCATTTGGTCCAGGAAGTTTGACAAAAAGCAGCCTCACATACCCCTCGGCCTTGCCACGATGTTATGACACAGCCTCTGGAAGACACAGTTAGTTAAAATATAACAATCCCACTGTTTATGCCCAAGCTCACCCATTAACTCCAATGTTCAGCTGGGATCAGTTGTGTTGTGGCCTGTGGCGATTCAGTCTGAAGGTAATAAACAACAACGAGGTGCAAGTTTGTTTTTCTCCCCAGCTGAAGAAAAGGGAAATGAAATATGCTGGAAATAACAGTGGTCTGTGTTTCCATTGCTTGGTGGTTCGCAGTGAGGGTAGGCGGGGTTTTTGCTGGCGCTCCGACTGCAAGGGTCGGAAGCACAACCGGCCTGATTAGTCGTCGGCCCTGACCGTGAACCATCAAAAGAGGTTAGAATAAAAATGAATCTCCAGGGTCGCTGGCCAGTAAATCTGACTCAGGACCAGTGTTTATGGGATTCAAACTGCACCAAACAAGGCCATAGCAGATGGGCTTACTGACCCTGAACAGTGATGTAATTTAAGGGAAGGGGCAACACTCTTTTGGGCAGGTGGTTTGCAGGACTGAGAGGTACAGTACTTCCAAAATGTGGGTTATGGTGAGGACGACGTTTGGCATACTTGATCCAGAAGGGTGTTGTGATGTCACCGGTAGACATCTGTTGTTTATCTCCGCTTGTAACAGGTTCCTGCTAAATTGAGAATGTTCATTTCAATAAATTATTGCGAGTTAATTCTGCAAAGCCCCGGCTGCTCTGGGAAAATGTTAATATTTCACCAGCCGTAAAGCCTTTCCTGCTCCGTTCCTTCGGTTTCTCTTCCATGTCTAATGACTGTCAAGGTTCAACACTTCCGGGCTGCTCCATTCTTGGGTTAATGAACAGGAGAGGAAAACAGACGGCTATGGAAATTGATTTTTTTTTTTTCTTAAGCGTTGCCTCATTATCCCAATGTGAGGCGTTTTATCCAGTGCCGCGGAAACACAACACCAGACAATGTGGATTGTTCAACACCAAGGTCACGGGGCCGTTAGGGTTCTGTGTGGCATCGACAGAAGAAGGGGTCTGCAGTCTCGATTGAGACGGTATGGATTGTCTGAAAGCAAGGCTATTACTGAGGGACCAATTAGGGGAGGCCAATTGGTCTCCAGCATTGGTCGAAGCCAGGATTCATAAATAAGTAAGTGCAGGGGCAGCTTGGTTGCTTAATTAACAAAGCGTGAAAAAAGGGCGTGAATCCCAAGAGGTACAGGCCCAATCTGGTTGCGAGTATGGCTTATCGGCACCGATCCTGTCCATCTTGGTGGCAATGATTGATCGCCGGCCAAATTGGATCTCTAATCATCGCCCCCTCCTTTCATATCTGCACCCCTGGGAGTATACAGAGGCCAAAAGTGGTGCGAGAGCTAATGCTGCTATATCCATTTCCTGACACTAGTGGCACAAACATGACAGCCGACCCCCCAAACCCCTGACCAATCATCTCTCCCTGACTGTCCCCATCTGGCCAGGGGTTATCTGATCCCTGTGTGTTCCTCCTCGCACTTTCATGTTTCTGCCAATTGTTTTCACACCCTAAACTGTTTGGCCGAGGTATTCAAATCCCAGACACCTCGCACCACTCCCACTTAGACACCCACTGTCATCTGAAGCGTATTGCGTTACGGCTCACGGAGACACTCGCGCCTTACTTTCTCGCAGCCCTTCCTGTTGCGCTAATCTTTCTCATTGTCCAAGCTGTCAGACAAAGAGGTTTTTTTTAGTTGTTTTTTTTTAAAGCTGGGGGCCAACAGCGACACGTCAAGAGAAAAGTGCACGTCAGGCCTTTCATGTGAGGAAGCAATTTTTGGGCAGTAGAATGACATGCATTTGCCAAGCTTGCCTGACTTGCAGGCTTTCCACACACAATAGGGGAAGTCAGCACGCGGGTCGGGACCTTATCAAGTCGTGTGCAAGAACAAAGGGTCTCCGTTGCGGGAAATAGCATCTGTCTCGCGGCTCCTCACCGTCACTGTTGGGTTTTTGATATCACAAGGGCGACAGATAACAGGGGAAGGAAAATAATACTGCAATTAGGACCTACTGTAACTGTGATAAGCTGTGGTCACGGGAGAAGGACTCGAGGAGGGGCGAGGGGCCGAACCATGGACAGGATGAAAGAGGATTGGGGGGGGGGGGGGGGGGGGTGACACAGAGAGGTGGTGGGGAGATCGAAAGTGTGAGAGCGAAGCTTGGAAAAGGGACAAGGTCTGAGAGAGTCACGGAGAGGTGAGGAGAGGATAGGTAAACAGCTTACAAAAGGAGGCTTTGTCTGCCGAGGATTTTGCATGGTGCTGGCATTTTTTTATGGTTGGGTGGGATGGGGGGGGGCGCTTGCAGGTCTTAATTCTTCTTCTTAATCAGGATTTAGAGGAGTGCTGCCTGGCTGGGAAAACATTCACGTGGTTTTGTTGGCTGTGTACCTGATAAAGCTGTGATAAACCACCGCAATCGTTATGCAAGCCCGTACTTCCTCTCATCAAGCTCATAAAGTGGAGTTGTCCTTATAAACCAAAATGACATAAAAGCCACAGTGCCGTTATAGGTAATCTTCTTCCAACTTGGCTTTGAATCTCTCCGACTTTCAACCGTTAGTAGGTAGCAAAGGCACAGGCGCTGCTTGCTTGTGGTCTCCTCGAGACCAACGTTGGCTTGCTCGCTCTCCCTGACTTATAAACAACTCATTATTCAATTTCACCTGCCACTAGCTCGCTTACGCAGACAGTGTGGCCGATTGCTTCTTGAGATCGCCCCTAATTGATTTCATTGACGTGCGCTTGTCAGAGAAAAAAAAAAAAAATGGGGCAGAGTGTGAATTTGTATGCGTGTGGGCGAGAAACAAGACGCTGGACGGCACAAGTCAAGGAAGTCGAAGGTGGGGAGCGACGGAAGCTGCACGGCGGGAGTTAAACCCTGCAAAGCACCGGTGGGAAACATAGCGGTCAAGAGATTACTCTGCCACGACTACTGCTGCTGCTGCTGCTCTAATCTTCACTCTACCCCCCCCCCGCCACCCCATTTTTATTTTGTCTCCCTCCTACAGCCCTGCAGCCCTTCCCCATCTCATCATAAGTGACCTTGGCTCCCAGCAACCTCTCCGCAACATCTGTCCTGCTTAGTTGTTTCTCACAACCCTGGATTTCTGAAATGAACCCCACCTCTCCCCTCCCTCCCCCCCCGAACCCTCTTCGTTCCTCCCTCTCCTACACACTCCGCATGGTCTCGCGACACGCACAGCTCCCACTTCCGGGCAGAACCTAATGACTAATAACACTTCGGACCGACCCGACGGGCGTGCGCCAGCGTGTCCTCGTGTGTGTGTGTGTGTGTGTGCGTGTGTTCGAGGTGTCGCGGCCAGATCCGGAAGCGTTAACGGGGTGGCTCGGGTAGCGGGTGATGCGGGTTGCACCTTTCGCGGCAAATGAGGGCTTCTGTGGAAGAGGATAAGCTCGCACTTGGCTGAAATCCACCACCTGCCACGACCAGCCTTCCCATGATGTCGGGATCCACGATGCTGACATGCGAGACTGGGCGAGGTAAAGGCAAGGTCAGACAGCAAGTGCGAGCTTGAGCTGAAGTCGCCTTGCCTACTTTATCAGTTTTCTTTTTAATCCCTTCTCCCTCACTCTCTCTCTCTCTCTCTCTCTCACACACACACACACACACACACATGAATGTGAATGCCGGCACACATCATCAAAACACCGTATTTCTGGGGAGTCAAAGCGGATAAGAAATGAGGACTCTTTGAACTGCTTGGATGTTTCGAGGCCCTTCTTCTCCCCTTGGTCTCCGAGCTTCCCTGCTGGTCCGCGGGGGGACGGCAGAAAAGGGACTGATCGATGGGGTCTGACAGCAACGAAATGAATGGAACCAGCTGATTAATTCATTAACCAAGGAGTGAGCGCCTGCGGATGAAGGGCCGTGACCCCGTGAAGCGGCGGAGTTGCGTGGGTGAAGATTTCACGGCGGGGGAGCGGGGGTTTGAGGGGCGCATGAGTGCGAGGTGGAGGCAATTTGCGCGTGCGCTGCGAGCGCATGAGTAATCGGCCACTGTCGCTCGTGTGTGCGGGTGAGCTGCGCACTGGCGCGTGCACGCCACAGAGGGAGAGACCAGCCGAGAGGTCAAAAGGGATTTCCATAGGGTGTAAGAGGGAAAGGGGAAGCTGTTTATGGCCTGACTTGGCACAGAGGGAGGGGGTCAGCTCATATTGTCCGGCGCTTTCATCTGGCTCATTGCAATTAGTCTTTCACAGTGGAACCTTGTCAAATCCCGGTCAGAATCACAGCTAACTGCCAGCATGTTGCACAAGGGCGCGCAAAGAACAAAAACATGTAAAAAAAAAAAAAAAAAAAGGCGAGGCTGCAGCGAGGCAACATGCAAATAATAAGCGAACAAAATTCTAAATGGGGGTCCTTTTCAAACTAAATCAAGTTAAGTGAGCACGCCGGAGCAATAACTGTATTAAGGAAAAATAAGAGACTTCTTGAGACTGAAATGCTTGTAGCCGTGGAATAAAACTTATGGCAAACCCACAGGGTGGCCGTTTATCCTTTCCTGCCACTGCCACTGAAAACACACCTCGGGGGTCTCTCTCTCTCTCTCTCTCTCTCTCTCTCTCTCTCTCTCTCAAACACACACACACACACACTCAAGTTTTATAGGTTTCTACCATCCACGGCAACAAATGGACAGGTGTTGGGGCCATTCAAGTCACAACACCTCCACATTTGCTTCATTGCCCCACTGTTTTAAAGGCCACATGTTTTTAACAGACCTATTGCTGGGTCAACATGCTTTTGATTGGTCGCCAGCCTGATTTGCCTGGAACCATTTATTGCCTCTATGTATTCTAATGTCGAAGAAATTTTTACTCAAACAGTTTATTCCGACTTGATCTAAGGTCAAATGAAATGTTTCCCACAGCTGGCGAGTGCATTTAGGGAGCTGCGCCATGGAACCATGGGGATTATGTAAATATCTTGACAAAAGGTCAGGTGTGATTGCTGCTGTTGCCACTGGAATTTATTGGATGTGTTGTGAGCGAGTGGCGGAGGGTCTTCAGGACCATCAGGGTTCATTTGGTGTGATTGCGATGAGGGCAAAAGGGGGTTTCGGTGAACTTTCGCTCCAGTTAGTAAAATATGAAAACTACAAGACAGCGGGGAGACCTCGCTGGGCTTTTTTTTTTTTTTTTTTTTTTTTTAAGTATAGATGAATCACAGGTAGAGAGTGTTTTTGACACCAAGGATGCAATGTGATGAGAATTAAGTTGCTCTAATTTTGAAGAGTTATCAACAAGAACTAAATTGTTCACACATTTTTAGTTAATTAAACTGTGCAGTCAATTCACATCAAACCTGGCTTCTGCATTTCTCCCTTCTAAGCTACTCCTACCATCACGGAGTCCCCCTTGTAGAGAATGATCGGGCGGAAAAAAGTGGGGAAAAAAATCTTTCTTGGACTTGAAGGGAAAGATGCCTGAAGCTAGACCAAGACCAAGCGCCTCTAAAGGCCACCAGCCACTCGGCAGTTAAAGAAATTTCCCCCATCTGTGTTTTCTTCCTCTAGTTAACAAGGAGAAGGTTGAAACCAGGTGAAGCTCCCCTTTTTTTCCCACAAAGAGCAAAGTGTTTTACGAGGACGTCTACTCTGGAGCCAGATGTAGCCGCTTCTAGTTTTAAAGACAAATATCAAAGATCGCCTTCTGTTCCTCCAGCAGA
This sequence comes from Nelusetta ayraudi, assembly GCF_046127955.1. Taxonomy (NCBI): domain Eukaryota; kingdom Metazoa; phylum Chordata; class Actinopteri; order Tetraodontiformes; family Monacanthidae; genus Nelusetta; species Nelusetta ayraudi. The sequence continues at coordinate 602,170 of NW_027466063.1, forward strand.
TTTGTTCAAACGGGTTAGTGGCTTGGACACAAATGGTGGGACGAAGCCCCGGGGAGGCGTGTGTGTGCGTTTGTGAGGGTGGGGAGGGGGAGGGTTGCTGTGAGCATCCATCCCTCCTGCACCCTTCCTTCAAGCGACAGAAAAAAAAACACCACATTTCCACCCCGGCTCTTAGTCATCTCGCACAACTGCTCCGAGGCCCCGCATTGTGAATTGCACAACCGCCCTGATAAGCAGACCAGCCTATCAGGGAGACGGAGAGAAGTCGAGCGCACGCTGACCTAGTCACCAACTGGGCTTTTAACCCGGGTCTGTTTGCGAGTGCGCGCGCGTGTGTGTGTGCGCGCGCGCGAGCCTGCGCGTGTTTATGTGTGTCAACGAGCCGTGGAAAAGTTTCACAGTGGGACCCACCGCGTGCACAAATCCTCTCGCTGTGTATTTTTACATGGCGTTGGAAAAAAAAAAAAAGGATAACCCCTTGAGCTTGATTGTGTTAAAACGGCTATTGTTGCAAAGGAACAAGAGCGGCCTTGGGGAGAAGCGCTCTGCCGAAATTCTCAAATAAGACGCCCTGTGAACTCGCGTTGAACGAAATGTGGACGTTTCCGAAGGCGAGGCCTCTGAGTGCAAGCACCGATTGTCATCCATATTCGGCAGCATTTTACAGATTTTTCTAAGGCCAAAAGCAAAAAACAAAAAAAAAACAAAGGGACTTCCCCTGACTGAGTGACAAACACACTCACACACTCCAGCCTCCCAGCTCCACTACCCATCATGCACTCGGAGCAAGTGCAAAAATTCTCTCTCTCTCTCTCTACTTCCCTCCCCATTCTCCTCTGCGTCTCTCGCTCGTTCTGCTTGACCGGCTGCAGACACCAGCAGTGTGTCTGTGCAGTGGCCCGGGCTCAGGGCACATTTGCCGTCCTCCGCTTGCCCCCCGACACTGGCTGTCAAAGACCTGCCAGCTCACAAGGACCCTCTGTCGCATACCGGGATGCACTGCATATTCCAAAAGTCACATCCAAGAGGGACGCAGTGCGCGAGCCACATACACACACATGCAAGGTTTTGGAAATTTTCCAGATTATTTTTTTTTCCCCCACAACATACATAAAACCGATTTTTCACTGTCGTTATCAGGGAGAATAAATTAAATGGACAGGAGAAACACATAAAGGCAGAAGACCTTTATTATTTTAACACTGTAATTTTCCCCCCTCTGGTCACTCTGCTTAGCCCGCTTCCTGGTGTGCGAACAGCCCACGGAGGCCCAACACGGCTGTTGCCTGTCTACATGTGAAATTCCAGCTTGGTGAATCTCTCCGCGGCGCCATCTGAGCCGTGAACCTTCAGTTGGTGCACATGAGTGCTCCCACAGGCCCGTCGCATCTGCAAAGTCTGTCTACTCGGCCGCTCCCAGAGTCTCTGATCCAAATCCGCCCCATATCCCAGCCACCGCCGCGCTCCTCTCCCCATATCATCCCACCCCGAACTCCCAATACATCATCCACTCCCCCTTCCTCCTGAGCTCCTTACGCCAATCTGAACCTAAGTCACTGTGCATCTGTTCAACATGGCTGCTGCCTAGCGTATGACCTACCGAGGAGCTGGGATGGCCGTCGAGGTCAGTATAGGAGGAAATAGCTGAGGGTGAGTGAGTCAGAGGGTTGTTCATTTCTCCTCTATTGTGACTCTGTGTGTCGTTTTAAAGAAGTTCATACTGCAGAATGGTGAATGCATACTACTAGAATTTTAAAGCAAGACCATAAATTATACATGCATGTCTCGCAACAATTGTAGTAGGATTTGAAAAGCTATAAAATAAGTCAGAGAGAAAACTATCAATATTATAAATATATCAACAAACATAATTAATGTTGAAAGCCTTTTATCCATTATATTTTCTTTAGTAATTATGCATTCTACATGTTAATTATCCACATTTTCAGTCAAATTAATTATATATGTTGACACAACAATACTGATAGTCAGTTATTGAAATATCTTATAATCGTTATTGCAATATATGTGATTTTTAATTTATTATTATTATTATTATTATTATTATTATTATTATTATTATTATTACATAGCATTTTTATGATTATTTATTTTATTACAATCAATAAAATATTTATAACAGTCACGAGTCAACCATGCACGTCCTCCTCCCTTCCAAATACCTGATCAGGGCATGTTCAGAAATATGCGACTGGTAATGACTTTGCGCAAGAACAGTCAGGCAGTCTCCCTCCTCCAACATGATTCTGCGGTTTGAAAAGCTCAGCAGCCCTGATTCGCTCGATCGATAAGACCGCATTAATTGACACTTGCGCGCGTGTGCGCTCGCCCAAACGACTGTTTACGTCACCCTAAGCGTTTATTCCAACTGTGCCGGCGCAACAATAGATCGTTATTTTTTTTTTATTTTTAAAAGATGTTTAATATAAGATAGATAGATAGATAGATAGATAGATAGATCGTCTTAACCAAACTGCCAGAATGACAATGTGCCTTTATTTTGCAAATTCACTTCACGCCTGCTCAGTAGATTTCCGCTCGGTCTCTAATTGGTCCGCAACAATGGAGCCACCATTAGTCCCCTTTGTCACATCTATTGTGATCCTTAATGCATTTGTTCTGTGAAGGAGCTCTTGGAATGAAGTTTAACATGGCAACATGGCCGCGAGTCCCGGTCAGGCCACACACACACACACACACACACACACACACACACACACACACACACACACTGGTCAAGTATGAGACGGCCTTATGTGACAGCAGGAGCGCAGCGCCCAACAAACTGTCCCCCTACTCATCCAGTGGACAAATTCGCTGTAGGAAAGCACGTCGTCGAGAATGAATAAATAAATAAATAAATAAATAAATAAATAAATAAGTGTGCTCTTATTTTCATGAACGCATTGTATTCAAGTTCAAAAAACAAAAAAAACAAAACAAACAAACGTTCAATTCATTTTTTGGAACTATTTTATTTATTTTTTTCACTTATTCCAGCTAAACTACCGCGACCATTCATTTTTCTCCCCCTCCATCTGCGCAGCGTTTAAATGAGCCTATTTATTTTTCCATTTACCCTTAAACAAACCCTAACTCTCATGTTAAGGTGGATTTAATGCCTTGCGTGCTAAAAAAAAAAAAAAAAAAAAAAAAAAAAAACACCTTCCTTTGAAACAAATTACCTCGGCCCCGCTGCCTAATAGTGTGTATAATAAAATATTGACGAAAACGAGGGGGACGATCCTCTTGCGCGAGAGAGGAAAATAAACAGGGGAGAATAAATCACGGGCGGGTGCTGGGTGAGAAACGTGCCAACTGCAAACAGGCATGAGGGAAGTTCCTGTGGAGGTGAGATCTCACCCACGTAAACACATAAACATGTGCGCCTCAAAGGGGCCTCGCTTGTGCGTAATCATCATAAACAGAGGCGGAGTTGGGGAATCCGCCGTAAAAGACCATTTGTTCCGACCTTGGCAGAGTTCTAAAAATATGTGCACTCCGACTAAAATAAAGTCGATTCTGGTGATGAAAGGAAGACTTCGCGAATGGCTGCGAACGCTTGCAACTGTGCGGGGGGGGGGGGGGGGGGGGGGGGAAAGAACTGGCTCGGTTTGCGTCACTTTGCGGACGCGCCTTTGGTGGCACAGCAGTTCGTGTCCTACCCTCCTTGCTTGGCGCTCTCTCTCTCTCTCTCTCTCTCCCTCTCTCTCTCTCTCTCTCTCTCTCTCTCTCTCGTAATTTACGCCGAGGAGCGACCGCACCGCCTGCGCGCGCCGCGCAGGACTGTCATCGGCGCAATTTGTCATTTCAGCGCGCTGATCAACAGTCAAGGCCTCCCCCATTGACCACCGAGGCCACCGGGTGCTCTGACCCCAACAGCTCCGCCGCGCTCGGCCAGAACGCCTAATGAATTTCACTTTCTAATGAGGACAGGGCGCAGACGAAGTGGAATGAAGGCCCTCGTCCCACACACACACACACACACACACACACACACACACACACACACACACACACAAGCGCTACATTAAACACATGTGAACGTCAGCGGCCTCCGAAGCTGGGAAGCCATTCTGTTGAGAGAAAGATGGGCCTTGAGACAAATATTATGGCAGGAGTATCCGAGCCCGGACGCGGCTACTGCTGCCTCGGCCGCTCGGAGGAGCCACGTAAACACAATCAGCAGCAGCAGCAGCAGCAGCAGCAGCGATGAGGCGCACAGTACGAACTGGTTCGCATTAACGTCGGGCGTTCACTTTTTGCTCGGCGCGTAGGAGCAGCAGCCAGAAAACAGCCTGCGCGGTTTACAACGGAGCCATAATTAAAGCTCATAATAATTTAATTAAAAGCACGGCGGAATTACAAAGAGGGAGCGCCGAGTGCAACATTTCACCGTGAATTTGTAGAACCAGACCGGGCAGATCAGGTAAGAAATGAGAGGCGAGGGAAGAGAAGAGAAGAGAAGACGGGAATTCATTAGGAGCCCCCAGTCCGGGCTGCGTGACCCTGGCTGGGACCCTGGGAGACGCACATTGGGCTCAGAGTAACTCCCCTCCACACCGGGCCGCTTATTTCCCCCCTTAAATCGTCATAAAGCCACACATCCATCCAGAAAAGACACCTCAACAGAGCCAATAAATTATCCGCCCACATTAAAAGGGGCTTAGGTAAACCCCCCAGCCCGGCCAGTCTGCAACAATTTATGGCATCGCAAGTGTGCGTAATAGATTTTCCCTCCCCGACTAAATCAACTTCCAGCTTCATGCGCGCAAGTCAACTGGCTTAAAAAAAATAAGACTCCAAACTCTCCTTTCTGGGATCGCTGTGTCGCTCCGTCTAATTATTGTTCCTCTCCGACTGCCGCGAACTTGTGTTCGACAAGAATCAACTCATCCATTCGAGACATGTGTTTTAAGTCAGGGCGTCCCAAACCGGGGTCCGCTGACATGTACAGGGGTCAGTGCAAGGGTTCCGCAGAGGTCTCTGGCTAAACAAAGAAACACAAGCGAAGGAGGAAAAAAAATACTCGAAAGAGAGAGAGAGGGGGGGGGGGGGTCTTCATCAACTAGTGACCTGGTCATTTTGTCCAGGGAATAGCTGGTTACTATATCCCGTACATTAAAAAAAAATATATATATATATACATATATACATATGTATATATAAAAAATGGTGTTTATCTTATTTGAGGGCCGACAACAAACTTGAGAACAAACTTTTTTTTGTTGTTGTTTGTTTTTTTTTTGTTTTTTTTTTGGGGGGGGTGTCTTTATCTGGGCTTTGCGAGCGAAGTGGGTTGTGAAAAAGTGATTTAGTCAAAATGCTGATATTCACGGTGATCTTTCCTCCCGGACAGGCCTGTGGATGTGTTCCCAAATGAGGGATCACGAGTCACGAAGCAGACAAATGAGTCGAGAAGCAGAAGAAAGCGCAAGGGGGGGGGGGAAGCAATCGAACCACCCAGAGAAATAATTAAATAATAACACAAATAAATAAATAAATAAATAAATAAATAAATAAAACACATAGGCGAAAGTTTTAAAAGTTATTCGTGCTCTCTATGTGCGCGTGGGACATTATCAGGCAGCTGATAGACCGCGCGACACTTCAAAACTCAAACTAAGAAAACATTTTTTTGTTTCTCCTTTATTTACACGTGAGCCATTATTTGAAACAAAGTGTGTCGTTAAGGCGCCGCGCGGAGAGCCTGAAGTCGCCTGCCCCACTTTCCTACTTTCCCAGTGGCATCAAAACCCCACGCAGCCTCGCCTGCCCCGGCTCCGCCATTCTTAGCTTTTCAACCTGTTTTCAACTACTTCTTTTTCTCCCACCTCTGTCTGAAAGAAACGAAGTGCCGGGGAGACAGAGAACCCACAGACGAAAGTCAGACGAAGACGAAGAAGAAGAAGTAGGGAACAGAATCGGAGCTGGAATGTCCTATTGATTTTACGCACACAAACACTCGCACGGGCCATAAAATATAATTAATCAATAGACTGACACTTAAGAAAACAAAACCCCTACTTCAACCTATACAATGAATCCACTCTGCTTTGTGGCTGCCAATTGGACAACATCTACACAACATTTGATTACATTTAAACCAAAAATCTGGATGCAATTCGAACAGGAGCGCCCACGATCGCCCAGGATTTCAAATTATCCTCATGAATTTTTGAAAGTTTGAAACATTGACCTCTGGCTAATGGTCCCAAATGTCAAAAGACCACAACCTTAAAATACACGCTCGCTGCCGACCTGTAGGGAAAGTGTCTGGTGGGGTTTGGGGAGGGGGCGAGGGGGGGGGGCGCAGGGAGCCGTCACTCCCAGTTGAGATCCAGTGTGGCGCTTGTTTCCTCCGCAAGCGGCGGAGAAAAAAAGCACCGAGCTGATCCGACAGAAAAGGAATACACAACTGCCATTGAAATGGATGAGCTTTTCTTTGACGCGCTTAACAATTGCGCACTAAAAACCAACGTTTGGTCAAAGCGATCGGCTGCGTAAAGCCAATAATGCCAATTAGGGGGGTCCCACCTAAAAAGGAGCCAGATGGTCACTTTGGAAATTAAGACTTTAATTTCATTGTACTGGGTTTGACGGAGGAAAATGAACGGAGGGTTTATGCTGCGAGTCGAGTGAGCCTCACCCGCTGCGACGCCCGGCTACTGAGAGCCAGTGGGTGCTGGCTCACTTTGGGTGGCCACCAATAATAATATCAATAAAGTAACAATTAAAAAATAAATAAATAAATAAAAAATAAAAGAGTAAGACGTCTTACCTTCAACAGCGCAGACCACGGGCAGCAAGAGGCTGCATAAAAGCAGAAAGTAATCCATTGTCATAAAGCAGTCTTCTCGGACATGTAAATAGACCCACGGGGAGAGAAAAATAGGGGGGCAAGAGAAGTGGCGATACAATCCGACGCACACACACAGGCAGTTCCTCGTCCCAGTCCCTTGCTGTGTCAGACCCACAGGAGCAGAGTCACCCCCATTCACCAACACGCGTCAAGGCGATTGTCCTGATGAAGAAGAGGGGGGGGGGGGAGAACCCAGAAAAAAATATATATCTGGGTGAATGCAGCAGCGTTCCACCTCCTGTCACTGATCTCCAGAGGCAAAAAAAAAGAAGAAAGCGATCAGTAAAAAATAAAATAAAATAAATAATAGTAATTTAACAAAGCACGGGCTCGGATCTCATCCTCGCTCCTTCTCCACACATTTAGCGAACAGGAGGGGGGGAAGTGGGGGGCAGGACCGGGCGGCTCGAAATCAGGTAGTCCGCTGCGCGGTCAGCAGCATCCGGCGGGTATAGTTCCAGTCGGTGACAGTCACTCGCGCAGGGAGGAAAAACGCAGAGACGGAGGGACCGTGGAGCTTCTCAGAGGGATCCCGAGACTTTTCCCGAGACGGTCGGAGGAGCGTCGGGCACGGATAGAGCCGCCCGAGTCACAACCATGGCACGAGAGTCCCGGGGTTTGGGCATGTGCAAGAAGGGAGGGCAGCTCAATCGCACGCGTTCGGCTTGCCGGAGTGTGTGTGTCTGTGTGTGTCTGTGTGTGTGTGGGGTATTCCTGCCAAAGTCAGAGAAGCGTTGTTGTGTCGCGGTAGATCTCAGTTCTTTGCTTCTGCTTCTTCGTCTTCTTTAATTCCCTGAGCGAATGTTGTTGTCAGCCCGGGCCGCTGCGTGAAGACGTCTGCCTCGCTCGGTTTGTGCCGTGGAATGAGGAGCCACGGCCGCGTGAAGGAATAACGGGGGGTGGGAGGAGGAGGCGAGAGAGAGAGAGAGAGAGAGAGAGAGAGAGAGAGAGAGAGAGAGAGAGATCCCTGGATACCAGCGAGAGGGGTGGGGGGTGGGGGGGGGGTGAATTGGGGTAAAACACACGGCCAATCATTCACATTATTATAGTATTTTGAATATAAATCTCATACATTACTCCTCGTCTGGAACCCTTTTCTCTGGACTGAACAAACATGTTCCAAGTTTTTCTTGGAAAAAAAAAAAAAAAAAACTCAAGCGTTTTTCATCGCACCTGGAGTTTTACGGATTTTCACCCCTCATCTAATGTCTTAATCGCCGATCTCCCCCGCTCTTTTATTCTATTAGTGTTTTATATTCTTATTTATTAGTTTTGCAGCCTGCCGCTCTGCCGCTCTGCCAGTCTGCCGCTCCTCTCACAGGGACGACTGAGCGCACAGGCACGGACGCACAGCGCCTCCTTGCGGATGGCTGCGTTTCGATGCAAAACGGTGCATTGAAGTTTTTTCTGTTTCGATAAAAAAAAAAATGTTTTGTAAATACGTGTTTTAAAAGCACCGTTTTGAAGAAATACCAACACAAGGGCTCCGTCTGAGTTGCTCCGAGGCTGTTTTAATGACAATAATCAGACTGATTTTCTTTGTCAAACAGAGGTGGGAGACTGCAGACAAACTTTTACAAGTTTTTTTTTTTTTTAGAGCATAAACTTGTTTGTTATTTTACTTTTTATTTTTTATGCTCTCCTTATATCTTGTACTTTTGCTGGCTACCAGTTAAACCTTTCAAGATGAAACACTTTGAGTTTAACAATATGTCATACAGTTATCTGAGTCGCAACTCTACTTTTTGCTAAACACGAGTAGACATCATCATGGAAGGCAATTTTATCCTCCTTTGTTTGTCCTTTTGCGTTGAAAGCAAAATGTCCTCGCTGTCCTCTTTTGGACATGTTACTAATTAGTCACAACCAGTTTTATTTTTTTATTTTTTTTAAATACAACTTTTACCCTGAACCTCTGTGCCTTTCACACTGATTTTAGAGCTTTAATGAATCCTCACTGCAGCGACAGCAGAAGTTTAAAATAAAAATAAAACAAACAAGCAAGCAAACACATTGATGAAGGGAGAATAATGCAGTATAATATTTGCCAATGTCTCAGTCTGTTTTATTTATTTGCCTTCAGCTGACGCTGATGGGACCAAACCAGTAAGAGATGTCACTACTAGAGGGGCTTTAAAGGCCTATCAGGGCTCTGTCACTTATATTATGAAGAATGTTGAATATTGATGCATTCTCTGGTGTATTTTGAGATTTATAAAAAAAAAAGGAGTGATGAAAAGCGGACCGCGGCCCCTCAAACAGAGTTATTTAAAGCCATGTGCTCCAGGTCCTCTTGTTGGGGTTTTGTTACCAATGCGGAGTTCGTCCCCTGCTAGGTATGCGGTGAAATGTTTGAGGTGTGTCGCGAGGAAACCAGACCTGTGAAACGTCAAAGTGGAGCCAAATGACTGCTCCGTTAAAGGGAAGTTGAAAGGTGATTGGACGCCATTTCCTGTGAGGTGCAAGCAGACGCGGTCAACTGTTGTGCTTTGCAAGCGTGTCTGCCGGTTTTATGCGCTGCTGCTGCTAGTGCTACACTTTTGGCTCGCAGTGTTTACCTTGGAGGAATACCAGGCCAATCTGGATTTTTTTTTTTTTTTTTTTTTTAAAAAGGAAGGTTAAGTGTTTCAATATAAAATGATCTCACATGGGGGAGATGAGAAATTCCTTCTCCTGTAAATAACAAGAAAAAACAAAAAGTTCAAGGGAAATCCACAGTTTTACTCAACAACAGTGACCTGGTAAACCCCAGCAATCCTTTACTTATTGTCTGAAAAGGTAAACAATTTATTACAGTGCAGTTACAACGTTCATACACACTGAAAAAAAAAAATATATATATATATTTTTTTCAACTTCTGGAATTAAAGCTTGACTAAAATGTTCCGTCTCCAGATCCACAGCTGCAGACACTGGCTGATATGTCAGAGGAAATGCAGAGAGAACGAGTCGGCTCTCTCGGTTGTGACTAAGAAACTCTAGAAGTTCCCAGTTCTGGGTCACAGGCCAACCTGTCAACTGGACGTTTTCACTTTGTGTTCGCTCTTGTCGAAAAAGAAGAAAAAGAAAGAAATAAACGAAAGAAAGACAGAAAGAAAGAAAAAGAAAATACTTCAGTGTTTTCATGACACATTTTGTTTTAGGATGTCTGCAAAACACTATTTACTAATGTTATAAATGTTTTAGAATGATATCAGTCTGACAATTGACATAATCTATGAATAATATGTAATGAATTGTTTTGCTACTTATTATTGCCGTGGAGTTTTTCTTTATAGACTGCAACTTTTTAAAAATGATGGCAGCACATTTCAAACACTAGAATAAATTATGTTTAAAAAAAAGTAATTCACAAAAAAAAAAATAGATGCCAAAGAATAATGATTTCTTACTTGTAATTTTAGCAGCGCTTTTTTGATGTGTTTAAATGCTGAATAAAAGTCGGGGGGGGGGGGGGGGGGGGGGGGGGAGAGAGAAAAAAGGCATCTAAAGTTTCCGCAGAGTTTTGCTGGGCGAGTGGCAAAATTTGTCAGGTCCGCGTGCATTCCTGCGTGCCTCCCCTCGACAGACACAGTCTGCTTGACGGGGAAATCATTTTATAAGTGAAGCAAAGTGGGCAAAGAGGGAGTAAGGGGATCCGCGGCGGCTTCGACCGTCTCGTTTGTTGCCAAAACCGCTGAAGCCCCTCCGCTCTCTCCTGCCTGCTCGCCATTAAAGGGCAACCAGAAGCAGACGGAGTTCACGGCCGCCACCTCTGCTACTTCCATACGTTCGCGGGCTACACTGAAAAGAAACGACTGGACCATTCAGAAAAAAAAAAAAAGAAGCTGATTTGAGTGACTTTTGCCAAGTTTTCCTCTTAGTCACTGACCAAACACCAGGTTACCAGGAATAAACCATGGAACTTCCTCTTCTTTGCCAGTTTCAAAAAGTGAGAATGTCAAACTGTAAATATGGGGTCAGCACAGACCGACGATCTGGCTTTGGGATTGACTGAAACGTCCGTGTCGATAAATCAAAACCTGTGCGCTTTAATCTAATTGACGTTTGACAAAGCTTAAGAGAAGAAGATTGTTTTAAATGAGGCTTAATGTTCTTCGACTCTGTTTTTCTGTCTGTGAACTGCCCAAAGTAAAGCCATTTTTTTTTTTTTTTTTTAGCCCCACTTTTATTTATTTTTCTCCATCGAGCCTTACCGTAACCATTACTGCAAAAACCAAAACAGTCGCCATTACCTTTACCCTATAATCCAACCCCGATGAGGTCAGGAGGATGTTTCAGCTGCTGCTCCGCCGCCACTTCTGTCCTCCAGCGGAGACCCAATCTGGTTTCGGAGGCTCCACGATTAATTCCAAATGCAACTTTCGACAAACACATATAAACACGCTCTTCGCACAAAAGGCGTGTGGTGGGTTGGTTGGAGGTTGGTGTGGGGGAGGGGGTGGGGGGGGACGGCTCCACAAAAGGCACCTGGCACATATTAGGACGTCAAGAAGCAGAGCGGCAGACATTTTACTGCCATGTGGAAATTTCTCAGGCACCACTTGCCAAGCCTTCGCTGAAACCCTCATCCATACGGCCTCGTACTCATCTCGTGCCAGGACATCCGTGTCCCCGCTTCCTCCTAAAAATGCTTCAAGCAGACTCGTGTATGTGTGTGTGTGTGTGTGTGTGTGTGTGTGTGTGTGTGTGTGTGTGTGTGTTGCGCGCGCACGCGTGTGTGTGTGCACGCTCCGGACCCTAAGACTTTTCTGACACTCAGTAAACTTCTCCAACCTTTCCTCCCTCACAAATCACATGCCTCGACGCAAACACAAACACTCGCACACACAGACACACACACACACCCTCTTGTGTGCATAAAACTCTGGCAGAAGTCACGCACACATGCACACACACACACACACACACACACACACACACATACATACAAACCCTTTGGCTCTTATGTCTGGGTATGGTCTAATAGCAGCACTAATGTGATGTGAGTGTGAGGGGATCGCTTTACCCTGGCAATATTAAGGGAAGGGTGAGCTGATGGTATGTTAGAGTGTCTTTTGACATTTTTGTGTGTGTGTGTGTGTGTGTGTGTGAGAGAGAGAGAGAGAGGGAGGGAGAGAGAGAGAGCAGTCACAGTGGCCTATTGGAGGAGGAATCGGTGGTGGGTGGCTCTGGAGAATCTCACAAGGACTCAGAGCTGGAGTCCAGGGTGAGGGAGGTGTGTGTGTGTGTGTGTGTGTGAGCAGTGGAAGAGGGGATGGGGGCGAGGAGGGGCAGTTTACAAGAGTTTTGAGGGTGGGGAGGGGTGGTGGTGGTGGTGGGGCCTAATCCTGGAGGCCTTCACCACTGACCGAGCACTTAACACAGGATCACAGCGCAGCCCTGCCTGTACCACCCCCACCCCCACCTCCACCCGACCCCCACCCCGAGACCACCATCATCCACCCCTCGCCTCCACACACATGCGAGCACCAAAAACACCATATGCGCTCTCTCACCTCCGGGGTCCTGCCGCTGTAAATCAGCACCTCCCACCGCCCCGCCCCCCTCACTTTCCACCTTCCACCTCCTCCCACCTCCCCCCCACCCCCTCGAACCGCCACCAACTTCTGCCACAAGCAGCTACCGTCTGTCCCCCGGCCAGCGCCTGACGCCTTTCAGCGCCTCCCCTCACCTAAAGATATACCTCGCCGTCTCATCTGGCGGTAGATTTATGAGTCAGCCTCACGTCACCCGGGCCTCGCTGTCTCTGCGCCAACAGACAGACAGACAGGCATGCATCAAACCAGACCCGACAGTCATAGGGGGGACGTCGTCATGCGATTTGGAAGCGTTGCTGTGTCACGGCAGGGTGCTTGACGAACGGAGCAGGCATGCAAATGGCATGATAGGGAGGTGAGTAACAACTTCTGACAGGATTACGTACACGAAAAGAGGAGGAGACCCTGAACAGGTGAGAAGAGTCAGGGTGGAAGTGAGGTTTATCTCCTGACTTTAGAGGGGAGAACAGCTGAGTTGAGGAATTGCAGCAAAAACTAAAGGCTGAATATTTTAAATACATAGTACACATTGCTCAAAAATGCAGGGCACAACTCACTCAATTAAAATTTAAATACTGAGTGTGGCAGGAAGGGCAACTCACACCCCCAACAAATGGCACATTGGTGACGCAGTGGAAGTGGCACAATATTGTTTGTTTGCTAGCTACTGTCTGCTAGCTAGCAAACATACTCGTAGCTAAAGGAGCACGCATCACATGCTGCGGTGTGTGTTTGGCATGTGTGCAACAGAACGTCGGCTTAGCCTTTATCGTCAAAGACAAAGTAGTAGAAGATGGGAACGACCTGCGAGTTACAAAGTGTTATCAGTTTTTGCTAAGAAGCCAGCTGAACTAGCAGATGCAGCATTTCTGACCTAGCATCTTTATCACTTTAGCTTAACTTTGATTGAACTTGCACTTTACTTCACCGTGGAACGTGTCGGTGATGTCATTGTCAAAGTGAAGGTTACAGTGTCTGTGAACTTCAAGTAGTCCTTTCATCCTGATAAATAAATGATAAAGGAAAAAGTGCAGGCGAGTGTTAAAAAACAGCGTACTAAACTTTTTCTTATTTTTACTTCATCCTAAAGTATGACCCAAACTTTTCAAAATGATTTATGGGCAGGGTTTCACACTCTAACACCATTTTGTGTGAATTTGTGGGGGAGGAGTTCAGGTTTCTTCCAAAGCAGTCAAGGTCTAATTTGAATTGCGAGCTTAAAGGTTTAAAGTAAACATACAAGGGTTGATACAGCTTCTTCTCATGCTGTAATTTTTTTTTTTAAAGCAGAGCTTTGTCTGCCCACTTTCCCTGCCTCCAGGCCTCTGCTCTGTGTATCACGGTATTTTGTCTGGCATTGGTCGCAGAGCATGTTGAGAGAGGGGTTAAGGCAGGTGGAGTGGCCAGTGGAAACACAACCTAAAAAAAAAATAAAAAAGTCAGCGTGCGTTGCTGCTATCGTTAATGTCGTCTATGCATGGCCTCCGCGGTGAGTGTTGTGCTTCCCCTTCACCAGATTTTCCAGATTTACACGCTGTCACATTCATGGCTGAGCTGGATATATCTTGAGTAACCTGTTTCAGAAAAATAGTTTCTGATTCGTAAATATTCTAAATATTTTCATCGGGGCGGTGGATTGCTTTCTCACTGAGGTAATAAAAACACGCTCAGTTTAGGTTTTAGACCTACATTTTTTTCAGGGTAAGAAAAATGTAGCCATGGCAAAGTTCCTGGAAGAACGTCCTAAAGTGATGGAGAGAGGGGAAACAGAAAAAAAAAGAAGCAGGAACCATTTGACATCGGCCAATATCAGAGGTTTGGGATGAATAATCACCGGCACTGGTCCAATAACAGAGTGATTGATTGGGCCAAAGACCCTCACTGTCTGAGATAACAGTGTTCAAAGTGTCCAAAGACAATGTCAACACACTGCCCTCCCTCACGGGCGCCGCTCTTCCTCTTCCACGCAGAAACCCACCGCTGCCCCTTGACCCCCGAGCACATCCAGCTGCAAAACAGCAATCGTCCATCCAGCCTTGCGAGCCGGCGGGGGTTACCAATGGTGGCAGACGCTCTCTGCTGCAGGTTACAGGAGGTGACTGTAATCACAGCCCTCCTAAGACGAGCCAGGAGATTAGCTCATTAGAAATTCCCAAAGGAATTTCAAACCCGTTGAAAGAGCATCTAGGTCTGTGATAGTGCACTCAGTGCTGCCGCTGCTGCTGCTGCTTTCGTATATCATGCGGAGGACTTGCTTGAGGCCGCAGACAGAAGCCAGGGGTTAATGGCTGGGGTGTCAACTTTTTATGGGACTCAATCATAACAAATCATCCCTGTCTAGTTGCTGTCTGTCAGGGAAAACTGGACCGTCTTCCCCCTCGGCGTACGTCTCTCCAGCAGGTAGTTTGTCATGACAAAGACTCAAACCGCAAACAAAAGCACATGGTTTCGTTTTGGTTGCCGCTGCCGGGCAACGTGGCTCACAAGCGGTCGACCCCCCCCACCCCCCTCGCAACACAAGACGCCATGAAGTAGAAGCGACGTGATGTGAAGCAGAGAACTTGATGGTCAACACCATCTTGATGAAAATAGCCGTGAAAATCCTCCATACATTGATAATACTCCGTGTACGAACAACTTAATAATGGAGCTTTTAGTAGCACGTGGCCCTGACGTTGGTCAACTGCTTAGCTGGTCGGCCCTGCATGCCGTGAGAGTGCAGAGGCTTGGCAAGATGCTGCGTGACTGCAGTCACTCAATCTGCATGTCTGCGTGTGTTTATGTGTAAGCCAAGCCCATATTACCTCAGAGTGAGTGAGAGTGTGAGGTGGTCTGCGTCCAAGTGTGTGTGTGTGTGCGTGGCTTATTACCTTAGCATATGGGTAATGTAACCAAGTAATTATAACACTTGCGCAGCATTGCTTGAGCGCCTGTGTTTGCTTGTTGGAGATCCTTCAGCTTGGTATATAAACAACTTGGCATATAAACAACAACAACAACAAAAAGGCTTTCAGCAAAGCTATTAGGAAAAAAAATAATTTTCTAAATGACGGGAATGTAACTCATATCCACACACACACAACAAGAGATTAGCTTTTCCATGAGCTCATGCATTCTTGAGTGAAATCAGTCACCACATCAGTCGACACATTTCTTTTTTCCTTTTTCTTTTTCCTCCTCTATCAAATCCAGTTGTAAATGGCGGCTTCCATAAATGCAGTGCCACAAAGAAACACATCATTATGGGGGGAACTGGGTCGAGCTCAGCAAATAGTTGCAAATGAACGAAACCCAGACGCAGATCAAACAAAGCGCTGTTGTCAACCCTCGTGTGAGGAGCACCCGCAGTGAGATGGCGGGTCGACAGTTAGCAAGCAAGAGGGAAGGCGAGGTTAACGGCAGCTAGCAGGACAGTTTAGAAATAAGCGATGAACTCCAGCAACACCCTCATTTATTATTATTATTATCCGATATCATCCGATTGCTATTGTAACGGAAGCAGTCTCCCCCAGCAAACCCCCGTGCCTCTGCAAACTTGATCAAACGCCACCGCACGCGAGGCGACAAACCCACAGCTTCACAGTTGTCTCTCGGCCTTCGCCTGACGAGGCACGGCAGCGTTATTGTTTTTGCCTCGGGCGTCAGGCTTGTCCAGGCACTTACGCACCGTTACATCACGCTCCATAATTTGCTAGCGACGGGCGAAACAAGCAACGCCGTACGTGTCGTTGCAGCACGTGGAGGGTGCGTCACAACACGTCCCGGTGCTAAAGATACAGGTGGAAGCGCGCAGCACGCAGTCACCGTCGCCGGGCCATTTGTCTGGTATCGGGAGGAAGCGCCAATTACTGTGTGACGACGGCGAGGACGTTCTGGAAGCTCTGTCGGGTTTTATTTTCCTCCGTGCATTCACCTTAAATGACCTCACGTCTCAAGGCTGTGTTTAAAGCTCAAAGGCAAACCTTCAGTAAACAGTGCGTGCGACCGCGTGGGTTTTCCAATGTGCGGTTCGCTATAATGGCCGACATGCTTTCTCCACTCATGCATGCCATGACAGCTGACTGGCATGCTGAGAGAACGTCTGCGTCTGCGGAAAGGCGGATGGGATAAGGGGGGGGGGTGAATTAGTAGCTGATATGAAATTCAAGACCATGTGGCCGTTTGACGGGAAAAGCCTTCAGTATGCGCGGGGCGGCATTGGAAGGGGGGGGGGGCGAGAGGGGATGGGGGATGGGGGGGGGGGGGGGGGGGGAGGGTCGTGCAGGCGCACAAACAGAGGACTGCGCCGCGCGACAAACGGCGCATTTGACGAACAGGCGCAGCACGCGAGGAGCTCGGCCGAGTTCAACCGCTTTCCCAATCCCCCCCCCCCCCCGATGACATTTACGCGACGCGCTGATTGACTCCGTGAAAACATAAATGCGGCTCCGAAATGCGTTCGGCGCCGTCATGCGATACGGGATTCGCTTTTCCAGCGGGTTTACGAGGCAAAGCGCCCGACGCAGGGCTCCAGCACATGCGGCGCTGTAAAAACTTCGCCACGGTTTTTATATAGGTGAAGTCCCAGTGTGTCCATATTTTTTCTCGCATGTGTGTGTGTGTGTGTGTTTGTGTTACAATGTTCCCTCAGCACGCATGGCTGCATACTTGTCGCAGAGACAAGCTGTGAATGTACAGACTTCCACTCCCTCTTAGGGACGCCGCACCCGTATTTATGGCACAGATACGTGAAGACAAAACGACCGACGCGCAAAAAAACAAACGCTTAAAGGTGTATCGACCCGTTTACTGACCGAATTGTGTCGCCCTCGCTCACTCTATGGCCACTTTGGAGTTACCAATTAACCTGCTGGGCTTGCCTTTGGAATGTGGGAGGAAATCAGGTAGGACACAGGGAAGCATAAAAAGGCGATGCAAAGAGGCCCAGGAAGCAAACCCACAACCTTCTTGCTGTGATTGCTGCGATTGCCACTACTGCACCATGACGTAGTAGGGATAGTTTGCCTGAATGTGAAATTCCACCCAACAGGAGGCTCTAGTGACACTTCTGTGGAGGGAGATATTTCAGCCTATAGCTGAAACAACACTGGAAAGGTGTCAGTCAAGTCTCCCAAAGAATGAAAAGGCATCAGAAGGCTTCTTGTCACCTCACCCTAACTTTGAGCAAACTATCTCTTGAACAGCCCAGTCATCTGCCATACACACACACACACACACACACACACACACACACACACACACACACACACACACACACACACACACACACCGCTGATACAGAAACCTGCGAAGATGTGATCAGCCATAAAAAAAAAAAAACTTCACAGTGATCAGCGATAAACAGGGACTGTGACGAAAAATGAGCGATGATGAAGATAAAGTGAGTTTACTGCAGGCGATTCGATAGTAGACGAGATAAAAAACCATGTAAAAAAAAAAAAAGAACCGGCTGAGAAAAGCCTCTGTTGTTGTGTGTGTGTGTGTGTGTGTGTGTGTGTGTGTGTGTGTGTGTGTGTTTGCCCATTTGTCGGAGACATCGTTTGTCTCAAAATTCTTCTTGTTCAAGCCTCAAAAAGATAAGAAAGCACTTGAACTTGAGGTAAACAGGAGTGCAGGACAATAGAGCCATTCAAAAACCTGAAATGGGGAGAACAAAAAGTTAATAGAAAAAAGTTTGTTCTGTTTATGTGTGTGTGTACGCGTGAGAGAGAGAGAGAGAGAGAGAGAGAGAGAGAGAGAGAGAGAGAGAGAGAGAGAGACTTGTTGGGTACTGTTCAAACAAAATCTACAAAAAATGCCTGATTTGAAGCGTTACATCCCGTCGACCTATACTGCAAGTCATCACGGGGTGTGCAGTGACTTTGCCCAGCGCTTTCTATGTGCGTCTACCCCCTCCCGACACACACGCACACACACACAATGAAGACACACCAGTCTGTCACCCATGGCGATGTGAGTGATCTCTGTATGGACGCCGCTCAAGGGGGCATCTGGTCTTTTTCCCCTCTCAGTCGCTGAAATGTAAACACCCCAGTTGCCTGGTTTTGCCAAATGAGCACCTGGTATTTCAAAGTGGTCTCCTGGCTGTGAATTTTTCCCTTTTCTATTTTTTTTTTTTTTTTTACGTTGGGGTGGGAAGCAAAGCTGTTCTGCATTACGTACACATACACACGAGTGCGCTTGCACGCACCCTTCCTGCTTTGTGCGGCGCCGTGAACGTATAGCAGAGAGCAGCCAGTGAGCAGCCAGTGAGCAGCCAGTGAGCCCACACAGGCACATAAACACACAGCGACACAACCGCTTTGAGAAACAGAAGGAGAAAAAAAAAAAGAAGAAAAATCATGCTTTGCTATATGTGCACGGTGCGCACGCACGTACAGGGAAGCACACTCCGTCATCCCCTCACCTGGCCCTTGTGTTTAGTCTATAGGAGGTGTAACGGTAGACGGTGGGATTAGCGCGACCCCTCTGAGGTGCTGCAGTGCAGCCCTGTGGTGTGTGTCAAGACTGCCTGTCCTCGTCCCTGCAGGCGGCTGCCACTTGTCAGCGCAGCGGTTTGGCCACGCAGAGCCAAGCCAGATCACCAGGCATGATACCGTTAATCTGACACAAAGAGCTGCCGTCATTCTGCACCCAATATATAGTTCAAAATATACACTAATCTGGGAAAATGCATGGTTTTCTTTGCCTGTTTTATGTGGTGAAATAATGCATTGTCTATCATTTTCATTGGATTTTATTACACCAAAATAATTCATAAATTCACAAAAATAAGAGATTAAATTCAATCTAATTTTTCATTATTAGTATTATTATTATTAGTAGTAGTATTATTATCATGATTTTCATAGAAGGTGTGGACAGGATCCAAATGCAGACCGCTCTGAGTTTCAGACCTGGAGATACACACAACTGGCACAAAATAGACGAGGCAACTCAGGGAAAAAAAACAAAACAAAACAAAAAAAACATGATGAAGCAACACCTGAACACAGTAAAAGGGAGACAATGACTATCCATTCATGAGGGCAGGGGGAACACAGGTGGGATCAATCAAGGGCAGGACTGGCAACGAGATACAAGTGAGGCAACAAAAGAAGGTGGGAAATCAGGAACATGAAGTAAAAGTGCAGAAACTACACGGGCACGTGAGAATTTCAAAATAAAAGATTAAACACTAAAACAGACCATGACAATTTCACAGATAATGTATCACCTCAAGCCCAGAGTCCCCTACTGCATTCATTTTAAAATGTTTTATTAATAATTAAACAGCCATCATGCAGATAAAAAAACAAAATCAGTGAGTATCACATTTTTTTTTTACTTCTAAAATGATTCATAAAATCAACTTGTTGGCTGCAATAATACGTTCACAGTGGACGACTGGATTTGGCCTTGGGGGTCTTTGACTCATCTCTCAATGCTTCCCTAATATGGAAGCGTGGAAACTTTTTTTTTTTTCTCGTGCTCATGTGATTTGTGATCTGTTGCTGACTCACACCCTCGTGTGAACAGATTATGACCTGGCGCTGCATTCCTTTACCTTGACGCCAAGTTGCTTACATTGTCTGCCTATCATCAGCGAACACTAACTCATCCTGGTTCACGCTCAGTCAGACCCTAAATGAGGCATCTCCGGTGTCTCTGCTCCGATTCCCAAAGACAACAAATGATTCCCAACTCGCAGAAATGATCATCGGGGGAAATGGTCAGGGGGTCTGCATGGACTTTTTCTTCCAGCATGGTGCGTGTGTATGTTACAGTTGGATGCAATCATAAATCAAGGTGTGTCTTTCCTCCCTCCGCACATGTTTGGAGCACTGTGACATATTTCGATATGCAAATCAGACGCGCTGCTTCTGTCACGCTCTCCGCAAACTTTTCACAAGGGACTGTGACGAGCTCCTCGACTCACTCGAGCACAAAAGCGGTGTTCTGCCTTTGTGGCGAACTCCTGTTCTCCTAACCGGCAGCATCCGCTGGGGAAACGGAACACATTTTAAAGACAAGCATGAGAAGTACCCTGACAAAACAGACAACAAACGACGTGTCTGGGTACAGAAAGTCTGATACTGTCTCTTCTTTTTTTTTTTTGTTGTTCTCGTCTCCTTCTCCCATCTGGGGAGAACTACAGTACCTGTCATGGTTTGTCATTTTCCCTTTTCATTCTCCTGTTCTGTACGACTGTTGAAAACTTTCCCATGGGTGCTGATGTTTTTTATTTTCTAAATCATGGAAGCTGTTCCAGTGTTGCCAGCTCCTGACAAATGACCCACCTTTACCTTCTGCTCCCTTTCCCTCTCCTTTTTAACCTTCCCTCAACGTTTCCTCATCAAAATTCAACAAAATGAGAGAGCCCGTGGTCTCCTCCTATGTGCTGGGGGCAAAGGTGCTCTAGATTAAAAAGAATCTCGCAAATTGAATTCACACTTGATGAAACAAACAGATTTGCATGTGTTTAACCGCCTGAGACGGTGTGGCCAGCTCCAGGCGACGAACTGTCCCACCTCCGAACTGTGCAATGCACCAAACTAATTAATGGGCTGTTATTGGAGAAATGTGTCAAAGAGTTGGAGGTGAAGCAATGTGGAGCAGCGCAACTCCAGGCCAAGAAAAGGTCCTAATAGGATGGAATCGGGTCATTTTATAACCTGATACAAGCTTCCTATCCAAGGTTGTCGAATTCAGGGGGTGGGGGTGTTTCTCTCAGCCTTCCTCTCAAACTAAACAGCCACCTTACGTACAGTATCCACTGGTTTCGCTTGTCAAATGGCTTACGTTGTTTGGGTGGTTTTTTTTGTGTTGTGGTGGCACCATGTAAAGTATTCAGGCTGCTTTGAAGCCACGTTGCGGCGACAGCCGCGCATTCAGGTTGACAGCTGAGTCTATTATGCTCTTTCTTTTGTCATCAAAGGATGCGTTTTGTTACATTACATTAACTTGGAAATTACGAGAGAGTCGCTGCAGTGCCTTTCTTTAAGGCATCTTTCACTGAGGACCTGCCTGCGGGGGTGGCAGGAGAGGGGAGAGCGGGTCTGCGCTGCTATCGATTAGTCCGAGCCCTGTGAGGTCCCTAGGAAATAATCGGCCATCCAAAATCCACTGTGCCATGACTACTGCATGATACTTTATCCCTGTGACGTGGCTCAGATGAGATATCTGGCATCTTGTGGTGAAAATTGAAGGCTCAGAGTCCACGAGGACAAGGCTGAAGTGCCAGATACAAACAGAAATGACAGGCTGTGTGGGTGTGTGTGTGTGTGTGTGTGTCGCTAACAAGTAAAGCATTCAAATGGTGGCCCAGCTCATGGTCCAGGCCGAAAAAAAAACAAAAACAAAAAAAAACACACACACACAAAGACTTCAGATGTTGCTACGCAAAATCTGACAGTCAAACAGACCCTGAAGGCAACACTCACGTTGCCTGGCAGCTTTCGATCCACAGTGCAGCGTGTAGTTGCGCTAGCTGCGCTGATGACAGCGAGTTTTCTTTTTCTCCCCGCCTCAACTGTGAAAGTGATCAATGAAAACTGGAGGCTTGACCCTTCCAGCGCTAATCCTGGAGAGACGACGGTGTGTTGAAACGTGCGCTCATCATTCTCAGTGTTGCAACTCAAGCTACAGTCATGTTTGAAACTCACTTGGTTTAACTGAGATATGAACGTACCTTCAACACTCTTCACTGCAGCCTTCCATCCGCCGTGTTGTGACGTGTCCTTCATATGGCTGATCGTCCTCTGTCACATGGAAGAGTATGTTAGCATTTATTCAAAGAAACCAGGCCAGAAGTGAGACAAAGATAACTTGTTTGCAGTTTGTGTCAAAATGTCTCTCCACTGAAATGCTTTTCTCACTGTGCTCACTGTATTGATGTTGTCCTTGTTTTCTTAACAGAAACAATGGATAGAAAAAGCATTCTGACTGAAAACCTGTCATATGGTTCTACCCCCAAGGACGATGGTTGGGACATATTTATGGTCCCGACAGGTGGTGACGTTTCATGAGGCTCCCGAAACAACACGGCGATGCCTCGGGCCACACACACCAGCACAGCAATGCCTCTTCCGGCTGTCTTTGCTCTGCCTTTGTGGCAGTTCACCTGGTGACTGCCAACGGAGGTCAGCGGGGAGATTGTTTGGCATCCGTAACCGCCGCTAAATCCTCCGCTCTCATCGGGGCGCAGTCACTGGGACAGAGCGGGCAGACCGGCTGCCTGCTCCACCCTCCAGGGCCCTTCAACTATTTACCAGATGGAGGTCTCATTCAAGTAGGAATTTCACACCCTATTGACAATGGGGCTTCTGTCAGCTGCCGCTTCAGCACCCATTACCAAGTGCTCATCCTTTCTTCCGTCTCCTGTTGCCCGATCTATCCGTCTCCCGCTGCCTCATTTTAATCCTTGGGAGGGGGCTCTGCCCAGTAGGATGTTGAAAGAAAAGGCAGGATCTGGACGTTCAAAGGGTCAGCGGTTGGTGAGGGAAGTGTTCACGAGGCGTGGCTTTGTTTTTGTAGGTGCTCTGTTGGTTTAGTTGAAGAAGGAAGTTGTTCAGTGTCGGAGTGTTGAAAACAGACCAAAGGATAAAGCTGAGTGACCTTATGGAACAGAAATAACCCGGTAGAGTTCTCAAGAGGGCCATGACCGAAGGCTGAAAGGCTGAATCCACAAAGGCAGAGTCAGAGTCATGAGGAAGGTACAATTGGTAAGTATAGAAACAAGTCAAAACCCAGAGCTCACTCACACAGAAAGAAGTATCCAGGTGGCTGGACAAAATTATGGTCTTTTGACCACTAACTTGGGACCAAAAACTGAGAAAATTGCTGGAAGACTTCCAGGAACAGAGGACATGATCTGGCACAGAAGTGAAGGGAAACACAGCTGAAAAACAAGAGGAGAGGGATACAATGAGGCACAGCTGAAGTTAATCAGGTCAGGGAGGTAATCACACGGGAAACTTGACAGGACATTGAGAAGGCAAACTTTCAAAATAAAACAGGAAGTGCACAGACAACATTTGGGTTTTGGGAGGGTTTGTTTATGTTTGGTCAACGAAAACATTTGCACAGATTTACCAACTGTGGAAGAGATTTCTGTTTATGTTAAACTTACACAACTTCATTTACATGAGGGTGTTAGATTCCAAGGGACTGATTAAGTAAAGGGTTGTGCAGTTTTTTGCAGAGACTAAATGTGACAAAGCATCTGATTCACCGAGCACTAACACATGCGTTTCAAATCTGATTGCACATTTATTTTGTTCCATATTTGTAAAGGTAACACTGATGGCTTGGGACTTCTTAATGTACAAACAAATAGATAGGTGGGTCATTTTGCTGTTTCAGAGGTAGCAACGCCCTCTGTGACATTAAAAATATCTGGTTTCCAGAACTGCTTCTTTTTTTTCTATAA
The DNA here is from genome assembly GCF_046127955.1 of Nelusetta ayraudi. NCBI lineage: Eukaryota > Metazoa > Chordata > Actinopteri > Tetraodontiformes > Monacanthidae > Nelusetta > Nelusetta ayraudi. The sequence goes on from NW_027466063.1 coordinate 626,003, forward strand.
TTTCACTAAAAAAGTGGAGCGAGCAAAAGAAGTACAAGATGGACTTTTCTCATTTCTGCGGAGTTGACTGACAGGCCTTTTTGTTCACATTAGTGTTAAAAAAAAACCCAAAACAAATCTCAAGTGAATTTTGCATGATAAGAATAAGAAAATGAGAGATTTGATCAAGTTTTCTCGAACTGAATCAGTTTTTTGAACTGCATATTTAAAGACTGCAATCATCGGGCAAGAAGGCGCAGTCAGTGCAGGAGGAATCTACAGAGAATATGGCACAGAAGGACTCCCTCAGTGGCACAGCGATAAGAGACGCATAGAAATAATCAAGGCTGCAGAAATGAACAATGTCACAATAATACCAAAATAGTCTGATGATAAACTCCACAGTCTGTATGATAAACCTTTTAACTCTAAGTCCTACATAATGAGCCCAATCTCAGCGCTTCATGAAAATTCAATCAAGTACAAGAGTCTGGTTTGGTGGGGCAGAGCAATGAAGTCCTGTGAAACCCAAGTCCCTGAAATTCCTGTGCAATGAAAAAATAAAGCGAGTGCTTTATGGTTAGGGTATTTCAGCGAAAAAACTTCACTCTCCAAACTTTTTATCATCTGACTCTGATTTACCCGTAAGGCATTTCTAAAAAATGTAGTTATGTGAGCAGATGAGCAAATCAAGATATTTGTAATTTGCGCTGTTTCTAGTTCACACTGTGTTTTTGGCATATTTCTAGGAGAGTTTTGCAAACCTCATGAACCATGGCTGCCGCAACGCCCATGCAACACACTATTTACTGACACAGGCAACAATTTAGAGCTTGACTTTTAATGCATTTTTTTTCTCCCCTCGCCAGATAAAACCTCATCGGAATAACACGCTCCTGAATCAGACTCGGCAGGTCTGCAGCTTGAATGTGACCTCACCCCATTCCAAAGACCTGGCCTCATGTTTGCAAACTCAAGGTATAGCACGCCGTGCCCTCATAATCCCACCCATGTGATTGTTTTTCTAAGGTGCCTGTATTGCCATGACTAAGACTGTCATAAAATGTCTCTCATCGTATGTAAGTGTTCCTTCCTGAGAGGAAAAGGTCACATCCTCCCCTGCAGTGAGTCGTGTGCTGTTGAAAAGGGGGGTGTTGCTTTCTCTCTTCCTGCTTTTGGGTGTGTGCATGTGTGTGTGTGTGGTGCTGAAAATCCCGAGACAGCTGGGATTAAAGGTTGACTTAACGCACTTATTTTTAAAATGAAGCCTAAAAATATATAGTGCACGGCGTGATGGACATCTGAAGGTAGTTCAAGGTGTCCTATAGCGCCTTGTATTGCTCAGCGACGTGTGAATTTTTAGAAAGTGCACTCCTTTTTATTGTCACCCCACTGTTTCTGTTGTGAGCGCTTTGATTGGAAGCTCAGACGGTGCAGACAATAAGATCTGGGCGGAGTCCCGGGTGGCCTTTTCTCACACTCGTTTTTGTAAAGCAGACCCAGTTTAGGTCCTAAAACCCCAAAACTGCTTTCATTCCAGAGAGGTTGAATAGGAGGAGGAGAAATTCATTCTAGAAATCGGCACCACACAAGCGAGGAGGTGTTGCCGCCACAGTTTAAAAAGTTCAGAACTCATACAATCTAAATTATTGATACAGAAATGAAAAATGTGCATCCAAATGTTAAATATCAAGAGTCTCAAACTGCTTCACAAACAATACACTTTGAATCTTGAGTTGTCAGTTTAAAATTCTAAGTTGCTGTCAGCCAAAGTCCAATTTCAGATGAACATATGGATGCAAACTCGACTACCGTTTGCAATGACGTGTGAAGAAAAAAAAAAATTGTATCAGCATGTGTTCAGCCAGAAACTTGCCCGGTGGTTCCTCATTTAAAATGAGTAGAATCTCAAACACTCTGCTATGCTACTTGAAGCTTGACTAAACCCATATTGCCATGGAAACTGAATATTTTTGGTCTCATGGATGTATTGCACTCTCACTGCTCTCTGGGTGCAGGTTTCGAGTTAACCTTAAACGTGATTAAAGGAGGGTTTGGGGATGGCGGCGACGGCAGAAATGAAATGAGAATGGAGGAGGGGGAAGTCTTAATCAGCTTAATAAGATTGGGGAGACGGGGAGCGGTCGAAGCAACAAAGGTGAGGATTGCGGGTTACACCAGTGTTTTGGACGGAGCTTCTGCGCTGCGTTCACTGTCTCTGGGACATGCCAGAAGTGCAACAGAGGTGCTAATCTGCCAAATTAAATGGGGTTCAAAAGAATGGGACTGGGGAGGCGAGTGGCACTTGGGCTCCCATCCTTGGAATGAAAAAAAAGAAAAAAAAATACATTATGCAGCCTCAGACCTTCCAATATAGTCTTGTTTCTATAATTGAATTTGTTGTGCCTGTCTGTATTTTTTCTGATTTAATGAGGAAGAAGAGGTCCAAAGTTTTGAATATTTTGTAATTTTTTCAGAAACTCAAGAGCCCCTCTAGGATGGAGATATACTGTGGGCCAGTTATTGTCTCCAATGACCTATGGCCAGTAGGCTTCTTAAAATTCAGCTTGCTGTATTTTCCGCATTGCCTTAACATACAGACGCTGCAATATCAACTAACAATCTAAAAATTAATTCACGGCTTTTTTTTTTGTGGTTGCCTCTGCCGCTGTAAAATCTGTTGAGTGCTCTTAGCGCCATAAAAGCAAATGCTCTTTGAACGTCCCAACTCTCAGCCTTTTAACATTAATCAATACTTATCGTGCTTCCCAAACTGGCGTCTATTAAAACGGCTTATCTTTTTTTTTTTTTTTTAAGGCTCTATCAGCCTCTTTGTAAGACACCTGTTTGATAAATTTACCGCTCGCAGAGAGACGTTTCTTAACAGCTCTGGTCTTATCTTTGCCCGTGGCCGCCAATTAAATTAGACACAATTATCTGCTTGTTATCAGAATTAGTCAGATTTCTTTTCCCCGCCCATGTCGCACTGGCAATAAAATGAAAGGGAATGAACAAGGGATTGAATCCATAGGCTCAGTTGTTGCGACCCCTATGGATGAGTGTCCATTCCAACAGATAATCAATTAGGGAGGATACTGGGGGAGCTTCGACTGAAGAGCGAGATGTGGAAGACAAGGTTTTGATTTAAACATGATTTGTGAAGGCCCTGGTTTCACTGATGTAATGTCTGAACAAGTGATATTGAATTCTCAAAGAAATTACCCACAGCGGAGGCCATAAAGATGCCAAAGAGTTTTACGAGATGGTTCACTACCATCAATTTGCTGCTTTGAATTTTACTTAATGAATCATTCTTTTTTTTTTTTTTTTTATCGTTTTTCATTTTTTATTTATGGGTTTCTTCCAACCTACCGCACCCACAGTTGCAAAAGAAATAATTCTTTCCATTTTTTTTTTTTTTTTTTTTTTAGATTCCAGACCTACTGCAGTATTTGGATCCCTGTTGACTGCCGCTCCGTGTCATCATCTATAAATCAACCTATGTATGTGGTGTTATTGCTTACATTGCAGGTTTTTTTGTTTACACGTGTCATGGATATGAGGCAATTGGAGTATTGCTATTGCTATCGATATGAGCAGTATGCTTTGTAAACAGACAAAAAAGACAGCAAAAACAAGTCTTTTTAAAGCAACATAACAACACATTTTATTTCAAACATATTTTTGCCATGTTTTATCTTTGTTGCAGCTTTTGACATTAAAGTGTGCACAAATTTCTGAAAAGTTCAAAGCAGTCTTGATAACTGACTTCTGCGACTCGATCATCCACTCAGATATTCACCATCACATACTGTATATATATAGTCTTTCACTCACGCCAACAGGTGTCGCTTTATTTTTAAAATATTTATTCAGGTCTGAGGGAAGTCTGATGAGTTTTGCATTTTGTCATCATCTACCTTGACAAAAAAACAACACTATGTGGAGTTGCCAGTGGAACTGCGGATCCGGTGCCAAAACCTTACGGCAGTCATCAGCCCCTCCTCCGACTCCTCCATCATCCCGTCCCTCTGAACCCATTAATATTTGCCAGACGCCATCCCTGCTTTTCATTCTCTCTCGCCCCGTCCCTCCGCTGTCTCTACAATATGCTGCCCGAGAGACGTACACATAAATAATGTAATGCATAATTAAATTACAATTTCCATTCTAAACGCACTGATTTCTATGCAAACAGCACTTTTTTGGCAAAGAGCTAAAAAGCCGGTTTGTGTCATTATGTAAAGTGGCACTCTCTGGAGTTGGCACTGGTTTGTTATTAGAAACGTGGACCTGACTCGGTGCTCAGCGTGCGTTAGTGGGTCCCAAATGCACAACATGTTGAGTCAGTTCGAGAAAAGCCGAAGGGTTCCCCTTCATGTTCCCTTGAAACACGGCTGCGACATTACAACAGCCATGTTATCACTGAGTTTGATCTCTCTGAAATATGTTTTTACTGTAACCGTCTTCGGGGCTCAAGACACTGTTTAGCGTCTACCCTGTCATCAGACGCAGCATCTCCGTCCTTTCATGTGGTCTGCTCTGAAACCCGTCAAAACATGTGATTTCATTGGGTTTCCACTGACATCAAAAACGCTCCACTGCCATACCATGGTAAATGTAAACGCCATTTATTCCCATTATGCTTGTGAAAAGCGCTCCGAGAAAACACCAATCTGTCAGCAGAGTACACTGTGGAAAATACACATGGAAATGTCTCAATTTCAAGGAGCACATCATTAGCTGTTTTTTAAATAGGGCCTGTTTTCTTAACTTGACCCTGCACTGTGATTGCTATTTTACATTTGGGAAATATAGGGGGGGAAAAAAGTCCAGAGTGTAGAGGGGGAAAAAACAAGAACCAAATGTAGAACTGACAAGAGGCATGGGCACCTTCGTCAATTCGCCATTTTGTTTTTCAGAGACTTTAACAAAAAATGTTTGTCAGTGAAATTAACATTTGTTTTGCCTCATTGTGCTCCTTAACAGCAATCAAACTGTTTACTTCCTTTGTGAAATCTGTGTAAGTGTTGAAATAAACTGAAGTGGCTTTCACACTGTTGTGTCTTGAGTGCAGGTGAGACACTTCTGGAACTCTGGGTTGCACTCAGGCTTGCTGGAAAAGCTTGTCGAGAGCAGTCGCCAGACACAGTCTGGGTATATTTTTCTAGTGAGAAATGGAAATTCCGTTGAACAGACAACAGGGTCTTGTACAGGCAGCAAGTGGCAGCATTAAATAAATAGCTTAGTAAAGCACTGCACACAGCCAACGAATCAGATAAAACAAATGTGCTGATATCAGGATTTAATTCAGATTATGGTGATTTTACACTCACACAGATTGGACAGATAATATCTGAGTGCTGACTAACATATTTATGTTTATTTAACATGATGATGTATTTAAAACCTGATTTCTCTCATACAAGAGTTAATCATGCAAAAAATAAAATGCCTCCTTTGAAAAAACAAACAAAGAAGTTAGTAATTAATCAGAGTAAGTAAGTACGTAGTGGCCACACCCTTGCAGTCGTACCATAAAATGAACCACCGACAAAAAGGCTGTGTGTAAATCTGATGCACAGTAAAATGCCAGTAGGGTTGGTTTCCAATTGAAATTCCAACTTTGGATTTTAATGTCTGAGTGGAGGCTCAGGAGGGATTTGTCATTGAAATGCAAACCGTTTTGCTAGCACGGCTGTATAGGACGGGATGAAAATTAACATAAATTTTGATTTTCAACACACAAAATGGGGGGCTGTTTCAGCCCACATCCAAGTCTGGAAATGCATTTATTCAGCATGCAGTCATTCATTATTCATGTTTATGTGCGTTTGCACCTCATAATTGCTTTATTCAGAGTCATGTCTTGTTTCGGCAAGGGGGCCTTTTTGATGGCTTACAGAATAACTACTTGAAATTTGGCCACTTTGGGTGTAATGACTGTCTAATGGACACCTGCACCCGGTCCTGTGGGAGCATCAGCCATCACAAAAAGACAAGAAAAAAAGAAAACAGCCTGGCGCCTTTGAAAATGAGTCACGCAGGATGTCCTGGTGGCCAAGTGGCTCGCACTTCCTGCCTTATCTGTCACCTTTAGGTTTTTTCGGGGCCACTCGCTATCACAGCAGTCTGGCTCAGAGTTATGTGGCATTGTAAAACCTCCTGACTCCTGACCATCTGTGCCTGTTTGTGGCCATAAGGACATACATACCAGGCACACTTTGTACACAGTTAAGGGCAAAAGGTAACGCAAACCCTCTTTTTTTTTCTTTTTTTCTTTTTTTTTTTTTCTGAGCCCATTGGCTAAATTGTCTTTGGTCATGTGTAATTAAAGAGAAGAATAGGTCCAAGCTGGAGAACAGAGGAGTGGGGGATTATTCCACTCGATCACCTTGCGTTCCTCTATTCATATTTTTCTGGATGACTACATCCCTTTTACTATGATGAATGGAAACCCAACAGCGTAGTATTTTCACTTTCCAGCTACGGCCATTTTATAATTTCTTGGGGCTTAAAGAAGTGCTGCGAAAAAACCGAGCCACTTCAAAGTCACGCCAGACCTCGGGGCGAGCGAGCCACAGAACAAACACTCTCCCCAAAATTGAGTTGATACATAACAAGCGTTGAATTTTAATCCTCGACGAAAGGCAGGTCAGCAGTGACACGGAGGAGTGAGAGGAACACATCGCACTTATTGCCTCCCATTTATGTCCACTTTGCATTTCAAAGGCGCGGCCTCTCATACTTGTCACACCCCAGTTAACAGTTTAATCCTGACGCGGATGGAGCACACGGGCCTTCCTTTGTGAGCGGACTCCTAAATGCCCAGTGGCTGGTCGATAGCCGTAGAAGTGATGAAATCAGCAGGAAGAGATGGAGGAAAAAGAGGGTCGGGGGTAGGGGGCTGATCTGAGGGCTACTTTATTTGCCAGAAGTCACACTATTGAGTGATTGCCATCAATGAGGCAAGGAGATTAGTATGTGAGTGTTTGGGTGAGTGGGCGGCCGTAACAGGGTAAAACATTTGCTGAAAGTGCGTGAGAGAGAGAGAGAGAGTTTAAACCAATGTGTGTGATCCCACTATACTTAACCTCCATGCATTTTTCATAAACCATCCCCATTATGATCAATCCATCACTTTCAGACTCCCAATTCTAAAAGTGAGAACTTTCCTTTCATCTATAGCAAGATAAATGTCAGGTTCCACTAAAGCATGCAACCCTCCAGAAATGAGTCATTTCTCAGACGGTGCCTGGTCACCACCTCGGATAATAAAACACACTGGTGTATATCATCATTATCTCCCGCTGCAATTTCACCGCTGAATCTCAGACCCCCTGGGTGTTGGAGATGGAACCAGCTTGGTCAATTGTTTGCTGTTTGCGGGGTCATAACATGAACAGCGTGCACTGAAGTTAGTTTCGGCCCTCATATTGAGTGATACTTTTAAATGACTTGTAAATCCACCACTGTAATTTTTTTTTTTTTTTTTTTTTGCAGTATTTAGCAAGTGAAACAACATCCTTTTATTCATGGACTCATCTAACAGGCTCATTTATCTTAGAGCTGTGCTCACACCAGGGCCAGTTGTTCTGTACTGTGTTGAAGAACAGATGGCCCCAGTCTCTACCTCTCCGCTGGCCTGCACTCACGTATGTCACCACATTTGATGGTTCGATTCAAATAAAAAAAAAAAATATCAGTTGTTTATCAATGAAGCAATCAACTGTTCTTCATTGATGGCTAAATCATATCCGTCGGCGTTCCAAAGTGGTTTCACAATTATAGTGAAACCAAAATCCACATACTTTCCTGAATTTATTTTATTTATTTTTTTTGTGATTTGTCAAAATTGTCGTGTTGCACTCGCTTCGGGCTTTGCAAATGTGGAAGTGCGGTACGGAGCACTCACACTGGCCAAGTGTCCCATGCTTAAGGGCTCAAACGTGGTTGGGCATGGTACAGATTGCTTTCCCTTCGACGGAAACTGTCAAACCCCAAGTATAAGCAGTTAGAAGGAAGCAGATGTAGAGGCACAGCAGTCACACCAGACCAGTTGTTCCATTGCCAGGCCAAAAAAATGACCCCCACTGTCCTGCACTCATTGCCTCAGCCCAACTGTCTCAGACCATGGCTGCTCCCTTTACACAAAGTTCTTATACAACACACACACACACACACACACACACACACACACAAACACACACAAGTTTATGTCATCATAAAGTGCAGTGTACATTTGGATGGGTGTTAAACAAAGCAGAGAAACAACTTTACTACCACTAGACAAACAAATAAACACAAATTAAGCTAGAAATGCCAGTCCCATATCTCATATTGTCCCATTATACAGACTAAATACAGACACTGTATAAGGTATGGGATCCAAGTCTAAGAGCAATTTTTTTTTTTCCGAGTATAATACTGAAAAAAAATATTGAAACAGAATTGGCTCCCAACATACACTACTTGGCAGCAAGAGTCAGTCCATAATGTTCGGATCTTATCAAAATTCATCAGACCTGCAAACTGCAGTTTCATCAGCTCATTCCATATGCTTTTAAATGTCTGCAAAGTGTCTGCGAAGCCTGGATAAATGAGCAGGAAAGATATTATTATTTTAATAGGAAACATCAGGAATTCAAACCATGTGGCAGGTTGTGAGAGTGTGTGTGTGTGTGTGTGTGTGTGTGTGTGTGTGTGTGTGTGTGTGTGTGTGTGTGTGTGTGTGTGTGAGCAAGGGAGAGAGTTGGAGAGACAATGTGAAAGTGCACGACTGTCAAACTGATTGTGATGTATTTTTGTGTGTGTGTGTGTGTGTGTGTACGTGCACCTGCGCCTGCAAACATGTGCGTGCGAAAGCATGCATCCGCTCAGCTCCCATGATATGGAATGAATAATCACGGAAACTCAGGCGGATGAGGAGCTGATCAAAAGGGTTACGGGGTGGGGGGGGGATTTATGTAGGCTATGCATATTGACGTACTTACGAGGGTCCTGCTGTGATTGTGAGCGCATGCGTGTCAGTGATCCCCTTTGAAGCCAGGAGAAAAGACACTCGCATTTCCGCACCTATGCTTTATTCAGTGGAACCCACTTTTAAATGAACTATAACTCTCTTTTGAGCAATGTCTATTACTATATATATGTATACTACTATTGCATATACTGTAAATATGGATTTAAAAGACCATTATTGTTGTAACCTTGTGACTGGATTCAGCACTGGTGCCCCTAAAAAGACCCTCTGACCTTTGTGGAAGTGGACTTGATCTCCTAACCTGTCCCCTGTGAGTCCCACTCTGCACCAACACACACACACACACACACACGCGCACACACTCATACAGTCACGTGGTTAGCTAAGCTGTGACCTTCCCTGACCCCGCTGGTTGAAATGGGGGTGGGGGTGCTGCGTCTCAAAGGTCACCAAGACCTACTGCTAAAAACACTTTACACACCTCTGGCAGTTGGAGCCGCTCGTTGAAGCAGAGCGCACTTAATCACTCCCAATGCGGATAAACCCGACGTAAATAAGTTTAAGACCATGTCAGATATATGCTTGCCTGTAAAAGCAGCCACGGGGGCAATTATTTAAAACTTTATTGATGTTTCTTTTTAAAGCAGCGTTTTATTGAAGGTGGGGAAGAGCACTTTGTCTTGATTAAAAACAATCATTTCCTTCCTTCCCCCGACCCGGTTGCTTTTTTTTTTTTTTAATGTTGTATTAGCAGGTTGTGTTTTTGTTGTTTTCGCTATTTGTCGTGTTTTCAAATTAAAGGCCCAGGTCTCGATCTGAGCGCACTTGACCTCAAAGTCCAGTTTATTTGACGAGTGCCCTACTATACAACAGTTGTTCCCTGGGCACTACTCTGGAGCCTCCTTCAAAAGGTGGTCTTGGGCACGGGTCATGTGTGCCCGGGCACGGTTCACAGGAGGTGTGGAAGCAAACCTGGCCGGGCATGCATGAGCAGTGCCTGGGCCCATTCTGCCCAAACATGGAGGGGAGCTGCTGTGCAGGTTTTGACCCTTGTGTTTAAACCAAAATAAATATTTCTGTTCTTGGTAGATGTTGAAGTAGAAAATTAGGCGAAACGGCCATTGTGGGCGTCTCTAAAGTAATCCATTGTCAGTGGATTTGTTATAAACACAGAGACACGCTGGCCCAATGACAGGGAACGTACAGAGTCCTCAGTGAACTTCTGAAACGTTTGGTTTGGTTGTGTCTGTATTGGTGATTTTCTGGACAACTCACCACATTCTGTAACGGACTGCGTAAAATACGCACGCAAGCAAAAGTGTTAGTGATGTGGAATGTGGTCAACCAGTGATTGTTTCTGGCCGAAGTATGAAATAATCACCTCTGATTTGAAAGAAAAACAACACAGTTTGACTTTTTAAACAAACAAACAGAGAAATAACTGATTATCTTGCAGTGTTAACAATCTGATGTTCCGAAAAAAATGAAAAAATGAAAACATTCTGACCTAACGTTTGACCATATGACCAAGAATGCAGCGTGAACTCACGCGGTTCTGTTTTCAAGTTTGTTTTGTTTAGGATTTCCCCCCAAACATATAGACACACTCAAACTATAGCACCTACGCTTCAGTGAATTTTCTCTCTCTCTCTCTCTCTCTCTCTCTCATTCTCTTTCTTAAATTGGCACCGCGGAAAGAACCTAAATAATTCCAGTGCCAAGACTGTTTCAGGACATAAGACAGGGGTCTGACATTTATTGAATCAAATTGAAATAAAAATAGTGAAATAGGAGCCAAACCTCGGTAACCTTCAGTTGGCCCCAGCTCTAAGCTGTTAGAAGGGTATTCAGTTTTCCATAGACATCTCCCGCTGCACACACATGCGCCCGCACACGCTCTCTCTCGCTCTCTCTCTCTCTGTCTCTCTCTCTCTCTCTCTAAACTTGTGTGCTCCTTCTACAATGTGCCTCTCTGTACAAATTGTTACATATTGCGGTGGTTACCGGCTGCAATGAAAAGGATTTCACAGAGCACTTATAGGGAATCCTGCTTATTCCATGTAATCCACGATAGACTTGATGTTAAAGGGTCTTTGTAGTATTTCTGCTTTAGGGCAAGTTCGGTGCACCCAGATTAGGTTCAGACCAGGACTTTACACTATATATTATTTTTTCTCTCTCAATGGCCCAACTGGCTTAGTTTCACCTGTGTGCAATAACGACTGTCTTTTCTTTAAAGAGTTATTTCAGCTTATTAGTTTGACTTGGAGGAATGTAAAAAATAAAAAAAAATAAAAAAAAAAGTCCCACAATGCAGACGAGACCTAGTGGCATGAAATCAGCACCCCGGCTGGTTCCTTTCAGGAAAGTAACACGGTGTGATATTGGGGTCAGTGCCACCGGCAGTCTGCCTCAACTCTGTGTTCAGAAAACACCGCTGTTTTCGTTTCTCTGTGTACATTTTCTGACGTGTGCAATTACTCCTGTCATCTCTATCGACAGCACCAACACAAATGTACAACTATGACCTGAACAACAGTAAATATATATATAGAAATTCAAAAAGATGTATATTTATATATATACATATACATATATATATATGTATATATATATATATATATATATATATATATATATATATATGTCTGTGTGTGTGTGTATAATTTATGTCTTGCTGGGGAGGAGCTCCATTCGTCTTTCTTTGTTCAAAGCGTGTGCTGGGGAAAAATAAGAAAAGCGGGGACTACCCCAAGGGTTTAATTTTCTGTCTCTGCTGTCGGTAGGAGGCATGGGTGGGTGGTCCCTGGAATGCCGCAAAAAAAATAACATGCTTGTTTATGCTGCTCGGATGCAAATGATAGGCTGAGGTCGCGAGCTTATCGCGTTCGCGAGACACCAGGCGTCTCGCGCACAGCCGCGCTCCTCGGATGAGACTGTGGGTCGTCGTCCCGAGATTTATCGTGCGCGCTCAGAGGGGTTGTTTGATCTGGCCCCCCTCTCGACTGGGTCTGATGTACACCACTCTGTTTTTGGCAGCGTCTCCTTTTGCTCTGCTCCATATCATTACAAATTCTGATTCGGGGAGTTCAAACACGCCCTCCCTGAGGATGGTGGCGGGGTGGGGGGATTGCACAGCAGAGTAGGGAGGGAGGAAGCAGGAGGGGTGGGTCGGGGGGGCGGCACCACGCTGAAAGTTTCCCTGCTTTTCTGGCAAAACTGAGGAAGACCAGGGTGGGTTTGGCGCAGTGTAGAGGGAGAGGGAGACATGCATGACCAACAGCTGCTTTGCAGGATGGCGGTCTGGATTCAAATGGTGTTGTCTGACAGTGAGAATGTTGGAGATGCAGAGCAGACAATTGAAAGCACAGTTTAAGTCCATTTCTTTTCAATTACGTAGACAGTTGCTCACATACTAACACATAGGGGGCACAACTTCAGTCAATGCATGCAAGATGGACCCCATAAAAAATATCTAGATAATTCAAAGCAATGCAGGGTAATATATGAGGGGCAAAGACAATAGTTTGGAAAAAAAAAAAAAAAAAACAGGCCAGGCCAGTCCAGTCCATTATCGGCAGTGGCCTTTAATGGGCCATATTGCAACCAGTGAATCAATTTCAAAAAAAAAAAAAGGGGGAGGGAGAGGGGGGGTGATGGAAGACAGCAGGAAAGCTTGATCCTAGAGACAGCGCAGACCCCTGTGTCAACCGCATCAATTTTAGGATGTTTAGGAATGATGAGAGACGTCATGACAGACTGAGCAATGGACGGAGAACGATGGATTGGCAAGGTGGGGAGATAAAACACGAGGATATGAGGTTGGAGGAACGTCGGTGAGGGAGAACAGTCCTCGGGGTCAGGACTGTCAGCAGGCTGGCTGGGAAGTGAGGACGACGGAACACACCGGTGCCGCATTATTATGGACGAAAGTGGGAATATCAATAGGTGCCACACGACGGCAGCTCAGTGCACATCACAGCGCTTCAGTTCCAAAACTTGAAGGGGCAAGTTATTTTTTGTTTTTTATTATTTGTTGTCTTTAAGATCAAGGCAGATGCTTCCAGATGCTTGTAAAATCGAGACCAGACTGTGATTCCAATATCGAACTGACAGCCAGCCATTCCTGGCGTGTCAGGTCAGCTGGGAAACACAAAGGGAGGGATGGTAAGACCTCAAAGAAAACTGATGTCTTTCAGCTGAATGACACAATACCAATGAGGTATCGCGGAGAACAAAGTAGACGGCCACGTAACGTGGCACTGAGATTGATTCCCATTACTGCGTCTTTTGTTTGCACGGGACGTGCCATTGTTGACTGTGTTAGGAATGATGAGACGAAATGGGTGAGAGAATGAGACTGGTGGCGGCGGTGGCGGTGGGGTGTTGGGTCCCAGTCCCCTGGAGAACCTAGCCAGGCATTAATCTTCTTCCTCTGACAGCTCTCTGAAAGTTTCTCAAGAAGGGCCATTTCCTTTAGCCATTATAATGCTTCACTCAGGCACAACCCTTGTGTCTAGTGTTTGGGAGAATAAGGAAGGACCGGATTGAGAGTGGAGGGGGAGTTGGAAAAGAAATAAATGAATGGGAAGGGTTGCGAGACAGCAGGCATATAATACAAGATGTTGTTTTGCACTTCTTCGTTAATAGTTCATTATAACAGGTTAACTACCAAAGGTTAGTTAAATAGGGAAAGGAACTAAGTTTTGGGAGTAAAAGCACCACATACATAATTTTTTTTAATGAAACTAGACGCATCAGAATTTTAGTTTCTTAGCTCTTAAACCAAAACACACCATCAACTTCGGCGCCTTCCAAAACATTTGAACCATAAAAAAGTCAATATCCTGCTCCCAGTTCGAAATGAATGGATGAACTAATGGGTGCTCACCAAAAAAGAATACATGTCAGATTTTATGTACTAATTCTAATGCGTGGAATGTCATGCCACTTTCTTGAATTTTCTGGGGTGGTAAAAAAGTTTTAAAACTTTGAAAAGTTTAATAAATGTAAAAGATTCCAACAACACGTTTAGTTTAGGATGGTAGTTGTGAACTCTGTGTTAAAACGTTGACAGTGAAGCAAGGGGATATTGTGTTTTGTAGTCCCTAAACGTTTCCTGTTTGGGAATTTGTTGTGCTTTCGCAAAATCAGAAACCATAAACAAATACAATTTGACCCAAGTTCCCACTTGTTATCTCTAATTTGTCCTGTAGCCTCCCCACTAAAGACTGAAGGTCGAGTAAGAGTCTGTTCTAACCAACTTTGAAAAACACTGGAAACAGTTTAAAAGAACTAGCAGCTTCAACTTTTTTTTTTTTTTTTTTTTTTGCCTTGTTTGGACGGCAGATAGATCAGTTTTGTTTCTCTAATCATAACTTTGAAACAATCCCTCAAAACTGTTTCCAAGGAATGTTTGTCCGGACTTTGCTTTAGAAACAACACAGACCTTAGAAACTTCATACACTAGTAATGGTTTCCCCACACAAAAATGTTGGAATTGGAGATTCATCTTTTTTTTCCTGCAAACAATGAAGCCTTGATGTAGGGATCCACCACCGTCTTTAGCGGTCTTGTGCACCTATGTCGCTTTGAGCATAACACTGTGAATGTTGGGATTTACCTGTGACATATACCTTTTTTTTTGTTTACGATTGTTCTATTGTTTTTTGTTAATCTGCTGCCGGTGCACCCTGTCTTGGTCTGGCCCGACCTGCACAAGAAAAGAGATTTTCAGTGTGGCTTTGAATGGTAAATAAAGAGTGTTTTGACGTGTTTGAGGAGAGGAACATCAACAAATGTCTCTATTAATACTTTTTCACCCCATGAATGTCACATTCTGTAGAAGCTACAGTGCAATAAGCTTCAACAAAGCAACAGATCAAACCAACTTCACTGTCACAGAGTCAACCAAAACGACATGCTTGCAGTGTTCCATGATTTATTTATTTATTTATGGTGCATGAATGATTTTTGGACATAATTTGTATTTATATACTCTTTTCATTTGTATTGATACATAAAGCAGACATGATGAAATGGTCACTCCACACATGGACATCATCTGACTCCTCCTGACCACAAAATAAAGTAGGACGAGGTTTTCTGTTTTCCCCCAGCATTGTTCTGTCTCTGTTTTTCCTCCTTTGTGTGCAACAATCTTGGGCAATTGATAAAACCTCTTACCAGATCGATTAAAAACCATGTAAAATTCACAATGCATACTGAGAGCTTGTCAAGCTGCTTCTGCCGCACAAAATACTTCCTGCCCTCCAGTGCAGGAAGTGACACCGAGTGCAAACAAGCTATTGATTTGTCTGGACAAAGCCAAGGAGATGGACAGAGGCATTTTTCTTTTCCTGTCACTCAAAGGCAAAAAAAACCAACAAAAAACTGTCTTGCTGCAAAAAGTTGGACTTTTCTTCTTCCTAAATCTGCATTGTCCATACACATTTAAATATTTATGATTGCTGAGGGGAAAGAGAAAGATTGCCTTGCTACCCTTCATGTCCCTATTCATTTAAAATAGCAATGTACTTCTGAACACAATAGGACTGTTTAACTGTGGATCTAATTCTCTGTCCATCTTTTATTTCATATTTAGTGTATAGTCAGTGTATTTAGTGCACAGATCCACAGCGGCATGTGGTATGGTATGTCATTTTACTGTCCATAAAAATAAACACACACACACACACATATGCAGTGGCAGCGCTGGCAGTGACTTCTGCCACAGATTGTCCTTCAGGTATAGACAACCCCAGCACAATTATCCCACTCCAACCTCAGCCGTGATTAAAATTCACCACGACTCTCACAGGGTCGGGGGCACCGACTGGGCCAGCTAGCTTTAAAATCAGACAACAAATTAGTTTCTTGACCCCCCCCCCCATCCAGTTCAAGGACAGCAGTCCAGTCTCCTCTGGAAAAACCAGGAATGATGGCCGTGATGGCTCGGCCGAGTAGAGCGGACAGAACGTGGGGCAGCAAGAAGATTCGTGTACAGGAGAGTTGAGGGGCGAAAGTTTTCAGGAGAGAGAACTTGGTGCTAAAGTGAATTGTTGGGCAAGGGGGAAATTAAAGGAAATGTATCAAAATAAGTGAGAGGCTGCAAAGGAGCATCCCTGTGCTTGCATCCCTTCTGACCTTAACAACAAACTTTTTTCTTTTTCTTTTTTTTTTTCGTCTTAACGAAATAGTCAGACACACACACACACACACACACGCGCGCTATTTAAACATGCATTTTGATTGCAGTAAAATGGTTATTGGAAAGAGCTTTTTTTGTGTGAGTTCATTCTCATGCATATGGTAATCTTATCGGTATCGACTCCATAGGCGCTCGCTTGTCGCTGTGTGTTCACCAGGGTGTTCATTGTGCCGTCCAGCAGTCGGTATTCAAACCCAGCAGTGTAAACAACCATTCAGCCCTTTATGCAAATCCTTTGTCACAGATGTATGCCAGAATGTGTCCAGGGTGAGTGGGTGCTTTTCAACAGCAAATAAAAAGGCATTTCCACTCTCATTGGCTTCCATTACTTCCAAATTGGTACGCGGGCAAAACAGACATATTGCTACTCTCTATTTGGGCCCCCCGTTACCTGCTTAAGAGCTGTAATTGTTCACTGGAGAGGCGCAACACATTTTATGGACATGCCTTCACATGCTTAATGCAGTATGATTATTTTGCATATGTATATCGGTGAAATTCATGGATGAAAGAAAGTAAAAATGCAGACAATTTGTGAAGCAAGCTGTTAAGCAGTAGGTTCACTTAGAGTGATGAGACAATGTTTAAATGAGTTTTTCTGCTGAGAGCTGACTATTAAGATCATTCGGGGACATTAAAGGTTTGGTTTGGAGTGCCGTTTCCTAGCTTTGAAAGCTTGTTTGATAAGATTAGTGACAGGGTCACAAAAGTATGTAAGAAAATAATCAAGCCACTAAAAGTATGGTGTTGTTTTTGAAAAGCAGGGACAGAAATTCTAAGGCCGAAGACGATCACAGAGCTGGTATTCCCACAAAAACGCCGGGCAGCGAGACATATTTGCCTATCGTAAATCAAACCTCAGAAGAATAACAAAGGAGACCGATAACCCATAGATGATGCGTGACCATCCGGGAAATTGATATTTAAGTATCAGGCCTCGCTTTTCATTTTCCATACCATCTTTCATCAAAGGGAGGGGGAAAAAAAAGATACAGACAGATACCATCCTGATGATGGTAGACAGGTTCTCACCGTCATGGTGGCAGGGCATGGGGGTATCTGCTCTGACCCTGGGCTGCTCTCTTCATCAATCTTCAGCAGGTCATCAAATAGGCAGGGACAGAAAAGGCCACGATGATTGGATTCGCAAATGGCGATGGATCCACTGGTGACTAATGGTTTGATCCCCCCTCATCCCCCGCTTACCTGAAAAGCACTGGGAACAATGGGACAGAAATCTATGATTTGAACTCCATAATCTCCATAGTTTTTGTCTTATAAAAAAAAGAAAGAAAGTTGAGATTCACGTCGACGTCACATAACCGACACCGTCATGCGCTGTGACACACACACTCACGCACTGAGGCGCCTTGGCCTTTAAACAAGGTCAACCCTCTTGCCTGGTAGCGATCGCACCTGATTACCATCTGTGGAGATCCACTGCCCTGGGTATTGATGTGGACAATCCCTCTGAAGAAGGTTGCCTTTGGATGTTTCAGGCCTGTCGGTTTCAGAGGTGTACCACTAATGAAACCGAGACACATCTGCAGGCCAGGGAGATCACACTGCCCTTTATCTCTTTTCCCATTTACGTCTCTAACAGGCATAATTGTTAAGCCAGAAACATTCATCTTGTCATTGCACTGCTCTTTGTGATCTGTTTTGCTGAGCAGCTGAGTTCTTCACCTGCTAAATGCTCTCTTCTTGTTTCTTGGTTGTGTATCGAGAAACTGCTTTGTAGGATGAAAAGGAGCTAATTGGTCTCTGGATTCCACTGGTGTCAGTGGGCAAACACGGTATTGGAAACAGGTGGAATTACTACTAATTATATCCAAATGATTCACATGTGATTCACAAGCTTGTGTGTGCATCAGCACAGGCATCTTAATGAAGCATTGTGTGGTTACCATGGCTGCCTAACAAACACTCTGCTATCATCTGATCACTAATTTCAATGAAGTAAAATATTGCAAAATCTTACTGACATAATGCATGTAACAACGCATCATATATTAACATTTCTTCATGTTTGCATTGCAGAGGGTCACTTTTGATGATTTCCAACTTTATCTTTACCTCTTACCTTTATCCAACTACCAGAGACTTGAATTTTCCGGGTGTCAGCTGTTTTTTGCAGTTACTATCAGTTTATTCTACAGCATTTACTTTGTGGATTCTCTCAGACCTCGATCCTTCTCTAGGGTTTGAGTCAAATAAAACTTTTCATTTTTGGGTGCCACACTATAAGATATGTGCATTACATTTTGTCCCTCAGTTGGTTTGGGGGAAAAAGAAAAGAAAAGTGAGATATAAATATAAAAGCATATACCCAATAAAGTATGATATAACAAACTTACACACAAATAAATGTATTTATTTCATATTGATGTAAGAGATTTGATTTAATTTTATGTAGATATCAACTTTTTTTTAAAAAAAATCCAGTTGGAACAGTGAGGAACACTTCAGTCCAGAACACAAGACTACCTGGCACTAAAAGAAAATCCACAAAGTTGGGGACTTGGTGGCAAAGTGCCTTAGGACCATTTTTATTGTGGAAATGTGCGACACCCCATCTTTGTCCAATTTGCATTACTGGATCCACTGCCCATGTTTTACAGTCACACAATTGCTTCCAGAACAGTCCCAGAGGTCAGCTGCTGTACTGTTCAGTTCTCAGCACAGACCATCTCCCGCACTCTCAAAGAGAAGAGAACTGTTTTTTTCTAGAACAAAATGAAATTAGCCCATTTAATCAATCATAACCATCCTTGACCTTGAAAACTTTTTTTTCATTTTCGTTTGACTTTATTTTGTACTTCTAAACACATGTGTTTGGTGATGTTATTCTCTATGGCAATTTATACCAGTGTAATGCTCTGTCTTTTCCCATTAACTCCAACTTATTTTTTTTTTTGTCTTTTAATCATCTAAAGGCCCAGTGGCCTTGGGCCTTTGGGCATGACCACCACATTCATTCCAGTGCATGTGCAACAAGGCAATGATGATCTTATGGGTTTGGTGGATACATGACGCCTAAATCTGTTCCAGCAGGGATTATTGTCTCATGCAGATGAGGGAATTGAAACGCTAAGTCGTGGCGAAACAAAAGGTTAAAGGCCTCATAAGATACGTATTTAGTCAGATGCCGTAGACTCGACACTGCCATGTTTGCGATGCCAGAGATATGTAAGTTTGTTGAGTGTGCGTGTGTGCGTAGTGGGGGCGGCGGCGGTGCAGTGGGGGTGGCTGCTGTGAGTAATGGCTCCTGTCTGACAGGGCCTTGGGAAATAGAGTTGAAGCGATCGATACGTTATAATGTTAACAACGATCCCTCCTCCCATTGTGCTGCCCAAGACAAATCTATTAAAGATCCATCCCGTCCCGTCATCGCCATCCCCTGCCAGCGGCTCGCGGAGAGAGCGGTGGCGCACAGACGAGGCAGAGGGGGGAGGAATGAATGCTGAAACACAAAACAATTTTCAAAAGCGCTCAGCAGAACAGCGCCAGCATTGTCATAAAATGTCCCCTCACATTCAGTGGTGGGCCATTTCTTTTTCTGTTTTTTTTTTTCTTTTATCCCTCTTACTCTGGCATGCAGTTGTCGCTTATTTGCTATGGTCGATTTGCAGCTCAATGGAATCCGTCTGGAATTGGAGTGATCCCCTTGCCGCCTCATTGATTATCCATTAACGAAGCAATATTGACAAACACATTTTGATGTCTCTGAAATCATTTCTGAAAAGGTGTTTTCAATGACACTTCTTGCAAAAAACACACATGCGGCTGCCTTTTAAAAGTGCCTCTTTTGAGAATAACACAGGGGTTTTGTTCACGGGAAGCCTTTCTTTTTTTATTCGAGGGGCAATTGCTCGGAAAAATATTTGCACAAGTTTTCCGGTGGCTTTGAGCAGTTGAGGCGAAAAGAGGTGCCAAAAAGTTGTCTCGCAGAGGTTTGAAAACGTCGGGTTACACAGTTCAGCCCGTCACTGTATCTCCCCAGAGACAGACGAGCAGTGAAACATTTGCCTTTTTCATTTCTCCAGGGGGCTTTTCTGTAACTGTACATGCACTTGCGAGAGTGCAATCTGAGACGACCCTCCCGGACCAGGATGAGCAGCAGGCGGCGAGGACAGCTAGCGTCAACCGTGTCTGATGTGCTACATGTGGAATTTTCATTACGGGGGGGAAAGTCAGACACTTAAACACATGCATGCAATGTCATCTGCATGACAAGGATGAACGGAGGGAAGCTATGGTCAGCTGAGGTGGGCCAACCCCTCAGTGCCCCCCAGGACCTCCTGTTTTCCAACACCACCCACGTACATTTGTGCTCACCAAAAAAAAAAAAAAAAAAGAACGGAAATCTGACAGCAGCTGAAGAGCAATGCTTCCCTTCAAAGTGAAATAAATAGTAGCAGAGGAAAGGTATTCCGTGATTGCCTCTTTTCTCGCCCTGCTCTTCTACCATTAGACAAAATGCGGCAGTCGGAGTGCGAGCATGGCCATAAACACCGCACCTTTCCACAGGCTTGTCAATACAAATAGCCCCCCCTCGCCACCCTCACCACCCCATGTATTAAGTAGATCCCCTGCAACTCCAGCAACTGTACGTTCTCAAGCTTTACGATCTTGACCTCATCTGTAAGTGCCAGAGGGTTGCGTTGGACGGATCAGCTTAAGTGAAAAGGGCCCCACTCGTCCTTCCCGCGACGACCCCCCAAGACGCGGATGCAGATCGGGTTGCGCCCCCACCCTCCAGATGTGAACGGCTCCGGTGATGTGTGTGCGTGTGGAGGGCACACTCTCTGCGTCGGCAATGTCACACAGCCACCGCCGGCACTTGACGCCGCGGAGCTGTCAATGAGATGGATAGGCCCGCGATGCCGATGTAATGTTAGGACGGGTACTGAAGTACATTTGTGAGGATCCTCTTGCTTGTGTCACCTTTGCTTTCCTGTAACAAGCTGGTGGTGGGCTGCCTGGAAACCCAACAGTGTCCCTGAGGATTGTGCAGGCAATCAACACCTTTCCGCTAACTCAACCTTATGTTTTTTTTGGTCAATGGTTTTGTGTGTTGCCATTAGCTCAGACCAGGCCGCGTGTATCGGCATCGCAATCTCCGCTCTGAGAAATTCCCACAGGCGGCGACTTAAATCGCCCAACAATCAGAGATTCCACCGAGGGGGATCGAGAGTTCTGACTGTTGCTGTGATGTGACTGTTGGGTATTGGAACAGACATGTAACTTAAGCTGTAGAGCTGTTGCCTTCATTGACTGGTCGGCTTGAATTTAAAAAAAGAAAGAAAAAAAAGGAAGTGTGAAAACATAAATATAAACAGGATATCAAATTTCCCATCCCGAGAGGCCAGCTTAATGGATCGGCCTCTGCCAATGACACTGCCGAACCACGAGTGCACGTTAAAGCGCTAAGCAGCCAATAAGTCAATATGAAGACCGTAAAGGTAACACTTAGAAACCTTTCATCACTTGAATATTTAATAAGTTGGTGTCTAGGGCGATGAGGCTCGAGACGAAGCAGCAGAGAACCAGCCAACATTTAGCGTGACGCAAACTCAGACTCAGCCTGAAGCCCCAACCTGCACATTGGCGGGAGTCAATTTATGCTCAAAGTGTGTAGAGGCGGTCAAAGTATAATAGCTAAGGTATCGACACAAGATATCTCAGGTTTAAAATAATAAAGTTTTCTATAATGTCCTTCCATTCCTGCTATGTCCCAACATAAACCATGCAATTCGTCCCCCCTGACAATTACCACCAGCAACAAATCAATGCTAGCACTTTGAGGCCTCATCCACCCTCGAGGCAACCAATCCAGGAAGATGTTGCTTTTTTAGCGACATGCACGCACATGTTCGCACATATGTTAGGAGATGTCCAGACAGGAAGACGGACACTGTCAGAAAGATTTGTGCGCACAACATTCGCAACCAAAAACCCAACTCGCCTCCCGCCAGACATGCACAGAGCTCCAGTTCTTAAACCAACCCGTTACCCTGCGCTGTGCACAATCTAATGATTCAGAACTCCAAGGATTTTTGTTTTTAAGCATGCAAATCTTGAAGTGTACCAATGCATTCAACCAAGAGCGTTTTAACAAGTGCATGCATTCAACCACTTGGACAAATGTGCTTGTGGACAGACGTGTAGCCACGTAGCACACATTCCAAAATATATACACACACACACACACACACACACACATTCCCGAGGGATATGTTTTCTCCTGCATCGAATCTGCTGAGCGAGTCACACATGCATCAACATAAGCTCTCTCGGTGTCACAGACAGGAGTCACAGGACAATTTTGACATACTTCTAAGAACATGGGGGAGCCCATGTGTTCATGTTGAGGCCAAGGTGTGGCTCCAAACCCGTGTACTTCTCAGTTTGCCAAACACACAGATGTTTTCTTTTCCATGCGGAAAGCATTCAAAGACTTGTACAGTTTATAATCATCCCATAATTATCTGTGTTTGGTTCGTGTTTGTTTTCCGAGGAGTTGCTGGCAAGACAGGTTGAAACTCTGCTAAGAATAGAACATGAAACATCAATGTGTCTCTGAAACACACATGCGGGTGAATTGCATGTGTGTTCACACATGCAAGGCCCGGTTTTTCAAAATGCATTTTGATACTTCAGTAAACAAGGCCACATGCACTCAGGCAGATACTGTTACATGCGTATCAAAATTAAATTAGCCACCGCTATCTAATTTCTCCCGAGAGCAGCAGGGCCCATCTGCAAACATCAGACAGCCAGGCTGCAAAAAAAATAAATAAAAAATGTTTGGCTCATATTGTTTAAAGCCCGCTCCAGCCGCCTCGCACGCCTCAACTCAATAAGGACCCCTGCGTTTGAACAAAATGCATTTTCATTAGCTGTGGCAAATCACATTTTAATCCATGATTCATTGAAGAAATTGTTTGACTGCTCTGGAATTAGCATCGAGTTACTGCCATGAAGATGGCAAAAGGAGCAAGTGAGAAATGATGAAAGCTTTTGTTTGTTGTTCCCTTTCCTCTTTACTGTCATGCTGATGAAAATTTGCAGAGATACAGGCATGCCAGCGACGGCTTTGAGCTTTTGAAAGCCTCTGCCGACTTGGTTCAATGCCGCCCTTTTGTTTGCCTTTTTTTTTTTTTCTCAAATCTCTCATTGTTGACAAGCTGAAAGATTGAAATATCCCCCCTTCAGACTTGACAACATACATTGGACGCGGACAAAAACATTTTGGAAATGCCTGTCTCGTGGAGCAGCAACAAAGTTAGATCAGGCAGGATAAGTGGTAAAACAGCATCCAACCCGTTGGAAAACAATCCTCCCTTTGTTTGCATTAGGAGGGAACAATGTCATGTACTTTCCATCGCTCAAATTCCTCTTGAGTCAAACTATTCCAGCTCCATGCGCTTAACTCTCCAGAGTGGCTTCTCCTCCAGTCGTCCACTTTGATCTCTCGGCTGTTTCAGCGCCTTAATTGCCCCTTAATTTGTGTGACCAGCAGACCCTGATGGTAGGAGACGATAAAAAGGCAAAGCTCAGTTGGGTAAAAACAGTGACCCACTATGTGACACAGTCACTATGCTTCATTGCCCCGTGCAGTTCTTAAGTTCTTTCCCCTGATGCCCACTGTGCCTCGGGGCCCCGCAGTGGAGAGAGGAAGCACGAGCGCTGGGGGTGGAACCGAACCTACTTCATTAGCAGTGTTGGTTGGGCAACTAAATGTTGGGGGCAGATCTGTCGAGCAGAAATCCTCTTCCTGAGGATTCTGAGCGTTCTGCTCGGGGAACTTCAAATGTGTTCTGGAGCCGGCAAAATTAACAGCCAATTGATTTTCATTGCACAGACCAAAGAGAAATGTGCATCTCCGCAGAGAGATGTTGCCCCAGCACAGCATTCAAAGGACATGCATGGCTTTGTGTTACTGGAAAAGATGCGACTGAGAATCCAAACAAATTAATACAGTCTGCATGAAATTGGGATCAGTGACGAAAGCGCACTTTTCATACTGAGACAACGTCAGGATTTATGAGATTTTTGCGGCTGCTCGACAGATATTTCTTGGGATGATGCAAAGATGTCATACATTTCTAATCATGAGGGTTTTTTTTTTTTTTAATTCTAATGATGGGCTGCAGGAGAACGCTCTCTTCCCTGGAGCGGAACTGTCACAATATTTCAGCATTACTGTCAACCAATAGTTGAATTTAATCCAATAGTAGAATGAGAAACATGAGCATTGGCCTAAAAAATATGAACGCTCTGGAAACATTAAAAATATATATATGTATAGTTTTACCTTTTAGAATGGATTGTCTTTTTATTTATTTGTAATTTGAGGGTTAAACAATGTTTAACAGTTTATAACTCGCGTGGAAACTGTAGCTTAATTCCTTACGTCAATGGATTTATATTGTCTAAAAAAAATTGTTGACGAGGGAATAATAAAAGCACATGGCATTTCATGTTCCTGGCGAGTGTCATTTCTTATGAAAATAAATAACATGTCCTGGCATGTTGCAGATTTTCTTTTCCGCTATCTTTTTTTTTTTTGTATTATTCTACAGCTGTTAACCATCTCCTACACTTATTTTGTCAGCAATTCAGCTCGGTAGGGCCTGTTATGATTCTGTCCATTGAAGTAGGACAAATCTGTAAAAAGCGAAAATCACGTTCCGAGCTGCTGACAGTCACTGTTGAGAGATCATGCTATTAAAGTGGAAAATAATATGCCTTCTCGCCCAAAAAGCAAAACAGACACTGACAGGTATCGGGATATGGCAGGAAGGTATAGTATGTCAGAACTGAGGAGAAAAAAAATCAACCTGATGTCTGAGGAAGAAAAAATAAAAATAATAATAAAAAAGAAAAATCAAGACTATCGCTGCAGCAGACTTCACACTTTCCTTTTTCCCTCCTGCTTTGAGGTTGAGGAGTTGGAGGGAAAGATGTGAACTGTTGACATTAAACCGTTGGATTGTTCCCTTGTCTGGCATTTTTGTGGTTCACCTCAGAGTGGACCCTGAGGCACAATCTTGAAAACTGGCAAAGAAGTAAAGACGCCAGACTGAAAAGAGCACAGGTTTGTGCGAATAAGTCATATTACTTTTGACACTGTTATTTAGGACCATCCTGCAGGGGGGCATTCACCAGTGATGTCATGGGTTGGAAGTTGTTTTCTTGCAACATCATCCTTTGGTCCCCCAGTGTGCTGAGCTTCCTGGCCAAATCAGATCTGAAGACAATCCCCGACTGATGGCTGCTTGTGGGTGTTTGAGTTCCCCTCATAAATTCTTACCTCTTGCCAATGGCAATTGGCAGCCCAGCAAGTGAGAAACTCTCCAGGCCTACCTATTTGCTTTGGACCATGTGGGCCCAGATCGTGGGCTAGGACTTCACCTTCTGCGCGCTGGGCTAGGTGCAGCTAAAAATCTGACACGTCCAATCCCACCCCGGCCAAAATCAGCTCGACTACTCACCGGGCTTCCGCTCATCCTCATTATATCCTGGACAAAGAGACGTGGCCACCCCAGTTGCTGCAGTGACATGTGGCCATAACAGTGTAATTAGGGGAGCAGGGATCAGAACACACAAGTGGTGTGCGTTCACAGAGCAGTGGCGCCACGAGCTGTTTAGTCATAGTGAAAAATGTAATAACATAAACATGGCCTCTCTGGTTTGGATTGTCTTTTGGAATAGGGTCTGCGGAGTCTAATGCACTCGATTGCGTTAGCATCGGAGGTCGCAGGCACAAGCCCAAGTTTTTCGTGACAGATTCCTCCGAATGTGAGCAAGGTCCTTGACATCTGACACTGGGCAGGGAAGAGATACACCCTCACCTACTGTCTTGGTTTTTCACACCAAAAAACTTGCCCAGCATTATTATAGAATTATTAACATTTAGAAATCTCTCCTCTGCATCTCATATTGTCTTGCTGACCTTTCAGCACAACGCCCCCCTCTCAGACTCGCCCACTCTGAAGCCAATGAATGCCAGCCAGCGCTACATCTTGTTTACCATCTCTTGGCTGAATGCAAGATGCCACAGCTGTTGTCTCGCCTCCTCTCAATAAATGCTGTTTAATAGGACATCATTAACTTTGATTGGGGTGATGCACATTATTCCCCTAACACTTGTGCTGAGGATTGTTTATTTTTATCTGGGCTGTAATTTAGCCCGCCAACTTGGCAGGGACCCATCCCATGATCCATCAGGCGTCTCTGTACCAACCTAGCCACTTGGATCAGACGCAGCTCATACATTTAAATTCCCGGGTCCATTATCCTGACACAAAAATATGGGTACTTAAATGTGACAACGCTATAGGATAGTATATTATCTACTCAGAGAGCGGGCGAGAGGCATTACTGGTGCAGAGGAGGGGAGAGAGGAAGTGGAACCTCTCATATCGTTCCTGGTGTGTCTATCCAGGCAATTACATTCAATCTAGCACAGACTGTTTCCCCTATGCGGGTGCTTGTGAACAGACAGGAGTTCTCCAGCAACCCATCTGCCTTAATTAATGGGGGGACATTTGTAGCCCTTGGATCAATTTGTTAGCTGGGAGGGCAGAAAAGGAAATGAAAATATAGATGTGCCGCAAGAGCAGATTTTTGGTATATAAGGTAATCCGCAGGGAGCATTAGTGTCCTTTTCCACAACTTAGACGTTATTAGATCACTTTATGACCAAACTGTCATCACATGTTGGCCAGTCAAGCCAATCCTCTGTCACAAGTATCATCGTATACCTCTGCTAATTGTGTGTGGAGCTGACGTAAGTAAAAAAAAAAAAAAAAAAAAGAATAAAAAGTAAAAGAAAAAAATGGCACAGCTGCATGAACACATCCTTGTCAGCTGCGAATGCTAGCGGCAGGGTGGAATTGGAAGCAGAGAATCTCAATAGCATGCCTCATATGAGTCATGATCAATGCCATGGAGAAATCTAATCAAGTGTAGGATTTTGCTCAATGTCAGGCGAGGTCACAGACAATACAGTCAATACCACTGGCCTTTACTTTTATTAGAGGTATGGATATTGAATTCATCCGCAAAAGGCAAGATTCAGATTTCCTTTTCATTTCTTCTTCTTCAGTCGCTATAGCGATAGCCTCTAAAGGACATCATGAAAAGGAATGGCCATCTGCCTTGCTGATACTAATTATGAGCTCTAATGACTTTACACTGGAAACAATTGCCCTCAGAGTCTCTGGTTGCAGTTCTCAGTGTATAAAGCACCCAGAGGAGTGTTTTTAATAATACATTAAATGTAGAACTTGTTTATTTCCTTTCCCTTTTGCCTGCCTCCGTGACTGTTTCCAATAAAGATGTCTTCCAATCCTCAGGACTCAAGACAGTTTTTTTCTTAGTCTGTTTTTAAATTCATATATATATGAAATGGTTTCTGGTATCAACTATGCTAATGTCATAGCTAAAAAATGTTTGTTGTTTGTTGATTGGTTTTACTCGCTAACTCTGAAGATAGCAAGGGACAACTTTGTGGAATACAACCAATCATAGTATGTGAATTAAATGAAATAACTTGAAAATGACAGACCCCTCAGGCATTAGAAGGACTCAATCAACAGATACATGGATGAGTGTTAAAAGTGAGTCTTATGTAAATTTGAAGTTTAATGGTTGAGTATGTTGCAGGGGCACTATTTTTTTAGTCACTAATATATAAATAATAAAGCAAGCAGTTTGAAAATTGTCTCATGTGTTCAAGCAGAAACTAAAAATGGCCTAAAAGTGTTTGACAGTGAAATGTCCCTTTGACGGCAAATTGAAACATTTATGTCACATCAACAAGGTTGTTTCGCTGGCTCCTACTAAAGCCTACCAGGCTTCACTATTTATATACGTGTCTACATATTTGTTTTCCAAATCTTGTTGTACTCTTTGATTTATATGAGATACGAAAATGACTCTACATGATGCAATAGGTCAGACCACACAAAAATAAATCCCCCTGCTAGCCCAGCCAGGGCCCTGCTCCAACTGCTTCAAACATCCAGTGTAAACAAATAAGGCTGATAGTAATTGAAATGAGTTGAACCAACACAGACCACTATGGGGTGTGTATACACCGAGAGGAGCTCAGGCTGATGTTCCGTCACCGCCTCCACCCCTGCATATGCTGCAGGTCACTGTGAAAGAAAGCCTGCTTTCTTTAAGTTGTGTGTTGTGCAAATGGGGAGAGCACAAGAGTAATAGCACACAGATATCCAATGATAAATGCAACATGACATAACACTGCTGTCATCTGCCCGGACACTGAATATTGTCGAGATGTGGGAGGGGAAAAATAAAGCAGACGAATCAGGAAGTTATGAAGGGACCGGGGGGGTAGGGGTGGAGGGTGGGTGCGAGAGGGAGGTGTAGAGGGTGAGAGGAGAGACACAGATGTGGGAAAAGGAAGCCTGTTGGAGAAAAAAAGGAAGAGCGAGGCCAAAAGAGCATTTTATGATCATCAAAAGCCAAATGTGGTTCACTTCTGTCACTCAGATGGGATTTTCTTTGGGCTCGAGCATCTGGACATTTTTTTGTCAAACACAACCTGACACACCAGTGCTGCGGGGTTACTGTGTGAAACCTGTCGGCATGGCTGCAGCAAATACAAGTTACATCACTGACTTCAATTGGCTTTACAGTGAGCTTGACTGAGACTACCTTTTGCATAAACATGTTGCCAGAAAACAGTCTGTGCTAACATGGGATTCCTCTCACCCTCACTGTAAACACCGGAATCCCATGAATCCTAGTCTCTAAGATAAAAGAAACGAAAAAAAATGAGGTTGATTATGATAAGGATGATTATAGTTGAGTTGTGATTAAAGACCCACGACGCACTCAGGTGCTCACACGGCATGCCCACGGCTCCAGAATGAGGACAGACGGAGATAAAGTGGGCAGTTTGGGGTGTCGTGGCGAGACGGCGATACGAGGAGCGAATCATCAAGATAGATGAGATAAAGGGAGAAGCCGATTTAGCAGGAGGCTGATAGGTAAAGGGAGGGGAGGAGATGCTGCAGAGGGAAGGGTGGGCAGAGAGGAGGAGAGGCGGGGGTGCTCGGAGAGGCGGGGGTGCTCGGAGAGGCGGGGCGGCAGGGAGTGAGTTGGTAAATTGAGAGGCTGCGTCGCACTTTAACTCGGCAAGCTGACAAGGCTTGACGTTCGACTAACAGGGCTGTTTTGACAGGTGTCAGATGGTCCATATTACTATTTCGCTGCCAGGCCCTCGGGACCCTGCATCACAGGCCACAACAGGACTGGCCAAGCTGGGGGAAAAAAAAAAAATAAAGAAAAGTGGCATGGCAGGAAAGTTGAAAAAAAACAACAAAAAAAACCCAAAACACCACACTTGACTTCCTTTCCCCTCGTTGACTCGCCGTCTCTGCACTCTGCCACAGCCTGGGCATCTGCTGCACGTTAGCTACAGCTCGGCTGAGTGTGTGCATGTGTGTGCGCGTGCGCGTGTGTGTGTGTGTTTTCAGAGCCAGGGGGTAAGGAGGGGCGAGGGATGAAAAAGTGCATTCCAAGTAAATGTCTCTGGGAACACGTGCCTGACGTCTGAGGGGCGGGATGCATACCTATAAGGATTTTTCTTTTTTTGATGACCTGAAGGCGAGTCAGTCGCATAGAGAAAATCAAATCCGTATTCACCAAAAAGCAGTTCATCCGCGTTGCCTTATTTTAACAGCGTTTGCACGGAAAGCAGATGGAGATGGCGGCGGCAGCGGCCAGGTCGGGGGACGTGTGCGCTGGGGGGGGGGGGGGGAACAAAATCACATCACGGCTGCATGTGGTTATGTTGTGACACTGGTGGGGCCTCCTTTAATGTGGTTAGAAACACCTCACCAGGCAATAATAAATATCGATCCCGTTCCCTTTTCACACCGGAATCCATTATCCGTGCATGAGGAGCAGGTCAAAAGCTGCTATAAGTGAGAGAAAAAGGTCGCCTGATTTGATTATCTCCTGTGACTCGGTGCACTCGGTGCGCTCGGTGGCTCGCGTCACACTTTTCAAGCCGGCTGCGGCGAGTTTAATATTTTATATGCAAAGTAGAGCTTCGGATATTACACGCTTTGACAGTGATCTTGGCGAGCGATGATTCCTCCGACGCGGGCCGCATAGATAAATTGCAATATTGCGAGAACCCTTTCCGGCTTTGAAAGTGTTTAAAACCACTTCAGTCAGCCGGACGACTCCCAAATGCAGGCGGCCGTAATTTGCACTAAGTTTGTAATTGTCCCCCGCTAAGTGTTTCAGTGGGAATATGTGGCTGCGGCTTAGAGGAGGATTTTTGCGAGCGCTCGGGGCTTGTTTTATAGTCACCGCATGAAACGAGAGAGTCCGTGTTGGCCTCATGCGACGAGACTCAGAGGGAGGATCTGACGCTGCTTCTCAGGATTCAACAAAGGCCAGACGAAACCAAAGGAATGGCACTGCATTTGAACTGAAAAACAAATGCATGTGAATGGCTGCCGTCACGGGATCAAACTGGGCAGCTCGGCGATGACTCTTTTTGTCAAAGGTGCTATGACTGAGCAGCTGAAACCAATTGTGTCAGGCAATTTATGCTGTTCTTTACTTAAGCAGCGATTGCTGATATACCTCCAATAACATGACCAGGTGCCTGATTCTGTAGAGTCACGCAATGTATATATATATATATATATATATATATACATACATATATATATTATTTCTTTTCAATTTAAAATTGCCTTCCATCCATCCGCACTGCTTGTCTGCCATTTATGATTGGGGCAGTGCAAGAGCCTATCCTGGCCAACTTAGGGGCGAAGGTGGGTAACACTATGGGTACATGGTCATGCACTCGCCATTCAAAAGTGCCTGAGTGCTCTGTCTCTTCAATATAGAATGTCTCTGGTTGTAGGACGCGTAGCGACACAGAGAAACAAACGTACATTCGCCCTCACGTTTAAATACTTAGAAAGTTCCAAGGTCGGCTAATGTGTGTGCCTTTGGATGTTAGAGGAAGTTGTAACTCATGTAGACACAGGAAGCACATAGAAACCTTACACAGTAAGGCCCAGGCTTGGAATCCACAACATTCGCGCTTGCTTCTCACAGCGACAACTGCGCTATAACTGATTCAACTGCATCACTGTGGCACTCAATTTGTGGTCAGTTCCCTTCGTCTGAATATCCATAAGTAGACAGATGTAAAGATCTGCTGGAAATGAGCTCAAATTGTCATTGAAATGGCTCTCTTGAACTATTTGGTTCACTGAGAGAATTTATTGCATGTTTGATTAGGCTGCCCTGCTTTTGTCAGGTTTTAAAGCAAACATTGACAAATAACCTGCAACCCGTACTGTCTGAACGCACTACACCCACTTGTCAAATCTCATAAATATGCAATGATCGAGTAATCCGGTCAGTCCGCGAGGCACTTTATAAGATTGACTCGACGTCGAAATGTCCTTCAACCCGCATGATGTCATTCCGACCCTTCCTGCTCTCCTTTTATATTCTCCGTCTCTTTCCCCTCCTTCATCACAGTGATCGCCGGCAACAAGATAAAAAGGCCACAGGTTGGACAGTCTGTCAGTCAACAAAATTGAAGGTTGAGTCAAAGATCTTTTAAGCTTCCATAACCCCTTGGCCCTCGATTCCCATGTCCCTGCAGAGTTTAAACCTCAAAAGTAAAAGAGTGGGAGCGGGGGAGGGGAGGAAGCGCAGAAAATTCATGCCCTTGCTGAAACAACAATGTCTTGCCTGCGAGTGTGTGTGTCTGTGTGTCTGTGTGTTTTCCCCCGGCACGTAATTTATTGTGTGTCACTCCTATGAGCAAATTGTTGGGATTAGTTGGAAAGAGGCTGAAAAGGAAAATAGCATGCCGCCGAACTTTGCTTGTCTCGTTTTATTGTCCTTTACTCCGACACAAGCGCTCTGTTCACGAGGAGACTGATTCAGTTCCCCCGGAGTACGTTAAAAACACGAGGCCTTCTGCCTCTCCCGTTTTATAGCGTGTCCTGTTTTTCCGTCGTACCTCCAGCGACTTAAGTAATATGCCCAAAAATAGAGAGTTCCGAGCGTTGGGAGGAAATTCAAACTTTCACTGTGGCCTATGGCAGACTTGGAAATGTTCCTCCGCCGCTGATTTGCGATCCAGAAGGCGCAGCGCAACGCCGCGCTTCGACATCGTGCTTGCTTGCGTGCCTATCCATGTGTGCCACGTTTTCTGTTCCGTAAATCCCGTCCCCTGTCAGATGTGGGGTTTGGAGACTGCGCGGCGTAGTTAGTGAGTGAAGAGAGTGAGAATTCCCTGAATTTATGGCCGTCTGGAGGAGGCGGACCGGTTCTTGGAGAACTCTGGCAGTCGAGCGGCGCTCCTGCCTTCCAAGTTAAATACGCTGCTCAATTACCCCCAAGCACTCCGATCTGTACAGCGTCCAATCACATCAGCGCAATGGCACTGTTTATTTTTGCTGTATGAAAAGGTATTTTCATAACGCTGTCAGTCACCGACCCTCCGTTGGACCGCGTCATAAGTATTCAAGCGCATTGTTACAAATGCAAATGTTTTCTTTTGCCAGATTTCTGGGGGAGACTCCTTATTGGTCCCAATCCTCAACTTCTGCATGAGGTTTCAGAATTGGTCACTACTAACCAGTCTGTGGTGTGGTGTTTTGTTTCTTTTTCTCTCTTCTTTTTCACTGGGATAATATTGTACCTGTGCAAAGGAAGAGGCGGCCATGGGAGGAGGAGATTTTGATAGATGATGGTGTTTTGTTGCTGTTTCCACTCCAGTAGGAAAGTGTTTTATGTGCTACTTTGGGGAAAGTTTTCATTTTATCACCATTCACTCTTGCCACCATTCTTTTTTTTTTGTTGTTTTTCTTCATTTTTACTGCTCTGGATTACATTTACCTTTTCTTCAAGTGCAAAAAAAGTTTTAGTCGCATTTCAAAAAATCTTCACATTTTTTTGTGGGCATCTTTCATTTCTAATATCTCGGTGGCAAAATTGTCATTCTGAAAATATTGCAGGGGCATTTTCTTAAACTTGTGCTTATTGTTGCTTCTTATCCTCATCACTAACACATTTGAAAGGCAGCCGCTGATTCATTCAAGAGATGTTTTTTCTGAAAGCAAAGAACAACAAAGTCACTGAAAATACACAGACAGAGACAAGGTGAGTATCTCTTCTTTTATTCATGTTTGGGTGAAAGCTGTTTGGCGTGGCTCGACACAAGGTTTAATTTCCATCTTAACATTTGATGTTAATCAGCTTGACTGTAAACTTTGTGTCTTTGTTCGCGATGCTTGTTTGTCTTCTAGATGTTCTTGTTATTTTCACTTTATTATCCATTTATATTTATTCTTTTACTTTGTAGCTGTTCTCTACAGTTAATCTTCATACTCGCTCAATAAAAGGAGTGATTAAAATGACTGGTCTGGAATCAGGTGTCAAGGGCTCGGCTATGTCGGCGTGGCGCGAGTCTCTTTCTCCAGCGGACACTTTTACACTCTGTATACGTTTTATGTTACAGTCTTTTACAAATTAGGCCATTGGTGATTTGAGGCGGGAGCTCACACTGGCAGCTATTTAAATTAAATAGGTTCCCTGGCACTCTACCAGCCGTTTACTGGGCTCTTTTGTTATTCCAAGTGTACAGTTTACTTTGTTTAATGATGCTCTCTGTTTTTACTGAATCCTCATTTCCGCTGCTGCCTAATGAGAAGGATGGTGACAAAACGCCGAAGCCATCAGTGGTGGTGGTGATGAAGAGAGTTTGTGACTGTGTTAAGACACGCTGTAAAAAGAGGAGGGGAGAAAGAAGAAAAAGAGTGCAGCAAAAGTGTGTGTGTGTGTGTGTGTGTGTGTGTTTAGTGTGATTAAACTAATACCCCAGACCAGCGTTAGCCTTTTAATCAATGGTGGAAAATTGCAAGCCAGTGATTATTGACCACCACTGATAAAGTTTGACCAGCAGCCCCAGAGGTCAAAGTAATGCCTATAATATGACCTGCAAGCTCATCCCATAAAGAAGCTAAACTCTGCTATGTTGCTATAGGGGGTTGTTTGCCAAACTGTGTTGCTGTACATAGTGTTTCAGTTGACAGATTAAAAAAAAAAAATACTTTCAAATAAGTTTTGGTATTTCGTAAGTCACACTCCTGAGAAATTGACTTTTTTCTAATTATAGGGAGAAAAAAACCTGTATGATGTCTTGCACCTGCCAGCTGTGTTAATGCCGTCTCATACTGAAATTCACACAAACCATGCAGACTGCCGATTGACAAATTGATCGGCAATATTGAATTAATTAAGACAGTTTTTAAGTCAAATTCAAACTTTTCAAACCTTTCAAGAGAAAGAGAAGACCAAACCAAAGACAAATGTGTGTCTTATCAATGTTCAGTCATCATTGAATCGGCGTCTCCATGAACTTCAAACGAGTCCTATTAGGAGGCAGGTCTAGGCCACATTTGAACCTTTCACTTTGTGTTCAGCAGCTCACAACTTAGGGCTGCTTTTGCTGGCTGCCCGCAGCTTTGCGTCCGCACTGAGACTTGTCGTGAGAATATTGACTGAAAAATAGCATGGTGGGGTTTTTTTCTTTTGTTTTTTTGGACAGAGTGAAGAAAATCTGAAAGCACAACTAAAGTGATAATGAGGGCTGGCTCCTTGTTTAGTGTGACTTCATCTGGCACTGTCATCATGTGGTTGCAGAATGCAGAATGGCTTGCAGAATTAATACACACACACACACACACACACACACACACACACACGCGCATACACAGGCACACACAGATTAAAATAAAAAAAATCCACCCTTGCAACACTTACTTATGCAGCGTTCCAAGTCACTACCTTCGATGAAAGTCAGAGGCCAGCATGAAAAATGAGCTGTTTTCCACACACACAAAAATAACCAATGGCCTTTGGCTGCTGGATCTTTGTTTTAATTTCCTGAATGCGTAATATCCCATGCATGGAGTTAAACAACCATGTGGAGAGATTCTTTCACCCTCTCTACATATTAAGTAGACGCCAGTAAATGACCCCAAACACTTCAATAAATAACATCACCATTGCCTCATAATATCTCACGCCTCCCGCATTTACGATCCATTCAATTTTAATAATTGAGTTTACCGCTATTAAACAGCTGTGCCAGGATCCCTCACTGTACTTCCTGTCACGTTATTTGCCACACGCGTCAACCGCTGATAGCAAAACAAGAGGGCTACAATTGTCCAAGGTGACTGGATGAGGAGGGCATGATGGTCGACCGAGCGTCGCATATGTAGGACGCCGACAACCCTGTGGGTTGCTTGTCGATCTTTGCTCAGCTAACTCCTGCTTATGGGCAGCAACGCAACAGTTATCAGTCTGTTAACAGTCTGAATGTTGACCTTCATGAACAATTCTCATTGCTGTTGTGGTTGGTGGAAATCTCAGTTCCAAGGGTACACCTAGCACAACTGAATCACCTCGGAAGAACGTGTTTG
Organism: Nelusetta ayraudi; assembly: GCF_046127955.1. Lineage (NCBI taxonomy): Eukaryota > Metazoa > Chordata > Actinopteri > Tetraodontiformes > Monacanthidae > Nelusetta > Nelusetta ayraudi. The sequence goes on from NW_027466063.1 coordinate 661,692, forward strand.
TCCATCACTGTTCGAGTGGAGACTGAATTCTGCCTTTTGGAAAACTTAATTTTAAAACATCAAGAAATTCAGACAAAAGCACAATTTCGTTTGAGGCTAATGAACAGCATTGCATTCCTTTATACTTTAAAGGTTCAGGACAAAATCTGATGCATAAGTGAAAATACGAGTATCTTCTGTTGATAATAAAAAATAAATCCAATCACCAACATTGTTTTTGTTTTTTTGTAGTCTCTCACTTTGTAGTTTCCTTTACAGCTGTGGACTGTACACATTCTGAAGAACCCTGTTGCAAGTGAACAAAAAGACAAATAAAACATTTTCTTTCTGTGTGAGGTCCTTCTGAAAGCATGAATGCAATTGGCTGTCACATGATTCAGTGTTGTTAGGAGTCATTATAATATTTTATGTCCCGACTTCGGCCTGAGATTTAATTCCATATCCATACAAGCACACACAGGCTGGTCTGGTACCATCATCAGACACAGTTAAATCTATTAATTGACCCATTACTCAGTCCAGCCACCTATTCGCCTAGTGACTACCATCCACAGGCTGTGCTATGGTTGGACACCAATCAAAAGGGGCTCATGGAGGAGAAGGAAGAAAAAAAAGCAAAACAAAACGTGATATATCACAAGCTCTCACTGCACATTTTCCCCTGCTTCCTAAGGAGGAATATGATTCCTGCTCATTATATTCCCCTCATGGTTGCAGCAGTGAGAGACAGTAGATGGCCTGAAGTTGCTCTCAGCCATTAGCCTGGGCTGAACGAGGATTCTCCAAGAATATATATTTTTTTATCCATGTCTAGAAGGTCTCTGATTGCGATGAATGTAGTTTTAGATCCAGTGTGATTCCCCTGATTCTTCTGTGTAACACACACCGTTCTTGTATTCAACAGCAGTAAAAGAGAATGACGTTGTCTCTGCTCTTTGAGGGGACTTGCTTTAGATAGTGTCACGTGTGAGCTTCAAGCCCCGAAGGAACCACGGCTTTATGATAGTAGGATGATACAGATTTTTTATTTTATCTTAATTTCCTCCCTGCATGTCAACAAATGTGCTCTGCAACCATAAATAACCTTGAAAATGCATACACGCTGCTTGCGTCAACCAGCCAACAGTAGTATAACGCCCCTGGGTTTGATAGCCAATTACCAAATGAATGCAGATGCACTGTTGCTATCCGAGTTGTTGGAACGTGTTTGCTTGCATCCTGAATTGTCCTGTAATTGTTTCCAATTTGGCTGAGTTTTCCCTCAAGTGAAAGGTGTTTAAATGTGAGTTGTTTGTTTTTTCAAGTTTTCCTGATTGTTGCTCTTTTTAAAATAAGACTTACTGTAGACTTCAATCCCAGTGTAGCCACATTAATGCATTATTAACAGTATGAGAGACTGTCTTTCAGGACCAGCGTTGGATACAGTGCATTCCAAGTGTGGCTTCAGGAGGGTATCACTTTTTGCAGTACCACAGGTATGTAAAACATTGCTAATTAAATATTGGATGCAATATATCGGTTACAACCACAGTAATGTACCTGAAGGCCTCTTGAAATGCCCCCCCCCCCCCCAGTCCCTGACCCATTAATTTCCCAACACCATATTAAGTTCAGCCAGAGGGAAATCCTCCCAGGCTTCAGTGTTTCGAGAAGTGTCGAGGGTCAACATTTTTTGGAGATGGCGGTCCTGCAGTTTGTTTAATCTGGCCAATTGTTGAAGGTGGATAAAGGACTAGAGAGTGGTGTGAAAGGAGTTCATGCATGTCACTACATCATAGCACAATCAAGCATGATTGTTGTTCATGTCAAAAAGACATGAAATTAAGATCACCTTTCGCCACACTGTGTCGTAGTGAAACTGAGTTTTTACTTTGCATGTATTAGGAAATCACACTTCTATGAATGTTGTTAATGTTAAACAAAAAAAATGAATGTATTGCCCAATGGTAATTTGAATAATGCCAAATGTAAATAACAGTTAACAGTGACTTAAAAAGCATTACATTTCAGAAACAAATTTCCAGTAGCTATTCAGTAACAAGAAACTCAAACACATTATTTTTTTGTTTTGTTTTTTTTTTTTTGTTTGAAAAAAACTGCAATGGAAACCTAGATGCTGATAAGGCAGTCAAACAGAAACTAAACCTTTGCCTTCAGAGTTTCAATGTTGCAGAATTAAAGTGATTTAAAGGCTTGAAGACAAATGAATTGTATGTTACATAAGAAATATTTGCACCAGCAAACGTAACAAATGGGGATGGCTCGCCAGCACGTGTTGGCGTGTCTGTGCAGTCACCAGTGCAGGTTCCTAAACGGGCTTCAGCTTTCGTCTTGGCAGAGACTCTGCGGGCGCCCGGTTGCACCTGGAATTCGTGATTTTCTTACGGCAGCAACAGGGCCCCCCCTCCTTCTCATAACACACGGAGAGCGATAAATCAAACGCAGTGATAGCACTCCCTCCTCACCCCCGGCACAAATCCCCTTTTAATCACTTCCAACAGGACCAATATGCACAGGAAATGCCCTCTTTTTGGGGTTGTCTTTGGTTTTCCAGCACATTAGCAGGGCCCTGAAGCAAGAGAACAGCAGCAGCAGGAGCAGGGGAGTAAAACAGTCGAGGACTGGGGGAGGAGTCGGGGGGTCAGGGGGGAGGTGGAGGTGCAAACTGTTGTTTAAACGTTACACAAAAAAAAAGAGGCAGAATTCACATGCAAAGGAGCAGGCTCGCACACTGTACGGACGTCTTCTTCTCTGCTGTTTTTCTTCCCACTTTATCACCCTAGCATTTTTTTGTTGCTCATCCATCAAACACACACATATGGTAACAAGAAGAGAACAACCTTCTTTTCTTGTCCCAACGAGCCCCTGAACAGTTTGCAGGTGTGGATTTTTTAGGCTTAGCATGGCCTTTTATAAAGCGAGCGTTGGATTTAACATGTATTTGATACACCCTGAAGGCATCTCCGATCATTTATCAGCCTCAATTTGACGATGTGCTCCCTCTTTAATGTCAGCGTTTCCTTTTAAGGTTTTTTACAGAATGGGTTTAAAAAAAAAAAAAATCACCTGAGCACCTTTTTTTTGGATTTATCACCTCAATCTGGCATGTAAATTTGCACTAAATCATCACAAAATGGCAATTTTATGCCTGCGTCTCGGCTCCTCCGCCTAAGTGACTCCTTGCATGTGGTGCTGACAGAGTTAGGAGGAGAGGGAAGTCGCAGGGCTGCTGGTTTTAGTGGAGAATGTTGGACGGTAAGAAGTCATCCATCGCAGTGCCGACTGAGCTCCTTGAAGCCGACACCACCAATACGATCTTTTGGCACTGTCTGCGTTTTGCTTTGATTGGAACTGAAAAAAAGTGCATGAATGAAGACTTCAGTAAGCAAACCCTGCTTGCCTTTTTTTTTTCTTTTCTCTGCTTCCTAGTAAAGAATTGGCAACGCTTACTCCGGCTTTACAGTCAAGGCGGCGACACTCAAAGCGGTACTAATGAAAGTCAAGTAGGCCGAAGACCAAGTCAATGAAAAATATACAACCTGCTATAGTCACTTAACCATTTCACAGCTTTGGGAGTCGTGCCTGGAGTCGCATTCCATAGCTTTGGTTCAAACTGTGTCCTCTTCTGTTTTCAAAATGTCCTTGAACAGTTTTGTTTTTATTTTCCTCAGAATTTTGGGGAATCTGATGATGACAAAGAACCATAATCTGACTTTATTCTGTAAACTGCATCAGGGACCGTGCACGGGGAATAACGATTGATGAAGTCATTTTATTCATCACCTGCTTTATTTTGTTGTTTGCACTTATTTGTAAGTAGATTAGTTCCTTTAAAAGGTGCCACACAACACACCTGCATGAAGAGCAATGGAAGAAAATGTGGGGGAGCGAGTCTTGCTATGATTTTGACTCATTTTCTCAGGCCGGGCCTGAATGCCGCTCACAAGTAATTGAAATTTTCCCACTTTTCCTTTCATCCCCTGGCCTTGTTGTTCAAGAAAATGTGTTTTGCACATGTACATTGAAGTGGAACCAGGTTTAATTGCCGTGCACACATCGCCAGAAGACATTGAGTGCGTAGCCATCCTTTCCTTAAAAAAAAGAAGGAGAAGAAGAAAAAAGATTTAACTGCCTGTGGCTATGATTATGTGAGGATGTTATCCACCAAGGCACCCAAGTGGACTGAAGCATCTCTTCAATCCAGACTTTATTACAAAATTAGGACACACCAAAACATATATGTAAAGTTTAGAGGTTTTCTTCACAGTGATACATTTATACCTGCAAAATATGTGGTTTAGATGGTAAATATCTGCAAATGGCATACCTGTCTAAACCATTAATGATCAGATCACTGTGATTTGTAGAGGTCTAAAGAAGCAATAGATCTGTCATCGGTCCTCAATACAAAAAAAGCAGTTTTATGGATAAAATGGAAGGCCATCGACTGAACACAGCTTCCAGAACCTGGCTTCATGCCAGTGCTTACAAACCCCTTTCCTTGCTTCCACTTTGACTGGAGACTCTCTGACTGAGGCTGCAAAAGGGACCAAGACTGTTCAGAGCATCTTGGAGGCATATGGCTGACGTCATATGAAGAACAGTGAGATCAAGGCAGGAAAATTATCAACTTCTTGGCTTGTTCAGGCAGCATCAGAAACACAGTCTGCGGGCTTTTGATGTGAACAATAAAAATGTCTATATATTACAGTACGTATTGGACCTAATTTGCACATGGCCACTGATCATTTGCAGGTTCATGCACCTCTGACATTTTAAATAATTTTGCCTAGAAGATTTCGTAGCAGTGCTGCTCATCATTTTTTTTTCTGCATTTACAACACATGTAAGAATAAATGGAGGTAAGATGCCATCAGAAAGTCCTTGCATTTAAATGCTGCGGTCTTATATTCCTTGAGATATCCATTTGGATTTAGCTCTGGCGAACATCGTCCCTGTTCGCTCATATCAATTGTGAAGCCAGAACAACCCCTTCAATTACGAGTAATAAGTGGGAGGCTTATTATGATTTTTACCCCCCGTCTGTGTTTGCCTAGATCAGAATCAGGAGTCAGTGCTGGCGTGTCCCACCATCTGAACCCCAAGTGTTTCCCCCAAGAGCTTCACATTAAATTACACATCTTCTTACTCTCACAAACCACCGCCCGCCTCTGTGCACTGTCTCCTCCATGCAAATGTGACACTCGCCAGGGACACTTTCTCATAACACGTTGACACTTGCGGGGTCGGAGACGGAGATCGTGTCTTTTTAAAGGCAGCGGCCCTGCCCACAGTTTTAGGGGACATTCCCCAGAAAGTCAGCACTAAACGCTCTCCCTCTCTCCGTTTCTCCCATCCACGCGGAGAGACACAATGCAAACAGCTCTGGCGTCTGTGATCTTTGCCAACTCATCTTATTTGTATCATGGAAAAGCTCTGGAGATGTTTTTTTTTTTCCCCTTTTTGCCTTAAATTTCACACTGTAATCATCATGTGAGATTCAGTATCAGCGACCTCTCACAGACTCGTCCACGTTTTGTATCCACAGAGGAGGCTTAGTCCGTTGGGTTAAGTTTATCATTATTTAACCTTCGAGTGGGTTTTTAGTTTGGAGTTGCGGAGAAACGCAAAAAACAAACCTCGGGTTTTGAGCCAGGCCAGCGGTTTCCTACACTCACCGGTGGTCACAGATGACAGTAAATATTGCTTGTGGACTCTGCACTTGTTGTTGGGGTCAAGACAGGTCTAATCAGATGATTATGGCATGTGAAAACAAAATTCACTGGGTGAAAACATTGTATGGCATTGTCTGCATCCAATTTATACACAGTCATGATCTATCTATCTATCTATCTATCTATCTATGTATGCATGCCACATTTGCTCATGAATTCAGAAGGCAAGTACACTGCAACAACAGTCTCCTGAGAAGGTACCAACATCCCTCCGGCCTCAGATCTTTCGCTGTCCCTGTCTCTGCTCACATTTCAAACGAAGCATCGCAGAAGCGTGTGTCGGCGTGCTGTACGAAAGTGTTTGTTGGCATGGAGCATTTGCACTTTGGATTTCTTGTTAACACGGAAAGTTGCCAAGAAATGGAGTTCAAACGCGAGGGAACGGTGTTGACTCTGCCTGTTTAGAACTTGTCCATATTTGCAGTAAGGATGATCTCAAACAGGCCAACTCAGGGAAGGACGGATTACTCTCACGCGGAACTCATCTGACAGGGGAGGGGTTTGGTTTGCTCAGCTTCATTAACAGTAATTCCAGGCTGTCTGGCTGGCTGTTCAGCTCCTCATACTCGCTGTCAGACATGCAGGCCGCATCTCACCCGAAACACATTTTCTTCTCCCGTCGAGACACCCTTTGAAAAACAGCTTCTTCTTTTTTACGCACACTGTGTGCGCACAGGTTCAGAAAAGAGTCAGCTGAATTAAAAAAAAATTGGATTTCAAAGAACAAGAGGAGGTAAATCTTCCTTGGCAAGCAAAGCTCTCTCAACTATAAATAGTAGGGCCACGTCTAGCTCCACCGCGCGCGCACACACACACACAAAAAAGGGCCTAGTCCTGCTCTTTTAATACGGTCTCATCTACCACGGTGAGTCTGTGATCCTGAATAATAAACTCGAAGGAGACAAAGTTCTTTAAACACCGTCCTACCACCTTCAGAGTGACGCTGATGAATTGTGAGTGTTGGCGTACAGTGCCCCACGGATATCCCACACACAAATTCATAAAGCGTCTAATGAAATATATATGTGTCACATGCATATGCAATTGTCCCTCTTGAGTGCTACTTGTCATTGTTGGTGGAAGCCCACAGGTGATGTTGTGAAATTTGTGTCCCAAACAGTGTGAGAACTTTTCCTGCATCCCAAATAAACTGGAGGAGTCTATACAAACCTAATGCATGCATTACCATGCTCGGTCACGTTTAGTCTTCTCTGCTTGTTGGCCATTTTTAAAGAGTCAATTACTTGATGAGTTTGCTTTGAAATGGCTGAATGTTTTGCAGTCTGGAGGACAAAGCTTTTTTTTTTTTTTTTATGGCTCTGATTTACAAGGCAGTCACATATGTCTTCTTGATTTTGACAGTCGTTGTATCTACAAAATATAAAGAGAGAGAAAGTTGCCGTTTGGTGTAGCCACTAGATGATCCAAAACTTTAGCTCACCAAATCTGCAGGACAAACTTTTGCTCATATTGGCTCAATATAATAACCTCTAAACAGCAGAAAGTCTTGTATTTTCTCTCTCTTGTTTTTCTATACTATTGGCCATATATATGGCCAGCAACCCTTAAAATAATAAGAAAGGAATGCCTCATTTTTGTATGTGAACTATTTAAGTTTGTTTGGTGTTTATATCACAATATTGCTGTGCAATCAGAAACCCGGGAAATTGCAAGACCATTTTCTCTGTTGGGCTATTTCCAGCAATTTGGTCAAGGTCCCTTTACTAATATCCAGTGGCCCTGATGTTACTTTTTAACATTTTTGGCATTGATTAAAGCTCAGGTGTACACAAACCACTTCTCTTGGCTCATGGGAAATTCAATCCCAAAGCCAATGGCCTGTCTCCTCTCTGGTAACACCTATTAAAATAGCTTGGGCCTCCAGCACCAATTGCCGGGCCGCACATTGTAACCTCTCTCAGCCAGACCCAAGGACATTGACAGGAATTCTTCCTGGCAACCATAAACAGACATAAGAGTCACACAAGCTGATTTTGTGACTTGAAGAAAAGTGGTCTTTTTTGTTATTGGGTGACAAGACTAAAGAGCAGGCCAGGATGACTTTTCTCGTGTGCTGTGACTATCAGCAGTAACCCTTAAGCTATTTTAACTCAAAACAAAGAACCTTCCTTCTTTGGGGGAATAAATATGGAAATTGAGGCATTGTGGTTTTATTTATTTTTTCTTTTGTTGTGGCCAGGGTAATTTTGTATGAAACGTTTTAATTAAAGTACCATGAAAACAGGCTTCTAGTGTGCTGAGTAGGAACAGCCATCTGTAGTAGGAACTCAAGGAAGATGTTCTTCGCTCAAACTGGAGCAAGACTGTCAATACATCCAAAGTAAGATAATAAAAAACCCTAATGCAACTATTCACCTTATATGGTCATGTCTACAAGTCAATGGATAGATCGATAAATGTACTTTATTGACCTGAAATTGGGAAACTGCTCTGTTGCAGCCCTAAAATCAGTACAAAAAAATAAACCATGTAGTGACAGCAGTTAGAAAAACACTCAAATCAATCTATTTACAACAACCAAAACAGATGTGCAAAAGAAAGTAGAAAGTAGAAGATCTAACAAATTTTACAGCACACATTGTACACATTGCAAATAAATAAATACATAAAAATAGAACGTTCTATCATTACATAGTGTGTTTTCGTTTGTCCTTGATACTGTAAATAACACATTAATGTGCAAATATAATCATATGAGTCAATGCAGAATTGCTTGTTAGTATTTATCCTCATATCCTTTATCAGGACTATTGTACTAAACAGTTAATCAAGATAACATCAACTAAAAAGGAGGATTTACCATAACCACTTGAAAGGTTGAAGCACTTTTTCTGTTAGGACTGAAGCGTCCTCATAGATCATATTTCCGCTCTGCAGAGAACGGACTTGATCAGAATTCAGGCCGAGTCACATGCAGGAGCATGAGCCCACTGTATCGTCTCTCACTGGCTTAATTACTCACTTCTGCAGAGTGCAACCTCAAGGGTCACGACCCCTGAGCCCAGTGTTCCCCGCAAACATAACAGACTTTACCCAATCAACTCCAAACTTCTCCTGTTGCCGTATTGGAAAAAAAAAAAGTAGCAGATACAAGCAGTGTTTCCCTCCCATTCACACAACTCTGCAACAGACAGAGGAGAGAATACAAACAATTGTACCGGACTCTTACAACGACTGGCACAACTTTGCCAACTGAAGCTCACTGGGAATGGAGCCTTTTCAATTTGTTGATGGAGCTGTTGCTCCTGGTCAAACTGTGGGTAGGTGAAGGCTTTTTGGAACGTCCAAGGCCTCCCCTTACCAATCCAACTCCACATTCCTCCCTGTTTCCTGTATTATGTCAAACAACTGCGCATCAGATACCATCTTGCACATTACAAATGCCTGCCCAAGCACATGGCAGGTATCGGGTTTAAACTCACGCTTGGTGTCCTGTGGAGTGAGAATCGAGTTTATCTGGCACGCCCTCCCGGGATGAAGAAGTATGATGCCGTGTTGAGGGTTGGGGAGGGTCACAGCAGGGTCGCAGAGGCTGCTGGATTTCATTCTCACCGTATACTTACATGGTTGATTACCACTGCGTTTGTTAGGATCGCTTTCCTGCGAATACTTGGAGTGTTTGACTCAAACATGATATTGACCCAATAAGGCCATTGTATAAGCCTTGGAAATCTTCAGCTTGGGTTCCAGCTATATATTTACATTTTCACAGAAAAAGGGCCGATTGATTTAACAGTAGTTCTTTGTTTTGAATGGGTATCACTGGAAAATAGTTCCTGCAAAATTAAAACGTAACTCTGAGGGTGTTTGACAGTACCACAGCGCAGTGGTTTCTCCCTTTAGGATGAGCCCTGATTTTGCTTGGCTCTCATTATGCAAGGTCAATAACAAATCTTACTTTCCCTCCCGGTCTGTGTCCACACACTTTTTTTTTTTCCCTCTTTCTCCAGGCAGTAGGCAATAATCAGAAAATTCCTCTTCTGCATGATCACCAAGGCTTTATCAGTCAGCAGTACTTTTCTTACAATGTGCTTCTCAGCAGGTTCGCATTTAAACAGTGCAAAAAGTAATGACCCCTGCAAGGAATGTGTTGTTTTTTCGTCCCGTGAAGTGCACTTTGCTGCACTTCCACCGTGCTGCCGCCGCTGCCATTAGCCGAAAGCTTAAAGCACAGCAGGGTAATATGGGTGAGAAATGCTTCGGGAAGTTATTATTGTTTTCTATCCCAGCAACTCAAAAATAGGACCTTTTTTTCAATTGTAACTTTGTTTTCAACTTTATTTCAATTTTAAAAGCGGTGTACTGTGCCGTCTGAAAAATATGTCACAGGTGGCGCCGCTAGCAGTTTTGGATGAGAACCAAAGTAAGTACCAAGTAAGCAAACACAACAACACATTCACTCGCTGCTATTCAGTGGGACAGGTAATCAGTTCATTTAGTGAGAGGTTACCGCCTAGTAGGCTCACCACATGGTAGAGATGCATTTCCTAAGTTGGTTTAATACTACAGGAATTGGCTGTCATCAACTGACAGCGACAGTGAAGGTACTAATGAATGCCTCAAATAGGAGGCACAAGTGTATATTTCAGATAAAAAACATGGTGTTAGTTTTGCTGGTTTGAATCCCTTTGGTTACCAGGAGTTTGAATGACTGCTTTAGGCTGAATGACTGCATCATAAGTATTGTACATTGAGTGAACGTATGTTTTTAGTTGTGCATTTCAGGGATGGGGAAATGTCACCAGAGCGTCCATCAACATAGTTGTGCGAAGCAAAAGTGTGAAATTTCAGTATCAGGCCAACTGTTCTTTTTTCAAGTAGCTTAGCACTGTATGATTCACCTGCTCACTTGGCTGAGTCGCAGTGTGGGTATGAAAAGAATGGAGAATTCATTTGTACTGAAAGAGAGACACTGATACTGGTATGTAAAAAGCTTCCATTAAATAGTTCAACTCCTGCTCATCCATGTGAATTTGTGTTCTCGCCAAAAAAGCTGCTTAGAATCTAGTTCATCATAATTGATACATGAATTTAGTCAATTAATCTGATCCGCTGTTATGAACTGTTATTAGAATGAACAAATTATAATGTTATTTGCCTCTGCTAAATGTGTATCATGAGTGCCTTTAATTAAATTGACTAATTAAAGCTGAGTCCTGTGGAATAAGACCTCTGCTGCTGATGAATAAGCCTCAAATGGCTTAATTAAATCACGTTGACGCTGCTAGACTCAACTTGGCATTTACCTCTGTGCTGTGTATTTGGATAAATGTTGCCGTTCTTTCATGTTAATGCCTTTATTTATGCGATCATGCAACAGTGCAACATGTGCGCCGAGCATGTACAGTCGTCTTGAAAGCATTTGCGCGCAAGATGTCCCGCGTGTGCTCGTTGGCTTACATTAGCTGATACATCTGGTAACAGCTATGGCTTATTTATTTGTGGGTCCTTTGCTGACTACGTGGCGGAACTTGTGAACCTCCTTTGCGCCCGCCATCATCACGCACACGTTCCTCTTGTCTAATTAATAAACACAAAGACTTCAGGGCTGGCGCCATGAGTATTACCTCACTGGTTTTTAACTCATGACTTTATGGTAGCTGTTCCACCAGACAGCAGCGCAACGGTCAACTTGTTGAGGATAACTGGTAACTCCTGCGGAGGGACAGTGCTGTTATGGGTGCTGACCAAAAGGCTCGGGTTACACAAGGAGAAGGTGTGGGATTATTTCACTGATGATGAATCAAACTGAATCAAAGTGTTGGCTGCATGCGTGAAAAAAATGATGTTAACGCCTATAAATGTGCACATGCCCTTTTGAGTCCATCAAGAGGAGCGTTGCAGTAAAATTTTGTCATGATTTGTTGTTAGTTGTTTTTAGTTGTTATCCTAAACTCAATGTGTTGACATAAAACCACACAATCAAAATCACAAAAACATTTCTGTGTAAATATGAGGCCATTGAAGAGGCTCTCCAATAAGCACTAAGTGCCCTGCGCATATTTTGCAAAAACAAAATTAGAATTTATTCACCCCTTATTATTTTATGATAATAAACAAAATAATAACTGCATCTAAAATCATCAACACATAGTTATTTTGTCTATAAAATACTCCAACTGCAAAGTTTCTACCTGAGCATACGCATGAGTAACACACCATTTTCCCCAAACCTACTTAAAACGTACTGCTCAGTCACAGGCTGGATTATATAGTGGGCAGCACAGTTTGAATGTTACCTCTAAAAATTTCCTTCAGAAGAAAAATGTAGCATGAACGTCCAGAGTCTGTCAGCAAGGACTCGGTCGTTGTGGTGCCACACATGGGATATTTTTCAGCGCTAACCATAACCCATACCCGTGCATGGACAGAATCCTTCCCTTATAATGCTAACTTTACTATTTTTACCACATGGCTTCCTGCACTTTATGCTGACTGATCATTTCTGCAGACATTTTCCATATTTTTTGACTTTTCAACAGCTCAGCCCTGCTCTGTTTACATAGATTGAATGTGTTTTCCTTCTTTAGCTCTTTTCCGTACTATTAATCTTGCAAGTCTATAACGACAAAAAAAAAGACAAAACAAAACAAAGGGCAAACGTGCTGTGCTTCTGAGTAATTACTAAAACGTAACTGATTAACAATCACCTGATTACTGCTGCAACCCACGCATATCTGATGAATCATTTTGCTACTTACTGTATATTAATGCAACACTTTCAGATCCCCGGACTTTGCTCTGTATCTTTAATGCTGTAATGACTTCTTCCCCAAGGCTGCAGCCGGTATGCTGTCTAAACAATGCCATGGGAGCCAGCTAATGGCACCAACATTGAAAACAGCAAGCATCTGGCCTCATGCGCATGGACATATGGGTCTTAGCTTCCTCCAAGTCTAACTAGCGCTGCCTGAAGCGCTCGTCAAGAGGCGCTTATACAGTCAGTGTTTTGGATGATTGACTGGGCTTTTCTTGTGTTTTCGACAGCCCTTACCACACCGGGTTATAAATGACCAATTCCTGCAGCGAGCAGCAAAGATAACTTAAGTCTGGATGCGTTTATCTCTAGTTTTCCTCCATTAGGCCACTGCAATTTCCATGTGTAGACCAACACTTCATAGGTTTATAATGTTGTTTATTAGTTTCTCACTCTTAAGTTCCAAATGCTGATAACCAAGATAAAGTCAAGCTGGCCAGGACACACTGAATCCATCTAACATTAAGTTCAAATGATTCATTTCAATCATTAATTGGATTCAGGACGAGCCATGTGGTGATGAACAGTACAGTTTACTTCCACTATGTATTCAGCTCGATGATTGCTTTATGTTATTGGGGCTGGTGTGCTTTTTCACAGCTGTAGAGTTGTTGGCGGCCAATGTCTGGACAGTATTGTGGACACCTGTTTACAATTCCCAAGTAAGTCTCTAAAATCTTGTGCCTGCGATTGAAAAAAGTGATATTCTGTTGGAGACTAAAACAGAAATAAATAAATAAATAAAAAGATTAAAGGGGGAAAAAAACATGGGGCAGTGACAAACTAAAAGAATGCAGTTACGAGCAAAGGGAAAGACGGAGGAAGTTAAGTCATGAATGAATCAAAATGGGAAATAGCAGGATCAAACGAGCACAGACGTAATGTTCAAAACAACCCCACCAAGTGCAACTGCAACAAGAACAACAGTCAAAGGTCTGAAAAATGAAGTCTGAAACAAAAAGAAAAACAACCGCGTGACTGATTGCCAGCGGTTCCAAATGTCTCGCCAGATGTTCCCAGATCTCCTCTTCCACGATGACTCTACATTAACCTGACTTTATTGTTACAGATGTGGTTCTATTGGCTGTGCTCTTGATTTACACCCAGACAGCAAGCAGACCCGCCCACGCCTCCAAGGATCCCTTCAAACCAAAAAAGCCCCAGCGGGGAGGAGAGGGCAACGGTACAAGTAGCATTGGTGGAGAAACACTGTTGGGAAAAGCTGGCACCCTGCTGTGCGGTATAATGGCCTTAGACCACGCACCTGGTGGTGTAGAGAGGTTGCTTCCCTAAAAGGCAGAATAGCGGTACAACCCATAAGTGGCTCTCTCCCCCTCAGACTTCACCAATGTGCAGTTCTGTTTCCTCTTAGCTCGAAAATGAGCAGTGGAAAGCAATGGTAGAAAAAAAGAAGAAAAAAACTGAAGTAACACTGCTTTAATCAATACCAACACATGGCCTTGGCTGAAAATCTCAGGCAGCGATGAGAGAGGAAAAGAAAAGATGCTGAGACGGAGGAAGAGTCAGTTAAAGTTGATTTGCTTTAGCCTTGAGCCAAAATTGTGCTCAAAACCCAATGACGCCATGGAGGCGACAATGAGGCAAAAATATGTGTGGGCCCTGGAGAATTAGCATGGCTAAATCCAGTAATGTCACGCACGCACACGCACACATACACACACGCAACTGACAACTTTTCATTGTTATTTATTGTTATTGTGTACAACTTAACCCAAACTGTTGGCATAATGCCTAAACTGAACCTTGCCCCAAAACTTGCTAAGAGGAGCCAAAATTTCCCCTTTCCGTAAAATGTCTTCACTATGTTGGTTAGACATTTGCAGTCCTTACTTCAGTCCTCCACCATTAGCCTCTGTAAGTCAGGAATCAGACTGTGATTGTTTGGCTTCGAACATCTTATATTTTGAAATTCCGCCTGCATGATTCAACTTTTCAGCCACTTGAAAATGCTCGACTGTTTTTGTCCACCTCAGGGAAGATAATAATCCACTTGTGTCCTTTAGGTGCATGGAAAAAGCTTCCGAACCCCATGGAAGGTAGCACACCAGTAAAACCAGTCCACTGTTGGCCAATAAGCAGCTGCACAGATGTAATTTGGAGTGAGCGCCTTGCTCGAGGACACGCCACCGGTAAATGCCGTGGGAGGGGAGACTATTTTCTTAACATTACCTAACAACTTTCCTCAGTGCCTTAGAATTCTGGGACAGATTTATGAGGAAGCAGTACCCTCAAGGTTTTCCAAGCAGGTCTGTGATTGGAAGAACACTTTCAATCCCCAAGACTGACAACGAAAAAAAAAGTTGCTGGAAATTCCAATGAGTGAAGGTTTTAAATATACAAAGAGGTAAAGAACTGTCGTGGACATCTTAACATTTAAATTTGTGTAGTTCTCGCTCTATGGTGAAAGTTCAGGTTAGAACCAGAAGTTTGTTCATTGGATTATAACCAATTATTTGTAAGTCGGACACTGACACACACTGTTGAAGACGACAATGAACCACCAAATACCAATGGCTTTAAAAATTAATTGTACAAACCCTGCAGGTCAACGCACACTCTCAGCGTGGAAACATACACAAGCACACTGGGAAAGCGATTTGTTGAAATAAATGAGTTGTTACTGCTGAGAGCGCTGAGTAATAACGCTCTGCTGTAAGGACAGGACCATGGTTTTCATCTTTGGGCAATAATAATATTAATGTCCTTTCAAATAAACACATGTGTCTAAAAGTTAAAAGCGCCCCAACTCAGATTTCATTAAAAGGAAACTCTTTAAGCTAAAGCAAACTCAGACTGACAGGAAACTTTATTAAATTCTAGTAGCCAGTTCGGCTTGTGACCCCCCCCCCCCAAAAAAAAAAAAAAGTTAATTCCGGAGTTCCGCTCGTACGGACCGCTCAACAGTCGACACACTGTTGATCATTTGCAGGTGACGTTGTTCTGGGCTGCGTGAGCAAATTGTGCAATAATGTTCAAGTGTGGCCAGCCAGCCAGCCAGCCAGCCAGCCAGCCTTGCTGCCTCCCTTGCAGGAACCAAAGGCAACATATGCCCCTTTGTTGTGGTCACAAATTCATCATCCTGCCTGGGCCAACCTCTCGGTGCTGAGCAGCTCTGAGGTGTGAACGCGGTGCAGCGCCGCTCGCTTGGAAACAAACAAATACGCTGAGTTTACCTTGCGCGTCACTCCTAAAGGTCACGTTTAATGGGCCGGGACGGTTGAACGGGCTCCACGTGCTCCCATACGGTTCCTGTTTGTTTGTTTTGGTCTTTTGCTTGTTTTTTTTCCTCCCCCCATTGGTGAAAACTAGACGCTTTGGAAGTCCGCGACCGTTCGCTCCGCCATCTGCTGAGCCTCGAGATTTATCGTCTATTGGCGTTCGCCTGACAACAATCTAATTTGACGCAGCGACCTGGAAGAGGATAATAGCAGCGGGTTGCAGCGCATGAAAGGAAAAAAAAAATGTTTGACGTTACAGGATGAGTCACAACAGAGCAATAAATCCATGAGGGCAAATTAACACCAATTATCAGCGCGGACCCCCCTTTATTAAGGCCATGTCGAGACTAAGCATGAGCACATGTTGCTCCTCCCTGTCCTCCAGGTCTGGCTGCTTGACACCGACCAGCAGCAAGTGGACTTCCAGTCGACATCATCTGTCTGTGTGTGTATGTGTGCGTGCAACTATCTAACGCCCTCTCTGCTGATCTTCCTCAACTCGTCCCTCCTAAGTGACTCACTCTATCTCCCACCTTCTCCCCTCCATCACAGCCTGGGGCTCCTTCTAATCGTCCTCTGCTGCGCTGATTGGACTTTTCATTAGTCAAGTCCCGAAGGCTCGGCGTGACCTCTTCTAGGTCACTGCCTACTGATTACATCCTCTCTCTTTATCCAACTTCTTCCTCTTCATCTCCCTCTTGAAGAATGGATGGCACGGCGCTAAGGTGAAGTGTGCTGTTACACCTGAAATCTAATCTTACGGGGTCGGGGTGATTGGGGAGTTTGCGGGGCGGGGGGGCGCTTTTACGCAATGGTGTGCAGCAGGGAAAGCTTTGATTTGTTTGGTTTTTTTGCCATTGCTGAAAGATTTTTCAAAATGACGTTACGGGGTTGTTTTTCTTTTCTTTTTTTCCCAAAGCAAAATAGTGCTTGCTTTCCTGCAGTACAAGAAAAACGTTGACACGGCGCAGTTGTAGTTGGAAAACGACAAGAAAAATAAAGAATGAAAGACTTGGTGGGAAGAAAAAAACAAAAAACAGAAGCGAAATGAGTCCCTTCCATCTTGGCTTCTGCCTTGGACGGTTCTCGCTGCCGTCACGTACGTCGGCTGACGCAAAAAGAAAGGGGAAAAAAAAAGAAACCTCATCGGATTTTTAGCATCGCTCGCCACTCATGACAGGCCCTTGGAAGTCAACAAACCACCTATAACTCAAGTCGGCGAAGGGGGATTTTAACGATGCGGCTTGAGAATCAGACGCTCGCGCCCAAGATGTGCAAGAGCGGCAGTGGGGTGCGTGTCTGTCAGACCGTTTAATGGGAGGGAGTGAGGAAGGGAGGAAGGGAGGGGCTGTCATGTTGCCATCTGACTAACTGTGACCTTGCCCAAATTAAGCCATGAGCCCCGCGGCTCCACCCCTTTACACACTCTCTCTCTCTCTCTCTCTCTCTCTCTCTCTCTCTCTCTCTCTCTCTCTCTCTCTCTCTCTCTCTCTCTCACTCTCACGCGCACACGGCCAAGCGCGCACGCATTCCCATTTCGGTCCCTGCGACCGCTGGCACGCTCCAAAAGCTGGAACAGATTACTCCCCTGTGTGCTTGTTCTCACTCTGATTGCTGCTACATCCAGATAGGCTTTCAAGTGGCCTCCTGTGTGCTGCAGCGCCCCGTGGGATTGGGCCCGGCGTGCTACACATGGGGACTATTACCCTAGTCGACGGAGGCCCGCGCGCAGCCCGTCGCCCCCCCTCGGCCCTCCCCTGGATGGGGCGGCAGTGGCCCTTATCCTCTCCACAGCCCTCAGCACGCCCATTTCCACCGCCGCTCATTACGGTTCATCACAGTGATGGGCCCGTCCGGAGTCTATTTCCCGGGGAAGAAAACTCCAGGTGCCGCACATGAGTGCCGATGGACGAGCATTGGTCCGGCAACAGTGAAGGCAGCAACTTCCCTCCACGCCCCCCCCCCCCCTTTTTTTGGGGGGGGAGTGAAAAACACGACACAAAAGGCGGGAGGTTCCGCAGAGTTTACTTCGAGTGCATCACTCGGAGCGGTGTCACCCGCCGTAAATCACGTCAGCGCCGGGGAAGAAAACTATCAGCAGGCTTTGCAAAGCGCTTTTATTGTCGGTACAAGCCGCCGCAACAAAAGGTGTTCTGCACCGAGAGTAAGCCAGATTTATTAAGAGGAGAAACCGCAGAACTGCGAGGCGGAGATAACCCGAGCCCAAGAAGTCTGTGTTGTTCCTCATTCTACTTTGAAGTGACATGAGTGCGCGGCGAGCGAGTGCATCTGCGAGATTTGGGAAAAGTGGAAAAACCTGTGGGTAGGGTTTTTTCTTTCTTTCTTTCTTTTTTTCTTTTTTTTTTGTTTAGAGGCGAGAAGAGGGTGAGCGTACTTGTTAGCAGGCGGCCGCTCTTGTAAACACCATCACACTGAACCACTTGAGAGGAGAAAATGAAGGAGGTAGTTTAGCAGGACACACTTGGAAACATTTAACCTGGATTTAAGCATTTTGGGGAAAATCACCGCCATGATAAATGGGATATAGATGTATATTTATGTGTAATGTAAATAAATAAAAAAATAGATTAGAACTTCAGCAGATCAAAGGTTTATGCCACAGATGCCCTGAGATAGTTTTCTATCATGGTTAATACAGAGCTCTTTAACTGAACTATATGTTTACCTGTATGCTAAATTATGTTAAATACAATTATATGATAAATACAATCATAATCAATGATTTTTGTCACATGGCAGTTATTCAATTGGATTCCTCAACAGAAAGCCAATCATTTTAATGATTAAATCTGTCTAAAGTATTGCAAAGATGAATTCAAATGATTTGTTATACTAGTAGTCGTCTAGCATGTGTGGAGGCTGAAGACAGCAGATGAGTTATGTGAGATAAATGCATTGTTCTTGTTGTGCACGAGGGGATAAGCTGCAGCAGTTCAGACAGTGAGTGCACAAGACACAGCAGTGGGACAGCAGTCTCAGTCTTCGCTTTTCACAGTTTCGGCATGAAACGATAGTCAAGTGACAGCGAGATGAGACAAAGCCGTCACGTAATGAAACACACTGCATGTCAAAGCTGGGAGGTAATTGCCAAGGATCATTTAGCAGCGATCCGGTGCAGCAATTGCTCTGCGTTGTGTTTGGTAAAATTGTCGAACGAAACAACTCCGACAGTTCAGTGTCAGGCGCCGTTTAAATTTGGTATTCATCAAATATACCTGAACACTGTGCAGTTTATGCGCATCACAATCAATTAGCGCTGACATTACGGCAAATGTGACTTTGCTGCCTCTTCGCATCTCTCTGCTGTTGAGCTTCTTGCTCTGTTTGATTCATGCTGAGTCACAGCTGGAGTGACGGGACGGCTGTGCCGTCACTCGAGCCGCGTTAGCCAAACTGGTAATGGAAAATATATTAAATCCTGCACTACTTTGTTTTGTTCAGCAAGTGTCGCAGAGTAGCAGGACGGCACAAATTTGCATGCTTTAATCGCAACAGAAAACACACGTTTCTAAGTGATTCGTCTTGGCAACTTTCAATGCACTGTTTTGCTGCTGCAAATCAAAAAGAAAGAAAAAAAAAACAACAACATTTCGGAGCAATTTGCATGTGAAGAGGAAACCTTGAGAAATCAGTCCGGACAAAGTAACAGACCCCTAATGCCTTTGTTTTAGCCGTGAATATTTTAAACCGCGAGCCCACACCATGTGTTCTGGTCCCTTCCAACCGCGCTGTTTGTCTTGATGGATTGAAAATTGGTCGTTGCTATCAGCTGCACTTCTGACTCCAGAGAAGAAAAAACAAAATGTCCCGCTTTGCTCGATGGAGCATTTTCTGTGCATTACTCACCGACTGAGGCGCATGAGAGCCAGACAGAAAACCTCTGCGAGACAATTGGCCCATGTCATCAGAGCAGCATTGGCCAATTTAAACTCATCACTTTGTTTTTGCTTGGGAATCAGGGTTACAGCGCTGCTCGTGACCTCACCCGTCACCATTTGGCTGACAGGCCCAGCATGGTAACACTGTTAGACACGGGGTCGAAGTGGTTCCTCCCTCATAGATAACAATCAGGGTGGCTGTGAACTCGGATGTGACACAAATATGAACAAAACTGCGGCTCTGCGGTGGCGGTTGCACTGGAGAACACGGAGCATGGACAGTTTCACAGGGCAGTCCTCTGTCCTGAAACCTTGTTATGTCTGGGGGAATTCTTCTGGCGATGACTCAGGCCACCTCTTAAGATTCCCAGGTGGAAGATCGGTGGAAGGGAGTTTTATTTTTTTCCCACACAGTGGGTTCTAACAGAACTTCTCTGTTTTGTTTCCCTGTTTTTCATGTGTCGCCGTTAAATGTTAAGTAAACGTCCCCCATTTTGGATTTGAAAATCTGGAAAATGACAAAGTCATCCTCTGTTATTGTAGGACCATTGCTCCAAAATCTGCGGTGAAGAAGCAGGGAGGGGATCAAGGCACAGTGACACTGTGCAAACGTTGAGCACTTATAAATAAATAAATGAATGAACAAATTAAAGGTCAGTTCCTCTACTTTCAAAACTGGGGTTTAATTTGTCTAATTAGGTCTAATTCTGAATGGTGATATGTACTGGTTGAACTTGACATGTCCTCTCAAGATTACATCATAAATTATCTTTATGGAAAGAGATAGTAGATCATAATTTCCGGAAAACGATGCACTTGAACACTCTCGGATGCCAAGCTTTGTCGTTAATCTAAGTCAGTCTTTCTCAAAGTGGGTGGCGCCCCCCGCCCCCCCACGTGTTCAGTAGGTTGTAGCTAAGAAAAACGCTGCTCATGTACACATAGGGTTGCCACCCGTCCTGTTTTTCACCACCTGTCCCGGGAATAATAAAATCTCTCCCGGTACACAATTTGTCCCGTTTTTAAGGGAAAATGACAAAACCTCATTTGATTTCCGTCTGTGGTCTACTCCTGTAAAATACGTGATTGTCCCATATTTGGCAACTAAAAAACTTGTCCCGTAATGAACTGATACGGGACGCACTTCACTTTGTCCTAGAGACATGGGGCCACTTGCAGGTTCATCGGGATCTGAAAATCTTTCTTCCTCCAAGGTGGGGCTTGACAGAAAAAGTTTGAGAACCACTGATCTAAGTAAATGAGAGTGTAGAGCAAAAAATAAATACAAAAAAAATGTAACACCTGACTTGGTCAGGAATTAATTCACATGTGCATTTTTGGTCAAGGGCAGCAAAAACATAGATATTCTGCAGGGAATTTACGTTTTGTCATTCCAGATTTTACTTTGCTGCTGAACCGTTGCAGATCCACTCGAGCCCAGCGAGGGCGATGACGCTGAACCTCACTCACCCTTTCTCTTTCCCTCAAGCGTCACACCTCTGCTTATTGTCAGCTCCCTCTGTAATGTGATCTACAGCACCGCGGCAATTACAGATGACGCGCTATCATCGGCACCATAAATCTAAAAGAAAATCAACCGGTTGGACGTGGGTTTATTCCAGTGGAACACCCCACCCCCCACGCTCCCACCCAACCGCCCACCACCACCACTATCCCACCCCGTGGCTGCTGACACGGAGAGAAAGCTGATTTGTTAAATGCCTGCCTGTGTGGCATTCGGTTCTGTGTGAGGAGGAAAAACAAATCGATAAGAGACTAGAAGTTGTAGGCATAGGAAAAAATATGCAAATGCCTGATTACTGCACAAGGTAGAAGGCAGTTACGCATGAGACCTGGCGACACAACACAGAAAAGTGCAAGTACACGGGCAGAAAAACAGACTAAACATTACTCTAATAGAGATTGCTAAATAGAGGGAAAACATACCTCAGTATGATAAAATGTGTATCCGTTTTGCAACTATTTTCGGAAAAGACAAAGAATTTTAAGTGCTCATGCACTTAATCGCTGCCTGTCCAGATGATGTACTGTGACGAGATTTACTGGATGAAATTTTAAGGGCCCGTCCACACAGATTCAAACCGCCTGTCCCCATTTTCTTTGCCAAGAAACAGAGTTCAGGCTGTCCTTTCTTTGTAGTGCAAGTTTCTTGTGTTTTTTTATTAATTCAAGAAACACCAGCTCAGATCCTTGTACTGTTAAATGATGGATAAAGGAATGTGAAGGAAAGCTATCGGAGTGGCTTTCAGGTGACACGGCAGAGACGGAGACAGAGATGTGGCTGTGCAAAACATGTCGATGAAAAACAAACAAAAAAAATCTTTGCGCACTGTTGGCTAACTGCGTTTAAACCCCGGTGTATTGCGTAGTGGCGTTGGACTTGTGGCATTGTTTACATTGTCACAGTTTATAATTGAGACAGAGATGAAGTTATAATAATAAGTGTTCAAAGAAAAAAAGTTAAATGCAGAGCAGATACATTGTGGAATCCCAACATTGAAAGTTTACTGATTTGTAAAGAAATACAGCAGACATTAAGGCAGTTCTCCTAACCAGCCCAGTATAGGATTATCCAGCTCTTGCTCTGCTACTCTCTCCCTCTCCTGCTCATTTCCTCAGCATCTTCTCTGGTCACTTCTGCTCCTTGACACAAAAATACTAATAGCCAGGCAAGATGTTGCTTTTTTTAGAGTGTCGCAGTAGAGTGAGGCATGCCTTCACGAGAGGGTTATGACCTGGCAACCAAAGTTATTGGTCCAGATATTGGGCTAGCTGGTTAGATGTCAATGTATTGTATTGTGAAACTAAAAACTGCTGTGTTGTGGAAATATTGTGCATTTCTTTTTTATGCAAACTATAGCAAGATTACCTAAAATGGCATTGACAATGAAGCCTTTGTCTCATTACGCATTTCCTTGTTTAAAGAGTGCGTCTACAATAGTGCTTATTTGATTTACAAATGATCACCATGAATCTGTTCAATATTCAAGCAAAGTAATTTGAAAACTTCAGTGGCGCGTGTCAACCCCGATACAGCCGAACAGCCAGCCGGCAAAAACCCGAATCTTGCTTATCTCGCCCCTATTATTTTCTGCCCTGCCGCTTCAGCTGGAAAAACAGTTCGCCAGATATCACCTGGCTCAGCTGAGCTCTCTGTTCTGCCTTCACTCAGCTGTCAGCAGCCTCCAACTCGGCAGGTGCCTGATGATTGACTCAAAACTGAGGCAGATGAGTGATGACACTGTTGGGTTGCATCAGCCAGCAGTGAATTCGATCCCACCTTCACGTTGGGTTTTCCGTCCGTCTTCCCACAATCTGCTAATTGTCATGATCCAAATGGTTGAAATTCCTGAGCCTGTCAGACATGACATGACAATGGTGCATGTATGGTTAGAATACTTAAACTCAAGGTATAGATGAGAAAGAGATGCGGCTGGAAATGAGACCTCAGCACAGCTAACCAATAAATCCAAACTTAAAACTTCATTATTCAGAATGAGTTTGGCTATAAACTTCACATAAATCTTCATAGGCTGTTTGATAATTAGTCCTCTCTTTGGTTGTTGTAATATATATATATATATATGTATATATATATATACACATATATTTATGGCACTATACCAATATACTGTACATAGTCATATTTCCTGTGAGTCACATTTATGTAAAGCATGAGCGAGATAATGGTGCACTAATCAGTATTTGAACAACTGCTTCACATTCAACTCATTCGTTGTATTTTACCTCTTGTTGAAATAAATTTGCCAGGAAGTGCATCTGCTGCCCCACCATGCTGTCTGGTGAATTTCTAACTAATGAGAGGGGGGGTATTGGGCCTGTGTTGATTTTTTTGCATACTAAATGACTCCATTTTCCTTCCAAATTGACCGAAGCGCAACAAGAACATTTATAAGATATTCTCTCAGCCAAACCATGACTGCAAGACCACAAGCAAAAACTGTTATTGGACAGCACAGCAGACAGAAAAAAAACAAGAAACTTTTTCTCTCTTGCTCTCCTGTTTCCTTAAAATCACAGTTCCAATGTGTATATCCAGTACATAAACAAGCTTGTGCTTGGCCACGGCTGTATGTGCGTGTGTGTGTTCAAGAGTTGGTGTGTGCCCGCAGTGTGTGGGTGTGTGTGTGTGTGTGTGTGTGTGTATCACACTCCCTGAGAAAATGGAAAAAGCACTTTCTTTCAGCCAGAAAATAATTGGTCCCCAGAGCAATTATGAGTGGCTCACACATGAGGTAAAGAGTCAAGACTGACCAGCAGAGGCAAACTTTCTCAATTTTTGATGACCTGCAGAAACAAATGATAATAAATAAATATATAATAATAATAAACCTCTGGTGGAACGATTACAAAAAATGACACCAGAAATAACAATATATATAATTCCCATTGGTTATTTTTTTTTCTTTGGTCAAATGTGTTCACAACAATAAAATATTATTTACATGTACTGAATTTAACAATAACTAATCAAATACACACACACCCACACACGTGTATATAAATTCTTGGGTCTTTTATTTCCTTTCCTTGGCAGATGTCATGACAGATTGATATGTCGTCTACAGTCCTGCTCTTAACTCCTCAGCAGGAGTGCGGCTGATTGCTTTGCCGATGCAGGTCTCGGAAGTGAGATGCAACTTCCCCGGGCGAGCTGCAGCACATGTGATTTACACTATTGATTCAACATCCTGATTAGAATTTTTAATTAATGAAGGAAGCTAATTGCCTAGAGAGAGGAATGCGCCCGACCCTGAACGAGCCTGATGATTTGCGCCGCAGCGCTGAGCCCGAGTTAATTGCTGGGCTGAATTTGCTGCGCGTTGCGTTAGAGATAGCGCACAGTGCCGCGTTGGAAAAATTGACCTCCCCCTTCTACCATTTACAGAGATCAAATCGTGGAGTAAAGTGTGTGTCATGAGGCCTGCTTTACCTACTGGAGTGCAGTTCCAGGCATTGCAAGTACAAAATATACCCTTTTTATATCTCTTTGAATGGGTAACTGCATACCAAAGGGCTTTCTCACTTAGGAATCAGGAGTAAGATTGAAGGGGATGTATGATGGACAGGGAGTGTTTCCATGTGACAGGCTCTGATACCTCGACAATGATCCCTGCTTTACTCAGAGCCGGTTTAGGGGCCACTTGGGGTATTTCCACAGCCTAAAGGCCTTCCATTAACTATTAATCTCCTCCTGGAGAGCGGTGGGGAAACCGTTGAGTTGCAGCTGCCAATCACACTGATTCATCAACCCCCAACCCTCTCCTCTGTCTGCATCACCCCACTAATTCCATTGGCAAACGATCCACGGCCAAAAGTCAGGCTAATTAATTCTAAATAAAATACATTGGTTATGCATAATTTATGTCAGAAGCCCAGAGCTTTGTGTTTAACAAATATACAACCTCCATTCTGAATTTAGCCACCACTTGAGCTGAGAGGAAGAATGTTGGTAAGCCTTGGGCAGATATCAAAGTCAACCATTGCACTAGGCTACACTTATGCAAATTCAAATTTGAAATTCAAACATTAAAGCAGTCTGTTGTTCAGACAGACACATTTCAATCAAATGGTGAGGTGAATTATCACTTTTACATATATTTTCAATAGCAAAATTGTCCTTAAAGTAGGAGTGGAGCGTCAAAAGCCCAAACCAGCTGTCCCCTCACCATCTAGCCACTCATTAGCCAGACTGTACTAGTTGATAGGGTCAGAGGGACTTGAGCCAATTTCTAGCTGACATTGAGTGAGAGGCTGGGTAGACCCTGTAATGACTTCACAGCTAATTCTGCCATAAACCAGCTATCCATAAAGTCTGGTGCTCAATTAAAGCTGTGGGACAGGGTTAGAGTTTCATATGTGCTCCGGAGAAATGTTGTTACAGTACATAGTGCTACCCTCAAATGGGACTTGCACAGCTTTTCCCGACATTAACATGACAGAAAATGTGTGATCTCGGATCTTACCAAAATATTGGTCACTCTTAGACACGTCTAGCAGTTGAGGCCCCCCAAAATAATAAATGCATATGCATTTAATTTAACCCTATCCCTATGTATTTATATCCTTGAGGTTAGCCTGATTAATATCAAACGGCCAAACCTCAACGAGCTGACAACTTTGAGAGAGGAGGTAATCCACCTGGACTGAAGCAGGAATAAGCCATTGTCACAGGAATGGACAGATAGGGTTTGGTTCAAGTGTTGCAAAGAGACAGCTCCCTCTGCCAAAGTCAATACAGCAAATTTATTCAATACCTCAATACCTGCAAATCCAATTCTGTGATTTTTGGGATGATCTTGGCCAGGGCGCTGCATTCATTTTCATTTGAAACACTCCATATGTTGTGGTCATGTGTGATCTGCTCAGGCGTAGCAAACTTCAGTCCACCCTTTAGAGCAGCTTGATTGCAAGATATTTGACCAGACTATCTTCACGTGCCGCCAGATAATAACTTAACATAAACAGGAGCCCACCATGAGTGAAGCTCTTGTGTACAGTTTGGTCTAGTGATCTGATGCTTCGAGGCTCAAGAACAGCTTTGGTTGCTTTAGTTTGTGGTTCAATGTTTAGGATGGGTACGTTTCATAAGTAAGTAAGCCTGGATTTTAAGATGTGGTTTGTGGAAGCAACAAGCTTATAAACCTGTCACTGGTCACCACTGAAAGCCTCCCGGCAGCTGGTGTTTTGCCCCAGTTGTACCTGTTGACCTTTCCTAAGAAAGTAATTTGGGACTTTGCCGGGGCTTGTACCCAGGCTTAGCAAAACACCAGAAACATAACAAACTTCCGCCTCTGTCCCAGCCCTCTCCTCCAGCTATTGGCATCTGACTTCTGAGCACTCAGCACAGGGCAAGGATTTATGACCTACTGGAGCACAGAGACGGAGGAAAACACTTATTAAAAGTACTTTTCAGATGGTTACTGTACGGTTACCAAGAAAAACACTAGTTTTAGAGGCGCATAGACCAAACTGTATAAATAAACTGCATGCATTGCTGTCGTAATGGCAAGTGTAGTCCATATGTGATTTTGGTTTGGCAGGTTATTTTTGATTTTTTTTTTTTTTTCACTTTTGCTTGTCTTTTTGAGGAGTTGTTATATACGTGCAATACCATTCACAATCTAACATCACTGCTGCTGGGCTTTCTTTTGTTGATCGTCTCCAACGGCCCACCCTGTGAAAGGGAGAAAGCAGGGGATGAGATTTTCCGCTGTTTTAATTTGAAAATCATGTGAGAAATTGTGTTCTTTCACAAACGTATGTGCAGAGAAGAAATTGGACAGGCTGGGAAGGGGAACAGGAACAGAAAGGGAGAAAAATGGAAGAAGATGAAAAAGAAAGAAAACTTCCCAAGCTGGTCTAGTTAATTGCACAGGATTGGAAACAGATGCACAGCCGCAGTGACGTTATCTGAGCAGACCTTGAAAGTCCTTCTGGTTTGAGGGGAAGGGCTATCGAAAGATTTCAGTTGGCCGGTGAGAGATAGAAGAGATGGCAGAGACAGAAATGAGAGGTAGAGGAACAGCAAAATAACAGATTGTCAGGTGAAGGGTTAGAATTTAAACCTTTGTAGACACAGACTACCTGCAACTACCGACATCCACAAAACTGACTGGCTCACATTGGACTGAAGAAAAGCCTTTATGTGGAATCTAGTTTGAGGTCCTAATCTCTTCCCAGTTAAGGGAATCTGTGACGTGTGTCGTCAGTGGCGAATTGAGTTGTTACACCAACGCAAACTGGGGCTCCCTACCTCTCTGGTAGGCCCTAATTGAAATGTCTCTCAAGTAAGGCAGAAAATGAAGACATATCTGTGGTTGCAAATCATTTTCTATGGAGACATTTGTTCTCCAATGTTACATAACGGAGACAGTTGCAAGAAATGCTAGTTTTAGGGTGATTTGGAGGTGAAGTGTTATGACAAAATGCAGCATGTTTTTTGCATGTTTTGCATGTAGCCCCTCCCACATTTAGATCTTGATTTTTAGTCATGGGGAAAAAAAGAAAAAACTGTCATCACCTGTTATCTGTTTACACTCTTGTTCTTACTTGTGCATGTTTGGAACTCAACAGAAAAACAAGGTGGTAGCAGAGGCAACACCTGGCTCCATCCGTGGTGACCAACCGTTGACAGGTGTCCGTGCCCATGGTGGCATCGCACAGACTAGATGGCGAGGTCTGTGTTTAGTACACTGAAAATTCTCTCAAAAGTGGAACAAGCATAAGAAAGTACATTTCTGAGAAGTTCACCAACAAAGTGTGTGTTACTGTTAAAACAAAAGCGAGATAATAATCAAATGCACAAACACCGCCACTCCCTCAAGTTGCCTTGGAGTCTGACCTTTATCTACAAAAAAAGGTTTTTGGTTCAGTTTCAGAGGGAAGCCACCTCCTGTGACAGGGCTGGGTGATTTGTGATTAGTGGGTGGATCTCAGAGTGATGGGGCCCCAGGGCCGTCGCTCTCGTAATTGCACTCTATCCCTGGGGAAGAACCCCAGAGTGACAGCGATGCAGCTCCCATTTTTACCAGGTCAGACTTGGCGATTGAGCACATCCTGTACACTGCCAGTGGCCCTTTCCTTTTAAAGAACCATTCCCTAGGACCTTGGGACGCAGGGACTAGTCCCACATAACCAAAAGGCACCTGTTATCCAACCTACTTTACAGCTAGGGAGGCCATCACCGGCAGACTTCTGCTCCTGCTTTTAAATAACTGTCACATGTATCGAGGCATTCAATGTTTTTGTTGTTTTTTCAAGTTCAACAACCCCACCGCCCTAAAAAAAAAAAATGAAAGAATAAGACATTACCAATGATCTCCACCCACTTCCTCCACCGCAGCATTAAGCAACACCATCAATATGCCCCATGTTTTACAAGCCAAATGTTTGCTGCTCTGATGATAAGTCCCGAACTGAAACATTCTGTGAAAGAGCATTTTGAAGTAGGAAAAGAAAAGAAGATGGAGAGAGAAGAAACTGCTCTGCACAATAAATTGTGTTGCTGGCCAGAAATGTCTAACAGATGTACCCAGATTCTTTTGGCTCTTGAGGTTTTGGTAATTTAATGAAAAACATGATGTAAGCAGAGACACAAACAAAGTTGTTATTATTCCCAATTCTCATTACTACAGCAAAGACATCATGAAGTAAAAATTAAAAATACTGCACGTGTCTCTTACATTTTAAATTCTATAATGCAAACTGACAACATTTAAAAAAAAAATCCATTGTAGAAGTTATATTTAATTTTTTGCTGATTTGCTTTTTTCTTACCCCCCTATGCAGTTTACCAGCAGAGAGGTGATGATGAGACCTCTGATGAAGTAAATTTGTGCTAATAGAACGGTAATCCTTTGACTTAACACTCTATAAACATTAAAGATATAGACAATCCTACTTGGCATCTTTAAAGCAGAAAGGAGGAAAGATTTGATTTAATTTCAGTCTATGTTAAATCACAACATACCAGCTTGGCTTGCATTATAAAGAAGATTCATTACACTGGGTCTCTGTAAGCTGCAGGCCATAATTGCTCTTAAGTGGGGTCTTTCACTGTATGTTTTTCCATGACAGGTTGATTAGTAAATCACACATTACTCCCAATTCTTTTCAGTAACAACACAATATTATAATCTCACTGAAATAATTTCTGCTTGAATAAAACATGTTTTACAGAAAGAAATGTCATGCTGACAAATATATATACAGCTTCTTCAGATGGCACTCAATATTTACATTGTGTTTGAATAATAAAGTTCAAATAAAGTTTGGTTTGGACAGAGCTCTGTGGTAGTAATAAAAATGTTATAATAGCACCTTTCCTTCGATTGCATTACAACAGCTCCTATTTGCAAATGTAGCTCTGGGTGACGAAGGACAAAAAAAGCCAATGCAGATGCAGCATTGATATACATTTCCTCAATTTCTATTAACCCCGTCACACTGGAAATGGCACTCACAGTGTCTAATTACCAATTTACTTAAATTTCGTACAAATATATGGAGATTATATATCTGGCGATAACGTTCTTGGGATATTACACAATTGCTGACAAAGTCTGAAAAATGCACTGAAGCGCTCAGCACTAGTTTTAATCAGCCTTTCAAAGGAAAACTTTCTCCCTCTATCCGACGCTGACAGCCTCTGAGTACAAAAGTTTTAATTGCCAGCATCTCACAAGGAAACTTGGGAGTGATCAAAAGAAATTGAATTTCTAGCCTCTTTAGTGAGATGTTTTGAAATCAGGGCAAGATCAAGGTGTCCTTAACCACTGTATCACACTGCTTCATTTTCCGCAGTTAACATATCCTCTTCCCTCGCTTTTTATTCCTTATCAAGATCAAGTGTGGGAATAAAAAGGGAGAGTATCTATAAATCCTACAGATTGACTTGTCTTTAATTTCTCTAACAGTCTATCTGATTAACGCTTCTCTCTCAGGAGAAGCTCCAGGGTTTCTTTTAATGGCAGGCAGATTAACCCGTCCTTATTTTACATCTCGTGCAGACACAACGCCACCTACGTGTCCACTTATATTGCCACAATGAAGTTCCTTTTTTTTCTTTTTGAGGCAAATATTTTGTATCTGTCCTGGAGTGTTCACTTTAGCTTGATCAGGGTTTTGTTTTTTTCTCGAAAAACAAACAAAGGCGTTATGTTTGTTTCCACTGCACTACATCCATGTGCTCGGGCTTTTAAAAAATAGTTAGGTTGTGTTTTGTGTCTATTTCCAATCTCCTACTCTCTCATTTCGGGGTTGGCCTTTGATTTTTAAGACAATGCATGCTCAATCATGTTGTCAGCATATGCAGCACTCCAAGAACTGGGCTTGGGTGTGATGTTTGTTTCAAACGGTGACAGCCATCAGTCTTTTGTTAAGACTCGAGGACAGGGATTGATTAAAATGTGTGGAAAGCCAGTTTTCTTTGTTTTCTTTGGGGGTTTTTTTGGTTGTTTTTTTTTTTTGCAGAAATCTTCACGTTTCTTTCACAGTATCACAACTCAGCCAAATATACTGTAGTCTACAATTTAATTGTTTGTGCATTCTCAATAATGTTTTACCAGCTCGTACTTGAGGAAAAGAGATGAATGTTTTCTTTGAAGGAAGTGAAACAGAAGGATCACCCCATTCACTTCTTGACATTGGTACCCTCAGATGTGAAATGCTTTAAATTTTTACAGGCAGATGTTTGCGTTACAGCCGTTGAACTGAACTGAGTCAAAGAGCTCTACAATATTGCATCTTCCCAGATGTTTAAAAAACGTGTTTCCGTGGTTAAACCGTGCAGCAGCTGATTACGGCAACGTCACCCAAGTTTACCCGCTTTTGATTTATCTTTTTCTTCTTCTTTTTTTAAATCAATCAATCATTGTTGTTTTGCTGTTTACAACACCCGACAAACATCTGTAGTGAAACTTTCAATGGAATCGTATGATTGATTAACTGAACGATTGATTGGCTGCACCCAGAATGCAAAGCTAAACTTTAAATTAGAGTGTCTGTCAACTCCCACCGTGTTAAATTACCTCCCGTTTCCAACTGCAAGCAGCAAATTATGCTGAAAACTGTTTTCTTTTTTTTTTCTTTTTTCTCACCGGGGGGATTTAAACCTCATTATTAAACTCTTACATTTATCCTTCACTAAGCTTCTATACCTAAGTCTTTCATATACTCCCTTTGGGTGCGGGCAACATCTGTTTCCTCTCTCTACCACACTGTCCCCCCAGACACTCACTGAAGTCAAGTATCCACCACCAAACATCTCTTAAATAGACTTCTTACAACACAAAACACTTAATCTGGATGCCGACATACTTTCAAAAACTCGAGCTTACTTTGCAGCTAAAGATTCCTGCAGGAAGTCCCATCCCATCTGTACCCTTATATAAGCTAAACGGAGGTTCCCACTGTACGTCAAGATGCTGGTCTGGCAAAGATTCTGTCTTGTGTTTTTTTTTCCCCCCAACTAGTGGGGAAGAAAGAGAATCTGGGAGTGGTGAAGAGCACAAACACACGGTAGTAGGTCAAAGGTTCCTCTGCAGTGATGAATGAACAAATAAATATCTGAGTCAGGGATCTGGACCTCATACAGCAGCAGCATCCTGCTGCACATTCCTGTATAGATCATGTGAAACTTGCAGGACTTTGGATTTGATTTACATGGAGGAGTTTTTAGAGAGTTTTCTCGGGCAAAACGCATGACGCCATCAGTCAATTTCACAGTCACTAAAAGGCAGTCGACATGGTTTTAGTTATTTCCTACACTAACCAGAACTTTTCCCCACGTCTCCTGACGCTCATCTCATGTCCCTCACGGGATACAGGCGGGTTGACGTGTTGAACACTGTTCCACCGTACAGTAGCTGCTGGTTATTTGTGGCCTGTTTCAGGCCAGACATGGGTTTACAGCAGCCCATCTGTCATGGCATGTTGTCTGTTCTGTCTCTCAAATTCCACCTGCTGTCAGAAAGATCCTGGGGGCAGGAAAACTTTAATTCAATGTGTTTCTGTTTGGAGTACACTGCTCATAATACTGACAACATAGTGCAAATCAGTTACAGAGAGTGAATATAAAAAGGAAAAATCGTGGTTGAATTATATTTCTTTTTATGAATATTTTTTTTACTGATAAACATGTATTTATATAAATGAACTACATGGATATAGATACATATACCTGTGATCCATGTGTTCCTATACCATTTGGGGAACTTATCCACGAACCGTGATGCTCTTTAGAAATCCTCATTTTTTTCAGTAGAGTTTGGATGTGAGTGGAAACTGGAGGCCCCTGAGGACTTGCAGGTGCCTGGTATGTTTTGGTGTACGTACAGTACACAATTACGGCATCTCGCCGTGCAATTATTTTGTAATTAACTGGTGGCATTATAAAGGAAGTTCAAGGGCTTTTAAACCATGAACAGATGAGGATCACCACAAGGGCTGGAAAGACCTGGAAAGGAAAATACTGTGAGTTTCTCCCCCTTTAAAAGAGCGTCTAACATGAAAAGAATTCTCCAGTGAGTTACAGCAGGGCGGCAGGCGGAAGGAAGCCCATCTTTAAACATGACGCTCAGGTTAAAGTTGTCACAATGACATACACCCACCAGGAAGGCCTCCAGTGCAGTCGAGAATCTCTAAAAGCTTCAGGGAGGTTCTTGTACTTATCCTTGACCTCTGACCTCCTTGCAGTGGGAGTCATGCACTTTGGCCCTATAGATCAATATGATACACTAAATAACACTGAGCCTCAGCAGGCTGTTTCCATATGGCAAGGAATTGCTGACGACATCCGTTGCAAATGTAGCATCTATGCCAGAACAGAGAGCTGGCAACACCCAGGAATTACCAGCGTGGAGTCCCCGCACCATTAAATATGCCTGGATGGACTAAGCTTTTAGTCGTGTGCCAGATACCACATGGAGGCCTTGAGCCATTTAATGGCTTCATTAACATCCTGGGAAAGGGATATCAAACCAAGTTCCTGATGTGGCAACTCTGGACTTTTCTGCGAATCTCTTTGTTTACTCCTCACGTTAAAAAGAAAAAAAAAAAAAGGACGGAAGGAATTATTAAGATTTATTTTTGTATGATCAGGTTAAACCCAAGCTCGCACCAATCAGGTCATCTAGCAGAAGCCTGCCAGAGTCCCTGCGAGTGCTAATGACGTGTGGGCAGAGGACCATGCCAAGGGATTAACAGTTTGTTAAAAGCACTTCACAGATTCAGCAAGATTAAGACATTGTCAGCACCTGTCCATGTGAAGAAGAAAAGAAAAGAAACGAAAAGAAAAACAGTAACACACTTTATTTTATTAAAAATTGCTTGTATTACTTAACCACACATCTTCGAGCTTCTTTTAAAGCAAGCCAAGAGGGATGACTGCACTTGAAAAATTATCTGCAAATAAACCCTGCTCTTTTAAACTCTGCACTTCATTTACCAGAAAAGAAAGCAAACCATTGGGAAGATATCCATAACATAGGCCTCTCTGTTGGAATAAGGCATTGTTTAATTTATCAAGGCATCAGTGGCCCCCAGTAGACCTCCAGGACACATGTATGTAATATTTGTTTTTTTTAAAAGTAGAACAGATAATGTTTGAGACCTCAATTGAAAGAGTTCAAATAGGGCTTCAGAATTTGACCAAATATTTCATTTTGTTATAAAAAACAATCCAGCCTCCGTCTTTCAAGCCCACAAATTACTACCAATGGGTTTTTATTACTATACATAATCATTGTCTTGAATTTATTGAATTTTACTTTTTTTTTTAAATATGTTTAGCTTTTTTATTTTTTGTTTATTCCAATCCAACAACTTAAAAAATAATGATAGGAGTGTAACATGAGTTGACTTTGGGTGTGTTGTTGCACTTCCATATTTCAACCTAATTTTAGGCAACTGACTTTTTCAGTCCTTGTGGGGTTGGGGGGGGCGAGGGAGTGAAATGATGTTATCAGATGTGGCAAGGGTTGATATAGCATGAGCTATCACACACTGACCTGCTCTTATTCACTTTATCAATTGATTTGCAACACTTGTGATTCACTCTCAACACATGCAAGCTATTATGAGAGTCTCTGCCCGGTGTTCACAAACCAACACATTCTGACATGATTGGAACTTCTCTCAAAGGACTTTTTCCCCAAGCACTTTTGCAAACTCGTCGGCGTCAGAGATTATTGATGATATCATTATTTAAACATGGTGCAGAACGAAAGTGCCAAGTCAAACATTTCCACATCAGCAGATTCCTCTGATAATGTCAGAGGGAGAGAAGAAAGTTTGCGGAGCGTCCTGAATGAGGAGGAGGAAAACTGGAAGGACATGAAAGTATTTGGCAGCTATATCAAACACACACTCCTGTTTTATTTACGGCAGTGCCAGTGCCGGGCTAAATAGCTCGCGAGCAAAAACTCAGTTTTTTGCTTCCGCCTAAAAAAAAAATAAATAAATAAATACATATCCCGAATACTAAAATATGCTATCAATTTGTTGTGGGTTAGCTCCACTGTATGTTTTTGGCAGCCGGTTTGTGCGAGTTGCAGACAGATGAGTTAAGGGGTAAAAAAAATGAAAAGAAAAAAAGGGATGTGGGAAATAAAGTATTTTGGTCTTGGACAGCAGAACAGTAGTTAGGAAGCGACTATGAGAGGCTGCCTCTCCCCCAAGTAATGAACTGGGCCTTTTTTTTTCATGCTAGGGAGCTT
This sequence comes from Nelusetta ayraudi, assembly GCF_046127955.1. Taxonomy (NCBI): domain Eukaryota; kingdom Metazoa; phylum Chordata; class Actinopteri; order Tetraodontiformes; family Monacanthidae; genus Nelusetta; species Nelusetta ayraudi. The sequence goes on from NW_027466063.1 coordinate 696,603, forward strand.
TTGTTGCCAATTTAGTGGTGCCTCTGGGAGGCAGATTTCCCTCGTCTATTTTTCTCCTCTCCATCTCAAAGTAAAATCACCTGGGATGCCATTAATTAATTAGAATCTGTGTGCCAAGTTGGGTGGTGGGTGGGTGGGTGGAGGGCGAGTCTGGGGTCGGGTTTTAGCGGGCACACGTGTTTCCATGGCGTGCTGCGGTCGGCGTGTTCCGGGTGATTGAGATTAATAACAGGCGAATCAGAGGCGCGGGGGACGGAGGGAGTCTAGGGGTGTGGGAGGTTCAGGGGTACGCAGCCGCCGCCGCTGCCTACGCCCCCAGTCGCGGAAACAAAGGGATCTTTGTAAGTAGAGGGGAGGGTGCGTTAACTGTAAGAAATTCCCAATACTTTTGAGCATCAGATCCCAATTGTGAATTGAGTAATCATGTCAGCGCAGAGGCAGTTTCTTTTGCCTGATTAAACATTAGTACTGAGATGATTCAGACGAGCCCCACTGTTTACACTGCGAGACATTTGGGCTGTTGGAACATATTGGGCTGATTGATGTGTCCATTTAGCAAACGTGCAGATCTGCAAGAAGAGGGGTTGCTAAAGGAAGCAGACCTTTATCTTAAAGCCTATACTTTAAAAAAAAATAACGCCAAAGGCGTTCTCCCGAACGGGGTTTCCTTCAATCGAGGACATACACATGCATGCAGAAGACATGTGGTACAACAGCACTTAATCAAACGCTTTGGAATCCTGAAATTGCCACAATCAGAGTTGTGGTCAGCGGGTTGATGGTACGATGATGCAGTGAGAGCTTTGTGAGATCTGGTTCGGATGATGTCACCGGTGTTAACGCAGAAAGAGTGAGAGGTGTTTCCACTGTTTGACTGACTGGAGTTTCCTGCCCAACTCCAAGGAAAAGTAAAGCTAAGTCTTGTGTTTTATGGCGTGTAAACGGCTGAGCTTTAAAAAGCCCGAACAGATGTAGAAACGTGTCAAGACATTTCAGTGCGTTTGCTTTTTTTCCCCCCGTTCCCCTCCTGTGGTGACAGATGATATGCACCTTGCAACCTGCACTTATCCCTACCGTTCTTATATAATAAGGTTTGTGACATGCCTCACGCAGATGGTTTCCCCTCGCACTACCCAGGGACAAAGTCTAAGTCTTCACTTTCTTTTGGTTAATAATAGGGACAATAACTAATGCCAGGTATGTCAAATGATCATCAGTTTCAGGCGCAACCTAAAACTACAATCTCATGGATAAATGTTATTGGTGTAACCCTTCAATCAAAATCACTTTGAAGCAGCGTGTCAGCTGTCTGAATCATGTGACTGTTGTGCAGCGTATATTCACAGAAGCATTTTCTGTCCTTATTTATTTGTTATTTGTTATTATTTATTATTATTTTGGGCAGACAATAAGCTGAAACTTAATAGGATCACTAACACATAGCTCTCTGTGATGACAACTCGATGTTGAATTAAATTCTGGGTCAAAGAGAAGATCATTTCCTCCGTTTCATTAAGGCAGGTAAAAAAATAAAATAAAATGAAATAAAATACTTTGTTTATTAAACATCTACATTCGCATAAAGACAAGAACAATGTTCCACTTGTGTTCCCATTATCTTCCTCAATAAGTACTGTAGGAGAGGCCCGTTTTACTTCATTCGCAATGGCTGGGGAAAAGGAAATTACACATTTCTGAACGGAGGAGTTTACGACTTTATGATGGCGCAGCCTAAATTAGTCACAGGCACAGTCACCGTCTACATTTATAAACCGAAATGGAAATGAAAACAAAGGGGAACTCAGCTGTAATTTCCTTCCACCTGGCGTTTGATAATAAAGGAAAAATAGGGCACAGCTGTCATCCTAACTTAGGGACTTTCAAAAACCTAAAAAAAAAAAAAAAATGTAAAAGTAATGTTCTGGTTAAACTTAATCCACTTAAAGTCAACACCTGGGGATCTACAGATAGATAGTTAGCAAATGAGATTAAACATTAGCATCATATTTTTACATTAATACCATGAAGACAAGGCCTTGAGCTCTGCATTAGATTGGAATTACATGACAACAATGTTGCAGTTGTGTGTCCAGCCTTGCAGCCTTGCAGCAATGACACACACGGGATTTGTTAGAGCAACATTTGGAACTAAAATAAAACATGTTGACTTGCTTTAGCCGCGTCTATTGCACCAAATACAAACAACCGTCCAATTTGATTTTCTGGTTTGATCCATGCCAATGTCTGACCTGCTTTGCTAATGGAGTGCAATCAAGTGTAAGCAAAGTGTCATTCTGACAAATGACAGGGTGTTATCAATGCAGTCATCAGGAATCTTAATTCATTGCTTTTAAAATTGTCCCTTGGATTTTTTTTAAACCTTGCTAAGAGGTTTGATGATTTTGAGGTTGGGGGTAAAGGGGATCGAGTGGCTGTTTTCCATCACTGCTAAGCTCTTAAAAATAATGCGTTACCTTTGTTTTGTTTTGTTCTAAAGAGAAGATGAGATCAACCTTATACAATTGTACTTTAGGGGGTTCATCTTTAGGATGCCTCAACTGGAAAGCACATCTCACGGACTCGATATCAAACAGGAAAGTGAGCCGGTGGCCAAGCACAGCGCTCGCGTTTAGCTCCCACTCATCGGCTCTGCTGCCACACAGCAGAGAAGTGAATTTGAAGGGCTCTTCATCTTTACTCTGTGTTGGTGCATGCATATGTGAGAGTCCTGCATGATTCACAGTGGATGGCACAGTGCAGGAGATGTTAATGCAGGCTGCGTGAGATTGCTTTAAGGTTGTAAAAAGAGATCAAAGCCCAGAAGATGATGTGAACCTGGGCTACTGTGCATTGTTACCGGACGAGTGTGGGAGGCATAGAGACGAGGATAATAGATCCCCCGCCATATTCTCTCTCTCTTGTGATGGATGCGCTATAAAAAACCCCACACAACCTTGAATGGATTTTCCAAAGTTCAAACCAAGTGCAGTTTTAGTGCTCTACCACCATTTTCGCCGCGTCTATTTTGTCCAAACGGACCAGAAAATCATGTTTATGTTTACAAGAGATGACACATCGTTTTCCATTAGACTGCCATTTGCTCTGAGCAGATGTGTCAAGGAAAGACAATGATTAAACACGGGCTCTCCAGAGCCTATATACCGTGCCATTATTGTTTTGTTTCTGCAGTTTAAGCGTTTCTTATCCCCTTGAAACAGATACTTGAAGTAGGTGTTTCATTTGTTCAAGTCGCGGCTCATCTGTGAAGAGGCGCAGATTAACCTTCCCCAAACCTCCCATTTCAACATGCTCTTCAACTCGTCTTCCCTTCTCTTCTGCTTTCGAAACTCGACTTCCACGACTTTGTCTCCCGCCCTCTTCCTTCGTTGGCCCCAGTTCAAATCCCGCACTAGCACACGGTCTTCGCTCTACAACTTTCGATTCATCGGCTCATCGGCTCTCACGCTGTCACACCTCACCACAAGAGAGCAATCTGGATGTGCGCTCAGCCCATGAATCAGGAAATCCACATGGGAAAGTCTTCGCACTGTACCACAACACAAGTCCTAATTAGCCTGGAAACTAACAGCTTCACTTGAGAGACTGCACACTCCTCCTCCGCAATCCCCCGTCCGACAATGTTTGTCTGGATGAGATTAGGTTAATTACATCAAGTTGCCCTGTTGCTCTCCCAACCCCCATTAATTTACCCTAAAAGTTTCTTTTTGACTTTTTTCACACGCTTGGTGTGGGCTGAAACAGTCTGCCTTCAGCACCGTCATATTCCAGTGGAGGCAAACTTGCACACTGTTTATGATGACAAAACTTGAACGCTTTATCGTTTGACACAAATTCTAGAATTTTACTGAGACATTGGCTTGTGTACCTGGCCAGTTTTGTTTGTTTGTTTTTTGTTTGTTTTTACACACCATTGTCTCAGTCATTGATTTTATCCTTCTTGTTTTTGGAGTAACAAACAATGCAAAGCAGGACTGACAGCTGATGATGACAACCTGCTGTATTTGTTTCAATCCTGTGAAAATGTGTAAGATCAGTGTGCAACAATAGATTTAGATTAGACAGGAAATGCAGTAATCTCGAAAATAACAGATCTTGTCAGGTTTGACCAAGCACATTTCATTTCAACTTGTCTCTTCCACCCACATTTTTGTCATGTCCTTGCCTTCTTATCCAGATGTGCTTTCTGTACGAGCACTGAGGCCCTTTGGCATCCATGACCAACTCACGCGGACCCTACGTTAAGCTCCATGTGTGTCTCATTCTAAACCAAACACACAAGAAGAAAGGCCTTGGCCTTGTGAAAACCTCAGGATCATTGGGAACACCTGGTTTTGCCCCATTGCTCCTCTCTGACTGTGAAAGAAAGTCTCCTTGCTGCATGTGTTTCAAAGTTTGCCAACATTTACTGCAAGCTGCTTTTTTATTGTTGAAATCTTGGTTGACACACAGGGATGCTCGCAAAATTGTCAACACATCCCACCTCCCAGCACACCCACTATCATGCGCTTTGGTTTTATGGAGCAACTGCTTTCTGATTGTTTCCAAAAATGCACATCAGTACCATATATTCACTAACACTTAAGCAACATCACTGGGAAAAAGACATGATTTTTCAGCAAAAAACTGCGTCTTTAGTATGCTTTAAAAAAAAAAGATCCCACCAACTACAAAGAACTGAATCATTCATTTGATCTTCACACATCTTCACATATTTTCTGTGAATCCGATATGGGAGGTGAGTTTTTTTTTTTTTTTTTGTCCAACGGATTTTGAATTTTCAGATGGAGCTTCTCCTTCAACACACATTTGGCAGGAATTATGCAAGGTCAACACATGCAAGGCTATTTTTCTTTCGCTGGTTGAGGGCTTTCAACAGTTTGATTCAACAGGACCACTAGAATTGTGAAACCTAATATTCGTCAACGTTACAAGAGCCGACCTCCTGACGTGCTTGAAATTTACCAGAAAGTGGTATTAAAATGGAACCTGGAGAATTATGAGTCCCCCAACAGCTTGGTTCAACAAGGCATTTTTTTTTTTTTTTCGCCAATTGGATTTTCTCTGGAGCCAGTTTTTCCATTAACAGGTTATTGGTTTGTGGTCTGGCAGTGTGTTGGCTCTGAGAAAGGCCAGATCGCCTGCCTGTATGCGTAAACATGCAGACATGTACTTAAAAAAAAAAAAAAAAAGTAATTTTAATGTCTGTACCTCGTCCGCTGTTTTCGTGCGCTGTTGTGCGCTACCTAAATTATGTTAGTGATCAAACTGGAGAGGACTGGATGTCGGGTTTTTATGCAACAGACCCACAGCTGTCAACATTGCCGGCTGACCACAGGCGCAGCTGCTTGAATGTAGGGTACTGCGAACAAATGACGCAGCGAAACGCACCGCTCTGTGGCCAGACAATACGTGTTTGTCTGCATGGGGTTTGCACCACGTGAGAGTCAAAATAATGGCACATGTGTGAGAGAGGTGCTGGTATTTCGTCATGGGTGGCGGCTTCAGTGGCGGTGGCGGCGGGAGGGATGACGGGGGTTAAACCGAGCTTGTTTGAAACGGGATTAACCCCCCTGCTCCGCTGCGGACTCTGTGTGTGAGGGCCGAGGATATTTTGGCCTTTCCCTCACGTTCGCCTTCGCGGCGCGAGGGATTTTTGGCCAACAGCTGAAACCTCAGATGTCCCTCCCGCTCTCTGAGTCTCCACTTCACGTGTGCTTCAGAAGAAAAGTCTTGTTTCATGTGGTGGAAACATCCACCTGCATGTGGAGTGATTTAAGATTGTTCTTGTAGAACTTGCAAACCTGGCCCAAACACAAACTTGGTTCGTAGAAAGTCCATTGATTGGTAAATTATCAACTGATTTTTCAAGAAAAACATCCTGCTGTCCACCAGCTGGTGGAAGAACAACCTACAATGCGTAACTGCAATTTTACATCAGACTTTTCATTTATTTCCAAACAGGCTTATTGGGTATTTCCATTCAGTAATGGTTTACTCAGATTCTGCTGTGAATAGTTTAGATGAAATTATCAAAGTGATAGCCGACTGTGCTGTAGGAAATTGAACATAGTTGTGTGCAATACAAGGGCTGTTGTGGTAGCACTTAAGCACATTTCCTTGATGTTGAGTTCTGAAGGACCAGATTGGCTTCTTCTAGAAATAATTTCAATAATTCTGCAAAAGGCTTGAAAAAAAACATTGTTCAAATATCACTTTTATTACAGCAACATTTTGTTACCATGTAGTTATCAGAACTTATTTCCACCAAGCTGGTCGGTGGTGTCATCAGATGCTCATTAAACAAAATTTTAATGTCAGGGGAAAAAAAATGTAACTCATGTAAAGATTTTCTTCGTACTTGATGACGGCATCGCACAGAGAGCTGCTGCTCCATTCGGGGAAAACACAAAACCAAAACAAACTACAATCACTCTTCACATGGCAGAAAAAAAAAAACATGCAAATTTGTGTTTGCTCCCATGTCACTTCCAATTTCAATTTGGCTTTGCCTGATACTATAATTTTCCACGTGGTCCTGACACAGTTTCACCCCCACATGCATATACAGTCTTTCTAATATGTGTCATTGTTTACAACGTTTCCCAACTGCTGCCATTCTCATTGTTTTCCGCCACATTCTGATCTTAATGTCTGTACAATTTGTGTGGTTTTCCACTCGGCCATTTTGGTCGACCCCCCCAAACGCCCACCGTGCCTCTGCTTGATGTGGTGGCTGCGCGGGGGCGGGGGGGCTGGTGGTGAGGAGGAGGAGGACGGGGTTTCAGACTGAACAACAACACATAAAAAAAAGGAAGAAAATGAAACAAGAGGGAAGGGAAAATAAGAGAGTTGAGCAAAGCTTGAATGAAATTTTGTGAAGCAAATCTTGTGAGTTGTAAAGCAAAAGGGCCGTGAGTCGAGCGCAGACATCTGAGGCAGAAGCATTTTTTTTTTTTTTTTTTTGTGGCTTCATGCATCATTGCGAATAAAAGCTGACGACACGCTGGATTGTTATCCTCTTATACAACCTTCCGAATAGTCTTCATGCAATTGCAATAGCACAAGCAACTGCATGGACCAGCATTTTGACGCACGCCTTTTGAACCGTTGCCCCTGACTCCAACAGCATCAGACAGGCCTTTCAAACTTGCAGCCATGGGATTTGAGATAAACAGTGTGGATTTGACAACAAGCCCTGGGTTAACCGAGGGTCAAATCACCTCATATAACAAATATAAGCAAGTTAAATGAAATTGATATGTGGTTTATGGGCTCAAATACTTGCGATGAGCACCCAGGATTCCTCAATTGACACAACTGATTGTATTCCGTGTTCCTGGAGCCACTGGCCAACCCACAATCTCAAACCCAGGGCATTGTATTTCTTTAATATTTGTATAATGGAAGTCACCACCCAAGGTTTCCTCGCATTGAACAGACATTTTCCTGATCCCGACACTGTCTACAACCAAAACTGGCCGGCGAAGCAGGACGGCGTCCAACAATCACTCAGCCCCTCAACCCATCAACGCAGTGAGCTTCAGCTGAACCTGCCATCATGTTGTAGTAACCCTGATTGATATTCCACTGGAGGAAGAAAGAGAAAAGAGAGAGAGAGAAAAAAAAAAAAAAACTCAGCCAGACAGCTCAGCTACATTCTACAGAAGCTGACCGCTATAATGTGCATAATTCAGCATGCTCTTTGTAAGCCATCCACCGCACTCCAGAATGATTAGCCATGAAAATTTGCCATGTGCGTCGATCTCCGACGAGTCGGGAGTTCTGCATCCGCGCTGTTTTCTCTCTCTCTCTCTCTCTCTCTCTCTCTCTCTCTCTCTCTCTCTCTCTCTCTCTCTCTCTCTCTCTTTTTCATGTCAGTCCGCATAAATTTTTCAGGGCCTTCCTCTGGCCTTCAGTGAGGTTCTGGAATCCTCCACTCCGGGGGAGACAGATAGACTGAAAGTGTAACGTAAAAGATGTTCCGCGTCGGGGTGAAGTGAGTGGGGGAAACATTATAGCCGCGCATTCATCATCCGGACGCGGACAAGACTAAACAATGAGCCGCAGTCGGAGCGTTGTGATGTGACCCGAGGGTCGATCAGTGTAACAGCAGGCCTGCTGCTGCCACGGGGTTCAGTAATCAAAAACATTGGAGAGGCCTCGTCAGTAGCAAGAGGTATATGGTAACTGTATTAGCAATTTTCCATTTGCATTTTGCGTAATGTTATCTGCATGTATTGTGAGAAAACACGAAGAACAAGCATTATACTGTATCAAAAGTCTTCATATATGCAGCCTGCAATGCAGTTTCAGTTATTTTAGCTTGTGCTACAACAGAGTTTCTCACCTCATAAATCAAGCCAACACTCACACACTGCATCCTCTTTTTTTTTTCTTTTTTTTTCAGGTGCGCTCCATGTTTTATTGAAAGCAGAAGTTAGCTGCTCGGTGTGGTCAGTCACAGGTGCGAGAGGAGCTGGCAGTCCACCGGCGCTGGGCGGTGACACCTGTCAAAAGGCCAGAGGAAATGTCGGGCAACGTGGAAGGAAATGCATACATTCTGTATTTTCTCTCTCTCTCTCTCTCTCTTTTTCCTGCTGAAAGACGGACAGGAGGGCAGCAAGCTGGCGGTAGCGAGCGGGCTTCCCCCAATCAACCCTGCATCTCCGGCGAGTCACACTCACTGGACCGTGGCTCTTCTCACCCAATCCCTCCGAGTCCCCGGAGGAGCCGCCTGACAGCTCCTCCGCCGGGCCCATACCCCCCCCCCCCGGCTGCATCCAGCCTCAACAACAGATGCTGCAAGCCCGCTTTGAGTGCACTTGTTGTGCGATTGGACTCTTGAAAGAACGAGACTGACTGGATTGGACTTAAACACGGCCGCTGAGGACTTGCTGTTTGGACGATGCTGAACAACGGCCGGCGACAGGGACTTACATGGACACGGACTTTTGTTGGAAGCCGCACTCGCGGTGAACCTGTTTGATTTTCTTTCAGTCCTCTCCGGAGCCGAATCTGAAAACAAACAGCATCGCTCGCCGGTGATTTAATAAACCATAAACGGCTGCACTTTGATGTCGGCGCGCTTGTCGCGTTAACATTCCTGCGCCAGGATGTGCATTCTATCTGATCTGGCAGGTCCTTCTGGGGTAACACCACACATAAAGATGAAAAGGAGAGGAGTTATCCTCACCACATGTTTTCCTTACAATCACCGGCAATGAAAAGCTTTCCTCTCTCATAGCGGCAAAGGTCTGCGACGAGGCCTCGGTGCGAGTGGATTTTTTTGCATTTTAAGCGGCAGGTAAGTTCCCGGGGTCTTTCAGGCAGAGGCTGAGGCTGCCGTATTTCCACAGCCAGACAGAAGCGGGCAGACCAATGGATTAGGTTTCACACCACCATTTACCCAGTGCTGACTCTTCACTTCTCTTAACTGGCCTGCAGATGCGATCAATAGCTCGTTCCACTGTGAAACCCACACACACACACACACACTTGGCGAGGATCTACTCGACTACTAGAGCGTTTAACCAATGCATTCTCAGGACAAAAACACAGCTCGTGAGCGGCGCACGTTAGCAAATCTGACACGGCTAAAGAGGAAAGTCGGCGCCGGCAGTTTTCCGCCAGTGAGCGGCCAAACGTGCAGCCGGCGACATGTGCTGAGAAGTTGCTGCGCGGAGGTGCCTTGCCGGCTGCACATGCCGTCAAAGTGCATGTGTGCTCGTGTGCACGTGTCACCTTTCTGTCTGCATGCGCGCGCGTGTGAGCGCCAGGCCCCGGCCCACACACGCCGCCGGCTCTGTAAACGCCTGCGCCGGGATCAAAAGCCCGGCTATCCACGGACATACTTGATTAGTGAAGGGCTGCGTCGCTGAGGACTGCTGCTGGACAGATGGACTTTATTTTTTTCTGAACGTCTGAATGCTCCAAATGCTGGAGCCGCTCACCGTGTTTTGCTTGGCATCGTGTCAGCAGTTGTGTAAAACGAACCGAGGAGCTGGTTCAAGTTATGAGCATATTTTCCCTTTTTTCCCAGTGCTTGACTTTCTTTAATAAGCAGCCTTCGTTTTATGCAGTGTATGGGCACTGTTTAACGATCGTTACGAATGATCTCATGTCTTTTTTTTGTTCCAAAGTGCTCATTTCACTTCAGATTTTAAGTACTTGAATAGAATTTATTCACTGAAATACAATCGGTTGTCTCCACCCTTGAAGTCACAGTGACACACTTTCCTTTGTTCGCTCAATTCCTTAGTTGTATAATATAATATAATATAAAAGCAAAAAAAATAAAATAAAAATCTTCTCTCTGGGATTCTGAGAGGCTGAAAGGCTACTTTGCAATAATAACACAATAATTATATTCAGAGAAAAAAAAAAAAAAAAAAAAAAACTCTGCCTTTGGCACACTGCTCTCTGAGCCAGTGACTGATCCCCCTCGTGGTCCTGGCTGCATTGTATATGAGTTATTCAAAACTTGGAGCAATGTTATCACTCACTGATATTTAGAGGAAGAAGAAAAAAAAAACTCACACAAATGCTTGCTCAGTGCGTGCAGGCCCTTCAGAATCGGCAAGCTCAGGAACTTATCAAAATAAATTCCTCCTGGAGGACACGGACGGCGCCTCTGAAATGTTCTCCATGTTTCCAGCAATGCAGGCGCGGCAGTCTGGTGTGGGCGTGCACCTGCGCGGGCTGCAGAATGTATGTAAAAATTAGCAGACGTGTGACAGAAAAAGGCCTCAGACTTTGTGGTTGTGTGATGATGTGCGAGTCTGTGTGTGTGTGTGTGTGTGTGTGTGTGTGTGTGTGTGTGTGTGTGTGTCAGCAGTCGTTCATAACCTGGAAAGTGTCAGTGCTCACCACGGCCGCTGACGATGTGCCTGCGCAGCACTGGCACATGGCCTCAGACGGTGGAGCACCACGCTGGGAATGATGTTGGGGTGGGGGGGGAATTATCCAGTCAGGCGTATCTATCTACGGCTTGATCGCTTCTACACACCAACTTCATCTGTTCTGCTTCTCCAACATTTGCTGGAATGTAATTGATCTCTTTGAAAAGCAAGGGCCCTTGCCAAAGCTCAGTATGATACAATTGTTTTTATTTTTTTTTTATTTTTATATTATTTGGATGGTTTATTATATGCCTCAGGGAAATAAAATCAAATATTAAATCAGCCTAAAGAAATGCATCGTTTAAACATCATCAAAACTAACATTAAATGTAAGAATTCGTATTATATCTTGTACTATGTGCAGACGCCACAGTCAAGTCTAACCAAAGCTTCTGTTTCTCTTTTGGGAAGCAAGTTAACCAATGGCATGTCAATAACAAGCTTCACTTTTTTTTTTCTCTCCATACTGAAAAAAGTAAAGCGTGTCGTTCCAAAAGGTCTATTTTAAACACATGGATGAAAAGTTTGACCTTGCCGGACATGGAGAAAAACAACCCGTAGTAAAGTAAACACAGCATGGTGAAGAGGGACACATGCATCCAGAAACGCACACGCGGTGGACTCAACCTGCGTGCTGGCGTGTTTCTATGTTTCAGCACAAACTCCCAAAATGAAACCAACGGATGAGAACGGCCGTGAGTTTTACGGAGACAATCCTCTGCTATTCCAATTCAAATCCATCAGTAATTACGTATGACCAGCTGCAGTGATTACATTATGTGTCCTTATTATAATTTTACCTAATATAACCATGCAGGTAATTAATTAATGCATAACTTTTGTTTAGTGCTGTCAGAATACAGGTAAAAACTTTAAATATTTTTTTCACACACACATTTAACTCCACGTATATACAATTGTAAATGTATTGGTGAAATTGAAAAAAGTTAATGTCTATCGTGCAGTATTTCATGCTCAGTTGAAAGCCAAGTGGCGCCTGCTGAGGCCTGTGAAGTACCCTTGAAAGCTGCTACTTCTTTTCTTTTTTTTCCCCACTATGTGATTGGATTTAATTGGCCCTCCCTTGAAATCACTAACACACGCTCACGCTTCGCACCAACCGCTCACATGGATTTCATAAGGTGGGGAGCTGTCGTCGGTGCCTCGTGGCTTTCTTTCCTCAAAAAGCGGCTCACTTCCTGCACGGGCTGAGGTCATCGTGACCGGCGTAAATCACCCCTCCCCTCGCTTCGATCAAACCCGCTGCTTCTGTCACCGGCGCGGCGCTCGCCCCCCTCCCCAAAACACTTTTAAAGCTAATTGCTTCCGACATAAACATGCAGTTACCGCAATGATATGTGGTTTGGGAGGTTAAATTATGCACCAGCATCACTTAAAGCTGCACTTGAACCTGAGAAGAGAAGGTTAGGCTTGAGGGACGGGGGGGTTAGGAGGGGGGAGGAAATACCTTAAACGTTTTTTAAATGTGTGCGAAAACAGAGAACATTACCCTACATCTGCTCCGGTGTAATTATTATGTTATCTGCGATCCATAAAAATCAGGTCGACGCCACGGTGGAAACTCAGAGCGAATATGCAGATTTTCATGTCACATTTCCGCGGCTGAATACCATTCAGCTGCGTCTGTTTAACGCGGTGCAAAAACACAGCTTGGGTTTCTTTCAGGAGCGCGAGCGCGAGGAGCGATGTTAACTTTAACCTTGGGAAATTGGTTTTTGCTGCATCGACTCTTTCCAGATTCTGATTACATTTCGATTCTAAATGCATGAGAATTTCAAATGGAGCCCCGTGGAGAATAATGCATCTATTGTCTGGTTACGATGCCTTGACGACTCAGTGTTGACAAGAGACTGAAAACACAGAAGCTACAGCAGCGGGACAAGGAATGAATAGAATGTCTCTCTAATTGGCCCCCAAGCCCCTTGTTCTGACCAAGTCGTAGCGTCGCAGGCTTTACATGCCACATCAGCCCAGGGTGATGATAGTTATATAAACAGTTTGGAGTGGGTCGGCGATTCTGTGTCGCTGCACTGCGAGCATCCATCCCAACGATGTGCTGAAATATACACTGTATGTATTCCCAGCGGGCCGGTTAAAATCAGCAAGAAAAACCGTCAGCGTTGAGGGATGTAAAAGCAAGCATCCATCTTTGTTAAAGTCCCCAGTTTATGTAGGGAGACCTCAATCCTCCGAGGACTGTAAACTGGTGCTGAAAATAAACAGCTGTTGGAGAGGAGGGGAAAAAAATAAAGCTTGAAATTAATCATCGAAACTTTAAAAAAAAGAAAAAGAACAATCTGCATTCCACTGCTCATTTCACGACTTATTCCCCGCCAAGTGTAGCAGGTAAATAGTCAAACCTGATTCCCTGGTTTTATTTTTGTTCCGTCTCTGGTCTGAGGACAGGCGCATCTGGGCCCTACCACACATCTGAAATTGTTTGATCCCTTGACAAAGAGGGCGAAAATTATCCTGAGAGGGCTGATCCTCGCAGAATCTCTGTTGGTTTATTTGTTTAAGTCACCAGGAGTCGGCCGCCGAGCGTAGAGGGACGTCGGGGTGGTCCGTCCATTTGCTCGCTGAGCTCCGCTGGTTGATCTCGCACCGCTTTTGAACAAAAAGTTTTGAGGTAGACAAAACTCGGGGACAAAGCAGGTTGCCTCACTTCAATTTGAGTTTGCCTGAGTCCCACAAAGTCTCGGCTGGGAAAAAGGATATGTTTTTAATGCGACGCATGAGGAGAAACCAGCGTCGCTAAACCATATAAACCAGCGTTTGGGGGGTTAGTAAAGCAGTGGGGCTTGTCCAGGGCACACGGGCCACCGTCTCCAGGGCTTACCCAGGGCCAACATTTAGAGGCAGCTGTTTTTCGGCTGCACTAAATGGAGACGTTGTTCTGCGTCGCATTTTTTAACCTCCCCCTACTTTTTTTCTCCTGACTAGTACTTCCCTGAATCTGTTTTGCTTTCCCTCCCTGTGCGAGTCACAGCGGAGGGAGGTCAGGGGTACCGGTGAGTGTGGCGGCAGTGGTGGGGGTTTCTAAACTGCAGCCATCATCAGCCACTCTCCCCCCCCCGACATCTCGACCTCCCTGTTCACCCCCCCACCCCCCTCCTTTTCCTGCCTTAGGTGGCCCAAGACAGGATCTCATCTCACACCGGCGCCCTGGGCACCTACTAAAGTGTCAAATGCGGTCTTAATTTAAACACCCTTGGGTCCACTGGACACCATCCAGCTTTGATTACGACTTAATCACCTCCCTGCCCCGTTGTGCCACCACTAGAGTCCAACCAAAAAAAACAAAACAAAAAAAAACACACAAAAAAAATATTGCTTTGCGTTGAGCTAGGCATGGTTTGCCTTCCCAAAGAAATGTGTAGAACGGTCAAGTTGAGTTCTTGCAGTCTTGAAGACAACTGCGAAAGACTAACTTAGCCTATCTACATTAAGATGGTCGACTGAGAACCTTTGCAGACATGTTCCAAAGAAATGCGTCCGTAGGTGGTGAATGTACGCTCGGATGATCGCCCGTCCCCCTGTGATGAACTTGTCGACTTGTCCAAGACTGCACAACCCCAAGCGTAGGATAAGCTGTGATGGAAAGAGGATGGATGGATGGATGGATGGGCAGATAAGCGAGGCGATGCCCCCCGAGATGCCGAAGTGGCGTCGCTCTCCGTGTTCTCACAGTTTTGACAGGCCCTGCGGTGGCCATTAGCTGGGTTAAAGATTGCCCCGTCCCTCTCTCTCTCTCTCTCTCTCTCTCTCTCTCTTAGCGGTCAGTCAGACACAAATAACGCGCTTGCCCTCCAGTGTTTGCCAAAGAGGGCCCTGCGAGACCTTGAGGCTTGGAAACGTTTACTCACACGCGGAACCACAGGAAACATCCAGAGGAAAATGTTCCCTCTGTCTCTACGCCCTCTCCACTTCCCTCCCCTCTCCCTTTCCCCTGAGCGGCTCCTTTACCGGCGGTGTGGATGGGGGACCAGAGAGCTTGAGAAAGGTCGGAGGTGAGGCGGAGAAAAGCACAGATGACTCTCAGATGGATTAGCAGTAAGTGATCCAGACTCTCCCACACAATCTCTACACCTCCAAAGGTCGGGCGTTTTATTTTTTGAGACGTCGCGGACCAGCATGATTCAGCGATTTTCAACCAGTAGCTGTAGATGACAGTCGAAGGGACGGTGAATTTATCAGAACAAATAAAATCCTTCAATAATAACTAAAAAAAAGTTTTTCTTTTGTTTTTTTTAATCGAATACTCTTCAATTTAAAAGCTATTTCTATTGTCAGACTGACTGCCCGTTGTGCTTTGACGGTTTGATTGTGTGCGGCACATTATTCAAACTTTTCATTATCATAGTAAATTAGTGGAGCGTAAACTCCTTGGCATGGAATGGATTCTCATGCCGAGGTGGCGAGGAATCATCAATCTTCTGCACATGTGAGAATGGAGTCAGGTGGCTGATAGCACTTTCGGAGTTAAATTAGCCGTGATCCATCATCTGCAGTACATCTCAACCTCCTCTTCCAGGAAAAAAAGAAAAAAAATGAAAGAAAGAGACATGATAAGCAGGGGATTGCTTATCAAAAAGCAAACACTGTACTCATTTGTATCCTTCAGAGGAGACAAAGAAAAGCTGAACTTTTCACATGGACGGTCAGACGTCTTTCCAGGAGGGGAAAAACACAATTTTTTCCAACTCTCGTCGATGATGCAACTTAATGTAATTTAAATCTATTTCCCAAAAAAGGTCATGACGTCTGAAAAGGATACAGTTTTGAATAGACCAGGAGGAGCCAACTGGAATACTTCTCTAAAAATGAATAATTTTGCTCACCACATTAGTAAGTTTTCTAACTGCATCATGATAGAAGTGTAAACGTCTTTCCTCATAACATACAAGCAACTTGAGGAATCAGTAAAAATTCAGAACTATCACGACATATCTCCAGCAGAAGCTGGGATTATTTACGATCAAGTAACACTTTTCACACTGATATTTCAACCAATTATAAACACACCTCAAGCTCAATGTTGGTTCTGGTGACATTTTGTAATCCAAGCAAGACTTTCATGGACTGTCACAACTCCATCAAGTGGACGTTTCTGTTGACCATCGACCCCAGAAAAGAAAATAATGTGTCTCCAAACTGCTAGTGTGGTGTCATTCAAGAGTCCAGAGGATGCAGCCATCCAATTTACTAGCACAATTATTTTTCAAAACATCCACGACGGCGTCCAGGAATGTCGAGCTGCTGGTGTGAAGTTTTTTTTTCATACAACACATAGTGAGAAAAGTGAGAAAACGTGGGATGTTGAAGTACTTGGCCACAATGTGTGTGTGTGTGTGTGTGTGTGTGTGTGTGTGTGTGTGTTTATCAAAATCAACAGATCAGCAGCTTCATCCTCCCTCTGTTCAACTGTTCTCAAACTCTGTTCACAAACGCTTTTGGGTTTCTGTCATAATTTTATGTAACACAATCTTTTGACAAATCTTTAATTACCAGAGGAACTCGCTGTACTCCCAACACCAGCAACGAGAGCTCATTCGTAGCAAAACATTAACTTGGGGTGAACTATTCCTTTATTTAACTTTAATCACTGAGCATAATTTGCCAATTATTTTAAGGCTTCAGACCTTTGAACAAATACATAAAACGCAGCTCAATTTTCTCCATGTGGCAACGTGCTGCTGTATCACCAACTGTATGCTGTGAGGATTCTGGAGTTCAACCTCAGGTTGTATTTTGCAGACAGTCAAATCTGTGCGTTAGTAATTTCATGCCAACCTCTCGCCCCCAGAATGACGCCGCGTGTCTGTGCGGAGCAAGAAGAGTCTCGAGAAACACGCTGCCTCAGTCGCAGTCCTCCAGCTCCCCCTCTCTCTCCCATCGAGCACTTTAATGACTCTGCTCTCTTGCATGCCTGCTTTCCTCTCTGCTGCCTGTACCCTCCTCCCTCCCGCCGTACTTTTCTCTTTTCCTCTCCAAAATCTTTTCCTCCCCACCCTCTCCTCTGAAGAGACACGCTCGTGCACCGTATCTCTCCGAAACCGACACTCTCCCCATCTCTTCATGAAGCGCTCCATCCCTTTTTCCCGTCCTGAGTTTTCTCCCCGTCTATTCCCTCTTTAGCCCTCGCAAAGCTCTCGCATGTGGACCTGATTACTGAGGCTAATGCAGCACATTTACAAAGGCCTGAGGTTGGGGCGTGGGGACGGGCTCGATACAGACGCCAATTTTTTTTTTTTTGTGATCATAATTTGGTAAACGAGAGCTTTCATCCTTGTTTCCCCACAACACACTGAGCGTGTATTTAGTTGAGGATGAAATTAGACAGCGATCGAACACCCGGAGGTGAAGTTCATCAGCAGGCATGCTTTCTTTTTATCTTCACAGACTCAAAGTGCAATTAATATCTGGCAAGATGGTGTGAAATGAGCTTGTTCCATCAAGTTGCATTAAGTGTTCAAAATGATATCTGATGCCGATGCTTAAATTTTGAAGTTTTTGGTTGGAAGGAAGGTCCAAGTCCCAAAACTAGGAGCCAATCACTTGACCAGGAAAAAGGCCCCAAATTGTGTCTTGTATTTTTTGTTTATTTTTATTTATTTATTTTTGAGGAATTATGAACAAAACCACTTCAGAATAAACACACAACTACCTTCAAACTGGCAGAACTGGTCTTGGAAATACAGTTTGAGGGTAAAGCTATGACAAAAAGAAAAAAAAAGAAATGGCCTTGGTATGTCTCTGTGAGACAACAAAGTACAATTCATGGCATTTTCTAAACTTTAACTGTGACTTTTAAAAAGACTCATCTGTTTATGCGCGCCTCTGGATTTTGAAGCCTAAACACAAATATGCAAATGAAGGCTGCTTTCTGAATCGTGAGGCTCGGGATGGATTCAGAAAGATGAGTGTGCTGGCTGCGTGATGGGGTTGCAAAACATACACGAGTTGAGATTTTCAGGAGAAATTAATCTAATAAATAAATAAATAAATAATAATTTGGATTATTATTTATGGTATAATCTGAATGAGCGGATCCAGTATTATCACTAATAGGATTTAAGATAAGACAGCAAGTGATTTAACAAGACAGCCAGAATTTAGTTGGGGTGAAGATTAATATTTGAGGTGATGTAACATCCACTTCATTGAAACAGTTTATCGTAGTCTATCTTTTAATAAAGCGCACATGTTCCCATGGAACAATTAAAATATCCTTAAAGCTACTTTCAAAGACAACGACCCTTCAAAATAAAATGTGCTCTCATTATGTACCTACAGGTTTGAATCTTAGAGTTAAAGACAGAAAAAGATTCAAGATTCTTCAGCAGAGAAACTTTTTTTTGTTTTTTTTTCGTTGCAGATGAATGTGAGGCAGCAAATTTGCCAAGTGCCAGAGACATTTTTTTCCCTTGGCTCACTGCATTTATAAAAACGTCTTATTTCTTGTTCTTGTTCCTTATTCAAGTTTTTTAAGGGAAGAGAAACTCATTTTCAAGTGAAGGTAATGGCCAGAATTGTTTGGAGGGCGTTTCCCCCACTGTGCAAAACACTGCAAGATGTTTGACACTGTCGTCACCTTGTTGCACTCACAAAACATGTGATATTAATTAGCCACGGTTCTTGTACTAATCTCACTTCAAGTAACTGGAATCATTTGATCTGACGATGTTGCACACTTTGACCAAATTTCCCCAGACATCATGCCAGGAAAAACTGGCTCATCTAAAAATGAGGCTGCTCTCGCACTGTTATTAACCCGCTCACTTTAATTCCCTCATACGCACCCGTCGCTAAAGGCCAAGTGTACTCATTAATGCTTCTTCTTCTTCTTCTTCTTCTTCTTCTTCTTCTTCTTCTTCCCTCCCATCCATTTCTGCAAACTTAGCACAGAAAGTTATTTTCAGAAGGTAAACACTTCACTTCTGACTTTCTAGACTGAAAGACATGTTTAGGGCTCCGGATTGACTAAAGGAGCCGTTGGGTGCTCTTAGCAGGATGCGGTTTGTTGTTAGCTGGCTCAGGTAAGCCATTCATTCCCATTAGTGCTGATGGTGGAGATGCGCTTTATTCTCCTACCTGTCATGGCTGCCAGATGTAGGCCCGCAGCACTCGGCAACTTCGGCTCTGACAGCAGAGTCAAAGGCATAGCCCCGAGTGAGCAAAACTGGCTAATTGGCCCAGCTCGCTAGCATGTATTTGTCATGTCTTCAGGAAGACAGAAGCGACTTATCCTGCGAGAAACATGGCTTTCTGTTACAGACTTTCAGCCTTTGTGCATTTCAAATGCTGACAGGGCAATTTTAATGGATGAGGGGCAACAATCCCTGGAGTGTTTGGTCTTTGCAGCTCAAAGCCCTCGCGGCTGTTTCTCAGTCCAGCCAACACAAGCTGGGTTGAGATCGTGAACGTGGATAGTGAAAAAAATAAGAGAAAATATAAACGTGCGCATGCATCAAGTACGACGGGAAAACTTGATGAGCCACAGAGCAATTTTTGAATAAACAAGGTTAACACACGCACACACACACATATGCATACATGAGTGATTCAATATGTATTTCCTTTGTAAGAAAATTGTGGTGTTTATTCAGTTTACAAAGTTCGTGAATCAATGTTTTCATTCCACCCTGACCTTTGCTAAGTCATTATGATTATTAATTTTGAATTTAAACATGGTTGGTTAAGGGATGAGCACAACAAACAAAACTTTTTTTTTTTTTAAGTGATGTGGCTGCACCAATAACTCTAATGATCATCAATATTTAAAATTATCCAGAGTGTCAGACAAAGCCCTTAATCAATCAATCAACCAATCAATCAACTTTTATTTGTACAGCGCTAAATAACATCCAAGGACTTCTCTAAGCGCTTTGTACCATCAGAGAAAAAACAACTTAAAGATGACAAAACAAAAAAGACAAACCAGCAACATCTTGAATATTGTTCTATACTCTTCACTTGGTGACGACCAGTTTAGGTTAGAAATTCAAATAAGTAAATAAATAATAAAATAGTGCTGCTTCATGATAAGTCTTTGTGCGGATGAGTGTGTGCCGAGACATCACTGGGCTCGGGCATTTTGGGAGATGGGGGGAATCGCTCATCAAGGGGTGGACAGACAGTGGATGCATGGGATTGATTACACCGTAGCATCAGATATAACTAACCACTAATCTGATGGTCCATCTGAAGTCGTACATCTTCATCTATCATCCACTCTTCTCCACTCGTCACCAGCGCGACTCGGCGGCTGCCAGGGAGCCAGACGGGCTGAGCTCCTCGCTGCACGTGCGTGACTCAGCGCCTGTGCATCCATCAACCTGTCTACCTCCGGTCAGTGGCCCCACGCACACGTGACTCCTTCTCCAAGAGTTGCGGCGATAAAGCCTCGGACGGCTGAGGTGATATGTTTTTATTTAACCTTCAAAGCAAGAGATAAGGCAGGCAGTGCTCTTGTTTTCTGAGCTGGATCGATCTCTGCTCCCCTCGTTTATCTATTCCCTTCTTTTTTTCGTGGCTGTTTCTTGGCTTTCTGCTACTTTGCCCACATGTGCTTTGTATCAGCCTGCATGCTGCTCCATTCATATGCCTGCTTTTTGTCACATTATCTTCTTCACTAATTACGGCAATCTTGTCTCTTTAATGCAATTACGCACACCGCGTTATGCCTTTGATGGGAATACATTTGGCACGACTGGCAGCTGGGATCCTTTGAGTTTGTGCAGCTCTCATTGACGAGAAAACAAAAACATTCCCGAAATATGGGCAGAGACTCATGTTTCTGATTCCAACTCAAAGAAAAGCGACTTTGATACCTGTATTAAGCAGAAACCTGTGCATAATGGGATGCATAGAGCAAATATGCATAGAGTTGCAATGCAGTGCAGTGGAAATGTAGGCATCCCCAAGAGAGAGACCATGGGTACGTCACCGAAGCAGATTGCTCCTTCTCCCTTTACCATAAATATTAAAAATGTCCTTACACCCAGTGGACAGAAAAGAGGAGCAGTGTTATCATCTGCGTCAGAGACCCTCGTCCGTTAAACTCCGAAGCAATTACACTGAGAGAACAAAGGTCACAGAGTCGCAGATCAGCTTATCGGACGTCCCGAAACCCCGAAACAGCTGAGGAAACTCGCGGCTCCTTTATTCAGAAGTTTAGATAGTTTAACGCAAAGAGGGAGGCCAAAGGTCAATGATCGGAGTTTTATTTCAAAGTGGAACTTGGAAAAAAAAAATCTTTCAGGAAAAGTCAGGAGAGCTAGATTCAGAGATTTAAAGATGCAAATGTGAAATGGTTGGGCACCTGCTGCAGGATTTATGACTGCTCCGACTGACTGGTTTCTGATTGTTCCAGTGAGTGTCATCTGGGCATTCATTTCACATATGTGACATTGAATAGAATTAATAACTGATTATTATTGTCAAAAAGAGGCAATATTTATTTTAAACTTGGACTATAGTCAGTTAATCGATATGCATGCACTGTATACGTGTGTTTATGTATGTACTAATTCACGCATCATACGTTTCAGTATTCTAGTATTATAAAATGGAAAAGCAACAGCGGATCTCTGTGTCATATTTTTTCATTTGACGCAAAAATGTAAAATGTCACAAAACAAAGGAATATCTCAATAGCTTCAATCAACAGTTCAGGAGAATGGAATATCAAGGTTCAGTGGCAAAAGTCAACTATTTGGTCATTTTATGGGAAAGCGTCAAACAAAGGCAGTATTGTCAACCTTTAGCAGATAGGCCACAGCTTCAAGTCTGCTTTTGTAGTTATGCACATCCATATAGAGCTCATAACACATATTAAAAATAACTTATGTCTGGACTCTGTCCTGTTCATTGGAAGCTTTGATCCATCTTCCACCGGTTTGTCATCGTTCCCACATGGTCTGGGCGTAGAATGTTGGCCTATCGGCAATTTGAGGTCCTTTGTCAGCTGTATATTTTTTTGCTAGGCCAGGTATGGGTGCACAAAAAGGTTCAGAAGTTTAACAAGAGTGGTCGACAGAAAAGCCCAGGCCAATAAACCAGCAGCTGGTCTCCGTATGAGGGTTGACGCTGTCCAAATGGTGGAGCAATGTAGAGGGATTCATTGAGCCAATGAAAATGACCCAATGAAAATGCGGCACGTCAAAAACCGTGTGATTGCAACTGTACGTGAACAGGGACAAAACCCCATGAATGTCCTCAAGTGCGTTTCTGCCGTCCGTTTTTTATAAAGTCTATTTTTAAGGCTTTGGACTCTTTTTTTTTTCCCGCTTTTCCTACGTGGAAGATGATTTGAAACGCCGACTTCTTGCAAGCGCACTCAGTATCGGACCAAACTGCATTTCTGTCCCTTTGAAGATATGATCCTTTCCATCTGTAGCCAAGTAATGCTTAAAGTCTGTCTTGGACCATTCCCTTTGTCTGCAGTTGATAATGCTGAGAGAGCACGGGACTCTGATTCTAAACAAGCTCTTTCAGCTCAGCCCCACAAAGTAATGAGATCTTCATCTCCAAAGTGATCACATTTAGCCTGTTAAAATAGGCAGAAATGCAATGTGCTGCACTGAAAAAAAAGGGAAAGGGGCTGTGTGCAAAACACGAAAGGAAAGGAGCGTTTATTTTGACACGGGCAAAACAATCTCCGTCGACATTCCCTTCTCCCGCCAGATTAATTGGGGTAATTGATGTGAAGTTTGCAACACCAGGTGGAGGGAAAAGTCTGTGACACGCCAGCCTGGCACCCAGGAGTGGTTTGAGCGGCGTGTAGCAGTTGCTGTGACGAGACAATGAGGCGCGTACTGTGGGTAATTTAACACATTTTATTAGGGCCACATGTCTGATTACATCAGTCGCAGGCAGACACAAAAATTCTTCATGGATTTTTAAGAACTTCCCACACCAGAAATTACAAGACGCAAATCCCCCCCCCTCCCCAGGAACCCCCTTCCTTTTTTTTTAGTTCCCGACATACTTTCTTGTGCTGTTCAGTTGTGGGCGGTTTTGTTGAGGCGACATGTCAGCTCAGTTGGCAAGGCCTCCTTCAACGAATCAGCACTTTCTTTATGGCAGTTTCTTTGTTCGGGTGTCGGTCTATCAGCAGCATGTTGGGCTTACAAGAGCCACTGATGACATATATGGGGCACCCTTGGGATCATCCCGCCATTTCTGACTTGTGACCTCATCCCTTTGAGTGCTATCGCTGCCACACACGAGCTGCGACCCAGGCTGCACTGGCACGGTGGCGCAGACTGGGAGGAAAATGAGGAAATGACCTCTTAATACAGGGGAAGGTTCAACTCTTGTGTTGAAAGCAGCTTCACTTTGGTTGTTCTGTGCATTGAGAATAAGGAAACAACAGCTCCGGGATGGTTTCACCTCAGCCTGTGGTCCACTGCAGTGCAAAGCTACAGACAATTTGTTATGTTAGGCACATTAACTGAAGAATTAGGATGTTTTCTAACTGGTTGAGTTTGAGAAGTTGCTCCACAATAAAAGGGCATTTCCTCTTGGAACAAAACAACTTAGGTGAGACCACTGGAAACCATCATGGACTGCTGTCTTCCGAAACCACTCTTTTTTCCATTTGTTCTTCAGTATTTAATGAATAAACTTCATTGTTTTTGGGTGCAGCATCCAACATCTGGGAAAATTTCATCACTGCACCAAGCACCAAGTGTACCTAATGAGTGAGTCCCTTGGAAACCAAGTTTATTCCGTCAATGTCTTCATCATTGTGCTGTCGGACGAAGAGCAACAAACAAACATGACACAGAGTTGTGGTAAAAGAGTTGGAACAATTTGTTACTATTGGTGCAAAACATGACGGTCCATGTGCGAAAGCATCCTGAATACTTTTAAAGGTGTCGTTCACACATTTTGGCAAATTCACCTATCGCCCTACAGTCATATGAGTGGATACATTCCCTTTAATTATCACTGTCCGTGTGCTTTTGAAGTCCTTGAGGCTGAGACGTAAGGTAGCGTGGTGACTATTCCTTCAAGGAGTGCTTCGAGGTAATCAGGGTTTCTTACCATATTTTTTTCTCAGCCATCTGGCAGCTATTGAATACAGTTTTGGGTTTCACAGTTTTGTGTTCAATAGCTGCCACCAAAACCGCAATCTCATTCCTATGAGTTTTGCTGTTTTTGCTTATCTTGCTTTTTTATTATCTCTCACATTCTTTTTCTATATCTGTCTCCCCATGTTTATGTGCCACATTGTTCAAAAGACACATGACTTAATGGGTCAAATAGTTGAATGTCTCTGGAAAATGTTCTCATCAACAACAAAAAAAAGAGGCTGTTTGGTCGAGAGGTCATCCTGCCGAGACGTCGCGCTCAAGGCAATGAGTCACACCATGCATATTTTCTTTAAGGAAAGTAAACACACAAAAACCCTGAACAAGTTCAGATATACAAATATGATTGAAAGCATTTGCCAGTAGGAGCCACCGAGGTATTTCATCTGGGCAATTTCCATGATTATAGCAATTGTGACAGCTCAGAAATGTGCTGCCGTCAATACAAAACACTTGTTCCACGGTGGGGGTTCCTGATTTCTGGTATGCGACCTTGTGGCTGACACGGAACCGCAGACGCAGTGATCCCAAACCGTTCCTCAGCAATTTTCCATCCAACTCCATTTGCTTTTAGTATGTAGAAACAAAATGGTTCTCCCTTTTAAAAAAAAAACAAAACAAAAAAAACTATGAAAACATGGTATCCCAGAAGACACTGCGGGAAGTATCAATCACTTGAACGGGCGTATTATGATTACCTCGACATGCCTTGTGTACCGTGCTGTAGAGAGGAAAACACTGGAAACCAGAGGTATGGCATGGAAGATAACGCAAACTGAGAACCTTTATCTGTGACAGCATGCAGCACAAACATATTTGTGCAGCGACAGCGTATCCGACGTTGCAGATACATGTTGGTGAAGAGGTGAACAGGACGACATGTTACTGGATACTTCACCTCCGATTACTGTCTGAGTAAACAGACAGAATCAGTGTGAATCAGCAACTAAAACTCAAATAATTGAATCATTTAATTTAATAATTTAAAGTATTTAATCATTGCAGCCAGCATCATGTGATGAGACAAACTTTATTATTGAAAGAATTAAAAAAAAAACAAGACTTATTTGCACTGAAAATATCTTCCATGGTCAACATTATTCAAATTGAAAAGATAGAAAAAGATGATGCATTTCCTTAAAACATCTAAATGACATATTGTAACTATATTATAAATAAAACATAGAATTTTTTTTTTTTTTTTATCTTGTTTCCATAGCTAAAGTGTGACTTTTGACCCAAAGGTCAAAAATGACAAATTTTGGATTTGTCCAATATTATTAGTCATTCTGTGCCAACACTGGAGATACAGTATCTCGCTAGTCACAGTCTCACAGAGAGAGGTGAACACAACATCTTACACGAGACTTTGTCAAGAATTATACCCCTCATTTTCCATGATGCAGAGTCCCGCTGGAGTCTTTTCAACTCAAGACAATGACCTGGTCATTTGAAATGAGTAACTGCTGTTTGATGTGATCAGCTAAAACTGACCAAAAACGTTCAGTTCTGACAGCACAGCTGTCTCGCACAGCTCACGCAACTCCTCTCAAAATGGGAACATAAACAAGGTAAGAAAGAAACTGAATGCTATTAATTTCCAATCCTTGAAAATATCTGAAAATCTTATTATACAATAAAACAAAACTCTCATTCCATCTCATTAGCATAACAAAAAGCAGGCGTCATTTGGTATCTGGTTCTGCATATAAGCTAGACAGAACAGTTGCCTTAAGTCTTTATGGACTTTCCAGCTTGGCAGATGCAGAAATTACTAACGTAACAACATAGGTGTATTTGTGTTGTCATGCTTGTGTTGTTTGTGTTTTCTTCATTTCTTTTTTTTTCTATTGTATTCTTAATGAACCAAATAATTGTTGTTCAATATATTCATATAAAAACTTAAGTTTTAGTTTGCATAATCTTCGACAAGTGAATTCCTCCAGAGCCACAACTAAAGCAAAGTAGATTTTAGCGCAGATTAAAGTTTGAATCAGCTGCCAAAGACATTCCTGTCCATTGTGCAGCCGCTCCTTCAAAGAGGCCGCGCGTTTGCCATTGCTGACTTCTGTCGAAAGCTATCAAAGGACGAGAAAAGATGACCTGCAGCGGTAAGAATTTCCTGTTGATGTGTCCAGTATTTCCCTTTGTTTTTGCCTTCATGACACATCCCATCCATTACAGGAGCAGGCGGCCACAACAAAGCCCGGCTAGCGGTTCGTGTGACGTCTCGGGGACACCAAGGTGAGGTTTACTTGAACTTAATGAAAATCGTACAGTTTTTTTTTTTTTTTGCCATGAAAGAGAGGAACAGTTGTGTCACACTGCACGACAAAAACAAGTTGGTGGGGCCACGTCGCGGCTGCTGGGTGAGGAGCCTTGCCCGTCTCACATTTTTACAACTGTGGATTTACAAGTAGGCCTACAGGCTACATTAACTCCATAATAGCATAATATAGCACCTCGGAATTTAGTCACAATCCCCCGCTAGTCTGTAAATGTCAGTTCACTAACAGGAGAAACTTTGAGGGGAAGTGAGTTTTTAATGTACACTATTAACTTTAAATCTTTGAACACACATATGGTCCCCCGGTAAAAGCCGACATATGTTAGCCGTGAGGGTAACGTCACGTTTAGGATTAGATTAAAGCCTCAGGATCAAGATCTTCACACTTTTTTTTTTTCTTACATCTACTGTAAATGAAAATTGAGTTACATTTACCATGAATTAGGTATTGCACAATTACATTAACTTAATAATAAAGTGACCATCTCTAAAATTAATGTAGCAAACAAGGTAATAATAATAAAGCTGGAGAAAATGTTGAGGGAGACAAAATATACTTACCAATTCCAGTAAATTGCACAAAAGCACTGGAAATAGAGTAAAATAATAAATAATGATGTTTAAAAAACAAAACAAAACAAAGGCATGCACTTACAAAACTAAAGGTCCATCTTCCACCAACTGGACAGAATCTGTCAATTTGGCGGCAGAGTCAGAGAAATAACCTATCATCCTGGCTGAGGAGAAACCAATAAATAGCCCTTCAATTTGTACGTAAAAATAAACATAAACACCATATTAAAGGAGCAAAACTCTTCCACTGTGTCAAAATCACTCTGCACCCTCTTTGTCCGCAGACGTTCAACAACACGCGAGTGAAAAATATTGTGACACCTGCTGCTCCTCTTGACGAACCAACTCCAAATATTTGCGCCGCAGCGGTGGGGACACATGCAAATTGTCCTCAAAGTTTCAGAGTTGCGCAAGTGAGATTGGTTTGGACGCCGGCCTGGATGTTTTCCAAGTGACGTACACTCTTCCGAGCATGAACAACAAAGCAACCGGTGTCTATCTGCACTCACTTTGATCTGAACGTGTTGTATTCGCCCTTTATCTTGTGCTTCGCCGCGGCAATTCAGCAGATTAATGGTAATCTACCCCCTGTGACGCTAGCACCCCTGAACTAATGATGGGATTTGTTAGTTCTACTCAAAGTGGTTATTTATTTATTTTTTGCGTGGTTCCACACGTCATTATGTTATTCTATATTCTTTTTTTGTCTTCCCCACCAATCGCCACCTCCTCCGTCATCCATCTTCCTCACATGCCTCCTGAGTGACACTGACTGAGGTGACGCCTGCAGTAGCGGAGATATGGCAGAGCTAATGGATTTGTCCCAGGCATCTGAGAGACAACGCAGTCCAGCCTCAGAGGGAGTGAAACATGAAGGCGAAGGGCTTTAAATGCCTCTCTCTTCATCTTCATTTGGCCCCAGAGTAGACAAAAAAAAAAAAAAAAAAATGGAAGAGTGAGCGAGCGACATCTCGCATCTCACCTCATATTCACCGCGGAATCCATCCATCACCCGTGGCAGACCAAATCCCCATTCTTTCATGCCCCTCAAGGAGCGGGGTTCGTAATGAGGATGGGGGCTTATTAAAGAAAAGTTTGGATCGTGCGTGTCTGGGAGTTGACCTGCTACATTCTGCCTGAATTACTTGATTAATCTGTTTGTTTATCTTTGTAGGACGGGACGTCATCATGTAATCCATACCATTGTTTTTTGTTTTTTTGTTTTTTTTTAATAAAATGTAATACCATTTGCTACGATTTATTCTTTTCATTAGTTTCCAATCGATACTCAAGCATTTATACTTCAAGAACAAAATGTTTCAATTTTGGGATGGCTTTTCATAATAAAATATCAATATTTACAACAGGCTATAGTTAAACTTATGTTATTTGCTGGACCTCTTTCCTTCCAGTTGGCAGGAGCGACTTGTACAGAGAGAGAGGGAGAGATGATATATGTATGCAAGCCACAAAGGAAATTGTGGAATGAAATCTAAGGTTTCATTTCAGAAATGACTCTAGAGGATGTGTTCTGGCATTCGTATGGGCAGAATGGTGCCTGTTGTCAGTGTGCTGCTGTGCATGACTGTGATCAGTTGGCCGTTTTTGCTTTTTGGCACCACCAGGACTTTTACTTCGCCAGGAAGTCTGTCTTTTAGTGTCATTCAGTTGTCATCATTGGAAATAAGCTTTGGTCCATTAAGGTAGTCTGATCTGTAGATGTAGAAGAGCACTTTTAAAGAAAATGTGTTTTTCCATTTCATTGAGAAAATTCTGAAAATTGAGGTCTGCTCAGGCTGCACACCGTTTATTGGTGGTTTTGATCCATTTTTCAACGTTTTTGGTGCCACCGAGATTTCCTTTTGAATTCAACAACCACATTGTATATTGTGTTGTACACCGTTGTATCGCACGTCATTGTTTTTGCATGTGACAAATTCAATCAAGGTTTTATAAGTGGTGGAGAGTCCAAGTGAAAAAATAGTCTGACCTTTAAGTATAAATCTACATGATGCCAAAAAGAATTCAACGGATTTTGTAGGATTTGCACAAGTACACAACTTTTTGTCCTCAAAAATGACAGTGGAACAAGTCTAACTGCTCTCTTGTTTTTCCAAGTGCCCGATTTTCAAAAGGAAAGACAAGTAATTCATCCAAGTGGGTCAACGACTGCAGTGTGCTGCGGAGCTCTGAACATTCAAACTTGTTCATAATTTCTGCTTACAAGATCATATTATCGATTGGCCGAGCCTTGAAATGCTGTGGCACAATATTGAAGCGCACGTGTCTTCACATTTCAAACTCAAAGGGCCTCAGAGAGGTTAACTGTGTCCTAACACAGTTATACGCCATCAGAGTTTCTTTATTGAAAAATGAGTTGCACAAGTGCGAAGCGTTCGCGAGCAGACATTATCGATTGGGTCTTGGACCCAAATACATTCATTTATTCATATTAAAAGTGGAGGGTCATCCTCAATAGATAAGGAAATCTACTTAAGGCGTGAGCAGGGAGGGGTCGGCAAACTCACAAAGCCCTGAGTGAAAACTAAAGCGGCAGGAAATGAAAAGAGGAGCGAAGCGGCAAACCACCCCGCATTCCTGACAAACGGGTACCAGAGGGTCACGGGGTCAAAGGTGAGGCCTCTCTGGATGGCGAGTCCAGCTGCGCGCCATGAGGAGCGCGTGGAGCCACCCGCGTGTGACCCCGAGAGTCGGCGCTTCCACCAGGAGTCACCCAGAACACATCTGGGCCTGATTCCGCCACGGCAGCCGGGTATTATGTCGAGGACAGACGGCCGCCGTCTCTCCTGTTTGTTTGTCATTTATTAACCTCATTCCAACCTCGCTGTGGCCTCCACGCTGGACCCGTGATTGACAAGCACGGAAAGCCATGCTCGGCCCCGATGCGAGGAAGAAGGTGCACAATGGAAGAATGAACAGAGCTTTGGCTGATTGATTTCCCTTTATTATTTATTGATGATTTATAAAGTGTATCATACGATGTGAGCAAAAATTATCTGATGTTACAATAATAATAATGTCAAATAATAACAATGTCATCTTGCTTATGCATGTAATATGTAATCACTATATTTCTGAAGGTTGAAGCTGACGAACCGCTCAGCTGTCAGGCAAGACATCCGAGGCCTGATGAATTGCATGCATATCATTTTTAAAGACGAGATGTCCTCCACTCTAATGACTTCTGACCCAGTGTGACCTCTTTTGATTATCTGAGAATGTGTGTGTGTGTGTGTGTTGAGGATGTGTGCACATCAGCTTTAGCTCTTCTATCTTCTGCCACTCTTGATCGAGGCTCCTGTGTCCTTTTCTAGTACACACAACTGTTCCGTAGTTCCAAAGATGAGGGGGGAAAAAACACGCAACTGTTTGTGAGGAAAGCTTGAGCAAAGGGACCAGTTAGATAACGTGACGGACATTTTTGACGAGTTTACACTCACAGTTCTCTGAGCACTCGGCCGCAGCAACCTCCAGCTTGTAAAATGTGGCAGCCGTCTTTATTGTTGTTGGTCAAATGTATATTAGACAAACACAAATAAAAAAAAAAACCAACATACTTTTAAGTCAAATTGGATTGTTATGTACACTGACACTTGAATGACTGCTGTGTGGAGACATGATACTTGTTTTTTGGTTGTGTTTTTAGATTGGAGTACTTATATTGGACACAATAGGTATCCATTGGGTGGTCTTTGAAACTCCAGAATGATTGCATACAACAGTAAATGCCACCAGTAATGGACCACTGAAAGTAGGTCAATCAACTGGACAATTATCAAAGTTGGGTGAACTACTCCTTTAAGATAAACAGTCAGTCTAAAGCAGTCACTTTGTTCCAACATATATGCGCATAAATTGTACAAGTTGACTATTTATATTTTTTTAGTACAAGTGCCACCATGCAAGTGACTGTGAGCATGTGTGTGATTGCAGCACCCGGTTCCTCCGGTTATGACCGCAGGACAAGTCGCATCTCCTCGTCTCGTCCGCGGCATTACCATAATATATTTTATTTATCAAACCGCCTGCCATGCATGTTCTCCCCCACCACCTGTTAGCGGTGCGCTCCCTACGCCGCCGCATGCAAACGAGACCTTGGCCCGACACGTAGCTGAGCAACGCCACACATCTTCAAAGTGCGTTGCAGCAGATGCCTCTCATCTCCGGAGACTTATCCGAGCGGAATGGATAAATAAGACATAGGCGTAGCGATGTAGATGGAGGTGGGTGAAAGAGAAGGGGCGGAGAGGCAAGAGATGATGCCGAACCTCTGCTGTCACACGGTAATAAATAAAAGGGCACCATGTGGCTCCAGGGTGGGTTCCTCGCATGCATGTTTTAAAAACGCCATGAAATCTTTACGATAGACGGCGATTTGATGCAATTGAGGCAGCGTTTTGTTCTGTGCTGTGATAAACTCCAGCGGTTCCTGTGAGGCTGAAAATGAAGAAGTAGCTATAGGACCCTCGAAACCTTACAGGGCTACAAATTGCCTCGGAGCGTGCTTCTCATCCCCAGATTGTCAAATGGCTGCTTCATAATCGGAAGGTGTAAATATAATTGGGTAAAGATACGTCGAGGTAAGATCACCACAGTTGGAGTGTTGCTGTACCGAATATCAGTACGTGTGTGTTATGCTAGGCTTAGGTGTGTTAGGCTGAGATCAACTTAGCATTGCATGGTGGAGTGAGTAAGTCAGTAACGCGTTGGGGTCAGAGTGATACATAAAGTCTCATTATTGATGAATTCTGCACTAGTGAAAATACTTTTGCACATTTAAAATGTTTTGTCAAAACTAACTGCGTGAAAACGTCGAGCCAAGAAGAGCAAAAACTTCAATCCCTTTCAATCTGTAGAATCCCTGCAGATACGAGGCAGCCGTGACTTGATTTTGACCTTAGTTGATGATTAGGATTAATCATCTATCTTGCATTGTGCACTTTAAACAATAAAAGATGATTAAAATATATATTTTATTTACTTTTTGGATTCTATGGGGGTGCCATCACAGTTCACTCACCACCAATCCGTCAACCAATCAGAGGCTGCAAAAAATGTGATGATGAAATATTTTGTAAAGACAAAGTTAATGAAGTCTGTGTTCACTTTTTGGGTGATAGCAGTGTGCAGTATTTGATCTACCTTTCTTTTTTAATTGTCACTT
Source organism: Nelusetta ayraudi (assembly GCF_046127955.1). NCBI lineage: Eukaryota > Metazoa > Chordata > Actinopteri > Tetraodontiformes > Monacanthidae > Nelusetta > Nelusetta ayraudi. The sequence goes on from NW_027466063.1 coordinate 728,688, forward strand.
CTGTCTCCCAGGCTTCTCTCTGTTTCTTTGAAGAGATATTATTCATGGGATGCTCACTTCTGCCAGTGAAAACATTCTTTCTGGACGCTTGCCGGCTGCAAGATACACTTAATTAGCATTTACAAGGCTGGTCTGCATCTTCTGAGCTCATTGGAGTAAGCAAAATTTCCGCCACCCTCTGCAATCTCATTAACGTCTCGGGGGTTACACTAGGTGAAGATCCGTCAATGGCACACTCTCCCTGAGCACGGTGGCTATGTGTTAATGAGCTTCTGATGCCATCAGAAGCCTGGTACCAGAAGTCTGGAACGAGGGGCGGAGAAAAAAGGAATGAGGGTGCATTCAAAAAGTGAATAGACGTGCCTGGGGCTAACAAGGCTGGAGCATGCTACTGTTGTTGCTACTGGATCAATAATTTCACATGCACGCGCGGCAGCGTGAACACAGCAGCCTTCGCTGATCAAACCATCAAGGCCGAACTGTCAGACAATCTCTAAAAGAGCACTCAGCGTACGGAGGAGTACGTCCAAAATAGACACATCGATTCTAAACACAGTGAGGTGAGACGGTGATGACTCAGCGTATATTCTGACACTCTGCCCACTTACCTCCACAATCAAAATACACAAAACAGATGGCTGACAAAACAAACAATATCAACACGCAAGTCGGCTTGCAAGTGTATGCAAGAACTGTGCAATGACTAAATGTTAGTATTACTTTAAAGCTTTTATTAAACTGGAATGGATCAGGAAGGTACAACAACAAGCCAGGACCAGTGAACTGCTGGCGCTCATTTTAATGGTTTTCCATGAAGTGACACGGAGCTGGACGGCACAAGTTTTATTTGACTTTTAAAGACAACCCACACTGACTTTAATGCATCCCTCACCAGATGATTAGCACAAACACACAGCTCATAAAGTCCCTTCCTGAATGTATTTCATGAAGGTTGGGATGTTTTAATGGCAGCTTGGCTTTTAAAACCATCCTCCAATCACACGCCTCCCTTTATAAAATCATATGCTTAGTTAGTTTTTATAGCAGCAACCGCCCCCCAGGCTCCAGGAGAAGTGACCCGAGACCACCCTTTCCTGGGGATCCCGGCCTGCCAGCTCTACCCACATCCGAGAGCAATTGCTGCGTTCACACATGCCCAAACTAACCAATCGATCATTAGTGGGGAAAAGCTCCCGCTTCCGAAACAACTCGTCCAAATGAGCCAGGTGTGAAAACACCCCCGAGGTGTTGGATGATGAATGTGCCGCGTAAATACAGAAAACCTACAAATTAGCATGTGCTATAGCCTTAACTGGTGGTGGTCAAGCCAAAAATTTTGAGCACATTTTTTGGTGTTTTTTCGATTTGCGGTGGAACAAAACTGGAATCATGCTATAATGTTGCTGTAATTTACATGTCGCAAAAGGCAGTGCCTTATGATTGATTAGACAGTAGCCAGACTGTTTAACCCCCGAGCCTTTTCCCATTAGCAGAGGTCAAGAGTTCAGAGGTGCACAAATAAATATCTGGGAACTAGATGGAACTTGGAAAAAAAAAAGTTTTTTCTCTGCTTTGAAGTTAAACTTCAGGTGAAACCTAATTAAATATGAACTGATCAGAGTTTTCAAGTCAGTTTTTCTTTCTTTTTTTTTCAAGCTGCTGCTACTACAATAATAAATCAGAACATTACGTTGTGGTGAAATGAGCACGGCGGCTCTTCTTGATAGTGAGCACTGCAGACATCCAGTGCGATGAGCCCCGCCCCTCCAGCATGCCATTCTAATAAAAGGCACATGATAATAGCCTGGCCTGCTATCAGTCAGTTAAGCTGAGTACTTTGCGGGTTCTGGCAGTCGCTCTTCTCTTCATTTTATTTGAAACCGCTAAGGATGATGGAGAGGTGGAGAGAACACACTTTGCGCTGGTAAAACGGTACGAACCGGCCACAAGAAAGCCCAGTGCAGCCCTCCGTGCTGCGGCCGCAGCACTTGTAGATACCCGCCGGCGCTCCAGAGACGACCAGCGAATGCCTGACAGGCCACACCGATAATACCAAGCGCGCCACGAGTTTCAACTGCGGAATTCGAAAGCGCTCGATTCTTCAAATATTGTCTAATTCGAAGCCGCATCGTTGATTTGCTCTGTACACAAGCAGAGCTGGGAGTTTTTCAGGGGGAAACCCTCTGTTACGGGGGAGCTGGCCAAGCAGATTCTTGGCAGTGACGAGCTCAGACTGTTTTTTACTGGATGCACTGTCGGCGGTGCGGCTTAGCCTGAATCTCCTCGTCGTAAAACAGTGCGAGGAGCTGGTTATGTAAGAAGCAGTGTGTGCACGAGCACGTTTAACATACACAGCCAAACAAACCATAACAAGTCGAGATGGTGAAACCCACCGGCAGCAGCAGAGGATAAAAACAAAGTAACAAAACAAACCCCAAATGCACTCTTTTGACAGGGGCTGCAAGTTTGCTCTTTGGAGATCATTTTTATTGTCGTAGTGGCCCATAAGGGTGCTTTCACACCTGAACACTGGAAAAATAAATTAATAAATAAATGAAAAAAAGTAAATAAAGGATTTGTTCTTAATCAGTTTGCGGATTTTCTTTCAGGCTCTTCACACCAGGTTATTGTAAAGCAGGCAAAAGTGTATGCCCTCACAGAGCTTGCTTTGTGCCTGCACCACTCGTGTGTGCTGCATTGTGGGACAACGTCATGGCAACAACAGCAACAACAGCAACAAAATGAGTTGTAGGACAACTCGGAGGAGCCAGGAGGTGAGATGCCCCATCAGCGAGTCTTTTCCCAGATGTTGGAGACGCACACACACACACACACACACACACACACACACACACACAAACAAACACACACAAACAGTGAAGTTTATATAATATTGAGTGAAAGCATGAAAGAGCGAAGCCATGAACACTCTGACTGTGCTTGGTTGTTTTGGTCCAGGTCGGAGAGTGTTTTCTGTGTTCGTGCAAGTCCAAACAAACTGAGCCGAAGGGAAAACAAACCCTTGTTTTTTGAACATGGGCTTCGATCAATCCGGGTGTGAAAACCCCTTGCAAAGCTTTGATACCCGGCGGGGCAACTTCAGAAATAATCCAGACAGGATATTTAAAATATGACAAGCAAACTTTGTTGATACTGGTTAAACAGGGTATGCAATTATATGTATAATGTATTATTTTTTTCCCCATGGTGGGAACATTTGCAATCATTATCTTCACTTTGCAGTTGAATTCCCATTAGCTGCAGTTAAAAAGAAAAAAAAAAGTGCCTTGTACAGTATTTATCAATTTACAAGTCAAATTGCACAGAGTGAAAGCACTTGATTAGACTTGTAGATAGCATCATGATAGCACCTCCTTTTAGTTTGGAGAGTTATTCTATCCAAATGGGCTAAAACTTTGTTCCCACTGTTTTTTAGAAGGGCCCTCACCTTCATGTAAACAGACGGCGACATGTTTACTGTCCTTTTCTCTGAGCTTTAAATGCATGAAGCGTCACAGCACTTCCTGTGTTCGTGTCTCTCCCCCCCCCCATGCAGCCGTCCTCACCGCACACTGGGAAGTGGTCGCGTTGGTAGCAGATACAGCCTTACTGTAGCAGTACAGCACTGCAGACTATCGACAGGAGGACGGACGAGGCCGCGACACAGCACAGCTCATTTGCAACGCGGAGACTTTGATTGTTGTTGCAAGCAGCATTTCAGCCTCTGCTTTTCACCCCATGGGTGTCCTGCGGCTGATCCAAACCTCACACCCTTCAAAAATATCAACGTGCTGCCAGAGAAGATGGCTTTAATCATAACAAGTTTTTTTTTTTTTTTTCTATCTTGCATGTGTAGCAGTACCAGCACCAGTACAGCCATCCAACCACACGCACACAAGTAGATAAAAGCAGGTATAAATCTTTGCCTGGTGCTTTTGTGTAAAGCGTTTAGACAGTAAAGCAGCCGAGTCGGAGGTGCTGACTCTCTCACTGGCCCCTCTGGGTTTCACTCGTATTTTTATGTGACAATGCTTCCCGGCTAGACTTCAGTCCTTCGCTCTCATTTCACAATTTACTTTGACGTGTGACTTGGGTGCTCGGATTAGATGGACGCTCATTGCTTCCAATGAGTTACTCGTCACGTCTCTGCTTCAGTTCTACATCTGGAAAGCTGGAGACGACGTTCCAGTGACAGAGTCGATGAGGGAAGCACATGGGTTTGCTCCAGCAAAAATACTGTAAAAGTCAGTGAGGATGGTTTTCCTTCACGGAAATGGAATGTTTCCGATTGTAGTCATTTGTCTCAGTAGGTTAAATAAAAGGGAAATGTTTTGTCTCAGTGTGGTTCACAGATTAAAAACATGAAGAGACTCAGATTTATTTTCCTGTTGGTTCCTGATTGAACAGTTTATTCTCTGGGACAGTAAGTTTGTGATAAGAAGAACAAGTCTAAAAATACAAGTTCATTTGTTTCCTTTTGTCGTTGTTTTTTTTTTTAATACTATTATTTATGATGGACTACCAAACTATTAACTTGTTATTACATGTAGTTTTTAAAAGCATGATTGTTGTTTTTTTTCCTTGAAAAATATTGCAAGCCACTTTCAGCACAGTCAATGGTGAGTGTTGACTTTCAGCTTGCCTTCTTCAGCTGCTCAGTGGTTCTGCCTGCATCGAGGCTGAATTCCCGCACACACGCTCCCACTGGACGGTTCTAATTATTGCAAAATAAATGGTAAGTTTGCAAGCAAAGTTTGCCTTGTTCCCATGCAGTGTTTGGCCGCTTCAGCCCAGAAACGCTGCCAATTCACACAATGCACACTACTCCTCCCATAAGGCCTCAATTCTCAGACAGGTGTGGGTGCCTGAAGGAGAACTTGAGCGCCTGGATGGGGGCCAAACAAAGGCAGCACGAGGGAGGCGCGGCACACTCTGCTTGATGCACAAACTGCAATAGAAATCCCAGTGTCCGGTTACTTCATGTTCTTGAGTGGGAACTGTGGGAAAGATTAAATCTTGACTTATTTCTGTGGCCAAATTCGAATCACCCTCACACTTTATGGATCAGTTAATAATGGAGTACTGATTTAAATTTAAAAAGAGATTGAAATCACCTGCTAACGTTGTGCAATCAGGCTGACAAAAGAGAGCCCCGTTAAAACAGATTACTTTTGGCAAATTAAATTTGTCATTATTTTTTTTTATTATAAACACAACAGTACCTTATGAACTGAACAAACAAACAAAAAAAAACCTTTGAACTAAATTCCCTACGCTTGTCACATAACGTGCCTCAGACCAATTATGTTTCATTTCTGATACACGGACACCACATTTGCTTCAAATTTCAGCACTTTGCCTGTAACATTTTCATTTGGCAGTAGAATCACTTATGAATACAGTATTATTTCATTTGTCATGTATCCCCTCAAATGATTTTCTTGTGGGCTGTATCATTGCAGTGCTTCAGCCAAAAAGGTAAGCCTATCTGCTTCCCTCCCAAACGCAATCCAGGCTGTGCATGCATATATTTGTATGTGAAAATCTATAAATCCCTTTGGATTAGTCCAATTGTGGGGCCTCAGGCTTCTGGCTCCTTCTTCCCAGCTGGAAAGTACTGTTCCTGGGTATTACTGTTGGTGCCCCAGTCATTCCTTGCTTTAGTCCCACAGAAACTACACCCTCAATGAATTACACAGGCAGCTACCGATGACTCGACTGAGCATGAGGCTTCTATGGTTTCTCTCTTAAAAAGCCCCAAAATATCTCAAATGACAGAGTTCAAAGACTTCAAATAGGTTCATGTAACGACAAGCACTGCATAAACTGCGTGGGTAGGTAGGCACATTTAAGAAAATCGGTATTTCCCGGCGCTAAATATCAACTAATGGCATTAGTGATTTTCTTTTATCTTCCCTCACAATGAAAGCAGCGCAGCCATGGGGGTTATTTATTGCTTTTACAGGCATGTTGGTGTCACGGCGAGGTCACCCAACATATCTCGCATGACCGTGGCTATCATCTCTGCTGCACAACGCCTGGTTCCAAATAAAGAGATTTTCAAAAAGTTGCTATTTGTGAAAGGAGCTTATTAGATATGTTGACCCCAATACCTGCCCCCTTTTTTTGCTCTCTGTTGCATCCAATGAGCTTCCTGTCAGCATTTGCTTCTGTTCAGACAGACAGCAACCCTGAAAAGGAAGCTTGTCATTGGCTTGACATTTGTATGTACTTTCAGCATGGGCAAAGGTCAGGGTCGTCACCCCCTGATGCATTTTTGTTTAACCACCGCAGTCACATAAATGCAGGGGATGAGGAAAAGCGAGAGGGGCATTTGACATAACGGAGGAGTGAATGAAAGTCTGAATGTGACCCGAGGTCATAAACACTTTATGCTTTCTGTGCTGTTTGATGGCAACGGCAAAGCCTCTGGCTTCCACATGAAAGAGTGTCTGCGTTGCTCCTGGGAACAAACTCAGTCAAGGCCACCTCAAGTCTGACTTTGGTCGTTGAGATGAAATGTGTTATTGTTGAGTGTTCGGCTGCCCAGCGAGCCTGTGTTACCCATCTGTGGAAGTCGCAATCTCAGCGGGACCCAGTGCTAACGCTCAGACTCCAAGTACAGCATTTATGTTGCCCACCGAAAGTGTGAGCTCATCTCACGTAGGAGCCACAGAGATTAAAGTAAAAACACAGCAGTTGTTCAAGTTGATGGATTGTCCGTGCAGTTGAGGATGATGTCGTTTTTAAGCACAGTTTTCCGATCATCCGCAAAAAAGTGAAGTTTAAAAAAGTCTGAATGAGAAAGCATTACTCAGAGCAATACACGTTGCTGCAGCTTGCCATGGAACTCCTCCATGGCCTTGTACTGTAAGCAACTGTCGATATGTCCATATATCTAAAGGCATGGGCCGTGATAACCCCAAGTTTAACACGGGAATGTAAGATAAGAGAACCGGCAGCCGTGCAGATATGAGAAAGAGTGTGATTAACAAACTTTTAAAACAACAAAAAGTAAACAAAACAAATTTGCTGGAGCACTGTTCTGAAACTGCTACTGGTGTTGAAATTGATTCTTATAAACTCAAGAGAGCCTATACAGGGAGGAACTCAAGGGCAGAAAACTGAAAGGATTTTTGCATCAATTTGCAGTTAATTACAGGATATTAAAACACACACGGGCGCGCATACACACACACACACACACACACACACACACACGCATAAGGAACTGACAAAAAGCTTGAAGAAACTTGGCTCTTTCTTGAACTAAAGGTCTCATCTCACAGCAAGACATCTCAACTTCATCGCCATTAAATAACTAAGCTAGCAGCTAAGCTATGCATAATGACTTAACATTCAGTATGTAAAGTACATGTTGAGAAGGTCATAACATAGATCAAGATCGACAACGCCTATTTTTGTTTAGACATTATCATATTATGCAAAACTGCCTTTGCGTGTGTGCCTCCCAGTGAACTCCCAACAAATGAGACCAAATCTGTTGTATATATTTTTTGCTTGCTGCACCTTCCACAAGGTGTGCTGAAACAATTATTATAATTCTACCATCTCCAGGATTTGTTGTTGTTGTTGATGATGTGTTTAACCTATTCTGTGCTGTCTTGTTACAACTACATTGAGCCAAGCCTACGTGTGGAACCAGAGTTTGAGGTTGGCATTATCTCTCCGTTAAGACAATACATGATGTAATATGATCCAGCTATGACTTTCAACATCTTGATAACCGAAAAATATAGTTGACTCATTTTTCTCCTCCTTCTCTGTGGTTTTCCACTGTTTTTCTCACATTCTGTCTGCTTTTCTCAATCACACCATATCCCTGGCTGAGATTCCGGTAATTGCCAGCCCTGAATCCCAGCTGGAGCTTTGCCCGAAGGGCTGCCTGCTGTAATAATGCATCCACAGCAAACAAACACAGTAGATGCTGTGCAGACTTACAATCAATAGTCTTAAAGTCATAGTAATATTCTTTTCATGTCGTAAATATTATTTTTAGATGTTGGGCTAAAGAAGAAGACGATCTGATGGAAAAACTTGAATAAACAAATGGAAATCATCTACACCCGTTGATGAATCCATGTTCCGGTAGATTTTATATGAATACCATGTGTCATTTACTGTGCCATCTTTAGGGAGTGAGAAGAGAAATACAAGAGCTAACCTTCAAAACTCTGCAGCCATTAAATCCATTTTTCATGATGTGCAGAACGGGCTCTGGGACAATGTCAGAGCCTCCGAGTTTGGACAGTCCTTATCCTATTACCTGTCAATCACGTCACTCCACAACTCGATTACCAGCCACACCTGCGACTCCAAATTACCTACATGGGGAAGATGAGGTGTCAAAATATTGATTCCATTAATGTCACACTCAAAATAATGACTCGCGGCTTTGGAGTTACGGCATTTTGAATAAAGGACTAATCAGAGAGCGCTCATCAAAAGTTGGCCGTAGACACAGCGGCTGACATATGGTCGAGGCAGCCGGTGAAAGCAGACAAGTTTTTAAGTGGCAAGACAAAAGACTGATCTGACTGTCTGTGTTAGGCAGCATTGATCCACTCATGCAACTGCTGGCATTTTCCCTGATAGACACATTTTAATTTTCAGGGTTACGCCTTTGGACATAGTCTGCGACAAACACACACAGGGTTGCTCCAGCTGCTTTGCTCATGGCAGCAGAAAAATGAACACACAGTGGGTTAGAGTTGCAAGGGGTGTGGGCATTTTCCCCAGCTTGACCCGGGTATTATAACTTAAACTAAAGTTAATGCCATTTTTTCATGTGTGTTGAAACTTGCTCTTTGTGCTCTTCTTTATCGCAACTAATCAAGAACCCAAAAACAAAATCAACAAAAAAATGTTGACCTTTAATCACAAATTAAGGTTCACATGTTTCGTTGGAATCCCTTTCAACATGACTTTCTTTTTAATCTTTTGAAAGATCACGGAGATTAGGGGGGGGGAGGGGAATCTAATAAAATTTGGACAATCAAATAGAATGTCCTTGCTTTGTCGCTGAACTTTTAGGACGTTGAAGATGAAGCGTCACGGGGAGCATTAAATTCTTGGAAAGGAAACTAAATCAGAGGGGTTTGAAGAGCACATAACTAAACTGGAATGTCATCAGCATATACATGTAAATGGATAATCACATCATGATATGTTCATAGCAAGGCATTCTGATTAGCGCCACGAGAGACGCCGCAGCTCAGACCAGAGCAGAAAGCACTAAAAGTGCTTCAGCTTTTGAGTATTTACCAAATGTAGTGCGTTTGTTTGTTGTTTGGTTTGCCAATTCTCCGATTGAATCCCCTCTTATCATAGCTTGCAAGCTAATCTACCAGATTCAAGTTTGTAACAGTTACTTTTATAACAGAAATAAAGGAAACATGGATTGATCATTAAAGCACTGGCCAGTTTGTGTGTTCAGCTGTGGCTTCTAATCAACAATACTACCATCACAGTCTTTAAAGAAAGAAACACCCAAGGTCAGGTGGTTTGAGAGCGGATTAAGTTTCACGCTTAAGCTTTGCCCTCTCTGATTTCTAGAGCAGCACACAATCATTTAATCCAACTCTTTATGGAGTGACAGGAGGTGACACAGTTTATGGATGTGGGTCTTTTTGTTATCGCGTTTGCACACCAAACTGCATTCTTTCGCTAAGCAACTGGTCCCGCCACAGCAGAATCCAGAAAAGTTCCCAGTCAGTCCTGAGCAGAAAGGTGCGCTGTTATCTCAGCGGAATCTGCTGGCTGGCCATCTGCGGTGACACAGTCGTCCAAACAAAACTGGAAACACATTTAAACATTTACTGGCAGCGGTGAAACGGGGAGGGCGGTGGGGGCTGAAAAGCCAAAAGCTGCAATGGTTCTTTCATGCCAGAATGGAGTCAGGGCGCCAGCAGCTAAATTGGTTAACAAGTTGATGCATTAGAAAAACACAGATTAAAACACAATAATTTTGACAGGCCAGCGAGTGAGGCGACATACAAATCAGAGAATAGCCGATTAGATGTGTTAAAAAAATGTTTTTTTTAAAAAAAACACTGCTGGAGGGCACATCACAGACAAATAATATAAAATTCTTGAGAGACACAGAGTAATCTGGGCCAGACGGCCCAATTACACAGCACTTGTGACAAAACACTCTGGGTTTAAAGGCCAAAAGGGCTCGATTGTGATTTTGTAGTTGCTGTGTCTGAGAGCTATTTCGGGTAAGTGAGTTACTTGCAGAGAAGCAAGTTAATGTGCTTACCAGTCATTTGCTGAACCATTAGTGTTCACTGGGCGCCTGAGGAGGCGCCGTAGGAGGAACCTGGAGTACCTGGAGAGAACCCAGGCAGATAATCCCGGGAATCGAACCCTTGCTTGTGAGGTGCCACTTCGATCCACTGCACCAACACGTCGCCCTATTTGTGGGTTTTGTTTATTAAGAAATACTTTTGTGTGGACAAATTTACAGATTGAATTCAGTCTGGCAGTTTGCAAAACCCTGCTAACGTGATAATGACGAGTCATTTATGCTCTGGCTTCATGCTGTAAAGACACTCAAACAGTCGCAGTATATCACACAGTTGGCAGGTTTCACCCTTGAATTACACATTTAACTTTCTTTTTAAAGTTTTTTTTTTTCTTTTTTTTTTCCTGGAATGTGCATTCAAGCATTCAGCCATTTGAGCCGGGCTGCAAAAATAACCTGCTACTTTCTAAACTTATTTACTTCATTTAAATATAACTGGAGACCTCAATTAAGTTGGCTCTCCACCTTTCTGTTTGGGCTAAATGGATTTGCTCCTTCGACAAATTACAATTCCCCCAGAGCACTGCAGGACAGTCTCTGTGAATACCTTTGAGAAACCTCTTTTCCCCCCTTTGGTTTCTCCAAGAAAGCACCAGGCAGCTCTGATATTGAATGCTGAAGTTACATGGTTTTAGTCCAACTTTAAGGTGGCATGAAGTCCAGTTTTTCATTTTTTGTGTCTCAGTCATCGCTCCCTGTTGTTCAGTCATTGAGTTAAACAATTGCAAAAGTGGTCACTGGTGCACTGTTGCTAGTCAGCTCGTACTGAGCGAGCTAACTAGCCGTTCATCATAACTGAAAACGTACAGTTTGTCATTAATGCGGGTAAAGAGACAAATAGTTGATCTGTCTGATGCACTGCTGCATTAGCATCTGCAATAAGCAAATGAAAAACTGCACCAACATTTTCTGTAAACAGAAGACATAACCTCTCTGTGGCAAAGTAAAAAATAAAAGGAAATATACACATCAAAAATAGGCCCAAAGTTTCTGTGGCATGTTTGAAGGCAAATAAAAGGGATAATGATGTGATACCAAGGGAATAAAAATATAAAATACTACACTTGACAAATTCCCATGGGATCATAGACAAAGTTTAGTTTATTAAGCAGGTCTGTCGCTGCTAATGAGAGCAAAAGCCAAATGATACATGTGTGTTTTAATCATTTTGGGATGTCATCTGGCTTAGTTTATCATCACCAGTCACATCAAAGGGACATCACTTGGAGATCATGCTTAGTCAGTGCAATAGCTGCAGCACTTTGTAATAAAAGTGTTTCTAATGTTAAATTACACTGACACGATCAAATGAGGAACCACAATATAAACACACACATACATTTATTGGTGCTGATCAAAGGCACAGATTAAATATGTACAAAATTTGATGGCAAAGAGAGAAATAATACTTGAAACCAGAGTGAAAAACACTTTTCAAAATGAGCGTCAGCCTTGAATGATCTCGAGCTGAATGCAGCGGCGAGGCCATCTCTGCCGCTTCGTCCTCCAGGGGTCCATCGATCTCCTTTGTGCTCTTCTTCCTCATCTGCAATTCCTATTCCACCTCTGTGCAGCTGAGTGTGTCTATTCCAATACCTGACAGGCCCAGTGGAGGTGCACAGGTACGCTCCCCGCACTGCAGAGAGTGACGGGTGGCCAACGTACCAGGCCGGGTCGGGCGGCTCATGTTTAATTCTGATTGCAGAGCCCTTTCTCCCAGCCAGTCATCCAGCTGTTCACAGTCCAGGTCACAGTCTGCAGCACCGTGGGCAGCTGGGGGGAGCTCTGCTTCAGAGTGGGGTCCCTCTCTGTCCTTTACCTCGCCTCGGTGAAAAATCAAATTTACTCTGTGGGACCACTCGACATGATAGGGCCAACGTCCACTGAGAGGTTAACGAGATGGCGATTCTGATGTCAGTCTACACGACGATATGGGAGTCATGCTATTAGATTGCGTTGTTAGTTTTTTTTTTTTTTAAAAAAAACAGTCACACACAGACTGAAGGAACTGGAACTCAACTCACTCGAGACATTCCCTGATTTCTAAGAAGGATCTCATCCCGTCACCGAGAGGCAGCTGTGATTACTTTGTCACGGATGAGGTCCCATCATTAAATCTATGAGCCAAAAAACCCAGTCTAACATTAGCCGAACCAACCAGACGCTTTCTTGCAGCTTGACTAGTGCCCTACTGTGGTCAGAAGGAGAAAGTACATCTCAATTTTCAGCAATGGGGCACCAAGAAAGCCTCCTTTGTCTGTGCGGGTAATAGCGATCAGCATACATTATCATCAGTGACCCCGCGAGCTCCAGGTCTCTTGCAAAAACCACACAAAGACCTCCCAACGTTAGGAATTTGAAAGGCCCATTCATATCTAAGTCACATCTGTGAGCATCATTCACGTCTCGTGAGCTTCGACCCCCGGTCACGATTCTTCGGTCCGCTGTCCAAACCGATGAGATGTAAGTGAACATTTTAAGAGGTTAGAATGTGATGAAGTGGTTAATATTAGGAAGCCGCTTACAAATTTCTTCACAATAAAAATTTGTCGACTGGAATCCGTCCATCACTTATGAATCGCGGCTTTTCCTTGGCAAGAAGAGGACTGGAGCAAAAGCCAGCTGAGGCAGGAGCGGTCCAGCCCTGGCAAGAGCCACTTGATCACAGTCTGACAAATCATTTAACCTGTTATTGCCATCCACTGCGACATTTACAGGAGGTGATGTAATGATACTTTCTATCTATAATTAAGGTGAAAAAATATATAATTTGGTGAAGCAAATGTGTTCTTATTCAAGCAGCAGATACAATTAATCACTCCCTTTACTTCATTAAGCAACTACAAACGGTCTCAAATTGTAATTTGAGTAATTGACTTGAATTTATGGTGTGGTTATTGAAAATGTAGTAAGTGGAGCTAGCTAGCAAGCTAGCTCCATCTTCCTTCTTTTCATAGTTTTCTTATTTCATAGATTGTTTTTGTCCAAACTGGACATAAAATGGTTCAGCTATGGAATGGCCAAGTTTCAAAACCTAGTTCTCCACACCAGAGCCATGTTACTAAGCTATTGAGCTAAACGCTCAGAGTTAAAAAAAAAACAAAAAAAAAAAACGTTGTGCTGTCGGTCAGATGTAATTTTTGTGTAATAAAGCTCTACTATTGTGGATTTCATACTGTCCTGCACATTGAAAACTGCTGGCTGGATTACAATCATAGAGCACCAGGCCGAATCAGTGTGTCAGACTCTGAGAATTGTGTTATCACACTTCCTTATCATCAAAAATTGAGCTGCACAAACACATTGAGGCAGTGCACTGTTGCCAATAGGTTTAATTAAAGCAGCTGACCGTTCCCCTCCAAACCTGTAACTGATATTATAGACTGAACTAAATTTAATGTTTGGAACTGAACTATCTTGAAAGCTCCCCTTGCTGGCGTTCAATCATACCACAGCTGAATAATATAAACCCAGCCATTTACTTATACCACTAAAGGTAATTACCGCTCTGTCTCTCTTCCCACTTCTCGCCCCGCCGTACGCCCACAGCCAAATTCTTCCTTGTCTCACTGATTAAATCAAACATTAATCAGACCTTTTAGTGATTGCTATAAACAATATTGGTGGCGCGCGCGGCCTCGGTGTCAGCGTGTTTCCACGCCGTGTTTATGTATCCACGCGTCTCTTAACACCCCACTGCTAATTAGCATCTCAACGGGCGCACAAACCCGGCAATCACCAGGAAGAAGGGGTTTGGCGGGGAGAAGGGGAGGCAGAAACAGAAAGAGAGGAGGTGGTTAGCATGAGAGAGACTCCGATTTTCAAATAGAGGAAGTGAAAGGGAAATTGGAAGGAGGAAATGAAGGCGGCAGCGGCGGAGAGTTTTTGCGAGAGGAATGTAAAAGGGGCGAGAGGGAGCGGAGGAAGGATGGAGATGAAACTTGGCAGAGCCAGGAATCCACCAGGATGAGAGAGGGAGTGTGACAGCTGGAGAGTGTGAGGACAGCTGTGTCTTTTTGATGAACACTTGGGTCTTATCTTTTTTCTTTTGCTAGTGGAAAAACCTGAATTGTCACCTGTGAATTTCTAAATAATGCACTTCCCTGTTTGGGATTCCGTGAAGAGAAAGGGAGTGACAGTCGGGATGTTTTTGCAAAGAACGAAAGGAAAAAAAGAAAAGGGTGGGAGGGGGCAACTCAGTCGTCAGGCTTTTGAATCTCAATTATCCTCCTCAGCCCTCCTCAAACGTAACTTTGTGACAGCGCTGAGTCTTCATCCCGGGCCCGGGCAGCCCTTCAGGCTTTCTGCACATGAATGCAAAGCTGAAGGACTGGTGCAGTTATAAATAAATCATCATCTCCTGCACTTGCGGCAATTAAACCCCATTTGAAGTCTTTAAAGTCTGCGCACAAGAGCCGGCGGAATTGCCTTCTCCTATCAATGTGATATTGTTTAGGTTCAAAGCCCCCCTGCCCACAGTTCTTGCAGACGTGGTCGACGATTGCAGAACTCTGCCCGTGATTGGCTGCAACACGAGCCAAAGCCCCGAACGATAGGGATCGCACTCATTCAAACACTTTAATGCTACTTCTTGGGAACTTCTCCCCTCAGATTGATCCCTTTGAACTCGTTAAATTAGCACGGAAACACTATTTTCCACTCCATTCCCCAAAATAAATGAAAAAACACCACTTGTCTGTCAGTTAATAAAAGCGCCATATGGAGGTTTGGAGGTGGTGGTGGTGGTGGTGGTGGTGGTGGGGGGGGGATAAGCGAAAAACAAAATCTCCAAAAAGGGGACTAAGCCTGCGGAAGCTGGTGAGAAATTATTCCGGCTTTTGATTGCTGGTAAACACTAATCACTATAATCTGTGTTTTTGTTGTGTTTCCCCTAATATGCACTATAATCACACAATTTTGGCAGGAAGAAAAGAAGGCTTAGAGTGGGAGTGAAGGCAAACGATGCCTGTTGTTTTTATATCCAGTGACTCTCACTACCAGAGGTGGCCACAGTGTTTCAACAAAGAACTCGGCTGGACTGTTTCAGGGGCCTGTGATTTACAGAGACGTCCTAATATTATTCCCCACTTTCCCGGCTTCTGCTGTGTGCTGCCGGACCTTATTATTTTATTCCCTACAACGGAGACAGCATCTGGAAGCCATAGCTGTGGCAAAGAAGTGCTTTGCGGAAGGTAGGGAGGGCCGGGGGGCGGGGGGCGGGGGTTGCAGAGCAGGGACTGCAGCGAGGGTATCACACGGTAAGTGAATTAATGCGGCTGGCAGGACAGGAAGCTGCCACTGAGGCCGATCCCGAGAAGTCAGCGTCTTTTCTGGAAAATGACTCTGCAGAGTCCAATTTGTATCCGAGCTCAGTGGGAGTCGGGAATAACACGTTATCAAAGTGCCATTGTCTGGACTCCTTCATTACGTGCACATGGGGTCGTAATGTTGGATAAATATTCGACCTGACTAGTGATCGGGAGTTTTTGTGTGGAAACCTGTTGGAAGGCTGTTTTCTGTGTTATGTTAAACGGAGGAAATTGCTCCACACGCGGGTCCTTCCTCGATAAATAATGTCAATTAAGTGGAGTGTGAAGGACTAAATAAGAATAAACAAAATAGCCACATGATGAGAAGTTTGATAGTTTTTTCATAGTTTGCTGTTTCACCGCCATTTGCCTAGTTTTGAAGGGTGAAGCAATGACTTTCTTTTTTTCTTTTTTCTTCAACGTAATCCAATTAGACTGCTCCTTGGGGCTCTGAGTTCCAAGCTTTACTTTTAAAAGGGTAACAACAATGTCTCTTTTCAAAACCAAAAAAGAAATCACCCCAGGTTATTCACAGGCCGTGTTGTCAATCGTGTTGCCAACGAGGTCTGTGAGACCGTGTTGCTGCAGAACCCGAGTCTTCCCCGACATTAATCCCAGACTTAATAGCAGCCGCCTGCTTAAGATGTTGGCTTTAATCAAAAATGATGCTCATGATACACAGTGTCAAAGCAAAAAAAGAGAGAAAAAAGATTGTTAAGCGATGGTGTTAGACCTATTTTAAAGTTGATCTCCGTGTGTCTGCATTTTAAATCCATCCAAGGCTTTAGAGCACCAAGGACGCCACACCAAACCAGACAAGGTGTTGTTCTACGTAGCTGCACGGTCAGCTCCTAGAGTGAAACATTCCAATGGCTGCACATGCAAGACTTGCAAAGTCAGGAAATGGGCGTCAAACCTCACATTTAAACGCGAACACACGGTCCAACTTTATAACTGTGATATTTTTTGTTGCTGGTGTATTGAGAATATGAAATAGGATAAGTAATAAAGTGGGCTCCATAGGTGAGTTTCACTTTGGTGATAATGAGGACATACTGAAAAGACACAAACTTGAATTAGTTTCTTCTTCTTTTAAAGTCGATTTTGACAAGAGCTTACACAGCAGTTGAAATGTTGTATAGTTATTTGGTTGTTGACAGTGAGACTGGTGTTGTCACTGCAGATGTTCCCATAAATCATTTGTCACCATTTGTAACCATTGAATTCATTCTTAGAAACTGTGTTTGTTGGCAATCATAAAAATGAACAGCAATCTTACCAAATCTATGACATTATATTTGCATTCTGTACTTAAGTTTGTTTCACTGCCATTATTTGCTGGCTGATCCACTAGTAGGTTTGTGTTAAAGCGGCTTTAGGGCGAACCTGCTGCTTGGGCCGCTCCTGTTTGTATCCCCTTACCGATCTTGCCAAAATAATTTAATCCCTTCCCTCTTTTGCATTATTCCCTTCCTGCGAGGGCTGTGTCTTTCAACTTCTGCGATTAGCAAATCGCTGAAGACAGAAGACATCTTGAGGCAGATCATCAGAGGCAAGAAAGATGGAAGCTTCCTCTTCCTCTCTTCCCGTGGGTCGGCTGCCTGCACTCATGTTGGCTTGAAAAGCAGCCAGTGTTTGGGCAGCTACAGATAAATACTTGCCTCACGCATACTTCCCTTCACTGAGAGTGAGCTCTGAACGCCAAACGGTAAACACGCCATTAAGTCCATCCCATGAGTTATGCTAATCGCAGATAGGGGTGGAATTGCTCATATTCATCACCGATGGTGCAAAGTCTACTGCTGCAGTAGCAGCGGCGAAGTTGGGGGAGATTTTCAAGAAGCGAACAATTTGGTCAGAATTGATGAGTCGCAAAGAGCTTGTTTCCCCGCATTTTATTAAGTGAGCTCCGATACTAATCTCACCACTGTTTATTTGCTCTGCTCTGCTTTAGTAAACCTAACTGTCATTAGTTCCCTGAGCCGAGGCAACTGTAAAAACACTGCTGTAATGAGGCAAGCCCACATGTTCCAGCACTTGTGAAGGACTTAAATCCCTGACTGTAAGAAAAGTGCTCCACCTTGATCAAAGTGGTGAGATAAGCAGGGTAGATTAATACTTAAAGGAGCACAACCTAATATACAACATCCTTGTACAGCTTGATCTCCCCTCACACAAAGCGCTCTCCACCGGTGCGCCGACGAAAGTGTGTTTCAAGTGAGTGTGGAGACGAATAAAGCCGCTCAATGTAGCTTAGTGGATTCCACACCTTTCGTTTTATTCACATCAAAGTTGTGCAATTGCTAGAAAAAAAACATGTCTGGGATTTTGCACAGTTTGCCACATCCTCAGCAAATGAAGGCCTAAAAAAATGAGAAGTGAGCCAATACCTAATCTACAAAACATACCGGTAATTCTAATATACTGCAACTTCAACTAACAATCAAAAAATCACTGCAGGGGAGAAACTGTGTGGAATACATGCAATGTTTTCACACCAATGTGCACGATTTAAAAGAGTGCAATAGTTTAGAAACTCACAAAAACAAAACTCTGCAGAATAATGTCAAACACACAAGAAGAAGAAGAAGAAGAAGAAGAAGAAGAAGAAGAGCAAAACTATGTGAACGACTGTGTAATGATCTGGAATGTCTTTAGTTTAAAATGGTCCCAGAACAGCATCACAATCACACCAAGGTCAATGCTCCCGAACGCTGTGGAGTAATAATAAAAGGTCCAGTAACCGGACGATAGCCCTGCGAAATGCATTCACTGACATCTCTGGAAATCACCCTTAAACGCTCTGTGGGGAACGCACCATCTGGCTAATTGGAATACGGCTGACATTAGTTTCATCCTCACTAAGCCACGGGGTCGTGACCTTTGTGCCGAGTGGACGTGGACGTTTTCATCCAGGAAAGTGCAGCTTACCGAGAGAGCTGCGACACCTTTTGAGGAAAATGGGTTTGGGGCTTAGTTACTATCACACAGTCTGGAATATGTGCAAGAGCCAAGTGCTCAGTGTCGAAAATGTTGACTTTACAGGTGTATGTCAGTCGAAGTCCAGTTAGAGTGCGTGTCTATATATACATACTCCACTTTAATGTGAGATGTTTTCTGCCGCAGCCCGTGCTTTCTGTTCTTTTACAGCGAAAAACACATTCTGAGTTTATAAGTTAACAAATAAGAAATTCCTGCTATAAACATCTCATAGAAATACAAAACAGATGATAACTAAAACAAAAATCCTTATCAGAATAACCAGGCAAAAATACAGATATTAACCATGCACACAACCAAAATCAAAAGAATTATTCCTTCTTCATTTTCTGCAGAATGAATCTTTCGGAATTGGAGGAATCAGTTCCTGTGGTCCATTATTGAAAGGCTGTTTAGTTGATATTTTGCAAACTCTTTGTGTTTTCTTTTCCTTTTTTTTCATACAAGTGTGCAGAGAAACAGATGCACTCAGACACCTTGACAAAGAAATGAATTTGCATGAAAACTGAGGACGCCGCGGCCGCAGTAAAACAAACACTTCAAAAGGGGACGTGCTTTTATTCCTGAGGGCTGTGTATCTGCTCTGGCCATGTAAGAAAACAGCATAAGCTGGGCATAACATGAAAAAGAAACAAAAGCATGCAGTTATTACAAAATGTTAATTATTCTTTTTATCCAAAATTGGTTTAAAATGCATTACAATTGCTACAAAGAATTTGGTAAACTCCTTTTTGTTTTCCTTAATTGATTGCAGCGTTTGAAGTTCACGTCAAAAACGGTCAAAATTTAATTGCAAGAGGGTTTTTTTTTTTTTCGTAACTCAAAGGCAAATTAGATTAGACACGTTTGATGCACTGACTGGAAGAGACTATTCCCAATCTGGTTGTACAATTAGAAATAGCATGACATCTAATCATTGGCTTTTTCTTCATAATTCCCTTTTGAATGGTAATTGTGTTATTAAAAAGAGAGAAAGAGAGAGAGAGAGAAAGAGAGGATACTGGGTCTGGTCCAATTGCATGGTTAGCATCATCGGTGCGCGCCGAGCCAAATGGACTGTGGGATTGATGGCCAGGAAATGAACACACATGCTGAAATCAACCGGCCATTCAGAGCTCCCCCACGATTAAAGCTATTCAGTTGCAGTGCTGGAACGACGCCGGACAAGTGCCGAGGACGGTCTCCCTGTGCGCGTTGAGCCACTGCAGATCGTACGCGCGCTCTCTGTTAAATGCGCGCAACTTCAGATTATATGTGCTCGAGCATACCTTAAACTACTGAGCTTGTTAGGAGAGGAGCCGTCCCTGTGCGACTCGGCGGTGCCCTTGAGTGTTAATGCTCCCTTGCTGGCTGCCCAGCATCCTGTAATTAGGTCTGCGAGGCAGGAAGTTGAGATGTTCCCGCTGATCCGGTGACACGGCGAGCCCCGGCACTGCTGATCAGGGTCAAGGCTGACCACACCTCTCCCCCTCGAAAAATAAATGGTGAACAATATTTAAACGGGGTCCGCGGTGTGAGAGACCACGTACAGGAGCGACGGTGCGGATGTCGGGCCAAGGCTAGCCTGCCCCTGCAAGCAAATTCCAGATTGCTGACTGCACGGGGCTAAAAACACAGAACTGGTCAGAATATTGGTTCCGTCAAAGTTAGAAACACTATTTAAAACAATGTCAAGTATTTGCCGCTGTTTTGTCTGTTTCTCAAAAGAGGCTCTGACAATCCAATTAAAACCAACAGTACATATTTTTATCCAAGCAATCACTACATTTAAAAATGTGATTCAGTGTCTGGGCTGCATGTCATCTATCTAAGATGTGTTTACCTTGGAAGTCAGAATTGGGAGCCAGGAGTGACGTCACCCTCAAGCAGAAGCCTGAGGGTGACGATGACCGAGTGACCGAGTGCTGTTATCACTGTGAGCGACAAACGGCTAGTTTGCTGGTCAATATGTTACAGTTTGTGTGTGAAAGCAGATTGGAATATGGACCCGTAGACATTGCATGGTGTTATTAGTACAACTTTTCAATGACAGAGAAGCTTTCACCCAAGGTTCATAAACAAGGCAGCTGTGCAGACCTCCAACCTCAAGGTTGTTCAGGATCCTCAGACTCTTCACTTGAACTTTTGACTTTGACAGATGGACTGTGAATGTTTGCGGTCCAACTTACAGTGTTGGTATGGCACTCCTTCAACAAAACAAAGTCCACATCCACACAGTCTATTTTTACACACAAATTCATAAGGAGAAGGACAGTAGTACAGACTCACTCACTGGGCCGAATCCACTGTGGAACAACTGGCTTATAATTGCTATGAATACGTTATTATGAATCAGAAAACTAGCTGGAAATATGCTGAGATATGCTCTCTGTGCGGCAAGTGTTATCACATTCCACATTAGCATAGCTGTGTTTTCCTTCAGCACAAGGCCCGGCGCAAGATCTGAGATGTGCACGCAACATCTACTGGCGGTGCACAGAGGTCTTAAGTTACTTGTAGTCCAGCTGTGAGTTTTCTTCAGGCCTGGGAGGCATTGTTGTCTTATTTAGGTTGGAACAGCGGCCGCGGCGGAGATCTAATAACACTGACCGCAGTTGAGGTAGCACATGGTTATAGGGCCTCAGAGAGAGAGAGAGAGAGGGGAAAGAGAGATGAGAAGAAAGAGATATGTTGGGTTGCATGGGGTTTATTATTTATTGGTTTATTCAATTTTCTAGCACAGTGAACTAAATCTAATGTCCTACAGCTTTGGTGCATCCTCCTCCTTCCTCTGCTCTCCTCCTCCTCGTTTCCTCTTTCAGTCGCGGCGAGGCCGAGTCCAGATCTCAGTCGCAGCGGTGGACTTCAGGTCTGTTTACTGGCAGAATCTCAGGAAGTGAGCATCAGATAAGGGGATTCCTTGGACACATAAGACGAGCAGATACATTACCAGCGAGAGCGCTGCACAAAGGAGAAGGGCCGGACGGTATTACCCAGGGAAAGGATGTGAGTTGAGAGTTCAGGGGTAATGAGTGTCCATGCGTGTGGGTGTGCTGGCTGAAATGCAGCGCTGCTTTCAAGTCGACAAAAAACGAAGAATCTTTGGACATCGTCTCCGTCAACCCCCCTCCAGCGAGTAATCCAAAGAGATGCGCTTAACCAACACATAACCCCCGCCACCCACCCCCCCCCCCCCCGCCTCGGTGCAACGCATTTAATTTTGTCCTGTTTTGAATTACCGTATTTTTCCTTTTCACGCCCTTGATCAGGACACAACTTTGGGGATTATGGCTCTGGGTTCTCGGTGGACACTACCTCTCCTCCCCTCAACCGCCTCCTTCGTGCTGCAATGCACAAACACAATAGAATGTACTCTAAATGGATACCAGGTGCTTCCTCACAGTGCCGCGCTCATCCTTTTAAGCAGTGCAGTAAAGACTGGAAAAATAAATTCAGTGTCTGGTCCCTGTCTCCTGCATGCCAACTTAGGAGTGCCTTCAGTTCAAGGAAGTTTGTTTTTTTAAAAGCTAAAAAATGTTTTTATTTATTTATTTATTTATTTTTTAACTTTGTGGTGGAGGGTCATGAAAAGCTGAACTGCTTCGACCATTTCAGTCTAAACTATCCTTTAGTTTGTTGTGGCTTGATTATGAATAAGACCACTTTGTAATGCTTTGGGGAGTTTCTGCTGGTGATGTGTTTATATTTTCCCTGAGAATCTCGCTTGAAATTTATAGTTTGTGATAGTCATGAACACGCACTCTCTGTAAGCTGGCCAACACCCCTGCTTCCTAGGTTGTGCTTCGAACAGTCCCATCAAGCGAAGGAGAGGTGCAGGTGCCAGGCTTCTGTCTAAAATGAAGCTGATGTGGAGGGTGACGTGTAGCGTTGGGAAATTGAGAGGCTTATTAAAAATTCAAGGAAAGGGGGGGTGGGTGGGCGGCGATCGCACTCCTGCTGGTTTTCTGACATGTTCGATGAAGTCGGCGGAGGGGAAATCCTCAGCGGGGGTTCGCGTGAACGTGGCTCATTGCACCGTTTTGGAGCGAAACACACCTGCCAAATTCCGCTGTGGTGCGACGTGGCATTCGCCCCACTCGCAAGCCGGAATCTAAAGCTGGAAGACTGTCTACGACTTGAATAAAGCAAATCTCACCTGTAGATGTACTGAGGGGTGGAGGAAAAGCAACTCACTTCGATGCCGCCTTTATTCTGCGTGACCCAGCACATCCGGCTGCCTCCACGTTCTGCTCCAGCCTGCACCGTGATGAAATGCAGCTCCCTTGCGACCATAATTCCTCGGTCTCCGCAGTGCGAGGCAGCGACGAGGCACGGAGTAATCCTCCTCCAGAGAGCCCAACGCAGTCTCTTTCAGGCTTATCGCCACTTTGTTAGCGACGGCGTGGGGGCACAATTTTGTCTGGAGACAAGCAGTCATTTTCTTGATGTGTGGCTCCCCAACCGTCTCCACCCCCCTACAAAAAAAAGTTAACATAACCCTAAAATGCTTTTCTCCTTTCTTCATTTATTGCACCCCCTGATTTTGTGTCATGCACCTTATCAGCACGGCCCTGCAGGACCCGTGAGTCATACAGATCTCTTCCTGATTCAGTTAAACAGTTTCCTGCTCCGGATTTTAACAAAATACCCCCTTTGAAATATTACGAGGCTGCGAGAGCACAGCGGCCCTGCTCAACCCCCACCGACCTCCCTTTCCTCATGTGGAATTATAAAGGCTTCCAGCTAAATAAATACAAGCTAATTAATGTGCACCTTTCCCTTCATGGATGGAAAAAATGGTCTGCCACACTTGATTTGTGAACAGTTCCATTTTGGGTAATGAAGGGAGGGGGGAAAAAGGTTTGCAGTTGGCGGTAGAACGCCATCAAACGGTCTATACGCGCGATTACACTCAAAAAATAGTTAAGCATCCTCCCTCAACCCCTCCAAGTCATATTCCACTTTTGAGACGACTGGCACACCGAGACACACAAATAGCCCGGCTACTGCTTTTGGCGCAATCAGCAGCACTGGACTGTATATTTAAAGGATGACAGTGCCTCAACTTCACTGTAGTTTGAGAGAGCTAGAAAAATAAATGTAAATATTTCAAATTAACATCGCTCCTCATCCCCTTCATTACTCACGACCCTGTTGATAGAAGATCAGCCGCCAGGCTTTGGAGCGTGTTTCGGTTTACCATTTTCTGCAGAATGGTCCTGCACAGATGAAATCCCACTAGCTTCGCAGCCTTGCTTGCCGTTAAAGTATTGCCACAGGGAGATCAGAGTCACACAAAAGGGAGTTGAGTCCCTGGGGAGCGCGTGCGGCAATGACACATGTACCGTGTTTATCTGCAGACGGCAGGCGCAAACCTGCTGTCTGTCTCTGCCCGAGCGCTTGCCATGTGTATATCTTTGCAAATCTGTCTGTGTGGGTTTCTTTTCCACCAAGGTTTTTGAGGTGCGATCAGAAGTGCGATAAATTGCTCGCATAAATCCAAAGAGCCGCCGGCACTGGCTGAGAGATGCCTGTTAGCGATTTCCTGAATAACAAGTGCTATTTCAAAATATTAACCCAAGTGTAGGGATCTAGGTTGATTAGTATCAGAAACAGAGGCATATTTTCCACGTCCCTATTGGGTTGCTTTTCTTCTGACAAGGTGGTGCTTGGGCTGAGCATGTGTCTCAATCATATCCACAGATCTTTTGCTTGTTGAAGAGCTTTCCAGTAAAATTATAAGAAATTAAACTTACCAAACTAAAAGATAAAAATATCAATACTGTAACCCTCGAGGACCATTGGATGATTACTCACCATTATTCAAAGTAAGAACTGATTTTAAAGTCTGCTTTATAAAGCATTTCTTCTTCTTTATGTGAAAGTACGTTACGTTTGATTTCTGAGTGTTCTGACTAAAGTGGAGACATGATTTATGATAAGAAGAAGAACATATGTGAATGAGATATTCCCTCCACTCCAAACAGAGGTAGGTAACAAAGTTCCCAGAATAGATACTCTAGTCCTGCAGCCAAAACCAACTTAGGTTTCTTCCTCCAGGGTGCATTGTCTCAAAGTGTGTACGCAGTCCGCCTTCCCCTAATGGCTGCTGGGCTAACTTCTAGCCCAAGCAATACAATCCTGGTCTCCATCAAATACAACCCTGAGGCCAGATTGAATCAAAATCTACTGTTTCAGAATTTAAGGCCGAGACAAAGACAAACTGGCCCACAGTGGTATGTTGCGGGCGGTGTGTCTACTTAGAGACCCCGAAAGAATGGACAAAATGATTTCTCTTGATACAATGGGCAGATACTGTTTGATTTAATTTCACCATGCTGAAGAGGTTAATGTAGGAGAGGACAGAGGTGGCACTGAGTTTGTTAGAGGGAATTATTGGAGCACCAAGTCTTCTTCACACAGAGAAAAATTTGAAAATAAAATGACGGTTCATGTAATTACTAATTAATACTGCAGATTTATGTATATGCAGTTTTTGTTGATATGTTTCCTCTTCAGATTGGACAGTGAATGTTAAATCAAAGGTGGACAGAGTCACGATCCCTATTGGTTTGGATTTTTCTTCTTCTCAGGATTATTGCAGGAATTTTTGTATTTGCCTCTGGTTTCCTGTCTCCTTTCCTGTCTGGCACTGTAATGAGTCATTTTATCGTTCTGTGCCACCATTCCCCCCAAGTGAGTGTAGTGGTATTGTATGACATGTTAATTGGCCACTGTGCCAGGGTCAGTCTGCTGGCATCTACATGCTTGTGCAGTGTGGAACTTACTTGGATATGGAAAAAAAAAAATTACAGGCGACAGGAGGGGCTCAGCAAAACCTTACGACCAAGAGGAAGTCGAGGGCGATGAGG
This sequence comes from Nelusetta ayraudi, assembly GCF_046127955.1. Taxonomy (NCBI): domain Eukaryota; kingdom Metazoa; phylum Chordata; class Actinopteri; order Tetraodontiformes; family Monacanthidae; genus Nelusetta; species Nelusetta ayraudi. Next base: position 754,175 of record NW_027466063.1, read on the forward strand.
TCACTCTTGCCTGATTTCCAGATTAAACAGAGGACAACAGCTGAGAGAGTAATGATCCTTTTGGTCTTTTTCAGCCACCCGCAAGTATATGCGATGCACATGAGAACATTCTTGCTCACAAAGGCCAGTTTGTGCTGTGTTGCTTGGTTAGCTTCCAAAGGGGTGGTGAAAGGGTCTAAGATGAATAGTCTTGCTAAGTGACAAGCAAGTGACCAGTGATCAGAGAAGAAGTTCCTTTGCTCTCCAGGTTTGCAATTGACTGGTTGCACCTCCCTCCAAAACCCTTTTCAACTTATTAGGCTGAAGGGAATATTCCATCATTCCCACCATTTCTGGAGTCAAATCAAAAAAGTTGCTCAAAGTTACCGCCCAAAATACAACCCAGACTGACTTTAGTGTATTGTCAGGGTTCTGGGTTTTTAATAGCATGTGGCAAGAACCATCAAATCCCTTGGACACCACAGTGCCGGGATGTCCCTTGAAAGGTTTGGCTGGTTTCCATGTAAAAACACGTCTTGAAGTGAAGGAGAACACCTGACCGTCAGAGACAATCTCCATCTGTTCACATCAGAGGAAATCTCATTTTTAAAGCCGCGTGCGCCTTTCCCTCTCTTACAAACTCTGAACATATGGAAGCAATTAGTTCATCCATCCCGAAGCATTGATTACTACTGTCGTGGTGTCAATAGGGAGAACCTGATACTGTTGTTTGGTAAAAACATGTGTTTCATCCCATTCTTTGAACTTTGCTATGTCTTAAAAAAAAAATCAGGAAATTCCATCTGAATGCTGTCAAAGCATCAGGATTTGAAAGAAGCTTATAACAAAGCAAAATTCTGTTCTGGCCATTTCAGACAGCTTCACCTGATGTTGCTGACTGAAGAAACAAGGACATGTGGACGTAAAATATTCTCAGGAATGGAGATTACGAGCCACTGATTTAAGATCAGCTCAGCAGATATCAGATATAAATCCAAGTGAAGTATTATGGTAGGTTAAATGGCAGACTGAACTATCCTTTTGACTCATTTTTCTCTGAAACTGCCTCATCAGTGGTGACACAAATTCAAATCTCATAGGCAAAAAATAACCCTCTGCAAAAAATAAAAACATTGTTTTTATTATTATTATCAGGGAGGTCATTAGTGTTTACCACAGCCTGAGAGTGACTAAGCTCAATTAGATATATATTTAAATGGAAAAACCGGGGCTATTCAAAAAAATAATAGCACCAAAGGACTCCCCTCTGTGACTTTCCACACCTTAATCAATAGCGTTCAGGGTGACCAGGCCTTTGGAGCCTGCATTATTAAATTAAAGGCTGAGATTTATACCCCTGTGCCAAAGCAACGGCTTTATTCAGATTTGAAATCATTTATCCCATCAGAGGGTCAGCCACACTGAGGCGTGATTGATAGAGCCAAAGCTGCGAGTATAAAGTTTCACATGGCAGCCATGCAGGCGAGAGCTTGTGCATCTTTGATTCAGCAGCGAGCAGCCACCTTCAGCCCAGACATTCAGCGGAGATGTGGAGCGGAGGAAGTAACCCATCAAAGAAGATGGATCCACACATATGATTGCCAGAATTCTGATGTGGACTTTAGGGTAATCTTTCAAGAGTAATGCTGTAATCATAAAAGAATGTAAAAAAAAAAAGAAAAAAAAAAGTTCATTTCGACTTGCAAGGTAGGAGGATCCACTGGGTCAGACGGTAATTTTCTCCATCATTAAAGCATGAAAGTCTCCTGACTACGGGACCTCTTTATACCTCACAATCAGAATTACAATTTGCCTCATTCACAGTTTCGCAGGAGTGAAGGCATCGGCCCAGACTCTCGGGGTGGAATGATATCCACGCACTTACCCCACAAAAAGTGAATTGGACTTTCCGTCTCAGTGTGAATATTCAACTAATGACTTCTGTTTTTAAGCCACCAGTCGTGGATCGTGTTATCTTCACAGTCCGAGCCGACTCCCTCTGGCCTATCGAGGCTTGTTTCCTGAAAATATGCTCGGAACAGATGTAAGTGTAGTAAGTTAGGGATTATATGGTTCCATTTAGCAAATCGAAAACAGCTTCATGAAAGCTAGAAACAGGATCTTAGCGGAATGGAGGCAGAAAAACAGGATGCTGCTTGTATTAACTGGTGTTTTTATTTTCCGAGTTCCTGTAAGGATGCTGCAAAAGCTGTGGAAAATCATCAAAGGACCCGAGTAGCACATGCATGTGAAAGTGGAGGTTTAAATTTGCCCCCAGGCTCTTTTGCTCCATTTCAAAATTCTATACACTTGACGGCCCATTATTTTCATAAATAGAGGAACCTAGATCCTCAATGAACGGTACAGACAAAAATTGGATGATTAAAATGGGAGCAGCCTGAATTCAAAACATATGATGGCGAGGAATTTGACTTAATTCTGTAAAAGGATCACACTGAGGCATGCCGACTAGCTGTAAAGTGTGCATTGAATTACCGCGGGCCCCTCTGATGCACTCGCTGGCCTCACACACCTGGTTTGGACGTTCTGACATCACCGGCGGAAACGGCGCTGTTTGGATTCTCACAACTGCATCGGAGGAGTCAATCAATCACCGTCCCTGACGGATATCCACTATCACAACACCAGCCAATCAAAAGATTAAAAGAGACTCCCAATTTGTCCAAATTTGTGGCAACGGCTGCACATCGGACCGTGAGAAGAAAATTGCTGCCACCATTATGTGGAAAAGTTCCCTTGAAAAACACGGCAAAAATATTTCGGGGCCTGCCGCAGGATCCAGATGGACGTAATGGATTCAGATGACACAGATTTGCAAAATGCCGGAGGCAGGAAGATCAAGCACTTACTATAATTCTGCAATTGTATTTGTGAATGGTGCTCTCTTACACCAATCAGCCGCAGCGTTGCAGCCGGCAACAACTGTAAATCCTTTGGTCCTGCCATGCATTATAATGGATACCAACCGGAATGCAGTGACACTTATGGTTTATGAGAGTACGTGTTATAAGATGCATGTGCTCTGCCTTTTTTTTGTGGACAATAATTGAATCTACAAATCAACTGGTGCTAACAAGTCGCCCTCTTAAGATGAAGCACCGGCACGCATGAGATGGCCGTTCAGGAACAGTCCAAGAATCATAGAGAGGGAAACAGCTGCGTGCCGATGTGATCGGCAAATAACTAATCCAGCGGAGCTTTATTGGCATCAGATGATCGATACTGTCTGAGGATTTGTTAGGTGGATTTTAATGGCTGAAGATAATCCAAATGGATGGAGGAACCCACAACTTTCTGATTGATTTGTATCAAGATAAATGGCTTTCGTGATTTTGAAATAATGGTGAGAGCCATCCAGCCATCCAGCCATCCATTTCCTATCAGTGCTTATCCTACTCTCAGGTTAATGCCATGCAAGTCTATGGGGTCAAAAGTCAACTTTGTCCTAGAGACATGGGGCCACTTGCAGGTTCATCGGGATCCCTCAAGACACAGCCACGTCAAATTTGGGGCATCTTGCCCCAAATTTGGGGGGTTGTGGGGAGGGCATGAAAAATGTTCTTCCTCCAATGTGGGGCGTGACAGAGAAAGTTTGAGAACCACTGGGTTAGGGGAACAGGAACCTATCCCGACTGTCTCTGAGTGAAGGCGTGCACACGTAGCAAGTGCAAACTCCACACATAAAGGCCCCTGGCACGGAATAGAACCCACAACTCTCTCGCTGCGAGGCGGCGGGGTTAGCTGAAGATCATCTGCTCCGCATCCCCACCTGCTCTGTATCAGCAGTAAGAGGAAGCAGCTGTGGTGACGACGTGAGGTCGAGGTAACATCAAAAAGACGGCATTTCTAGCCCTTTTCAGGGCACGCAGGCTCGTGAAATGAGGTCAAGCGGCTTTTTGTTTAGTCTGCAAGTGCGTTTGTTAATCAAGCATACTCACACGCAGTACACAAAAGCAGAGGCCTTCGATGACAGTAAATCTTACCAAAGACTTGACCAATTATCTTCATCACTGAGGTTGCATGACAACGCATGTTTCTGTACATTCTGTAGTTTTAACGACTATCGCACTTACATTTCAATTCCCACGGCTCATGCAGGTTTAACCAAGACGGTGAGCAATTGATGTTAATTGTCGGCCTGTTTGTTTTTTGATGTTTTTACTTTGTCTAGTAATTATGAGATGGATACAAGAAATTGTCTCATCTCTTCCCTGAGTTCTTGTGCTTTTGAACTTTCCCCCCACAATGTGCATTTCAAAACACATTTAAACAGACTTTTGCAATATCGTGTATAGCTCATGCAACTTTTTTAATATTTTGAGAGGAAAAAAAAAAGTGAATACATCAAAAGTTCCGGATAACATCTGGCGAACACTTGATGTTCCAACAGTTACCACTTAAACAGAACACAGTGCTGAAGATTTTCCCCCCTTCCTACAGATATCCTTCTTCGGAGTTTTCAGATTGTTCTCACACTGTCTTGTGCTCTCTGGATGGCTGTAAAAGCAGCGGGGTCTGTGCGGTTCTGTGTTGGGGGGTGATGTTGAGTGGATGGTGCTGACACAGTGACAAAAGAAGCCGGTAGGACCCCTGTTGATTTTTGTAAAAAAAAAAAAATTCAGCTCTCTCATAGGCCCGCTGAAAGGACAGCAGGTACAAGCAAAGACATGCATTGTGAAAAGCCACAACAGCTTCCACATGACCGGGCGCAGATTTAGGGTGTCAAACTATCCAAAAAAATCTCCATCCCCCTGCTAAACGGCTCTTGGACGATTTCCCAGTGCTCCCTCCCGTAGTTATTTGTGGAGGCGAGTTCAAGTTACGCTTTGTTTGGAGCCACATTGGTCAAATGTTGCGTTTGATTTTTAATCTCTGGGCTAAACTGAGACCGATATGAAGAACTTTTAGCGTTGCATTGTGTTTACACGGCGCTGTCTCCAAGCTTTTATCAAGCGTGTCTCATTTGCGTCCTGGTAAACAGTTTTTGGCAGAAAAGAGAGGAACATAAAATAAATAAATAAGCCAGTTCACATGTTAGTCATGACTCAGGCATTTCTCAACAGTCACATGATTCTTTGAAGGCAGTTTTTGGTTCTTTTGAACCAAAATGTCGCTGAAGGTAGTCGTTTTCTTTTATTGTTGTTATTATTTCTTTCATTTTTCCAGAGCACATGTTTAAACCTGAAGACTGTTTGAAGGCAGATGCAGTTCCTGTCTGCATCCTTTCAACAAACTGCCTCTTGGTAATTGGCCATTATTCTAGAACTGAGAGGCGTGCTGTCCAGAGGGCGGCTGTACTTGTCTGGAAACAATCATGAGGTTAGCAGACTGGCAGACAGCCTTGTCACTGGAATAAGCTTCTCCAGCCGAATGTGTCTTCTCCTGCGAGGCGGGAGTGGAGGGGTGAAGGTAAGGGGTGTTCACCACCAACTCGTAGTATGCACGCAATCAACGAATGGATGCATACCTTGGATACACATTGTGGTTATTTATAGTTAATGTAGTTTTGGGTTCTGGCAAGTCACAGATTTGCTACCCCAGGCCTAAAAATTACATAAAATTGCATGTGTTTATTGTAATTCTAATTACAGAGAGACGGCTGTGGTTGGATTAAAAGGATACACAAATTAAGATTTATACACATGCCATGTGACATTACACAAGTGAGGTGAAATACAAAACAAATCTCATTCGCTAATGAGCTGTCTTAAGCTCTTAAGTAAAGTTCTTGTTTTTGCTTTCTTCTTCTACTTCTTCTTCCTCTTCTTCTTCTTCCTCTTCTTCTTCTTCCTCTTCTTCTCCACCGTGGCTGCATTTCTCCTTAGACCTGCCTTCTGACACGCTACCCCGTGAAGCCATATTAGGTGACCTTCAACAAGTTCCTCCGTAATTACAGAGGAGCATGCGAGGTATGCCGAGTGACCCTCCTTCATCTGTGACCAGACCTAAACATCAGAGGGGAAAAATAATAATAACAACTGACACGTCTCCTTCTGGCACGGACGGCCAACTGGATCCAGATGGGGGGAGCATATCATTACTGTTTTATTGGGAGATATCAAAACAGTGAGGCACATTCCTGGAAGCTGTCCGCGCCTCTCTGCCGACTGCATCCTTTGAAATGAAATACTAAAGATGATATTGTTTGTCGGCTATTCGTCTTTGTTGTCCTAGAATGCTTGAGACACCACAGGTGCTGCGAGGAAGCTTTGTAAGGAGCATCAGCCAGAATGCAGCCGTTTAAGGGGCTCGGGGATGAGAGCGAAGCTCGCCGACGCTGTCTCTGTCGGCCAACACTGTGGAGCACGCAGCCTCGCCGGGACCTACAGCGGGCTCGCCAGCCGTTTTTTAATTAAAGCACACGACTGGAGGCGAAATCATCCGCTCCGCACTGCTTCAAATTTTGCCACAAACAGCGCGCTGACTCACTCCTCGGACTTGAGACTATGTGTAAATACCTGGGAAAGCGTTTGACTTTTACACCGCTGCTCTTTCATCCTTAAAAGGCAAGTTTGTCTCTTTTTAGGTCAAGCTCTTTCTTGCTATACGCAGCCGGGGCGGCAGCAGTCCTCTTCTCCCTCCTCCTCTTCTTCCCTTTCTTCCACAATGACATCCTGGAACCACCCTTTGATGCTCCCCGTCCGCATTTGAATATTGCTTATTTCGCCGTGTACCTGAGGATGTTTAGTTATGTATATTTCCTCCAGTCTGTTCCCCGCCGCCGCCCCCTCACACACAGACAAACAGGCGCACAGACACGCACAGTTCATCTGTTCTTTTCCCCTTCAAAGGACTAACAGCGGGGGGTGCAGACAACCCGTGGTCTTTCCAAGAGTGTCTCACAGCGAGCTCTGGCTTGGCTTGGCGTTGTCATCGGGGAGCTGCACAATATGCATGCTGGCACTGAAACCCACCCATGCGCCCCAGCGTCAGCAGTTTGTCAGATTAGATCGCTGCCGGTGGGAAGACGGTGGTGTGGCTCCAAAAACAAGCTTACCCAAGCTCTGAGAGAAAGTGAAAGGTTCCTTGTATCCCACTTTGATCTGATGTGTGAGGAAGCATTGACATGCACCATCTGAAAAAAAAAAAAAAAAAAACAGTTTAAAGAGAAAGCAGAGAAAAGGGGGACCTGACCGCCATTAGGTCCTCAGGGGAAGAGAAGGGATGCTTGATCTGAAGATTTTCTCACATACATTATGTGATGGATCAAACGTGGCTGCAAGAATTCAGTGCGAAAACAGGGGGTTCACAAGAGGAGTCTGAATTTCATTTACAAGGGCCGGAAAACTATGTTTCAATGACTTTTCAGTGTGTGAACTCACCAGCCTGAGATGGTTTGAAGCTGGAGCATTTGCCTGTCGCATTTATGTGGGGAAAAATAACCCCTCAGCTGCAACCTGTTTACTCAATTAAAGTCCGTGGTGCAGCTGAGAGACTGAGAGAACCAAAGTAACGTGGACACTATATTCCCTTCATAGCTCTACACGATTATTTCTGTTTTGAAATCATGGAGCTGTAAAACACAGGAAGGGAGTCGCTCTTACCACCAGCATCAGCACCACAGACATCAATACCAATAGAGTGTATGGGCAATAATAAGGGAGCAGAGCAAAGTTTAAAGCCTAGCAACAGATAGAGCGATAAGTGAGATGCCGCCACAGGCTGTCAAACTGCGACGTTCTTTGCCGTGTCCGTTGACGCCTCACGCAGACATGCCCGGAGTGTTTCTGTGTGATGCAAGAACTGTTTCTTGCCCACAAGCCTTCCTTTCTCACGCTCAATCTTTCACTCGGGTTCTGTGCACTTTCAAAACTATGCAATTAAAAAAAACAATGTTTGTTTGCTTTTGTAAAGCCGATGCTGGCCAAAGTTGTTGGCTTGAGAATAAAATCTCGGCAAAAATAAGAAAGTTTCTTCGTGTAAAATATTTTTTCCCCTTGCAAAAAGGATCACATTAGTGAACACACACACATTAATGACATGTTTTCACACCCACTAGTTAATGATGCACCTATCCAATAAAACACACAGCGTCTACATGTTTATTGGAATGTCTAGTGATTGGTGCAGTTTTTCTGTGATTTTATCCCCACTGGCTTAGAAATATCAAACTTCAACGGTGAAAGCAAATGTGTGAGATACAGTGTCTGCCACCTTTGTTTATCTGAACCTGATTCATTCTTCGGGCTGAGGATTCCCCGCTGTACGTAATGGTTCACTCTGCGCAAAGTCAACAGAGTGACATCGCCGCGCGGTTCATTTTACCAAAGGAAGTGGCGTACTTTGGCCCTCGAGGCCTGCCGAAGGAAGAGACAAGCTTGCATTGAGGTGGCGACAGCATTCTGGCACTGAGCCCATGTCAACATCCACACAGCAAGCACAGGACCCGGAATGAAGTGGTATCACTGGACTAGAGAGGGGTTTTCTGTTTTCTTTTCTTTTCTTTTTTACAGCCAAGAAGGCCCAAACACTATCAATCATATCCTCAGGCACATGTGAGGGTTCTCCACCAATGGGCTTCAATAAATCAGAGAAAAGAAAAGAAAAACAACGTTTTGAGGTTCGGCATTCGCCTTTCACTTCTGATCATAAGACGGCACTCACTATTAATTTGTTCAAAAATGTGATCATCAAGTCACACGGCTCATTATGCTCACTGGTGCCAGTTGTCAAAAAAAATTCACTTCAACACGCTTCAAGCTAAGGTTTGTTTACTTGTGGGAATGCTGACAATCCAGAAACGCGTGCTATCCTGTGTACCAATACCTTAAAAAAGAGGGGGAAATTGATATGTGACTCTTCTGAGTCCATATGTACCATTGCACCACTGTTGACTTGATAGTGAACATTAGCTAGAGCTGAAGCTCCCTGTTACACAGCTGTTATCAGGGATCAGCTAGCTAGTTAGCTATCAGTTGTGTCACCTGGGCCACTTTTAAGATGCCATTTGTCAAAGAGGAAATAAAGTTATTTCTGTTGGAGAATTTGCAGGTAAAAAGAAACAACAAAAACATTTGTTCCCGCACTTTGCCGCATTTCATGTAGAATTAAACAGAAAAATTACAAAAAACTACAACGCAACAGCAGTGTGTGTGACTGTTTGTTGACCGTAATGGTACGTGTAAGTGCTTAAAAAGTGACAGTGCACACGCAATACTGAACCACGCAAATCAAGCACTGGCGGTGGAACGATTCCAATGGCTATAAACAGGTTAGACCACAGAGCAGTGCGTGGGCCACAAGCATGTTGTACATCTCCATCCCTGCATTCCTCCTCCTCTTTGGCCTCTGGAAGTGGAGGGTGAAGCCTTTTTCATGCTGATACTTTTACCTGTTTTCACTAAGAGCTGCTTCGATGAGTTGTGTTGCCTGCAGAATCTGTCAAAGGTTTCCATGTCTGTTTACAGTATTTTTGTAACTGGGGGCAACTGAGAAAAAAAAATGGGACAATGAGTTTGAAATCCAAGATAAATACAGACGTTCCGGACACTCACATGGTTTCACTCCAAGTGAAGAGCAGTATGTTTTCAGAGCGCTGGAGCCAATGCTGCAGTGGGCCCATTAACTTCACAGTAACATACCTGGAGAGAAGCGTGAAAAGCTGTGAAGAGGAGGTGGAAGAAGAAGTGCAGGGCGGTACCAGGCGCCCTGGGATTCATGCTGTTACGAGTCCCCACTTAGGATGTGGCTCTGACTGACAACGTGGAGAAAATGGAAGTAGACAAGATTAATAGCTGCATGAAATTCTGTGAGGCGGCCAACATCTGGTTCAACCAATATTTATGTGACTTTGAGGAGCTGTGAAGAACTTTCTGTGAGACCTCAAAAATGGACATAAACGTGGGTAAATGGGAGAAAAAATAAGATTTATGTTGCAGGTTCATCATGTCGACTTTTTAACGGTATTGCTCATTGATGACATTACAAAGCTTAGTGGTGAACTATATGTTAATAGCAAATGAATCCACCCAAAGTGGGCTTTTGCCTTGTACTGGATGATGAACTGTACGTTGTGTGAAGGTTGGCTTGAGGTTTCTGCATGCTGACTTCAGGTTAATGGTGTGAACCAGGGAATTCTGACTCCCAGCAGAATAGCTCATTGGGAGGTCGGGCTGGCTGTTCCATGACACCTGGCCCCAGCTGGCAAGCCCGAGAACCACAACACATGCAAAAAGAAAATCTTCCAACGCTGTCATAAAGTATGTTTTCAATGACACGTGAGTTCCCAGCTGTGTTTGCAGTGACAACAACAGGTATGCAGAGGCAAAACATCTGCGTTTTCAGTGCCTTGACCTCAGCAGCCCTCAGCCAAGAACAAGGATTAAATGGGGAAAGAAGTTTTAATATATGCATTTTTAGTTTAGACCTGCCTACAGACTTCTGTGCAGAGACGATTTGCCTGATGGCTTCATAGGAATCTGAGATGACTTTTAAACCAGCTTCTATTTTAATCCATTTGTTGACCCTGATATAACGGCGTAATGCAAGCCTAAACGTGTAGATATTCTATTTTGTTTGTGAAAATAAAGACAAAGCCAGCAATACATTTTTGTCAGATCTGGAGTCATGGTTGGATGCAAGTTCAGTCTCGTAGCAGTTTGACACATTATTTACTATGTGAAGAAACCCAATGCCTACTGTTCACCAGTGGAAATTAAATTAAATGTCTGCAGTGGCCATGCATAGAACATGTGCGATAACTTTTTTTTTATTTTTTTTTTTTTTACATTTAATGTGGAAAACCCATTTAGGATAGATCAATAATGGCACAGTATCTGTGATGAAGATAAGAAAGTAAAACCCAGATTTACTCTGCTTTCATCATTACTCCACTGCCACTCTCATCAATTTAGACTTGTTGAGTGATTTCCTTTTCAAGTTCGCTGTGGAGGGCGCCTAAAATTGCTCCGTGCTGGTTGATGAACACTGGGAAAAGGTGCACGGCCAGGGCAAAGTATTTGTCTCCAATTTAACTCAGGCTGTTAAATACACCTCTGAGATGCAATCCAGTTAACCCCCCACCCCCACCTAAACCCGTTTATGCAGCCACGCAAAATGACTTCCTTTCCACGTTTATCGCAATCGCAGAGGACAAAAGTGATGGTAATATTTTGCAGCGCAGTGCAGGCAAGAGCACGTGTGTGTGCGGCTCACGGGGTGGGGCGGGGGGGTGTTAGTAACACACTGGTGACGGCCTCAGGGAGCAGAAGCCACATCAAGACCAGGCAGCACCAGGCTTCTGCACAGAATCACGGCAGACGTCGAAACCACCCACCGCGACCAACGTGCAAACACACACACGCGAATGGAAAACACACATAAACATCATGCATTTACATTTCTACATGTTTACGCTGACTCGCATCAGATGACTTTGGCAGAGTGACCGGGCGGTGACACGCCTCTGGGGGACGCTAAGTCCCGCCTCTCACCCCAGCGTGGTCGCCGCCCTGCAGCAGTGGCCCCTCTGGTGTAATCTGTCAGGGGCCACCCCCCACACCCCCTCCAACCCCTGAGATGTCTCACTTATCAATAGGCGAAGGCTTATTGTTTCAGGGAGCTTCCTCTTTCCTGCAGCCGACGGTCCAACCCCTCCTGGTGCCACTTGGATCACGAGAGATGAATATATGAAAGAGATGGAATTTCCCTCTGTGCGTTTGACAGGGTGATGGTGTTGTGTTTTTTCCACAGCACCATTAAAAGTGCTTTGCCAGCTTCGTCACCTTTTCATTGACTTTTCTATTTGTTTGCGTTTGTCATGGAGAAGCTGGGTGCTGCACAGATTGTGCTTCCTGCTTGATCAAAGGCACAGAATGCAACTTCTTTTTGTCATTTAGCAAGACACTTTGATTTGTTAAACATTTAAATGTACAATTTAATAAGTAAAATGTGTCTTTTGATCAAATGTAAATCATGTTAAAAAAAAAGAAGTTTATGGAAACAACAAAACAACTTTATCTGAGACAGACAAACTTTGGGATTTGCAGTGTCTCACCTGGGGGTCATCATTTGTATAATTGATTTTTTATCAATAATACATATTAATTATTTATTTACTCAAAGACATTGTCTATATTTCATGTGGCCAATGTCATCTGACTTGCAAGGATAATTAAAACTTTGCTGCATTCTGAGATGGCGCTGTCCAAGGATCCACATGCTTTGTGTGGCCTCATTGCACTCATCAAATTACTGGATTTGAAAGACAGCACTATTTTACACTATTTTTTAATTCTCATTTTTTTCAAGGCATACTTTAAAACACTGCTTAAATGTCATGCGTGGGACTTGAAGTCCCACACAGTTTCAAAATAAAAGGTCATTGCAAGGGGGGTCCATCAATTTAGCAAATGTCCAGTTCTTTTTTTTGTTTGTTTGTTAAATGCAATGAAGCTGAATGCAGGCAGTGATCATCTTTTTTTTCCCCCACTGTTGGTATAGACTTGGTTTGAGAAGACCACTGGGCAAGCACGGCAGTGTTTGCTCAAGTGGAGCCAATTATTCCGAATAAACTGAGTCTTCCTCCGTGCTCCCTGTTTTGCTCTTCCTGTCTCCCTCATCCCCTCATCTCCCTGGTATGGGGTTGTCATTTAAAATGACCGGTCGGATCCACAGTGAGTCCCTCCTTTCAAACAAACAAGGTAGTAATGGGTGTTTACTCAAAGTACAAGAGCCATTACGCTCGCCTAAGTTAAACATCTCTGACAGGTAGAATGGCTGCTGACAAATCACTGTTACCCTTTCTCGAGGAATTGATTGGGAAGACGGCTGATTTTAACTGTTGCCAGCAGCCATACATCTCAGAAACCTTTTTTTTTTTTCTTACAGGCATACCGAAACAGTGGCGTAAAGGATTGAAACCAAAAACGTTTTTGTTTGACCTCGCGTCAGCTTCATCACGTCTGCTGTCTGAAAGTCTTGGCATCGTAATCAGGAAGTACCGCTCCATATTTCATGAAAACAATTCACAATCACCCTCGGGTTAAAAGGGTGGAAGCATCATATGGCTGGGGGTGCTGTTACGATCTGCAGAGAGGTGTCAGTGAGGAATATGTGCCTTTTGTTAAATTGCGTTGCTAATTGATTGATGGTTAATCGATGATTCCCTGAAATGTGTTGTTTTTTTGTTTTTTTTCACACGTTCAGAAAATTGGAACAAGCAAAAGAAGTAAAGGATGGGCTCTTCTCATTCCTTGGGCAACGGACAGGCTGGAGACATATTATTGCAAGCCATTGGTGAAAGTTATTTTGAAAAGAAAATGATGTGTTTCCTAAATATGCAAAATGCATTTTCATAGCAAAGTTGAAATAAGTTCCCAGTAATGTAAAATGGAAGTGAAAAATGTGTTTTCTTGTTATTGTTTGCACTTGAGTGACCTCCACTTGTTCAGCACCACAGACAGCGCAGGGACAGGTCAGTGAACAAGACCGGAGACCGTTTGTTTGTTTTAGAAATGATTCATCATTCATTCATTCATCTTCTACACCCGCTTCTTCCTATTCAGGGTCACGGGGGTCTGCTGGAGCCTATCCCAGCTGTCTTAGGGCAAAGGCAGGGTGACACCCTGGACAAGTCGCCAGTTCATCGCAGGGAAATGATTATTTGTATTTTTAAATCTATGTGTTTTCCAACTTTGGTTCATTTGAATACAGGCCTTACAAATACAAGTTTTATAAATCCTAATTCAGAAGTTGAAATTAAAGATAATTCACAACATATGCCATGTTGAAGGTTTGTGTAAGCTTTTTATAGCACAAGTGAGTCTTACCCCAACCCATAAGCAGGTGTTTCAGTCTGGAAAAAAAAAAAAGTCAAAGTTTATTTTTGATTTCCATATACCATAAGTGGGACGTTATTATTTGAATATAGAAAATTTTCACCTCACCCATAAACATAACAAACTCCAGCCTGTGTAATGTAATGGATATAATATTTGTCTGCAATTTCCTACTCTGGTAGCAGTAGTGCAGTCAACTGCTAACTTTAGATTTAGGTTTGTCAAGGACGATTACAATAAAAACTGCAGATTTGTATAACATGTGTGGCTTATTCTGTTTGTGGGCTGTTTACATTTGCTGGTGTAATAAGTTCCATATGCTCTCGGACAGTGAATGACGTGAAGCTGTTCCACTAGTCTCTGTGGATTAAAAAATAAATAAAAAAATGGTATCATTAGTCTAATATGGGACCTAAATTTTGGGTAAAAATTCATGCTCCTTAAAATAGGGTGAAGGCAATTAAGCTTCTTCCTGCGCCTTCTTATTCTTGAGTGTTTGTGGCTGAATTTATGTAGCAAGCATTTCCAAATGCATGCTTGGCGCAATAAAACAAATGCACAATGCAGCCCGAGTGTGTTGAGCTGAAGCTTCGCATGTGATGCTTTCCAGTGTGTGTGTGTGCTCACTCAAGACCTGAGTGTGCATCAAAGCGCATGCTCTCCGTTTCCCTTGGCTGTCAGAGTGCCAGGTAGTGTTCAGCACCTAGATCAGTCTCCTCAGGTCTCCCCTTAAAAACGCGGCTACGCTTACACACACCACTGATCTCCTTCCTGCACCTAAGAGAGAGGCTGCGCAGCTGCTCACTTTCAAAGACTGAACATACCGCCTCATAGAGCTACTGTAACTAAGTTCGAGCAACGTTCCACTATGTCCAGAAAAAAATCCTCAGATTTTCTGCCCCGGCCCTGTGTTGTTTTACTTTCATCGTCTGTAATGCCCAGTGACAAAGCAGAATGAATTCTTCAGGATTATATTTCTCTGCAAAGAAAAAGTTGTCGACAGCTGCTTAGTGCTCTGTTGTCTCCGATTCAGTAGTTGCAATCCCCAGCGGGTTACATCAGCAGTTATCTGTTTGAAATTTACCTCATGGAAATGGAAAGTTAATCGTGTCCACGCACTCATGTACAATTACACATGTACCGGTGTTACTGTGGCCAAACACTTTGATTTAAAGGCGCAGTGGTCAGTTAAGGGGACTCCTGCAGTTCCCTGCAACAGATTTTCCAGGTGGCCCTTCCACAAATCTGTATTCAAACATGCAGTCTTGTTGGCAGCAAATCACAAGGTTTGTCACATCCGCCCAGACACACATCTGGCTTAATTTTAACTCTCCATCCATGACTGTCACTAAAAAAGACACGCAAAATAAATCTGCCCTCCAGCTGAAATTGGCAG
This sequence comes from Nelusetta ayraudi, assembly GCF_046127955.1. Taxonomy (NCBI): domain Eukaryota; kingdom Metazoa; phylum Chordata; class Actinopteri; order Tetraodontiformes; family Monacanthidae; genus Nelusetta; species Nelusetta ayraudi. The sequence goes on from NW_027466063.1 coordinate 769,349, forward strand.
GTCCATGTTGCACTTTCAGGATTCCGTGCATTTTCCAGGTCCTGCATCCCTCTGACCCGCTGCAACCTCTTTATAATTGCCTGCTGCTGCCACGAGCTGAAAAATAATCAATATTGAATCAAAATCGAATGAAAAATTCAATAATAGCGGCTATTTCCAGAGAAAGCTCAGAGATACTGCCCCAACTATTCTTGCTGCAGTCCCATCCAAGCCCAGAGACAACACTTCCAAAACCTTGGAAAGCTGATAGAGCGTTACAACTTTTAATGAATGTGGTCATCATTCTGCTGCTGACAGTCCCTTAGAAACCGGGAGCCTTCTGATGTAGTTCCTTATCGGATGAGACGGACAACAGTATTTAGGAGTCTCGCGGCACCGTGTTCATGAAAAGGCTCGCACAGCCTGCAGACAGAGAACCTCATTAAAGCCAATACAGCAAATATATGATGATGAGATACTGAGACTGGAGTTATTTACATTGTGAACCTGTATATATTAAAGGGAACTTTTCAGAATATGTGTTGTGTATTTTTGAGGACTCGTACTGACTTAAAACTTTTTTTTAAACTTTAACTTAAAACCCTCAGATGTAACATAAACAAGAAATGGAAAGTCATAAACATCATGAGTATAATGACATAATCATCTTAAAAGTACATATTTTTAGCATATGTATACACAAACAACAGTACAGGGAAGACTGACATTGTGACATGTGGAGGATTTCTTATATATATCTCATATATTTTGATGCAGACAGCAAAGCAAAACACTGTGGAGACCTGCACGTCACCATCACTTATTCCCATCATCGCAATCCTACATGAAGCCTGCATTTTTGCTGAAGCATATGATCATTAGAGAGCATAAGGTGCGCACCCGCTAATGAAAAATGATCTCCAATGAGAGTTCCTAAAAATAGTCCCTTCGCCATCATCGAGTCCTTTGAGGATTAGAGTGGAGCGGAGGCAGCTGAGCGGTGCCTGGGTAAAACCTCCTTCTGAGGACAGATGTTTCTGAGAACAGGTGGTTGGGGTTGTCCCCTGGATTTGCATGGATATGACAGCCACAGCAGACCTCACAGACTTCAAAGGACAGGAGCATGACTGCTAATGATCTGTGGAAAGAGGAAAGAAGAGTAGCTAGCTGGAAGGCTAGTTTTCAGAGAGAATACAAAAAGTAGACACAAAACTTCCTTCACTCTTCCCCTCTTTCTGCCTTGGAATCTTTGCCATGTTGAGGTCATGGCCACTAGTCCTGGTGGATCATTTGATACTTCAGTCATAAATAAAAGTATGATTTTTTTCTTCCCTTACAAAATATTTAATTAAATAGATCTGTGTTATTGAAGTTGTATTATTCAAATTCATAAGATCAACACCAATGATTGTAAAGGATAACACAACGTCATGTGTTGTGATGAATGGTTCGTAATACATTATCATATTGTCATATTACATGAAAGCCAATTACAAAACAGGTCTTAGCCTTTACAAAATCAAGGTTGTGTAAAAAAAAGAGTTGCGAGTAATTAAGAGGTAAAACCAAGACCGAGCAAACATGTTACTTGCTGATTGCAAGCAAAAAGACAAGACTATTAAGTATGTGCCGCTTACAGCTTGAAACTAAGTGTGAACTCTTCAACATCGGACTTGATGAGGCTTCTTCTTTCCAAGGCACCAATTAGGTCAGACAAGCTGAAACTCTACATCTACCCTCTCCTCCTTCATCCATCATATTTCACTCTTTGATCTCCTCTTACCCTGTTCATTAAGCAAATACATCACGCTGACACTTAAAGTTCGCAATGTAGGCCTTAACGTCGAATAAATAATGCATTCACTTTGGGATCAAAATGTGGCATGAGTAGCAGCCAAAAGGGCTGAGCGCACAGTTTGATTGGACAGAGCCTTAATTTATGCTGAATGAAATGGGAAACATGGTAGTACACAAGTGAATCCCAGAGATTTGTGGGGCTACTGAGGGATGCAGTCAAGGTTGTTCTTGATCCCAAGTAACTTTTCAAGATGCAGGGCAGTCAGGGTGAAATGTTGGATAGTGGTGCATAATAATTTCTTATCTTTTTTTTGGTCAGATTAACAATTAAAGTCTTTGTTATCTTAAAAAGATGAAAGTAATAATTTCCCAGGAACTGTTTATTCAGATGTTTAAGACAGTTCCTGTAGTCTCTTAATTGCTTCAAAACTGATTGTGCTGACATGCAATGGTCCAATAGATGGGATAAAGCAGTTGAACACATGGCAAATAATCACGGCTGAACATTGCTGATGAAAAAGCAAGTGCTTACCCTATTAGTTTTCTGTGTTTGTTTTTTACCGCTGGTCGATATCATAAAATGCTCAGTGTTATCATCAATACTTTACAATGTTTACAAAGCTATTTTCAAGTTACTGGAAAGTTTCCAGTAGTAATGGGTGGTTTGCGAATGAACCGAGCCAAAACTGAGCCGAGCCAAAAGAACCAGTACCCTGAAAAGAGCTGGAATTCCCATCACTAGTTTCCAATTGCAGAAAAGTCACACAAATGATGAAACAGTGAAACAGTCTTACTCTGACCCGTGTTGCCAACGTAGATCTTAAAGGGAAGAGGCCCAAAGACTGAGCCCTGTGGCACACCTTGGGGAACATGCACGGAGTACCAAAGGTGTGCCACTGGGCTCAGTCTTCGGGCCAAGGTGAGCCAGCTGTAAAGGAACCAATAATTCCTATATTTGTGAGGTGTAGGGATGTGATAATTTGTTGTATTGCTATGAAGATCCATACCAGAGTACACTGCAATAGACACTATTCTGATAAAATGCTGAAGATTTGATTCTTTTGTTTGTTTTTTCATGCTGCTGATTGTAATGGCAGAGTAGCATTCTAAACTGAGCTTTAAAATAACCCACCGCATCAATTCAACTCAATCGCACAAAAGCCAATGGCGATAATGAGAAGTGGCAGGCCATCTTTCCCCCCTGTGAGTGAAGACAAATAGTGTCCTCTGGTTTCAGTTCTTGGACCCAAACGGAGGTAAAGCGACCTGGCTCAGCAGGGGGGGATCTGACGACATCTTGACTGCATTACTCCCCGCCCTGAAATCCTACAGTGACCTTCTTCTCTCCTGTGTGGTGTTCAAATAAACACCCAGAAATAACTTTATTCCTTCCTCTGTCCATGAGTATTCTCCAGTTTCTCTCATCCTTCTGTTTGTTTTCTCTCCCTTTAAACTCTGTTGGGAGACACGCCTTGACCTGATTTGAGCCATGCCTCGACCCGACTGAAGCCAACCCTACCACACACGAGCACACCAAAGGAAAACCGACCTGGTTCCGCTTTGCCACTTGGATTAGAGTCTGCGTTGACTTTGTGTTCACTGGGATGTGACTGTGCTGCAACATATTTATGATTTCATTCAATGAAGGAGGACTTTTGTTAATGCTCTTCAGGATTTTATCAAAAGAACAGGAAACAAAAGAGTCAAAAACAAGTTTTTCATGATCAGGCAAAGGCTCGATGATATGGCAGCACATACTGAGATCTGTAGTCACACCTCAGCTGGGTCTCAATCTCAGGGCGGCACCATGCTGTGCATAGAACGCCAACACAGTATATGCCTCACCGCAGGCCTATGGAAAAATGAGTAAATGTTACACTATTTGTACCGCCCTAGTCCTCACACGTTGACCTGTAAGAAATTCCATTTACTCTCAAGGTGGCCTCAATAATGTGGCCCTTTGTAAATGCTCATATTTTCCTCCCAGCTTTCCCTCTTTTCCTGAGCTTTCCATAATTGGAATATTGTCTCTAGGCTTTTACTACAAAGGGGCTGTTTAAGATAATCTCCACCATCTTGGCTAAATGCAAACACAGTCCAGTCTCTGAAGAGGCGACGCCAACTGGGAGAAGTTTTCTTCCTTCTTCTTTTACGTCTTTTTTTCAAAACATCTTTTATTAAAAGAGGGTGAAAACAATTAAGGGTGTGTTAGTTTTACGTCTTTAATACAGGCTTTATTGAATAAGGGCAGTCCCATCCGCCGAGGGAGGGCCTCTGGAAAAGACACAAGCAGTATTGCCTGATGTTTAAACTTGAGGGCGCCTGAAGGGACTGAATAAGTAATTTAATTAGCAGTAATAGCCACCAAACCTTCCCCCAAATTGCTCTTTAATACTCAGTCTGTGGTACAGTGGTCCAACCCAAAAGACTGCAACTGGACAAAAGATGTCTGTGGTGACAAAATATTTTTAAGAATGACAATGAAGTAGTGAAAATGATGAAACATTTAGTTCCCATCCCTTTAACCAGTATACATTCCACATACTTAGCTTTAAAAGAAAATTTGAGTGATTAAAAAGAAAATAATTTCATTGAGCAACAGTCTGGACAATAGGAGTTCAAGCATACTGCTATTCTGCACAATTATTTTTGCAAACAAAGAAAAAAGTGAGTCTTTGTGCCTCATCCCCTCACATTAGAAACGCGACTGGACTTTTTGCAATGAATGAAGTGGTTGTAAGGCAGTGTTTCTCAAAGAGGGTGGCGCGCCCCCCCTCAGGGGCGCAGAGTCACGTCTGGGGGGGGGCGCAAAACACCAGGAGGGAGGGAGACGGGGCGCCGGGGGGAACTAATGTTTTCACGTCTGAACTTTTTCCACGGCGGAACAATTCACAAAAAGTGTTCAGGAGGTTGTAGCTAAGAAAAACGGAAAATTCAGGAGTCCGGCGGTGGCCAGTGTTCTTTGTTGTTGGGCGCTTTTGGCTGTAGAATAGTTCCGCGAGTAGCTGCGGAACGATGGTGTCGTTCACGCCGGCGTCTGGTCTATTTTCTTCCTAATGTGTTAGCCGCGAGCGAAAAAGCCAGAGGACAATGAACAGTTTTTGAGCGCTGATAGAACTTAATCAAACACCTTTGCATCAGTACGTGATCTACGCTGCGACTGGCGGCATGAACATTTTTCTTCCTCCGAGGTGGGGCATGACAGAAAAAGTTTGCAAACCACTGCCCTAATGCCATGCAAGTCTATGGGGTGAAAAGTCAACTTTGTCCTAGAGACATGGGACCACTGGCAGGTTCATTGGGATCCCTCAAGACAAAACCACGTCAAATATGGGGCATCTATCCCCAAAATTTATTCCTCCAAGGTGGGGCGTGACATAGAAAGTTTGAGAATCACTGTTGTAAGGGAAAGCTCCTGGCTCAGGACCGGAATCATCCTGTGATCACAACATCTCTTATTTCAAAAACAATTGATCTGTTTATTGTTTTTTTCCCCTTCACCTTTTTCTTTGTGTGTCACAAATGTGCCCCCTCTCTGTGGGTGTTGGAGCCGGTCCCCTGTTGTTTCATCACTTCAGAATGGGCTACAACTAGCTATAAAGCAATTTAAAAACATATAGCTTCATAACTTTATTTTATAAATAAAGCTATAAAGATCTCAGCTTTCTGAACTTCTGGTAAAAAAAAAACAAAAAAACAAAAAAAACTGGGAAGGTACCCATTTTGTTTTAATGTCCATGCTGCATAAAACATTATCATGTGATGGCACCAGCATTATTTTTAGATGTCTCTGAATCAACATGTCTAATGCATGAGGGGAAAATATGATGATTGGCTGTGGCAAATCACTTATTTACCATTTTGTTCTCATCAAGCTGTCTAAAACTTGGAGAAAGCAAACAGTTTTATTCAGGCAAAGACCCTTTTTTCTATCTCCTGATTCATTTGCATTCTGCAAGCTGACGGATTTCACCAAACTCAATTCCATCTTCACTTTACACCTCACTTAGAACATTCTTTTTTCCCGGGGACCGTGCAATTTGAATAACTATTGATGCCCCAAAATGGGCACTGAAGGGAAATGTAGGGGTTTTAATGCATGAAGCACATGTGGGAACAGTAGGATGGAGAAGGATGGAGGTATTTCTATTTCCGTGTGTGTATGCAGGAAAGAATTTTTTTTTTTTTCCTGTGGACAACATGTCCCCCAGGTTACTGACGTTTAGAGGTACCTCAGCCAGACCTTAGATCTTAATAAGTTAAATATAATTGAAAAAAGGAATGTGAACAGGAAGATGAAATTTAGTTCTTATATTTCCTTTAATACTTGACATTTTTAAGGAAGGAAATACAGGCACAGTACAAGGTTCGGGAAGCATCAGGGAATCTGAATGGCTGCAGCCGTGTGACACAGTTCAAGCCTGCATGCGACCAGATGACTGACATCAAAATAAAAATGGCAAGAAGGAAATGGACACCCTTTGTAGTGCAAAACCTATCACAACACATTTGTGCGGGATGACTTTATCAAATTTGTCAAACTTTGATATATGATTAAGGTTTCCCTAATCCGTATGGATGGACAGATGGCCGGGCGAGGCAGCCTGTGAAATCCAAGCCCACTTTCAAAACCCGCCTGGTTTCATGGCAGAGGAAATAAATATGTAAAGTCGTCCTTCGCCGCAAAGTGAACATGCCTCCTCTTATTCCCAGAGCTGCCTGTCCCACACGCCATCCATCCATTTGGGCTCAATTAGCTATAATGATGTGAAAAGTAACCTTCGGTACACCTTTTGGAAGGCTAGGTAAGGTACTGGGCTGAGGAAAACTAGGAGGAATTCTTTCTTTTGCAGATCACTTAAGCATGTTTTCCTTTTTTTTTTTCCTGGAAGGGAAAATATGAGAAAGAAAAGAAGAAGAAGAAGAAGAAGAGAGACAGAGTTACTTCGTCTCTGGTTAAAATCAAAGATTTAAGGAAATATGTTGCGATGGAAGTAAACTGTTCTCAATGGGAAACATGTGACCTCCAAGGTAGCAAGGTGCTATGAGTGGAGCCGGCGGTTTAGCCATTTCACTCGCGAGAGGTGTGTTGCGAATGTGGCGCAAAAATCTGCATGGGAGCTTCTTTTGTTTGGATTGCAAATGGCCCTGCGTAGGGTAAAGGGGTCAAAGCGATAATCACATGTGTAAACACACCCCTCCGCCTGAGCACTACTTTGGAGCGCCTACATCTTGACCCCGATGTTTTTAGCAAGTAAACGTTTGCCATGCACCGACACGCAGGACCGCATTGGTGATTAGAGATCTGCGCGGCTCTTTTTGCTTACTGCGTGCAGACCTTGAAAGAAAGGAAAGCCGAGGCAAAATAATGGTGCACGGTGTGCTCGTGCACACCCACGCGCTCAAACAGCATCGCGCGTGCACACGTACACACACACACGTGCTCGCAACAGTCCTCTAATTAACAGCTCCTCTGCCTCCCGAGTCTATGAGGCAAGTCCACCCTAATCCCTTGGCACTTAGTTCAGAGTAATCAGTGCAAAGCAAAGACTGCCGTCGGAACACTAATTAGCATCATTGATTTTCGTCTCAGAGTCTGACGTGCAAAATCCAAACAAAACAAGTCACTTTTTTTATTCAAAGGGGCCCAGACCTCAGATTGGACTTTAAGAACTCAGTTGTTGTACTGTTTTTAGAATAACGACCAGCCCGGCAGAGGCTGAAGGTGTCGTTCGTAATGTGTCGTCACAGAAAAGACAGCAGCTAGTGACTGTAGACAAATGACAAAAATGTGTTTTGCGTATAGTGACGTAATAGTGACATTGAAAACCGGATTTTTAATAAATGTATTTCCACAGCTGAAACTAGAGTTATATCAACAGCTGGAGTTTAACAATATACAGATATTTTCTTCTTTGCAATATGCATTCTTACCACTAGATGTTGCTAAATGTCACATGCAAGGCCTTACAATACAGTGTGTTATTTTCAGCAGCAATTCACTTAGCAAGTGTCCGTACTGAATGGTGTATTTCTTCCTTTGCTCAAAGAGTGAGACTCAGTCATTAGTGGCGCCCCCTGTCTTTCAATTTGCAAAATCTATGGATTTATTTATCAAACTAAGCCGCATCGCCAGAGCATCACGGCTCGCTCTGTCCCCATCTCGGCTTTTGTCTCAGTGGATGAACAACTGCAACTTCTCATTATGCCTCTATGACGTTGAGCCACATGGCGAGGAACAGCACAACAGGCCAGCATTAAACAGACTGTGCATGAAAACAAACTGTGGAAGCTTGCAGCCCAGAGAATAGCAGAGAGCGGAAGACAGGTCACCCCCCACCCCGAAAAAAAATAAGCAACAAAAATTTGCCAAGTGTCCACATGCCAGGGGGAGAAGTACATTGCAAGTGATGGATTTTGAGGGTGCCGAGATGTTTATCAGACGGGATGAGCAGAATTACGGAGGAGGCATGCGGGGCAGCTGCCGCATGTGTCACGTTGCCAGGAAAAAAATGTTGATGGGAACCACCATGAATTTATGTATTGAAAGTTGGAGTGGGGCTGCGGCGGATCATTTCAGGCGATCGTTTAGGGGATCAGGCAATTAAAAATCCAAACGTTTGTCGGAGAAGCTAGCTTCCTCACCCTGACGCTGTGGAAACAGGGAACTCAGACATATTACGGTGGGCGGCCGCTAGCCCTAATTATTGATTTCCCCATTTTTAAACGAGGACGGGATTTACTTGTGTTTTATTATTATTCATTATTATTAAATTAACTACCGGCAATGACCAAGAACTAGAGTCAAAGTGACCACAGTCATCCGTCGGCGTCTTAACAAGACTGGGTGAGGAAACCAAAAATCCCTCCACTGGCAAATCCATAAAGGAAAGGGAGGACAAGGAATTAAGGAGATTTTCAGTCTTCCAACAACACAAGCCAGATGACAATTTGTGTCTCTTCCCCCTATTCTCACAACTTCTGTGTTTTTTCCTCTCCTCCAAGTTTTTTTTGTAACTTCTAACCAGACTCAGTCCCCTCCACCCCCCCACCCCCCCGTTCCTCTCTCACTCCGTGTGATTGCATCCATATGCTCTCCGGGGGATGGATGGGGTCAACACCCTACTTACTCACGCCACACTGAGGCACTGACACTTGTGAGAAAGGCACGGCGCGGCGGCCCCGTGCACGTACGCACTCCGCCACACCGCCAGACTGCACGGCCTGAGCTCCTGGCTGAGGGGCCGGCCTCTGGTGTTTTCATGCCACTGCTTAATTCCACATTATGAACGTATGGAGTGTGTTACTCCACAGAGATCCACCGCCTCCTCCCTCTCCTCCTCCTCCACCCCCGGCCCGATACATTTGGGATCGGGCCCTGAGACATTCTGGTATCAATTAAGCGGCACTCAGAGGAACCAGGGCCCAATAGATACTTCTGCCTTCAATCCCCTCTTTTGTTCGGGAAAAGCCAGGAGAGGTCGTAAATTTAAACATGAAGACAGCGTGCAAATTGCAGTCACACTTGCGAGGGAGGGAGGGGAATCCAGGCTGGGAGAGGGAAAACGAATTGCTGTACCTTCCACCACTGGCGCAAATCCTGCCTTTTATCCATCAAATTTCCATTCATTTCATTTATTAAGAAAAAAATACAAAGCTCAGCCATATATGTGGAGTGGTAGAATGTCCTCTGTACAGTTACAGCCGCCTTCTGTCTTTAGAAAACAACAAATCCACCGAACCTCATCTCTCAACAGCTGGGTCGCTCGGATTTCAGCTCTGAAATCGAGCTCTCTTCACTGGCAAGTTTCCAATGAGACATAGTTTTCAGTCGGTATTGGTACAATTTGTTTTCATTTGCGCCGAGAGGCAAAGGTGAGAAGACACTGCACCAAGCTGCTCTGAAAGTCCACAGGAGACAACCAGCAAGGAAGAAACTGTCAACTGTGACAGCTGCTAAAGGAATTAGTGAGTGGATGCTGCAAATGTTATTTTAGAGTAGGAATTGTATTTTCAAATTAAAAGAATTATTATTATAATATTATTAAAAGCAGCACTGGAGGAATTTCTCTGGAGACAACATGGTTTTGACAACTGACACACCAATGGTGGGAAGCCTCCAGCTTGGGTGTCCTGGCCAGCAGTGTGGTACATTTCAACGTTATAGTCAGAAAATTTCCCCCCATCCGTCACATGGATGGGAATTAGCATAGCAAATAGCAAAATAAAAAATGTGCAAGGGCTCCAAAGAAAAAAAATGTCACTTAGTGTAGTGTAAAATTCAAGCAGTTAAGACAATGTGACATTACAATACTCTGGCATTTTGACTGTATTTTTTCTTTGCCCCTTCTTCATTGACCAGCTCTCCAGCACCACTCGCACACACACACACACACACACACACACACACACACACACACACACGATTGAAGGACATCGATAAAAATCTGCTATAATGGACCCCTTCCCTAGACCTTGCCAGTAACCTTTGGGAATCAGATTTACTCTGCACATCTCTGATCATATCTCTGCTGTCACTCATAAATTATGGCATGTGACAATGGACGATACATCCAGCATCTACCTCACCACCAGTACAGCGCGTGTTCAGCCACCAGTTCCCCCATGCATTTCTGTGGGTGTTAAGCAAATATGAGAGGTCTCAGGTGAATACTGAATACAGCATTTACTGAAGTGGCTCATCAGTTTTTAAGGGTTGGTGGGCTCACGGGGTTTATAGAAAACCTGCCACTCTGATTCTCTTTCATACCTTTGCTATGACGGCGAACACATGCCAGGCTTATGTTCTAGCCTGGCTTCCTGGCATGGTTTCCTGGCATATCCAAGTGGAGAGGTGCCATGACAATGAGGTACACAGGTGGCCTACAAGTTGAATTTTCAACAACATTCTGCCGGAGGTTTATTTCCCTATGAGGTCCAATTGATCTTCTTCATCGGTTGGACGTTTGCAAATTGCATGTATGGAAACGCTTTGTAGTGATTAATGGCTTTTGTTGATCGGTCCTGGGGGGAGCTGAATGCATTCTGGGAAAAAAGAAAAAAAAAAAAAAACTCCGTCAAGCAACAGAAAACAAGCCAGCAACACCATGTGTTGTGGGGGCAACACATGTCTGCACCCTCTGCAGGACAACTGTGCTGGTGGAGTGGTCAGATGGGGCAGGAATGTAATGCAGATAAACTGTTTAGTAGGGGCGGCAGGCGGGGGCCTTTAAATCTATAGATAGTTATATCAATAGATAGATAGATAATTTCCAATGCTATACAAATGAAGTACTTATTGGTTACCACGGGAAATCAACAATTTAATAATGACTACTTAAATTAACAGTATCAGACGTCAAGGGACAACAAATGTAAAATGAATGAATAACTGGATTAAAAGTTGTGTTAGGATTTTGTTGGCTCATCAGACACATTTAAAAAAAAAAAATCTAAAAATGTCTAAATGTCCAAAACTGAAACTGCAAAATAATGTACAAAAGCAATGTTGTCAGAGCCATAACTAATTGTACTATGAGGATCAGGTGCTTCGTGTACAGTTAACCGTAGTTTTCCATTTTAAATATTGCTGGTTTGCCCAGGAAGGTCCAAAGGTTAAACTTATTTTAACCCTGGTCATACTCTGTCCCGCTACTGCACGCCCTTTAAATTTGTGGTCTCAAGATCACAGAGGGATCTCTCAGATTAGCACGACATCCGTTTAAAAAAATAAAAAAAAAAAATGAGTAGAAGAAAGGAAATTAGGAGGGTGTTCTGCTGTCTTAATCTTATGAGTGAAACACCTCACCCGAGTCCTTGACCCAGAAAACCGCAGACTTAGCCGGGAACTTTGATTTTTCAACGATGACCACAACAAAGCCGGCCACACTGGCAGTCGAGGCTGAGCCGGCTCCTGTCTTACCCATGTCATGTGGGTCATGTAACACCGAGGCCACAGGGGATTTAACATGTTTTCTTGTGCCAGAAGTGTTACAATAATAGGAGCAACCCATCAAGGGCCAAACCACAAGTTTAATAATAGCAAGAACAATAATGCCACTGATGGAATCTGGTTTGTTCTTTGTTTCTTTGTTTTTTAAGATTGAAGCCACTTGAAGCCTTGAATTGTTTCAGTTATGTCAGAAATGCTTATGGCAATTAAATAATGACATGAACAAGAAATTGGTAAACTGTAAAATGCTTTCAAAGAATAAAAGTAATGTGTTTTTTTTTCTGCAAATAAAGCACAGTAGATAGCAATTATAAAAATCCAAAAGCAGAATGAAAAAAACTTCAGGGCAAACAGCATATCACAAGTGTACCACACTTTTACAAATGCCTAGTGTAATTTACAGTGCAATTTAATCTAAACTGACAATACTTACGACTGTTTTCCTCGAATGAGCTAAATAACATTGAGACAAGATGATGCGTGTGACTGCTTGATTCTGACTGCAGGAGCCACACATCTGCTCAAGTCGTTGTGAGGCCTCTTCCATGAAAGTGATTCCAATCAGCAGAGATTGAAATAGAGATGTGCCTGTTTTTTGTTTTTTGGGGGTTTTTTTCAAGAAAGACACGTCAAATGAATTGAATTAGTCTGAGGAGCAGCAGTGCCCGTTTTTCATCCCCCAGATCAGAAATCGCCATGAGGTGCCATCAGGAACTTTTGTAACAAGCGTGTCACAGTTTTCCTTCCCCTTTTTCTTTTTCACTGACACAGATCAAACAAGACGAATATGTGGCATTAGACTTACAACCAAACTGAACGTGGCTGAACCAATCAAAGAGATCTTGCATTTGCACTATAGCTCCAAATTATAAATTCTCCTTAGCAAAAAAAAAACAGCAATTTTTTTTTAATGTCATTTTTGAGAATGAAATTTAACTGACAGGACAAGAAATTTGATCAAAGTATTGCTCGCACTACCATGAGGCAATTCTTCCTGCCGCACTGTCCACATGCTGAAATGCTCTGTCTGAAAGGAAAGCTCAAATGATGCCTCAAATGATGCCGCGCGGCATGAGCCATTAGTCAGCAGCACCAGCGGCAGCAAAACAAAAGTTGGCTGAGGCTCAAAAGCAGAATCTGGAAATGATTTGGCCATTTTTTCCATCCATCAGACTGATTTACTGCCTGTTTGCACAGATCCCACGGTGGCTTAAATGGTTTTAGTGACACTTTTTCTTAAGCAGTACAGTTTTAGGGTAGTGGAACATAGAGGATACTGTGCCTGGTTAATGATTTATAATACAATGCATTTTCAAGCTTCAATGACTTCACATCTAAAAGGGTTAAATATGCATTAAGGCAGATTGAGACTTGTGCGCTACTGAAGGAAAGAGCAGGCTGCTTCGGGTTTGCAGGTGAAGGCACCCTTGGTTCCCCACCACTCTTTTATAACTGCACCAGAAACAAAGGCAAAAGCAGCCACTTTCCCACAAGCGCGAGAGCCGTCACCTCCCTTCCGGCGGCACGTTGAAAGCGCCGGGGCAGAGTGCATTTTTGTTTGTTGTTTCATCACCTGCTCATGTTTTATTGATGGTGACTTAAAAGCGGCGAAACCACTGTACGACTTTTGATGGCGGGAGGCCAAGCTCGGCGAGCGGCGACAGCGCTTTCAGGACGTATCAGCGGCGGTATGAAATTTCAGGGAGCGGACCCGTAAAAGTAAGTTCTCAAGTGCTCGGGTCTTAACAGAATCCAGAGACGTTTACCACGGAAAACGCTACGAGGTTCGCGGTGGAGGAGGGAAGAAGGGAGGACGATGGCAGAAATGAGGTCAGAAATAAATAAGTGAGTTGTTGCGCTGATGGGAAGGATCACGGGCGTAAACTGCGAGGCTGTTTAAATCAGGCTTGCAGCGTTTGTCAAGCACATCTTTCATCTCACTGTTACTGTAAAACAACTGGATTTTTGCGGTGAAGATGTAACGGCAGCCCCTGGGCCGGCATGAACTTGGTCTCCTCCTCGCGATGAATAGTGCAAAACACACATCACATCGCACACACACACACACACACACACACCTTCTTTCAGTCCGGCACAAGACTGATGGAAACCATAACACGGAGCTCAGGTCCTTTGGGGGATTGAGGAACGCCACACACTAACACGGCTCCAGTTACCCTGTAACCCAAGACACAAAACTGGGGAGACGGACGGACTCGCACAGAGGAGAAGGTAGCCAGACTGACGGAAGCCTTCAGAGCCGCATCGAGCACATATTTATTTGGCAATAAGTGTCATTTTCTTCAACCGCCTTATGGTGCCAGATGGACGGGATTTCGACCTTGGTGACGAGTCCTGCCCACAGTTTGACAACAGGGAGGTTGATGAAACTTAATTAGAGGTCACTTATCACCACTGGTGGCACGAACGGGCCTGTGTGCAACTAAAACTTCCATCATTAAACCTCCGTATCAAAACCCCGAAGTACACCGATCAGAGCACTTTGTTTGTTGCGCCACAGCTAGCATATGTTGCCCTTTCCAGCAGAATGCGATTAGCTCACATGGTCTCCATGTTACTTGTGATTAAATAGTTGATTGCAAGCAACTGTGGTTCTGAAGTGGATTTGAGTCGGAGCATCAGCAGGTCAGACAGGCATAATGAATTAACATTTTTTAAAGGGTGCCATATTTAGAGGGATTCGATTTAACAATGTTTTCCAAATATTGTGAGTATCGAGTCTCTCTTTGTGACGCCCTGAGGCCATTAATACCCTTTAGTGTCACAATCTGAAGCTGGTTATGCATGGAGATCAATGCCGGAACAAAGGTCCTCTAATAAGCTACAAAGTCATTTCTCACAGTGCGCCAGCAGATTCACATTTTCCTTCTTCCCCAACAATCACTGTACCTGGAGAATAAAAAAAGAAAAAAAGTGCTGCTCGATTTCCTCCTCTACTGGCAGGAGGAGCTCTCTGACCTCACTGTCTCCCCAGTTTTGCTTCGACTTCTCTCTTTACACCAGTTGCATGTAGCTGGTCGCTGTTGATGAGCTGCAAACTCTTCTTTATAAAGCGGCAAAACCCCAGTTGCAGAAGTGATCTCATTGAGAGCAACGTCACGCCCTCACCCCAGTACACATAGGCACCGCTCCGACCTCATTCCAGCTTCATCACAAGTTGGTTTGTGTCAACTGTTGCAACACACCGACATTCTCTCCGGCAACCATTGTGCCTCACTGAGATAGACAAGACATCCTTTGGTAGACGTGCGTTGGCAGCATTATTGATGATTTGCATCCAGCGCATGTCTTGTCATCATGTAATTAGAATTTAATCAATGGCGTGTGTACCAAGCCCTGAAAAGAAATGAATGTGTTTCATTTCATTCTTTTGACGAGCTCTCCCTCGGATTACGCAAAGAGTACAAATGTACTGCTCGCAAAGCCGATCTGACAATTACTCGCAAATAAGTTGATACAAGCTTGCGTGCCAGGCTAAAGACAATGAGCACTCCCATCGCAGAAGGGCCCTAATGGGAAAATGAGCATCTTAGAAATCAGATTTATTTAGGAAACGCACATCATCGGGCGAGCTGTTTGGAACGAGAAGAAAAGACAGGGCCTGGAAACAAAACTGGAGGCACATCTTCATTAGATGAGGTAAGGCTCTGGGAATGTGGAAGAGGAAGATGGAGAGGGAGCAAAGGAGTCAAGGAGTGAGGGAAGTTAATAAGGAGTAGATAAAATCTGCTTCAGCCATTAATCAGGATGCAAGCCAAGAGGAAGAGGAGAAGGGAAAAAAACCCTCTTCCTAATTCACTCCAAGTTCCGAATAAATCCCCCCTTTATTATTGCAGCTTGTATTTGGTTACATTATCTCTCGCTGTTTGTTAATAGGTGGTCAAGACGGAGGAAGGACAAACACCAGAGGGAGCAGCAAAGAGCAAATGAGGCCAACGCTGGGTAATGGTGATTGACTAAGCCTGCGGAGCGCAAACAACACGGCAAAATAGAGGACTTGGCCCGTGAACTCTGGGCTTTTGTATCTTTCCAATAAAGTGGCCCCTTTTAACCTGTGTCATAACATCAGAGAAGTATGGTTAAAAGTTAATAATGTGCGGTGTGCACCAAGAACAAAAAAAAGAAAGAAAAAAAAGCCAAGGACGAAAGGGACCTTTCGATACGATACATCAGCCGAGGATGGCGCCACACTTCAACAATTGCTAATTGTTCCTGAAATTGTTAATGGGGTCATTAACATCCACATATCTTGTCTTTGTATCCTTGAAGAAGACACAGATGCCCCCTTTTATTCGCTGCAGATTAAGTAGCAGCCACAGGTAAGTCTTAAAATTAAACATTGGCGCTCCTGTTTCCTCACATTCTTTCTCCAACAACACAAGCAAGTTGAAAAAAGTCAACAAAAATGTTCCCAGACTTTCCACCTCCTTATACCAGGGACCGTGGCTCCTCGGTGACGACCCCCCTGTGCTCATGCAACAGCTCGCCAATGAGTCGGCTTCATCAACGTGACACCTTCCTGACAGGGTCCAACACTGTCAAGGAAGCTGAGGAAATGCAGAACCCATGGGTCCTACGTTTTCTTCAGGGAGCTCACATGGGGTCTGGGGCCTTGTTTGAACTCCATAACCCCACCACTTTTGGATCCATCCAGAATGTTAGCATACACGGTTGAAGAGCAAATTCCCAAAAGGTATACGCAGACCAGAGAGGTGAGGGTGAAAAGTTGCTCCAGTTTCCATAAATCTCAGAACTTGTTGGTTTTCTTAAGGTTGCATTGTTAGTTTTGTGTTTTGTCACAAACTCATTTAATTCCATTTAGGCGACAAAGGGTCGTCAGGATGAAGTCAGGATGAAGAAGTGGGAAATCACTTCAGGATGTACTTCAGGATTAACATTTCAGGCTTCCATCTGCATGAAGAGAGAAAAATCAATAAGAACCATCTGCCTGGCACCTTCACCTATTTTCCAACAGTGCAAATTGTCCCAATGGAAATTTCCAATAATATCGCAAAACATGCCAGTACGAACTTCTTGAGCCGGGAGGAACAGCATATACTAAACTCAGTGTGGGTTACCAAGAAAAAGATGCTCCCCTCATTTCAGGGTTCAAAAATGTAATCTTTCTAATTTGGTTGGAAGAGTGCATCCATGTAATTACCATAATCTCATCCCTCACGACGTGTATAGGAGGAAGCTGCGTCATGGTGTTGTCATGCAGAAAATCATGAGGGAGGGGTGCATGGTTGAGGAAGAGGGGTTTATGCAGCCGTAGAACATGTTGGTAGGCCATCAGAAAAGTGATTTTGCCCTGTGTGTGTCATTACCGCGGGTCTGGTTCATAAGCAGTTTATGCGTTTTGAGGAGGATTTCAATGCAAACATCGGTCAACATTTACGTCATTTGAGTTTGAGCAAAAAGTTGAAGCTTGATGGTGAAAATGATTAAACTAAAATACCTGCAGGCCAGACACTTCTTCACACGTGTGGAATTGTTTTGGTGTCTCTGTGTGAGGAAAGTTTGAAGCTAAAAGGAATGTGTGTGTGGGGGGGGGAAACTGTCACTGCCAGACTGGAACTGAAACACACCTGAAGCATTTTGTGTGCACATTCTAGTATCACATGGATGGTTTTAATGTGTTGGTCAGGGGTTAGGATCTGCACTTGTTAGCAAAATTAAGCATAAACTATTATAATTCTGTGAGGGTTCGGTACCATTATATTGCCAGTTTTGAGACTCGACTTTCAGACCGAAATAAACTAAATTAAAAAAAAAACATTGCCAAGCTGCACTCAAATCTGAAGATAACAGTATCATCTGCAATTTAAACACATAGATGTTTTTGCACAGAGCAGCCTCCGCAAAGATCGGCGGTTCACAAGTTGCTGTAACATGCCGCCAGTCTAGAGGTATAACATCAGAGATGTCTTGAAATGCACATACCATGCTTTATGAGTGGTCAGTGAGCAAGAGTCGATGGTTAACTACAAATAAGGGACCTTTAGAGCTGTATAGTAATATGCCTTGTGGGAAAGAAGATACAAGTTTTACGCAGATGGTCCTGTCCCAGACTGAAGTCTATGACATATTAGCATGGCATAATGGACAGAACATGCAGAGTGAGAGTATTTATGACAGTGCTTGAGGCACAAGGGAAACATTTCATTTATCTGAAAACGTCTGCAGAACCAATAGATCTAGGTTCATATATAATACGTATTGGCACGAGTCAGTCAAGCAGTGTCTTAAGTTGTTTGCTTCCTGCACTTGTTTTCTTTGATTTCCACGGTAATGCCTGCATCAGTATTTTTTTTTCGACCCATCCAACTCATTGTATTTGCTGCAGGATTCTGGTCTCTCACATTTGTATCCAACCCGATGAAAAAACAATTATTTTCCAATGTCTTAAGCATATACAAGGACAAAATGCAGCGATTAGCAGCAGCGAAGAGATAATCACAACACTTTGCAAATATGAGTGTCTTTCTTTCTGTGTTGCATTTGAATGGATGGTGACATTTTTCCAATTTTTTTTGCACATCTCATATCTAGCACTTTCGAGCAAGCAGATGAATAATGGAGGTTTTTGTTTAGGTGTGCAGGGAAGTGTGGGCTTTGTGAATGCCTTCCTGCTACTTCCTGCTTTTGGCTGTAGAATCGTTCCGCGAGCAGCTGCGGAACGATGGTGTCGTTCACTCCAGACTTGAAGCGGGGTGCACCTCCGCGGCCGGCTCTGCTCTATTTTCTTTCTAATGCGCGAGCCGCGAGTGAAAAAGCCAGAGGACAATGTTTTCCAGCGCTGATAGAACATAATCAAACACCTTTGCATCAGTACGTGATCTACGCTGCGACTGGCGCGATATTATGACTTAGCGCACGCAATTCTCAACGTCATCCCGTGTGGCAGGTAGAAAATGTGATGTTGTCGCATGACTGATGTTGTTGATGTGGTCAATTTCATCAAAACAAGACCCCTGAAACTGCAGCTATTCTCTGCACTCTGTGAGGAGATGGGAGCACAGCAAAGCTGTGTTGTTTCACAGGGAAGCCAGGATGGTGGATGTTATAAAAGTGGTTTGCCAAAAAAAAAGTGATTTGCACACCAGAAAAGTGAAAGGAGTATTCTTGTTTAAAAAGTAATGTTCAGCATTTGATGTCACAAAGAGTGATTTTTCTAAAGTTCACTCTTTTACTCAGCCCCAAATTGTTTTTGGGGGTGGGCATGAAAGATTTTCTGCAGAACCACTGCCCTAACGTGTCCCCCAAAGACAGTATACAGTAGGTGTGAGTCATTCCAGCTCACAACCTGACAAATTTTTAACAATCTTGTGTCTCGGGATTCTGTAATTTAAGTCTCTGTCAAATCATTTTTTATTTTTCTTTACTTTTTTATTTTTTTTTATCTTGTCCTACCCCCATCCTCACTCCCCATATACGGTAAAACATATTGTGCAATTGCACAAAACAAATCCTCTACATTCAATGAATTCCTTAGAATTCTGGTAATTTCACCTCGTATTGATGTGTTGAAAAATAATGACAAAAAGTTGTGTTCACAAAGTGCAAACTTAAAAAAAATAATAAATCATCCTGTTGCAATTTGGTGCATTTTTTTTAATTTTATTTCCAATGCTGTTGCTAATTGGAAAAACAGACCACACAGACACATCGGTGACACAGCTGGAGCTTAAAAAGAGAGAGAGGGAGAGAGAGAGAGAGAATCAACAGCCAGTGCAGACAGCAGACTTGCTAAAAAAATAATTGCATTTCTGCTCTGAAGTCTACGGCTGAGCGCAGTTCAGTGATGGTGTTTTGGGTTTAGTAGGTTATCCAGAGCAACAAAGACTGTTAAGCATATCTTTTCTAAGTTTTCCTGAGTCTGCAAGCTGTGTAATTTAAGAGAGAAGTTTTCCACAAAAAAAATAAAAATAAAAATCCACTCTTATTGTCACTGTATATCAAACAGCTAAGCTAAAAGTATTTATTTAGGGGTTGTGATGTTTATGGCGTGTGTGTTCTTGACAGCAACAGACAGACACTCTAAATTGCACTTTTTTCTCACAGAAGAGGAAGACTCTTCCTGTATACTGTCAACGGAGAGACGGCCAGTTTCCAAGAGTTATGTAACTGGAAGAATAGAAAATAACTTTCTTCCTTCACAACCTCTTGCCCAATTGGACAGTATGAGTCTCTGTGAGCTAAAACTGCAATCAGCCTAATGCTGCATTAAATATATAGATATATATATATAATAAAGTCATAAAGCAAGACAGCAAAGCAAGTTTTTTTTTTTTTGTAAGAAAAGAAATATGTGCCAGTTGGAATACAGTTAGTTGGAATTGAAGATGAGTTGCTGCAAATGGCAACAAAATACAGTTCAGCAGCGGTCAACCTGGACTTGGTTCATGGCTCTTAGGACTGCAGTAGCAAATTGTTTGATAGGCATGACTTCACAATTTAATGGATATGCAGGAATAAACTGCAACTCATATTCAATTGTGTTCGACTAAAAATGATATGCCAAAGCCACACGTGCGTTAAATACTTACAATACTTGTAATATATAAAACAGCCGGCAAAGTGTCACCCATGTGAATGGTTGCTCGTTTAGCTGTGGATGGATTGTATATATTGTATGCAGATTTGATTATAGTATATTTTGTTTTTCAACTATTATTTAGATGGTTTTTGGCAGCTTAAGGACCTCACTCTGATTTATATTGTACTTATACCTGTACAGTAACAATAAGTCTCTCCTGTTTCTAGTTTTAAAGCATGTTAAAGAACTTGGCAATGTGTTTCTACACTTAATTTGCATGCAAGAGGACCCTGGAATCAGTCCTCTCTTGACAAACCAATGGCAAGTTTGTTTTTACAACTGCTTTGATTTCATGTGATGGACACCAATACACAGTTCCAGTACAGATGTTATTTTACGTATCCAGCACAAAGAGCTTCACATGATAACTGAAGTGGGAATTGAGGAGGTCTGGAGGTGGAGGGTGTGTGAGGCTAAGTTTTGGGTCTATATAGTAGAATATAATAGAAATGACCTTGAAAGATGCAAGAGACTTAGAGATTACCTGATGCAATGTTTCTTTGTCACGTCAGCACAAGATCTGTCAATGCCAGAAATCCAATGTTCAAAGAACAAACCACATCCTTGTGGCTAAATATTCAATCTAATTGTCCTAATAGTTCAAGCTTTTTCCTCTTGACACCCCTGGTGGAATCTTGAGCTGTGGGTAAACAAACTTAAATTCAAGGCATGGTCTCTCCCTTCACGGGGTCATTCCGCTACACAATACCCTTTCTGAGACCGTGAAGGACAATGATAAATGGGCTGGTTTACATGTTGTTTCTGGCACCTGTCGCCGTGCGTACCAACATACAGCGGTGAACACGGAGGACGCAAAAAAAAAACTGGCGAAAGCTTCGGCTGTGAGTAATTGTTCTCCTCTATCAATGGAACCCGGTGGAAGACATGCGTCACTCATTTACTGAAGGTGGGGGTAAAAAAAATAAAAAAAATCTCACTGGTTCACAATGGCACCCAGGAGCAGGGTGTGCAATTAATTGATAAACGCCGGGACGTGATGTCCTGTCAGATAGGATGGAAGTGCTAAAAAAGAGTGCACTGGGGCGTGAATCAAAGACTAAAAAATGCATTAAGAGAAAGTTAGTGAAACGCCATTAACCTAGCAAAGCCCTCAGCTGATAGTGGAGGGCAATAGCATGGGGTTTTAAATTGCACCAAGCCCTCGAGATTATGGCAAAGTCTGTAAGTCTTCCATGAAAGCCCGTTTTGATTGCCTGTGACACGGGCTCGTGAAGTTCCATGCGGCAAGACACAAAATCTGAAAACCATCATTGCGAGTCAATTTGTTTTGGCTGAGTGATTATTGCATATACACACATGCTTTCCTATAATCAGATTGAAATTTCAGAGGGGGAAAAAATACTGTGCCATACGTTGCTTTGGGTGCTTTTATTTAAATGGAGCCCACATGCCAGCCTGATGTTTCCCATAATAGCCAAAGTATTAGCCTCTTCCCAAAGGGCTTCATCAAGTCAGTGTATGCTTGAATTCTTTTTCTAGGCAACGGACAACAAATCAACAGAGCTGGCAAAAGTTAAAGGTCTCTCCTTATGTATTTAGGAGGCTAAGAGGAAAAAAACCCAACTAATCCCCCAACCAACAATAAAATCTGCAGACACGCAATTTCTCTTTGTTTTGCCTCTGACTTTGATTAATCCCCACTGTCAGAGGGAGGTTCCTGCGTTTGATTCTGACAGACAGGTTGGCCACATCTGCACATCTGGAAGCGCTAGGCCCACCACCTCCAGACACACACTGACACACACTCTCACTCGCACCGAAAGGCTCCTCCAGCCAACACACGGCTCTCGCATTCCCCCACGTTAGATACTTTCTGCCCTATGTAATCAATTATTCCTGGGATTCGGACTGTTTAGATGTTGATTTAAGGCCGCCAGCTTTGTCTGTTTTGAATTGCTACACTTGAATACACTGTCTTCCAGTTTTGTTGTCCCGGACAAACTTTCCAGAAACGTTGCTAGACATTCGTTTCTATTATTGTGTATCATTTTTGTTTTCAATGAATCAGAGAAGCGAAAGTGATAACGCAATCCTTAAGCGTGATGAGCGAGGAGAAACACGTCAAACGAAACAGGATCCACCATTAAATGCACCTCTGCAGTCGCTTGTCAGAAGATACGGACTTGTGGCGATCCGTAAACCTTCCACGGCAGCTGGATCGCTCAGATTTCAACTCTGAAATCTAGCTCATCCATCTTGCAAACCTCCAACAGACAGCATCTTCAATCACTTCAAAAATCTTTGAGGATCCCACAACCAGTCAGCGTCCCGCCCGAGTTAAGTGGCGGTAGCTGTGAGTGCGCGTGGCGGCTGCTGCTCTGAAAAACCACGGAAGAAAACCAGCAAGAAGAGGGCACTCCAAATTCTAAACAATGACTGCTGCAAAAGACCAGTGCGTCAATAGCACAATGTTGGCTGTTTTATAGGGATTGAGTGGCATTTTCACCTGTTATGAAAAAAGGTGCACTAACACTTTTTTTATGGCCAACATTTTGGTAAAAGTTCTTGTATTGTGCAGCTTATATCACAAAAAAGGCTTTTACAAGGCTATTCTCAAATAGATATATTAGCTAAATCCAGGATTTAGGAAAGGCTAACATTCTGCAAGGGAAGAGTTAAAGAGTTAAAAAGTTCTATTCTCACGCTAATGCATGTATTGCTCATCATTTTTACCGGGTCTTACAAGTGCCGTGATTACAACTCAATTGCTTTTGGCGCTCAGGATTTGCCAGTTAAGATAATACCAGTGTAATAACAAGCACAGTAATCATTTGGTGTTATTTCTGTCTGCAATGTGATATTCCTCTATGTTAAAGAGAGGAATAAAACATGTGTGCAAGATTCTAGCAAAGCATAGATAATAGCTGGAGTGAAAGCAATATCCCCAGCGCAATAAATCACTGCGCAAACACGCAGCCAGTAGTCTCAAAGTAGTGTTTCAACATCACACTGTATTTATGGATTGGACCTTTAAGGAGTGAACAGGATTCTGTGTGAAACAAATGTATACAGTAGGTGGTGCACTGGTGTGCCAGGAACAGACTTCTCCCATCCCTCAGAGATGAAAGCCGAGCGAACTCAGATGCACTATGGGGAATGAGTGTGCGCTGAATGAAATCAGAGCATGCAGTGAAGTAATGTGGTGCTGGTGGGATGATCCCATGTTCTCGTTTGGAAAAATAAATTAATAAATTAATAAACACTTTCCGAACCCCTGAAGCCTGTTGTTTTGTCATATGGGTACAGCATGTGAAATTAAACGGCTAAATAAAGCTGAATCGAATAACAAATGCTTCAGATGTAATGGGGGAGATAACTGTGGGGGATAGCTTATGGGTATTGTGGTGGTTGTATAGAAGAATGTTAAGTTGCAACATTCGTGGGAAAACTGTGTTAGATATGCCATATCAACATTTAAACAAAGCACACAACTGAGATTGTTTTTTTCTTTTTTAAAAAAGCTGATAGTGTACCAGATGTGTACATTGACTTTTTCAATTGTTAAAATATTTATGGAAACTGCAATTAGGATTCGGTGTAGTCGCATCGGTAGTCGATCGTGGCCTGTTCTGGCTGCCCTGTGATGACCTTTTTTTGTTGACTAGTGAGACAGGCCACATTTCATTGCCAGGCACTTCGAGTCAACTTCCCCTTTCCGTCTAGACCACACTGTTTTTGTAAAGTGCCACTTGGTGCTGTCAGACCCGCAGGAGATTTCTGTTTCTGCATGAAGTGTGTGTGTGTGTGTGTGTGTGTGTGTGTGTGTGTGTGTGTGTGTGTGGCTAAGTTCTTGTAGGGCTGCAGAGGGAATCTTTTTTTTTATTATTTTTTTTTTTTCTTAAACATATGCTGTGATATGATACTGCCCCTCAGTGGACTGATGCCAGAATGCAAAATCGATCAATGGCGAAAGTATTGGAACGCTCCCTTTCCACTTTTATGTAGTATATAAGAGCGCTGCATTTTGAAAACTAAATGACTTAATTCGGGATGTATGCAGGTTGTCTGTTACCAACTGCTGGGTTTCTAAGAACCGCTTCGCTCACTGAAAAAGCAAATTCCTTCAATAGGAAAGAATCATCATTCCTGCCATTCCAGCCTGTCCCTCCGATTAAGGAAACAGGCTATCCTTGGTTTCTTGATCTGAGATGGGAAAAGCATTCACAACTCTAGGCCCACCATGCAGCTTAAATGGTTATATGCATTTACTGCTTGTGCATGGATGTAATAACTTAGGTACAACTCTCTATATAAATCAGGAATCACAAGTTATTTGTCAAGTCACTAAACCATCATTATCAGCATATAGTGCATATGTCAACCACCAACACCTTTCGAGGCAGAGATGGAAAGATGTTTTTTTTTGAATTTCTGACATTGTCAGACTTCCATCTCAGACTGTCTCTGGCTGTAAGACTGGGAAACGGTGCTCTGTGAAATGCTCTCAGTCACTGTAGGAGAACAGATTTACGACCAAGGATATCAGTCCATTTAACTGCAGCCCCAAGTTAGCATAGCTTATCATAAAGACTGGAACACATGGAGGGACAGAGAATCTGGCTCCGGTCCAAGCTGCCATTGTGAGGTCAGGGAACAGGGTCAAGTCTGGGACAATGTCTTAGCTTAAAAGGAAAAAAAAAAAAGATTTCTAAATCCCTGACGGCGACGAACAGCAGAGAGTTGCTCGTGTTTTTCTCTACCTGTTTCAAGTTTCAGAGTATCAGATACACAATAGATTACCATTAACTCTGCACAACAACACATGTAAACATACCGTTGTTCTCAAAGTTTTTAAACTTGAGTATTACAGATCCTTAAACACATTACATATTTGAAAAATACATAGATGAGCACTGCTGCTTTAATAACCCTTTCTGCCGCTTCCATTAATCGCTTACTTTAAAGACAGGGGATATCTGGTTTTGTTTCCACAGTGGAATTTTGATAGCACCCCAATTATCGTAAAGTGCTGCAGCAATTATCAGACCGTGACACCACAGAGGCAAATTGTAGAAGATAATAGTTGTCTTAATTTAAATTTCCACTCGCCGAGCCAACGCGGCTTTGAACTCTGAGCGTGCTTTTCACCGTGAAGTCACTCCGGGATTGGTCCACTTAGTACTTCTGGGGTGGAGACGGCGCTGGGATTCCTGGGCGGACGAATATGTGATGACACGAGAAAGACAGAGGGACGGCGGGGGGAGATGGGGAAGCGCTGCGGTAAAAAGAGATGAAAGTGTTGATAAAGTGAAATTGGAGATCAGGCGAACAGATGGAGGAGCAAAAGAATGTGACCTGCCAAGTGGCTTGTGGCACTGCAGGCGGAGGGATAGGCAGACACTTACAGTCGGGAGATAAAAAGGGGGGAAGAGTGAGGATGACAGATGCACTGTGGGGAAGAGCCACGGAGTGGGGAGGATGAGAGACAGCGAGATGAGAGGGAGGAAGTGGGGCTGGCACAGAAAGGGGAAGTGAGCAACGAGACGACTGGCCAGGCCAATTGAAGTGGAATTATCAAGGAAAACATATGGAGGAGAGGAGTTATGAGAGGGACTTCAGGCGAGGCGGGGGGGAGGAGAGGGTGGATGGGGGAGGGCCGGGGGCAAAGAGCAAGGGGAGAGGTGGCAGTTTCCTGCCTTCCTCCGATTCACATGCGAAACAATGCCGTGCCCATCAGTCCGTCGCCACCTCGAGGCGCAGAGGGAGTGGGAAGGTGACGTGACTCGGCGCGAGCATCAATGAGCTATTGTCTGTGCACGACTCTCCGCCGAGCCAAAACTTACCCTCGCAGTTTCCTTATTAAAAAAAAAAAAAAAAGTTTGAATAATGTGAGAAGTGGCCTGAACTCGGCATGTTAAACAGAGGCCTCGCCCAACTTTCTTAAACATGACCGAGGCCCGCACCTGCATGACATCCTGAAGCTTGTTTTGCGCTGGCGTGCGCAAAGACACTTATGCGTAGGAACGCATAACACCCACGCACACAAAAAAATGAATACCACACAATAGTGTTCTCTAATGATTTCCATTACTCTGCTCCGAGCGCAGGCACTGTTTCGATTTAAACTTTTATTGTTTTCTCGACAATATGCATGGGCAGGATTGGAAATCTTTTAGAAAAGTATGTGTGTGTGTGTGTGTGTGTGTGTGTGTGTTTGTGTGAAGACGTAGAAGTTTGCTGCCTTGTGTGTGCACGCCTGGTGGAAAACTTTCCGCTGTAAACCTCCGTTGTGAAGGCGCACCGCTACTCGGAGGACACCATTCTCACAACTGTTAGGGTCTGTTTGGTGCCTTCACTTTTCTCCCGATGGGAAAACAGTCATCTGGCTGGCAAACCATTGTTGATGTACACAACAGAACCTGAAGGACTGCCAATAGCCAGCACTGGTCACAGATGCAAACCAAAATTTAGGCAACTGCACAAAACATCTTGGAAAATATGCCGGAACAGTTTCTGTTTTTCATGTTTTTAGGGAAGGAAACCGCAGCAGGTTCACTTGACCGGCAAAGTCTTTCAAGTACATCAAGACCCTCAAGACCTTCCTGTAAATTAATAAACAGAAAACATTGCTCCGGTCATTACTCTGATTGAATCATTGGACATTTCTAATTCCAGACAGCATAACTCTACGTTGTACGAGTTAAGGAGTCCATGATGTGGAAAAACCTGACATTGTTTCTGCCGGTGTGCACAGAAAAGAATGCACTGGAGTACAACAACCAGTCGTTATGATGCGCTGTCTCGACAAAGAGCAACAAGTCCAAGGCTTAAATTTCATTCTGTGGTCTTAAATATTTAGGGAACATAAATACCTTGGAAAGTACATGTCAATTTGCAGCCACTGGCCTTTCCTTATAGCATCATTTTCTCTTTTTGGAAGGAGACAGATGAGTTAACAAATTCGTCACGAGAGGTATACCCATGCAGGGTCTATACAGTGGGAAAATAATTAAGACCATTTCCAAGTCTGGGCACTACAATTGATGTCTCAAAGACTTCTAGACGGTAGTAATTGGAAGTGGGAACGTCTAAACCGCTGGACCAACCGGTAACAGTGATTTTAATGGAGGATAACACACAGCATGTTGCAAATAAGGGTGAGGACCTGAAAGCGGCCCCTTTTATGGCTTCATCAAGCGGCTAAATGAATCCACTCTCAAAGTAACTTTGACATAGTATTAATTCCGAATGCCAAGCAGGGCTCACGGCAAACCACCAGTTTATTTGACTTCAAGCCACATCATGTAAAAACGCAGATTTCCTGTGACCTGTTAATATGCACCAGTTATTAGTTTGGCCCAGCGCTGTAATGTACCCACTCAGCTCAATTATACACGTTGATCAACTCTCGGTGAGCTCCACGTTCAAAGCCGGGGTCAATGTGGTTCTGGTTAGGAAGTAAAAATGGGAGACAAAGAATGGCAAGGGGGGGGGGGGGGGGGCGAGGAGAGGGTTCTATGTAAATGCTCTCTTAAATCAACATGTCGGAGCACACTTTCCCAGATGATTTTGACGTACAGGTCTATAAACAGTGTAAAATAAATATCTGTAAACGATAAAGGACCACTTTGGGCTTTATCGGTCCCATGTGTGGAAGGGTGTGAAGAGTTGAGTGAAAGGAGCAGTTGCAAAGTACACTTTGTGTACGGTCAAGTTCATGTGTGTCATAGTGGGAATTCAAAGTGTAGGGTAAATGTAGGTCTGCCATACAATCAGACAGTCTGCCTGTGGCCATGGAGGCAGGGATGGAAGGGGGACTGACAGCAGGTTTTGACTTTTATAAGCATACATATATTTCTAAATAACATCTTTAAAAAGTCTCATTTTTAGCACTACACAGTCCAGTGGTGGCACACAATGTCAGCCACAACCATCATTTCTGGACATATTTCTCATTTCATGGCCAAACAGGCACAACTTGCTTTCCCTCCTTATCTTTTTGTTTCCCCAGTTTAAGGAATGCATGGAGGACACATGACGTTATTATTATTTCTGTATTACTGTATGTATTTGTTGACTTAATACTGATTGCCTTGATAGTGATTTCCTTGTAACTTTGAGAAATCAGAAGAGGACTGGGCTGCCATTACAACTATGGGTGTCTCTGACAGGTTTCAATTTTTGGGAGGAACTAACACAATGTCAAACACTAAACCTTTTATTCAGTAATTTGATGCAATTTTTATTTTATTTTTTATTTTTTTTTGTAAATTTGCTAAGAGATAAGCAATGAGCAATCTTGCGTCAAAAGGAAAATTTGTAATGGTGGAATTAAACCCTGGGCAATTCTGGCCAGGGTGTAACTCTACCTTCGCCCCAGCACAGCTGGGATAGGCTTTAGCTCCCTACCACCATGAGTCTTCTTCAAATAAATGCACCATAACAGTAGGCCTCTTCAATTATAATTAAATATGAACACAATGTAATTGATGAAGCAGGGAGAAAACAGTGCAAGTGGTTCTCTGGGCCATAAGTGTGAATTTTACATTGTCAGGAACAGCCCATGCAGAGAGTCAACTATTCCACTCACCGCCTCATACACGTCCCTTCCCACATTCTCCATTATCTGGAGGACACACAGCCGGGCAGAAAGGCTGGTGTGTGTGTGTGTGTGGGTGTGTGTGGGTGTGTGTCCGACAGCACCCATGGTTTTCATGGTCACAGTCCACTGCACAGGACCCTATAAAAGTCATTCTGCATGGCTGAGGGAGGGGGACGAAGACGGGGAGCTAAAAGCGGGATCACCCCAGTGATAATGTATTTCACAGCTGCTGCACTGTAACCACCTGCAGGTTTAAATCAAATCCCACCACTCCTTACACCACTAGTGGTGTCAGACACAGAGAGTGAACTGTGAAAGTCTGGCACTCAAAGCCAACATGCCCTCACAGAAGCAGTCCTATAATTTAGGTACGTGTGGAAGTCGGGGAGAGGAAGGACTGCTGGTGTTACTTCCAAGTCAAGGCTCTTCAGGAAGGGTTCTGCTCCAAACCGCATCAGTATCGAGCAACCGTCTTGTGGATAGCCTGATCCTGATGGTTAGTGTTAGGCATAATTATCGGCAGCAGTAATCATGGGGGTTTTCCTCCGAGGGGGATCGTGTTTCTGTTTGTGGGGATGTCTTGTTAGGGAGCAACATGCCTGGGATGGAGGGAAATCCAAAGTGCATTTCAATGTGATTTATGGTCACTCTGAATTAGTTTGGCGTGGTCAGGCAATTGAGGGTTTGCATGCATCGCAGTCCCAGAAAGGATCAAACCTATTTGGAGGTTTTCAAGCTGCTTCAACAAATAAGACTTGAGATAAAACAGAAAATGGACCACTTTTGGAATATCCCTAGATTCTCCTGACTGTCGCGAGATACTGTGCAGGGGAAATGGTGGTTGAAATTGGCTTGGATTTGTCTACCAAAGAAAATATCCCAGTGGCTTCCAGCCAAGTTCTCCAAGCCTCATGATTCATGTGGTGCTAACAGCTAGCGTCTGAAATTGAGTGAGAAATTACCGTGATAAAGATCAAAAGTGCTTACGTTTGGCGGCAGGACACAGCCCTTTAAACACCTGCTCTTCCGTGCACAAAAATAAACATAAAGAACCATTCAAAAACATGCAAACACAGTATTACGGGCTAACCCAAAGAGCAGGACTTCTCAACGCCTCTGTGTGATGCTCCCATTGACGGCCTTCAACATAGGCCCAGACTGGATCTGTTGCCCTGAGGGCAGGCCTCCAGCCATCGGTTTCTTTCAGCCGCATTACTGATGAGCTCCTTTTGCCCCTGCAGAACCTTTCTTAGAACCCCCACACCTCGGATGGATTCTCGCGTAACAGCATCTGCGGTTAGAAGAAGAAGTTGAATTAGAATATGAGGATTTAGCAGAGGATGAATGGATGTGGAGTGTGTATTGAGTGATTGGATGGACAGCAGAATCTGGATGGGAGTTCCAGAGTGCTTTTTGGCTCCCACTCTGCGCAGTAAGCGTATTTGGTGAAAAAGTGTGTCATGAGAAATCACAGGGGGTCACTGGTAAAAGAAAAAAATGTAGATTGTAAGTTGCCTCTCACATCACACGCTGGAGACAAAACATAGCGCTATATCACTGTCACTCCCAAAGGAACGCTTTCAAAGGAAACAGAAACTTGTATTAATGTCTGGATTCTAGATGGAAACAAAAGACGAGTGTACTCTGGCATGTGCAAGTGCTCTGTGAAAGTAAACTTGTGAATGTGCTGTGTGGAAAGATGACGAGTAATGGTCTTGTCTCCGACAAAGTTAGCTTCCACCCGAGAAAGAATGAAAGAAAAAAAAATCTACTGCAACCCTGGGAGCCTTCAACTGGCAGGGATACAATAAACCCTCCTTTTTAAAAAAAGAAAAAAAAAGCCATAAATCAACAAGCCTAGACTGTACTTTTCAAATAAATACCACAGTGAGGAGAAGTCGTTGCAGCATGGGGAGGATGTAGGGGTCAGAATTAGGTCGAGAGAGTACTATGCAGAGGGTCGTTGCTGTGGTGACATCATGGGATCATGGGATGAAGTTTCAAAGTCACCTGCACAGTTTGAGTCCTGCCATTAGTTACCACCCGCTCGAGATATCTGTAGTCACAGGTAAGCTTTCTATTTATCCATCACAAGCAAAAAAAAAACATGTTCAAGAAATAACTCCAGAATCAACTCAGAATCAGCTGTTATTGCCAGATATGTGTAAACGGAAATGGAAATTGAATGACGGAACACATGAAGGAAAGGCAAGGAAAAATAGATAAAAATGTGTGCAATGATTTTCAAAAGTAGATTTTGGAAAATAGTGCAGAATGTACAAGTGTGCAACTATTCATGAGTTTGACAAGTGGCTTATGGGGAGATCTGGGAGACTGATTGGAGACAGATCTGGGAGACAGATTGAATCTGGTAGGATGCTACAAAAGAAAAAGAGTTAGAATATGGGGCCACGGAGAAAGTCAGTTGCACTTGACTTTTCAAAAAGGAAAACCATAAAGCGGGATAAATGGTTGGGAGGAAAGAAGTCCAAAGAGAAGCTCAAAATCCGTCACAGCTTTGTGTTTAGCCCCCTACAGTCATTGCGATTACGTCCAAATGACTACAGCAGCTCAGCTTGTACACTGCGATACAAGAACATCCGCTGCCTGATTTGTAGGCAAAGGGAGAGAAATTGCTTCTGGGCAGCAGGCACAAGTTTGAATACTTCGCTTAGCTTCAGCCAAGCTTGGCTAATGCTGCCTGTCTTCCCTGACTCCTGGTCCCACTTGTGGGCAGAGAGCCTGAAGAGCAGAGCTGTCAGGCAAGGAGACGCTGTGCTCTCTCCCCTTCTCCCGTTATACCCGCAACCCTCCCGTGACTCTTCCTCACCTCTGCCATCCCTCAACCTCCACATCCAGCGGGCCAGCATGACTACTCCACCGCTGTTTTGACAAGTGCTATAGACATAATGTCACAGCGAACCCTATGGTTTGCCAAAAATGCTAAGTAACCATCACATTAATTAGTTCATGAGTTGTGAACAGTGCCAATGGTAGCCATCATGGGGAAACTTGGACCTCATCCTGATTGACCAAGGGGAAAGTAGAGAGGAAAGTGGAGGTGTGGGTGGGAGGCGGTCCTGGTCCAGTGGGGGACTGGAGTGGAATTTGGGGGACTTCACTCGGCGGATTCGCAGATGTCAGGTTGAGCAGCAGGGCTTCCAGGGGTTGGGTTTCACTTGCTCCATATCTGGTGAGTCTCCTGCGCATTTATCTGTCGTACCATCAGTGTCAGCAGGGTTATGTCTCCTATAACTGTTTAATGGTTTCATCGCCTGTATCCCCAAGACACTTTATAAGACAAATAAAAGCTCCCCTTTTGCTACTAAAAGGTTTTCTTAAGCCCTGCCAGTGTTGGATATTTTGTCCAAAAAAAAAAGTAAACGCCGATATAAAGATAAAGGTTTTGACATTCGGTGAAATCTGAACAAATTGTCAATGTTTATGCCAGATTAGAAAAGTGCAGAAAGTAAGAAAAACATTTATTTTTTTATGATCCTGAAAAAATATTTTAAAATTTGCCAAATTTGTCAAATGGAATTTCCCCATCACATGGTGCTTTGACCTGATAGCATCACCTCGTTCATGCAGATTTGTCAGGTGGCCAACCATGACACCAATCTTCCATGAAACCACATTTGAAAGTTACTTAATTGAACTGAGATATTGGGACTGTGAGGAGACCATTTGAGTGCAATCAACTGCCAGGTTCATGAAAGCAATTTGTGATGATGTGAGATGAGTGACGTCACGCGTCATCCTGCCGACTGGGTGCTACTAGTATTAAGGATGGGCGAAGCCACAGAGCAAAAACTCAGAAACATACTCAGCTGTTCAACTGTCTGTTTGACACTAAGTAGCCAAAGAGAGGCAAGGCAACATCCCAAAGACTAGCACACCACCAGCAGCCGCCTGAACAGCAGAACACAACTCAGGGTGGATTGAGGCTTTCACATCGGTTACTGACCCATATCATCTGACCATGCAAAGTTTTTTAGTCTTCTATTGCAGAGTTTTTGTTGAGCAAATGCAAAAATGAATAGTTTCCAGTTATTAGACGCTGGATGTAATTATTATTCCATAATAATGATATTGTTGCTATTGTGATTTTGAGCCTCTTAGACCATTTTTGTCCGTTGTCTTTTGTCAGCCTATGTAAGCACTGTATATCTGATCAGTTTGTCAGATACTCAGACCTGCGTGTTTACCTCGTTCACAGTCACTGAAATCCCACTTTGTTCCCCCATTTTGATTGTCACTTTGGACTTCAGCAATTTGTGCACACAACATCTACATGCTTTGAACTTGACTGAGTTGTTGCTATACGATCGGACAATTAGGTGTTTGCATTAGGCACAGCTGAACAGATGTAAGCTGGATTCATACAGTATTTGCTCAGAAACACTTAAAGTCATAGCTTTGACTTTGAAAGCGGGAGATCACAGAAAGAACTTTCACCATTTTCTCGAAAAAAAAAAAAAAACTTTCATACCACACACCTTTCTCTGACCCCCTACACAATTGTCCATGGCCATTCCGTCACTTTTTATCCCAGGGTCCTCCATCCCCGAAGATTTGTTCTAATCCATGATTAAAATGGTCATACATTCCGTCATTGCGTGACCTGTGGAGGGAATTAAAGATGAACAGATCCCTTTTTTTGCACTGAGACCAATTTAACTCCCTCATAGGTCATATACAGTAGATATGGCAACAAAGCGTAAACAGATTCACATAAAAAAGGACACGAGTTGAAAATGTACACTTGACAAATGCGTAAATAAAATTACACCAATCCAAGATTTGATGATCCCTGCAGGGAGATTAAGTAAACATATGAACACATTTGAACATGTTTACACATGAAAGCCAACACACAAATACATACATATATGCGTGAAGCCAAACACAAGCAGAGCAGTCTTTTCTGTTTTCCTGCGTCTGATCCAACAGATGCTTCCTCCACAGAGCAAGTTTGAGGACTCTAATTTATTATGCTGCTGCATACTGCTATAACAAGGCCTCTGTCCTCTGCTCCCACCGTCCCCTCCGTTGGGGATGGTGGCTATCAGATTGTACAAGATCGCACAAACAAAGGTTGTTTTGGCATGCAGCACACAACAAGTCGATGTTGTGTGACGTGTGTACGTATGAGGGAAACTGCTGACAATTTCAACCAGAGCAAATGAGAACGGGATGAATGGAGCAGCATTTTCCCAGTAAAAAGCAACTGAACAAAAGTAAGACTGAATGGAAAATTCAAAGCCTGAAACAGGATATTGTTAAACCAGAGAGGTTCCAGTGAAGGTTAACAGGTAGGAGGCTCCAAACGCAGAAATGAGGCACTCAAACTGGAATCGTGAAATGTGGATTGAATTTTTTGAAAGTTATTTTCAAAACTTAAGCACGGTACAGTTAAGTGTGTTGGATGTCCTGTTAATGGACTCGGTTGTACAATAGCGAAAGATAACGGTGACAATATCAAATAAGAGGCAGCACATCATCAGCATCAGTGCTTCCTCAAGACTTCTCTTTCAAGATGACACACACACACACACACACTCAAACACACACACACACATTTATGGTTGTTTTCCAACCCTAAACCCAGGACCTCGGTGCCTTCGCTCCATGTGTTTTTAGTTATTGTAGATGAAAACTCATAACAGCCCTATACCATTAAATCTCTGTTGTTAAACTGGATATTATTTACAGTTCAGAAGAAAGCTGTGAGGCGGAGGCGGACTGATCCTGGCTGGAAAGCCTCACGGGTACAGAGTCATTTCTGACGCTGGCCAGGGAGAAATGCATTGCAGGCAAACACAATCCTCCTCCGAGGGACTTTGCATCACACGTATGGGCGTGAGGAGGTCAGCGGGGGTTGTGTTGACCGTCTTATTTCCGTATTTTCTTTAGAGTGATTCACAGTTACGATGTCCACACTTTCCATTAAGTCACTGCCTTCCGCCTTGATCCCCTGCCACGTTTTTCCCCTCCTCTGGCGACAAAACTCTTTCCATGTCTGTCCAGGGTGACATTTACTCTCAGGCGTCCGATCCATAAACACGCACAGGCATGTGTGCGTTCACAACTGCTAATCGCTAACACAGCTAAACATCACAGGAACGCTTCAAGGCTCTTATCAAAAACATGTGTTCCGCCTTGGCTTCTCTTTCATCCCAGAGCTAATATAAAAAAAAAAAACATGAGAATGTTATGTTCCTAATTATGATAAGAAAAATAAGTACAACAAATGAAGACATGGTAGAGGTGCCTTCAAGAAACGCTGTGTAGTTTTTCTACGACAAAAGGGATTTTTTTTTCTTCCCTGCTGCTTATTACGGGTCAGCGGACCGTAGAAATTATTTCTTAATTTTAAGGTATAAAAACCACACAGTGTTCCTCTAAACCTCTTCCAACAGCTGGA
The DNA here is from genome assembly GCF_046127955.1 of Nelusetta ayraudi. NCBI lineage: Eukaryota > Metazoa > Chordata > Actinopteri > Tetraodontiformes > Monacanthidae > Nelusetta > Nelusetta ayraudi. The sequence goes on from NW_027466063.1 coordinate 804,687, forward strand.
AGGAAAGATCAACTTTGAGTCACCTAATTTCCTTCCCACAATGACAGAGAAAATTTTGTAGAAATACCGCAGCTACATTCTCAGCCTGACGACCATTTTATCTTGGACCGCAGAGCAGGCAAAACTCCCTGTTATTTCTGCTTCTCCCTCCACCTTGCCTAATTTCACATTACTTTATCTTTTCACTAAATTGCCGGACTCAACCCAACTTTTCCCTCCATGTCCCAATTTTTTCAAAGTAACATTTGTCTAAATTGAATTAGATTAACACACTTTTAATTACTGGATATTAAAACAACATCACATGCTCTTACTAGGACAAAACGTTTTGGATTGGTATTTTTGGGTGTGTTTTGTTTTGTTGTTGTTGGTGTGCTCTCCTGGTGACACTCCCGGGCTGCCGTCCAGAGCCACAGCCTGTTTCTACGCCTGTCTGTCACACGCAACCAAATTTGTTTCAAACTGTGCATGCCAAGCCTCCACGGTCTCACACACAAGCACACACACAGTCATAGTGCATGTGCTGGCCCACCCACACAGCCACCTACTGTACTGTACACACACACATGATGCCGAACGTGATGAACTGGTGGACTGGCACAATCTGTTCCACTGGATGGCTTACACTCCATGATCCACACAGTAATTTACTTCTGCGAGTCACACAGTGTTTACACTCAGCCTAATAATGCGGTTATAACATCAGAACTGCAGGAATGAAAGAAGAAAAAAAAAAAAAACGACTCAAATGTTTGAAACAGAGTAACAGAGAAAATATCTTTAGCTCATTTTTATTTGCAAATAATGTTGTGTTTTAATTTCAGGAGCTATTATGTGGTGTTTGGACTGGATCCTTCATTTAAACCAGATGCAAACTGATGTGTCTAATGAAAAAAAAATAAAAATAAAAAAGCTGAATCCCTGAAGGTAGATGAAAACATGTTTTTCTTAAAACAATGAGGAGACGGCTGTTTCAACAGACTGCCTAATAGACTTAAGGTAACTTAATTAAGCCAAAGCATTGCTCTCCACAGTTACTGTACAGGACTGTTCCACTTGGACCAGGACTGTTTACTATGTATAGTTTTTTTTTTCTTTTTTCTTTTTTTACCGAAATAAAAAAAAAACGTTTAAAAAAGTTTTCTGCACATTGTTGTTGGGCTTCAAGTGTCAGTGACCTGCAGAGCAGCGCCGGAAGCGAGTGGACAGCTCTGCTGCCTCTGCCCACTCTCCACTGCATATCAGTAAGTTGAAGAGGCCGTCTTCCCTCCTACGTTGTCTGGCTTGCGAAAACACTGTGAGACGAGCTGGATGCAGACCTGATCCTCTGGAGCGTCCAGGGCAGTGCGTTCGAACTCTCTCCCCTGGAACACTGTCACCCCATCTTCAGCAGCAATTCATTCGCACTGGCGTTTAGTATCATCATATTGTTTGAATCATACAGCAAGTCATTTAGTAAATGTTATGATTTGGAATTTTAATACCCCAACTTTATACTTCCTCTGATAATCAAATCTTGAGTAGATCGAGTTAAATTTAGGAGTATGCACGGTTGAAAGTGTTTTTAAAAAAATCATTGTCCTGGTGTTTTCAAGCAATGCAATACAATGCTCGATGCCTACTTCAAGTTTGTTGTAATTTTTTAGATAAAGTGGACAAATTACTATAAGTCACAAAATTCAAAGAGGCTACAAAGCATCCAACCATCCTAAAATAGCTAATTAATCCCCATATTTTTGAATTAGAATAAATTCACCCAGTCAAAAAACTTATTGAAAAGCCAAGTCATGCATTTGGATTTACTGCCTCGTGGTGGTCAACAGCTGTTAAAATGCTAAATTGGCAGTAATAAACAGTACACCAAAAGTTAAATTCAGTCCTTTGCATCACCACTTTGAAAATGAAAGAAGCCACCTGACCATTGGCATCTTCCAATGAAAAACTTTGGGAAATTTGAACAAATTGTTTGTCATCTAATCTAATTAAACATATTAAAAACATAAAAAATAAAAATAAAAAAAACATTAAAAATGATAAATATAATTACGGTTTGGATGTTTGAGTTCCTGTGTATGATACTTGCTCCATTTGCAAGAGCCGAGTAGACAGTTTTGTGTCCACTGCATGGCCGCAGGGCGTACGTGGGAGTTTCGAAAGTATCTTCAAGTGTCTGACAAAGTGTCAGCTTTTACACTCACTCTTTCCATTTGCAGCGTGGGAGGATCAGGTCCGCGGCACTGCAAAGTCAGAGGAAGCCAAGAATGTGAATCACGTGACAGAAAGTGTCGAGCAAAATAGAACAATCTGATTCACACAAGGGTATTGGTCCTGCATAATGCTAAATTAACTTTTCAACAACATTATTGAAATCCAGACTGTCAATTCACCCCTTCAAAGAAATGTAGGTCATTTGTGTACTTGTGTATTTTTTTTTTAACTTCTTTTTTGTTTAATTAGTCATGGGACACTGTCTCCTTGGAGTATTTGACAATCAAAACCTAAAAGAAAATGGGTTAAAATGGATTGTCATGTCTGTTGTTCATTAAGAAGTGCTTACAACATGACTTTAGCATCGCTGTGTGGTTAGACGTCCTAAAGTAAATTCAATTTGCAGTTAAAAAGTCAACAGTAGACAAACAAATAAATGGCTGGTTTAAAAAAAAAAAAAAAAAAACCTTGACAAGATTTACAAAGGGCAATTAAAGGCAGTGCTCGTCTCCTAAAAAAACAAAAAACAAATCAACAAACAAAAACATGATGTTGCTTTGTAGCCAAAAAGAACAAGCAAAATATGCTTCAGCCTTTTGTGCTGCTTCCTTTTACATCTGAAATCTGCTGAACACCCAGAAAACAGCACACCAGCTGCATGAAATCGTTTTTTCAGAGTTTGCAAGGATCTGGACCCAATCATAGCAATTCACATGAACCAAAATTTGTAGTCAGTTCATCAAAGGAGTGTTTAATAAATACTTAAAAGTTCATTGACTTAAAATCTGTCTGTTCCTCTCTCTAATTTTCTTATGATTTGTTTACCAGTGGACCAGTCGACTGGCCCGCAACATTTGAAGCAGTACTTCCTGGTTATAATGTTTCCGGCAAGTCAAATAAACACAGAAAACATGGAGATAGCATTCACTCTGTGCTCTAACAGCGTGGAGATAAACTCCCTAAAATGAAGTTAATAAGGTGCAGTTCGAAGCTCCGTCTCTCAGTGACACTTCTTCCTCCTCTTGCAGCCGCGCTTGCACACTGTTCCCACTTTTCCTCCGCGGTCGCCCTGTGACTCAGTCAGCTCGGCAAATTCGCTCCATCCAATCGATTCGCCACCCCTCTCTGAGCGCCTCCCCAATGTTTGAGCTCTGAAGGGCCACTGTGTTTCCCACCTGTTCCGAGCAGATAGTACACCATGGCGCTCACTGCTACAAATATGCACGTCCTGCAAAAAAGTGCCGGCCGGCTGTGCGAAGGGAAGTTTTAATTAATTCATGCTAATGGGCTTTCTTTCCCTTTCCAATTGGTAAGTTTATTGCGGTCTGATGGGGGAGCACTTTTGTGGTGGAAGACCGAGACCGGCATCCATCTGTAAAGCCCAGACCCTCTGAAACAAAACGATAAGACGGAGGGGGTCACTGAGCTACGACAGCAGCGTGCTAATTGAGGCGTGTGTCTCTTCCGCAGCTTTATCCCAGGGCTGCGAGGAGCCTCTCCTTTGTTTTTGCACGATTCTCAACGCCGAATGGTATAAGGATTACTCCTCTGTTAGGAAGTTGCACACTTCAGGCGTGGCGCTCTTCACCCTTGAGACATGACACTGCCAGCTTATGACAAAATAAGAGAACTGCAGACTACAGTTCCCTGCTGCTTATCAGTGATAATGGCCTCTATGCGGAGGCTATTTAAAGCTGCCCAATAAATGTCAGCCGACAGAATGTACAGTAAACCAAAAGCTGCAATCAGATAATGGAGGCTTGTTTTCATATTACGGACATTTTTTGTGCATACAACTTCGTTTGTGAACTGCAAAGCTTCTGCAAAAAAATGAGTTGCATTTTGAGTCAGAGAAGATAAACCCATTAGCCCTGTTGCAAACCTTGACCACAATAGACTGTTTCAGTATTAAGCTTATACACACTAGGTCCCTGGATGCATAAAGTGAATTAACCCAAACAGGTCAACCTGGCAGCAGTGAGAGACCTGGCATGGAGAGAATGAGCATGTCTGCATATCTGATGAATCAATATGAAGGACAAAAGACAACCGCTAATTTCATGTAAGACAGTTCGTCATCAGCGTACGACTGGTACCTTTGCCATTCTTGACCAAATTACAAAGTAACGTAAGTTGGAACCTTTCACATACCTTGGATTTGAAGTATTTTTTAGATCCACTGTTGAAATTGTGTTTTTCAATCAAGGGACGTAGTAAGGGTCAAATGCGGAGGACAAATTTTGCATTCTTCGGGATGTGACAATCACTGGAACTTTAACTTTTGAACTTTATTGCAATGTATACTATAGAGAGACTTGGCAGTGAAGTTGCTTCATCAAACTAAAGGCTTCTCTTTACATGGAGATCTAGCACAGGTTTGAATCCCTAGTAACCTAAACATACGGGTGCTGTTAATGCAATTGTAAGAGGTATTGCTCAAAATCTGCTTGGCAGTAATGCCATGCAAGTCTATGGGGTCAAAAGTCAACTTTGTCCTAGAGACATGGGGCCACTTGCAGGTTCATCGGGATCCCTCAAGACACAGCCACGTCAAATTTGGGGCTTCTAGCCCATGAGGAACCCCGAAACCCTAACCCTAATTCCAGCACTAACCCTAACCCTAACCCTAATTCCAGCCTTATCGCTAACCCTAATGCCATGCAAGTCTATGGGGTCAAAAGTCAACTTTGTCCTAGAGACATGGGACCACTTGCAGGTTCATCGGGATCCCTCAAGACACAGCCACGTCAAATTTGGGGCTTCTAGCCGATGAGGAACCCTGAAACCCTAACCCTAATTCTAGCACTAACCCTAATTCCAGCCTTATCGCTAACCCTAATGCCATGCAAGCCTATGGGGTCAAAAGTCAACTTTGTCCTAGAGACATGAGGCCACTTGCAGGTTCATCGGGATCCCTCAAGACACAGCCACGTCAAATTTGGGCCTTCTAGCCTCAGATTTGGGGAGGAGGGCATGAACATTTTTCTTCCTCCAAGGTGGGGCGTGACAGAGAAAATTTGAGAACCACTGCAGTAAAGACAGAGGTGAATCCTAAAAATAAAAAAATGTATTTTGATTTATAAAGTTTCTGTAAGTTCCGTAAGCATTACACTACTGTTACTGCATACTCACGTATACCATACATTTAATCCTATGTCTGAATATACTTGTTTCAGAAGAGGCCATTCTTTAGTCGTTGAGTTTTTCTCCTTTTTTTCCCAAGTAAACAGTATGTTCAGTCTTTGTAAATGCCGGAACTTCTGATTGGTTGTCTCTGAAGTGGAAGTTACATTTCTCCTCACTGTATTTCTAAAAAGGTGAGGTGGTGATCCAGAGTTGTGTTTTCAAATGCCAAGGGGATTTATACCAAGGATAAGTGGGGTTGATGTATTAGGCAAAGTCCTTTGAGTGTTGCCATTTCCATTTCAGCCATCATTTGTGAAACATGGAAGTCACTATTTTTTTTTTGCAAACTATATTAAAGGTTGATGGGAAAAGAAAAAGAAAGAGAAGAGAGCAGTCCTTTAGGGTCAGATAGATACCTTTTGGCTTGAATGTTGAGGCAAAACAGACGGGGTAACAAACGCAAACATGGACAGACATTCGCAGATGCACACTGGGACTTTTTTCCGCATGACTGGAGCTGCAATATTGCAGGCTGCTGCAGGGCCACAGGGCAGATGGTACCTTTGAGGAAGGAAGGTTGAAATGCAGCAAGGTCTAAGGTGTGTGCGTGCATGTGCGTGTTTGTGCGTGTAACAATTCGATCGGCAGATTTTTGGATGGGTTTTTCTGCGATAACTGAAAAGGATGAGACTGAATGATTAATAACTGTATAATATATGTTGTCTGCTTTTGTAAAAAGAAAAATTAATAAATAAAATAAAAATAAAAAGAGGACATTTCAGGAGACCAAGCTGCAGTTTTTTGCATCAGAATAATGTGAAGAAATGCAAATCAACAACCACTTTAAAAAAAAAAAAAAAAACTGTCAGAGAATCGCATAGTTTTTGAAATCAAATTCCTGTGGCTGCGGAAACGCGTTTCTAACAGTGACGCTTTCCTCCTGCCAAGGACGTATAAGTAGAGCAATGGCTCCCTCGTGTGTTAAACTGCAGCTATAACAAGCATTGAATTAAATAAAGGCCATGAATCCTAAACGTTAACAGTCAATATGTATCGTGCCATTTATTTATGGTATGCATCATGTTTAGCTATGATCACAGTCACTTGGAGCACTTACGCGACTTCTTGCTTTTATTACAGGACAATAGATTGTTTATTACATTTCAACACAAAGAACATTCTTTTTTTTTTTTTTTTTTTTTTACTTTAAGGCATTTAAAAAGCAGAGTTAAGAGATCAATAAAAATGCAGCTATCCATTTACATGTACGCACTGATACATGCACCAACATGCAAAATAACCAGGATCCTTAATAATGACAATAAAAATAAAATAAAATTAAAATAAAAATAAAATTCTTTTAACGTGAGGAGAGAACAAAACAACCACTTATCCCTCACAGTCTGAGAGAGTTCTCAGCTTATGAATAAAAGTTTTACCCGAGATTGCTTTTTCAATTCTGAGCAAGCAATGACAACTAAAGCAGTACACATCACAGCTGTCCCGATAGAGCTGAGTATTTACTGACATCTGAGAACCATTTCTTCTCCACTTCTTGCTTGCCAAGGCTCCAGAGCAGATTGAGAAGTCGAGTCCCACTTTTAACCGTAGTGAGGAGATACTCTGCATTCTCTGGGTATTTGATTGCACTGATTCTTCCATAAACCAAAGACAGGCACATGCGCCCGAGCACCAGCGGGTAAATGGAGTTCCTCTCGACGTCACTGAGAGGCAGAATACTCTCGTAGCCTGCTAAAAGTGCCCCGCCGACATCCAGCTGACGGGGGTTCTCCATCATCATGTATGCGATGGATATTGACACTTCAAACACAAAATAGGCGCGGTTGAGAAAGGAAAAGTCTAGGACGCCTGTAATCTCGTGATGCTTCCCGTCAACAGGTTTCACAAGAATGTTTTGGTGATTTAGGTCACCGTGTATGATTCCTGTGGAAGACAGTAGAGGGCAGTAGTAGAGGGTCAGCATCCAAAACCACAGAGAAAAAGAAATAGAAAATAAAACATTGCTTCTATGTTCAAATTCATTAGCATACGAGGCTAGGTTAGTTATATAAGCAAGATGATATCAGCTGACACACCAGGGCTGTCAGGCGACGCTACTGAAGAAGACTGAAGACTTCGCCAGTCGAGACAGGTCACATCTAAAGCCTAGAGGCACCTAAGCTACTCCACGAGAGAGCAAGTTCAAGGAATACTGAGATCACACTAAACATATACGTGTGCCGTTATCACCTATTAGCACTATTACCTCGTTGGAACAAGCAGAGGTTGGGCTCCACGTGTGTTTTATAAAGCCCAATGACTTCTTTGACCACTTCCTGCAATGGCTCGCCATCCATTACTGACAGGGACTTTTCCAAGGCAGGAAATTGTGTAAAATTCCATTGGTTGTTGTCTTCTTGTAGGACATCTTGGTATGGAGTCATCACCTGGGGAAAAGTGAAAATGCTTTCAGCCACAAAAAAAAATAGAGAGCAGGTGTGTCAAAGCAATGGGTGAAATAAAGTCCGAAAGACCTGTCATACACCTAAGGAGATTTGCTGCCTTCTTTGACGCACGTATACAAAGGCCTGAATATCCCATTTGAATTTTGACTAAGGTCAACAATTGTGCCTTCATGTCCCTGCATAAAGCAAAGGTGTCAGAAGAATCAACTCAATAAATTTAAGTTTTCAACTTACCTCTTGAAGGATCTTATTTACGTTGCCTACCAATTGGCCAATACGATAGAGATCCTGGTTGCTGAGTGGATATTCTAAAGCCATTTTTCCAGGTAGGTAGGTCAGAAGTCGCACGCAATATGTGTGAGCCCCTTGTCCAAAATCTAAAAAGAAGTGTGAAAATACGGAAACCTTTTCGATAAATACGTAATATGTATCTGAAAGCAACAACTTGCATAGATTTTTGTTGTAATGACTTCAAAGAACACCAGTTTCAGAAGTCCAAACTTGTTTGTGATCTCCACAATTTCCAGCATGGTGGGATATTGACCAGAACTGCCAAATACCCAAAGAAAGAGAAGAGTCAAAGTTTATGATGACAACAACAACGATGATGACAATAGAGGAGATGTTCATGGTGCATCTGCTTACAAAGAAGCACGATCAGAGGCAGCACTGTCAGCGGGAAAAAAAACACTTTGCAATATGTGAAGAAGAATTGTTTTCACTTGTGCAACCAATGAAACTGAAAGTCCACGGGGCCTTTTGGCAATTCACCTGACCTTGTGGCTAACGATTTAGGCTTTTAGAGATTTGCACAGTTGACCTGCTGTGATGTTTTGCTTTCTTTATGAGTCGTGGCTTGAATGCTCAACACAGCCCCAACAATTTGCGGTGGTGCTGCAGTGTCAGGCGGTACATACTCTTGACGTGTTCAATGACTTAACAAAAGGACTTCATTGTTTTCTCCGCCTTCCAAAGAAGAACGTTTTAGAATTAAACTTAATTTCTGACATCCGCAGGTTGACAAAGATACCCGGTGAAACAAGATATTTCTTGTGTGTTTTGTGTTTAAAAAAACATTTTAATGTATATTTTTGGTCTTTTTTAGGCCACATTGTTATACTTGCCGAACTTTACCAATGCGCTTGCTAAAAAATGTGTTTTTTCTTGTTTTCCGAAAACATTCAAATATGACTTAGGCAACTATGCTATCAGGCTAACAATATATGATTTACGGAACCGGTACAAACATCTTTTAGCAAAACACAGCAGCTCTCTTCTGGTAAAATGACTGGGTCGCTAAAGAGGAGCTGGTTGACGGATCAGCAACATCTCTCGAGGGAAGCAAGATTTCTCAGTTCAAATTGAACTTCTGATGTGATTATTAATCAGAGTCGGATAAGAGCCTGAAATATAGTATTGCTCTGTTACCTTTTTCCTCGAAACTCAGGAGCTGCCCCTCGGTGTTGGGAATGGTCTTTTGAGTCGGAACCCCATGTTGGCGGAGCAAAGACATGCACTCTGTCTGCACTTCCAGCATAGTGACTTTCTTACTTTCCTTAAAATTCATGATCTTGAGGACAAACTTGGTACCCTCTGCATCCACAACCATGAAGTTCTGGTCGATGTAACTTGGCAGGGAGGATGTCTTGGTGACAGTCACCCCATAAAGTCTCTGGGTCAGTTCTCTCGCCTGCTCCTTGGTGAATGTTGGTTGTGGCTTGGCTTCGTTGTCCTCTTCACATTAATAGAAAGAAATACAGATGGGCGAGAGGGGGAGTAATGCCATTTACTTTTTTTTAACGGGAAACAACTCATTTCAGTTTCTCCAAATCAACAAGAAAAACATGCATTCTGTTTGATAATAATTAATAAAACATGAAAATTGCTCACAAAAATGCCAAATTCACCAAAAACATTCGATTAAGCTTGAATTTCACGAAAGGCTATTTGAAAGAAATTTGAATCTTTCTGGAGGTCATGGTGCTATGGACTCTGGGTCTACTGGCGAGGGGGCAGGTTGTGACCAATCATGTTTACAGCCACATCCAAAGAAATACCAACATGCCAATGCACACAGTGTACACACACTTTACGAAATGTCCGGGTTATGTTTGGATAGCACTTTCACAGCTCTTCCTACTACTCCCAGTGTAAATTGTTTTGTTTCATGTGTAGTGTTGAATTAACAGTTGCCCTTAATGAATGTGTGCTACAGCCTCTGGCTGCTTCGCGTTACAGCCACAGGCCATTTCGCGAAACATATTGCGCGCGCCGTTAGTTTGCGTGTGGCGAGTGATGCGCTAAGGATTGTACGCGCAGACAAACACAGGTGCAAAAGTGGCCGAGACCGCCCTGTTTACGTGAGGGATTTGGCCTGCCACCAGTGTCTGCAAGACAGAACATGAGAGAGCAGAATGATTGCAAGACAAACGGCAGACATGAATGACATGAGGGATTTAAACCTCACTTAAGGAAAGAAAATATGATGTGGATATTGTTATTTCTTCCTTTTTTA